>NC_141700.1:659747901-660947901 GCF_964263255.1 Lissotriton vulgaris
GGTTGTAAGTCAACCTTATAGACCAGCTATCCTAATGGTAGCATGGACAAAGCAGTCTTAGGCTAAACTCTTTTGGCATGTGAAGCCAGCTTTTTTACCACATATAACTCCTTGAATACCAAATGAAAGGACACCACACAGGTAGTTATGAAAATAAACAAGATATTTATTAACTAACAAACACCTCTGAACTCTTTATGAGATCAGAGAGCTAAGCACATGACAAGACTCTTAGGAAAAATACGTTTAAGTTGCACATTTACATTGTTGCCCTAGGGGCATAACAAACCATATACTGAGTAAGTGGAATGTGAAAGTCGATAGAAGGAATGGAGCTGTCCAGAGACTGTAGGATCGCTGGGACTACACTACCCTAACTTTAGGTAAGTAATAGGAGGCTCACGGAACGCGTGTGCAGAGTGTGAACTCACATGCGAGATGCGTAACAACATCTATGGACAGTATAGTTCAAGTAAAAGGTGAGTACGGACAATCCTGACTAGTTAGGACTAAAACGACTGTGGAACTGGACACTAGAAGAGTTAATCTACCCTTGAGCAACGAAATGCTCTTGTTACCTCACCCACAGGCTGCGGGTGCATAGGTGCGAAGTCGTGTCGGGTTCCGGCGTTGAAGTCTATGGAGCCTGAAAGAAAAGATGCTGCAGGCGACCAGGAGGAAGATGTCCGGTGTGATCCAAGGGTGGATCAGTGAAGAGGAGAACCTGAAAGCAGAGGGGACAATGTTCAAAGTCACTAGCCAGTGACTGGAGTGAAACCAGGAGTGAAACCAGATGTCGTCGTCGCGATCAGGTGAAGAGTGGACGCTTGTCTCTGCAGCCACGTGGACCAGGAGGTGTCTTCGATGATGAGGATGGAGGCACAAACTGTCCCACGCAGGCTCTCGCTGTCGGCGGTGTCGGATCCGGATTTGGAGTTAACAGGCCTTGGCAAAGGCAACCCATGCGGTCAGTGGAAACGGCGTCCGAAGCGGACCAGGAGGGTCCGGGGTGCTTCTCCTTTGCAGGGAAGCAAGGGCCAGTCTGGAGCAACCAGACCAGCAGATTGGATTTCAAGATTCGTCGTCTAGGAGGTCACTAGCCAGCCGGCAAGTGACCAGACGACGCGTCGAGCAGCAAACAGGCAGAAGGGCCCCACGCAGATCTCGTGGATGCTGGAGGGCTGGTCTTCGGTGCAGGAGCTGCTCGGGGTTGGGGCTTCTCAGTACCCAAAGCACTTGGTCGAGGTTACCTCAGAAGTCGTGCTGGAGCGAAGTGCTGCTTCTTCCAAGATGGCCGGTCCCACGTGTCTCGTCGCACCCACGGATCTCAGCTGTGCTGCAGATGTAGGTAGAGGTCGGAGAGGTCTGGGAATCTGGGTCTCGTTGGGCTCTGAAGTCTGGATCCTCGAGGGAAGACGACAAAGGGAAGCCGCTGGACCCTGATGGTGCCTGCTTGTGAAGGGTGGACACTCCTTGCCCACAAGGGAGATTTCTTCAGTCTTCTGTGTAGAAAGTCGAAGTCCAGAGTTTCTTCTTGTAGAGTTTCAGTTCAGGATTAATCTAACTCGGAATGGGACCAGCTCCTACCTTTATCCTGCTAAAGGGGGCTGTACGACGACTAGGTCCCTCCTATGGGTGGGACCAGGAAGGGGGGTGGTTACACCCCCTATCCTTTGTCCGGTCTTGCGCCAGAGCTGGCGCTGGAGAGCCCCAGGAACTGGTTTAGACCGGTGGATTCACAGGGACACCTTGTGTGCCCCAGGCATGTCTCATTCCTTTCAGCCCTGTCCTACCCAATACACAAAATCCTGTCTGGGGTGGTGCTAGCACCTCCCAAGGCAGGAAACCCTTTGTCCAAGCCCCCCTCGCTGGAAGGACTCCCAGCAGCAAGAGGTCAGACTTGTGTCTGTGGTGGCAGCATCCATTTTGTGATGCTGAGGCTCAGGTTAACTTTAACCGGGGTTCACAGTTAGGTACATGTCGTGTCCCTCTAAAAGGGTGGAATGCTACCCCCGTCGCCAGAACTGGCAAGGGGGTAGTATTCCAATTCGTATGACACCTTACTCGACAATGTTTTGATAATGCTATGCCAAAGTAAGCAATACCCACGAGGATTATAATGCACTTAAGAGTATATGGTATAGCGTTATCATGGAAACAGCTAAAGGACTTGGTTCCGAAATCTGTAGACAGGCTCAGCTCATGCCAGAGCACATAATTCCAAGCACTCTGCCTCCAGGATTGTTAAGGCCTGCCATAGGAGTGACTTATAGGAGTATATGTGTCCATTTTAGGTTTAGATATAGGTATACTATATCTAAAGCAAAGGGTGATTACACCACCTTGCCCCAGCTGATTGATCAGCCAGTTGTGTCAGATGTGGATGGCCAGCCAGGGGTGGCATAATACATGCTGCAGCCCCTGGTAGGCCTAGGGTTCACTTATGCCCTGGGTACCTATGGTACACTGTACAAGGACTTTCAAGAGTGACCCAATACCAATTGGTAAATGCACCTAAGGTACATGGATGTCAATTTAGAGAGAGAACAGCTAGGCTGTGGGTCTGATTAGCAGGCCCACAGCCAGGGAAGTCGTAAACCAGTGAAGCAAAAAGCAAAAATCTGGGGTGACCATAAGATTGCAGACCCTACTCTCCTACAACCATGACACGAGTTGTGGTTGCTGCTTGAAAAGGGTTTCACCCCCTCCGCCCTACTCAGTCAGTAATCCAATTTCTTACATTTCATCATCTCGAAAACAAATAAAGATTAACTGTTTAGTACATCCCTGTGTGTCTGACGACTGGCGATTAGTATTTATGGGTTAATATCCCATTTTTACTTCTGGAAGTAACAATGACCAAACAATGCATTCCTGTCACTGTTCCTCTGGCCTCTAAATTATATGTCTTTCCTTAGCCAATTAAGATCTTGTATTATCAAGAATGAATTCAGTTGACTTCAAGCTTTTTCAGAGTTGGCATTTTTATTCTATTATTTTAAATAATTTGTATTGATTTAGTAAAATAGGTAAGAACTTTTATACATATCACATATTTTGATTTAGGGGGAACACAGCATACCATCACATTATGTCCAACATATAAAAGAGTACATTAAAACTCCCGGACCTATAATCTATATCTAACCCTAATAGACCAGATTGAATTTCCTGTACAAAGTTTAATTTAGCGCGGTCCAAAAGCAGGGTTCAGTTTCATCTTAGGTGGTTCTCTACATAAGAGAGGACACATATTTATTTATTGGAGGTCGCCACTTAAAGGCTTACATATTCTCCTTTGCATTGAAAATTGGTGTCCCTTGGTTGCTCACGGGGCCTGTCATCTGAGTTCTTATCGCTCCCAACAGTGAAACACCGTACACTTGGCAGAGGCCCTCATGTGTACACATCTTGTCCAACTTAGCATGTGTGGGATATGCAGTGTCTTCTACATCATAGAAATTCTATGTTTGATCAGTAATAACACCAAGTCTGTCAATGTGGATGCCTGATTTGATTTCTATGATTATGTGAGTATGCCTAGCAGGCAGATCTCTGTCATTATATTGCGTCCTAAACAACGCGGTTGTTACAACAACCACGTTGTTAGAACGCAATGCCTTTACAACGCAAGTCATTAGATCGACTTGCTGTATTGGGGGCTCTAACCCAAGGAATAGTATAATTTACAATCCAACACCTTCCCTACTGTTGGGCGGCTGGAGTTGGAATAGTAAATTATACTATTCCTTAGTGCAGCGCGCCCCCTTCAGCAAGTCGATCTGATGACTTGCGTTGTAAAGGTATCGCGTTCTAGCATGCAATGTAACATGCTATATTCCAATTGCTCTCTTCTGGGCCTTGAGGAACCTAAACTCTAGGAGTTCAAGATTGCCACCATCCATTGCAAGTTTTGTGAGAATCCTGTGGATCCGTGAGACATGAACTCCACCTTTGCTTTACTTGCACGTCTCGTGTAGTGCATCCTTTAGAGGCTCTTTCCCAGAGGTAGCCACACTCTGTGCACACTCCCATCCACTTCTGCTGCAGAGCCAGCACAAAGAGGTGTGCCAGGCCTGTGGTTCATGACACAACCATAATGTAAACATTGGATTGCTATGATGACAGGAGCTCCCTGATTTCAGAGAAAGTTTGCAACAGACTAGAGGTATGCAAGTCATGCATGTTTGTAGAATCAGTACTACGGACATGGTGTGACATCTGTTCTGCAGCATATGTTGGCACAGGAGTGCTCACAGTGTGCCCATGTATGCATATCCCAACCTACAGTTGACCGCTTTTCCAGGAATAATGTGCTACCTCTATCAGCCTGAGGCCCTCCATTACCCCTCACCAAACCACACTGCTCCTACGTTCACTGCCCAGAACATTCTATAGCAGCAACACTTCCAAAAACAGTTCATTGGATAGCCGCATGGCCACCAACGTGAACTTGTGACATTTTTGGACTGAAGTTCAGTGTAGCCCAGGCCTCCCCTATGTACTGACAACTTTTGTTTATTAAGCACCACCCACATATGTCCTTATACCAGATTTTGCCTTTTTGGCTGGTTTCTTCTTGCTCATTGAAGGTGGGTGGTTGCAAGGTAACTGGTAATGTGCAGAAAATGTATAACAGTTAGGGGAGTCTTAAAACCTTTGTGAGGGCTACCATTCCCATTTACTGCAAATGGGAGTTTTATCCTAGTTAACACAGATTTGCTGATCGGCCCCAGTATATTGAATACATTTTCAAGATACACTTTTTGCTCTGATATACTAAAAAATAAGGTATCCGAGGGAGTCTGTGGCCCAAATCAAAATATAATGGCGGACTTCTATTTGCAGCTCAGTTCCTGATGTAGAGGGAACTTGCATGACTTACCTCAGTTCACCCTCAATCCAGAGGACAGGCCAAGGTTCTCGACAGACTCAAGTACAATTGTCTCCAAGTTGACTTTAATCTCTGTGTTGCTGTAAAAAAATGTATTGGCATATCTGGAGGATCAATGTGATTTGGATGATGTGCGGTTGTCTATATGGTTGTGTGGTACAAAATCAAGTAAAAGTTCTTGGAAAATGTTACACGTTTCAATACCTATGTATTGGTGATGTCTGGGGTCTTCATAAGGACAAAAACCTAAGTGGTGATTTTATTATCTATGTACATAGAGGAAAAAGTGATATATTCGCAGAAAGTGATACTGTGGGATATGAAACATTAAAACTGTTTAAATATTTACAAAAAGCTACTGTCTGATAGAGAAGGTCGGATTGATTATTCCAACTGGTTAATGCAAGACAAACCTGATGAAAAATGTCATTGCGCGCGCTGCATCGCATTTGGTATTTATTTGTATACTTACCTCCATTTGGCCATAATCCAGAGTTTACTACCCCTCACCCTGCCCCTCCCCGCCATGCATCACCAGCCGGCAGCACTTCCTCCAGGAGCCGCTACTGCTCACCGCCCACCGCACTTACCTGCTAGGGCCACCACGGGTGGAGGGGTGGATAAGGGCTCGGCCTTGGTAGCCCAAGGAAGCTCTCCATCAGCACCACCAGCTGTCTGCGCAGGGGTGGCTCATGGTCCACAGCTTGGGCGCACCTGCCCTCTCTAACCTGATTGCGGGAACAGAATTTAAAGCAGATGCACCATCTGGTTCTTGGTGGTCAGAAGAAAATAGTGGACCCTAGCAGAGGCATGGGTAGTACAAGGGCCATTGGAACTGTGTTGCAATGAAAGATCAAATTATGCGGCAGGGTGTCTAAATTATGTGGCCGAAGAAGCAAACTATGCTCTGTAATGCAGCACGTTCTGTAACAGTATTATTTCTCTGTTTTGCAATTTTAAAATACATTAATGGCTTTTGGGAAAATCTTTCACCTCATTAGCGCCATATCAGCACCTGAATGCACCAATTAGCAACTGCAAGCAGGCCTGTTGCCCTTTGTAAACAGTTCAGCACTGTACGACGTTTGACACTTTTTGTTTATAAATTTTGATCCATTTGAACAAGGACCACCAGTCCCTGAATAAAAAAGGTGCTACTTTCTGTGTAGGCGATGGCATTAATCAAAATGTGACAAATGCTTAATTATGCAGAAAACGCATGCCCGCAGAGCCGCATATTTTCCCTCTTCTCATGGAATAACATCCTGACTGGGTCAGATTCACCGAATATTCTTTACCTTCTGTTTATTCACACGTTGCAGTCATGAGGTTACTGCAGTTTCACAAACTGAAATAAATAAATGCCAAATTCAAAGCATTAACAGAATTACCAGAGTATCAATCTGAGTGAAGCAATCTCCTCAGCGGAGGCTGGATTGAAGGAACAGTATCTGCTCCCTTTCAGTTTCTGTCCAAGGTCCTGAGATTGTTGCATCAAGACACGTCCGGTGCGTGGGACTAGGAAATGACGTGCACGTGCTCCTAGAGGAAAATATGTGCCGTGTCCTTGGGAAACTGCCTGACCTCCAATCAAGAGAAGGACTATCTGTGCTATTATTTCACACAGGCTTTGCTCGACACAGTGCATTGCTGCGTATCACGTTAGCCTCATGGCTTCAGTCTTTTGACCTGGCGCCAATCACAGGCCAGTGTGAACCACAGAGAAACATTCCACAGGCCAGACAGTAACCTGAAGCAAGATTTTACTCTCGGGCGGCTGCTTGATCGCTGCCCCTGGCCTACCCAGAATGCGGGCCATGGGCTTCATTTCCCGGGGGCTTCCAAAGTGCTTCCAAAGTGTTTGGAAACGAAACAGAGCCCATAGGCATGAATACAAACATATGTGGCTTAACGGCTGGAGCCGCTGACTTTGAAGGTGGGAAACCAGGTTCGACCCTCGGGGAGGCTCAAGCAGGCTGTGATACTGGGCAAATCACTCTATCTCCCCTGTGCCTAGAACTAATGTGATCGTCTTTAATGCAACTGGTGCTCATGGAAAACACTCAGAAATCTTCGGGTCGAGTTCGCGCTATATATAAAACTACAAAAAAAAATGAAATTCACGTTCCACACATATAACATGGATCAATGGCATAAACTGTCCCCAAAATAACCTCTTCAGTCATGGGAAAGGTTCCACCTCAATCAAACCTTGGTAGGAAAAGGAATGTTTTCCCAGCAGTTCCTATAGCTTGTTTACAGCAAATATCAAGTGGTGGTGTTACCTTCCAATGTTCAGATGGTGCACAGTGCGGCTCAGTAAATCGAAAGCGATGTATGGCATGACGGTAACATTGCATCAATTACATCGATCTACCACGACATTATAAGGTAAGCAAATAAAACTGTCCTTAATTCCGCCTGTTTACCTCAGGGAAGAGCATGTGAAATTAAAATATAGTCATTGTAATACTGTCATGGAAATTGACACCCAACCTTTCGGGGTCTTATTCCAGGTCATTAGTATGTGACGACCCTCTGCAATGCCATACTGCCTTGGTGTTCTTTTCCCCGAAGCAGCCCCCAACCTGCAAGTGGGAAGACTATAGGTGGAAATGTCTGACATAATGTAAATTGAATTGATGCTTGTGTAGCGCACTACTCACCCGCAAGGGTCTCAAGGCGCTTGTACGAATACCGCTGTTGAACCCATCCTGGCTTTCCCTGTGAGGTGTCCACTCCTGGGCACCCCCAAGGTGGAGGCCAGGCATCCTTAGCGTTTTGGGGGGCGGCTTTAAATGATGCCCTTAGCGACAGGGTTACTTGTTCGCTAACACATACAACTTGTCCCGAACTAATGTGCTTTAATTGTAATTGTCACTGGAATTGCATTTATATAGCACTTACTATACCTGACAAGGCGTCAAAGCACTTTTCAGGGAGTAGCACTTTACTCTGGAACCCAAAAATGATTAGTGGTAAATAAGAATAGGGAAATATAAAATGAATTTGAGAGGTGGACATGTGAGACTGTTATTTGGGTCGAAAAGTAGTGGAGGTATAGAGGAGGGGAACGTTTGCATTGATATAGTGCGTGGTACCCCTGATGAGGTATTAAATAGAGGGCTTAATATTACAGGATTTTTTCAGGGCTTTGGAGCATCGTCCAATCATTTTTCAATATATATATATATATTAGTTCATGGTCGAGATACAGACTTAGCAGTGTTGCACTTTGCACAAGTATTTTACAGATTACATAGCATGAGCTATGTGCGCCATTTTGCATCCATATTTGCACCAATAAACCTGAGTGAAATGTTCTTATGCCAGATCTGGTGGCTCTCTGGACTCACGCATTCACTTCAGAGATCTCTCTGTTTGACCACAGTGTCTCAGATTTGAATTCCAACTACTACGCTAGGGTTTTTTACCCATTGGAAGTTGGAAAATGCGTGCTTACCGTTGAGTTGGGTACCAATAAATATATGTTATCTAAATAAAGCAAACGAGACCCTTTGGAGAATGAATGTGCGCTTTACTGATATGTACACATTGTGTTATTGTTGCACTGGTCAGCCAGGGCTAATGTCATTTTTTGCACCTGTAATTCGTGCAAATGCGTGGAAATGCACCAGCACCAGTGCAATATATATAATCTTGAAACATGTGTGCAAAATTGTATGCTCCTCGAGCCATGTATTTAATAATAACCTTTTTTTTTTAACTCGTGTCACTGCTGACTCTTCTATGCCCTAAACCACGTGCGTATCAAAACTTGAGCTCCCCCACCCCAAGGTACATGGAGGGGCCCCCGCTCCAGATTTAATCTGGAGCTATCAAGCCAGAGTACTGCGCTGAGGGGGCCCCCTGCAGCTCGCCCCCCCCCCCCCCCCCCGCACCGCAGGGGTTACAGGGGCCTGTGTTACGCCACTACCCTAAACAATGGCAGCTTGTACACATGCATCATGGCCGCCGGTAAATCCCTCGTGGGATTAATGAGCAAGATGTTTTGTGATGAAAGGAGATTGTTCCAATAACTGTGGGATTCTGGTAATCAGGCCGCACGTGGCCGGCCCTGTGGAGCCGCAGCCGGGGATTTCTCGATTGTGGGTCAAAGAAACAGCCGGTCATTCTCGGGTCTGAAAATGAAACAGGATTTGCAGACCAGACACTTACATTTTGAAAATTAAAGTAGAAATAAATCAAAACGCTTGTTTGGCTCTATTGACTGACGTTAGCCTACATTTTGACTTGAATGGAAGACACGCTAGATCTTAACCGTTAACGCTCTTTATGTTTGGAATGGGATGTGACTTCCACGAACTTGGATGTAGCAAAGTTGCAGGGGGTAGCGGATGTGAGGTCACAATCACAGAACATAGATGTCAACCACAGAAAGTAATGTTTCCCCTCCTGCTGCAGGGCCGGGCCCTTGACACTAGAGGTAGAAAGGGCAGTGCCAGGGATTTCAAAGGGTTCGCGAGGGGTAGGTGATGCTATCTCTGGACACCCCCAGAGTGCAGCCCATTTCTGGTTAGCCACTTCCACCCTTGATATCTTTGAGTCACCTTATTTATTTGTTTATTTCTTTTTAAAGCGGTAATGCAAGTACAGGATGCTTCTAGGTGCTAAAAGCGGAACAAAAATCAAACATTTAATTAATTTCCGAAGGTTTGATGGAACGAGGTGGATGAGATATGGGGTGAAGAAAATTACTGTTCGTGAAAAACGTTAAGCGGTTAATTACAAGTTCCACGTTTTTTTGGTGCGGTAATACCACACCAGAGAAATTCCTCAAAGATACCACGCAAATTGGTATTTCCCGGATCCAGTAGTCCCACATCATTCTGAGTTATGCAGCTCAGAATAACAAAGAAAGAGATAAAACTTAATGCATTCACATGCTCATTTTACCACAATCCAGCACATCTGTGATGCCTCGCCCTTAAGTGGCTGTCTACCACCTACTTACAATACTGATGGCTGTGCATGTCTTTGTGCTTAATTTATGAAGAGTTGGAACAGGTAGCATTTCTCGTCCTCTTTTTAGGTTTCGCTGGGGGACGGAGCTGTAAGCTCCGCCTCCAGAGAAATCTCTTGATTTCAGTAGTGACTCTGGAATACGCCCCCCTGTCCCATTGGCTAGCTCCATAAATGGAGGCTAGCCATTGGAACAGAGAGGCGTCCGTCATGCAACTGTGTGTGTATTTTTGTGTGTTGGTATCAAAGCATGCATTTAAGTGTGGTAGCTGCATGGCTGCTCCTCTACATATATTTCAACAAAGGGAGAGGTAGGGAGAATCAAGGACACTCTCTCAGTCCCCGGTTACATGTATTTCAACAAAAAAAGAGAGGTCTGGTCAGTCACAAGACTGCCACAAAGTTGGAGCAAATTCTAGAAGGATACCACAATCACTCAATTTGAGTAGGAAGGCCCTCACACACTGACCTGGTCAGTGTCATGCTTCAACATCGGGCCCCACCGAAGAGGCCGAGTGCCTCTTCGGTGTGCTACGACGCCAGAAAGACTGCGGAGCTGGTAGTATGAGGAGGGCGTGATGTGAGTAAAATATAATTAAAAGTGCCTAAGAGGGTATCAAAAAAAGATTATTTATTGAGTGATCCCTAAGACACAGGTGAGTGGTATATGTGTCTGAATTTACGTGCCAAGGTTGTTAGGATTTGGTTAAATTCAGCTAAATACCACAGAGTTAATTAATCAGTCAACATGTTTCTGCCATACTAGTGGTATAAATTCACCAAGGCATTCTTCAGGACTATACCCCGGCGGTATGGACACTCTAATAGTCCACCCTATCCTGGGGGCGTGAAAGTGAAAAAAGAAAAAGGTGAAAAAGTGCTTAAAATTAGAAGAGCCAATGGCTCAATTCTAAAGAAAAAAAAACCAAAATCAGGGGTATCTCAGCACCTATGGGGAGAAAATACACAAACAGACATACAAAGACATACATACAATTAATATACGTCATTGCGAATTATTATAGTGCTCCATAGATGGTGGCAAACATTAGTGTGCCCACAGTAAACGCTATCTTTAGCACCATCCAAGTAGCCCTTTGGGGATGTTTTAGCGTTAAACTCTGGGAAGTGAAGTGCTAGAAGTGTTTAAAACTACTGTTGTAGGTGGGGGAATAAAAACACAATATGAATTCTCCTTAAAGGAGGGATCAATTGACCAAGAGGTCTGTGACCCCCCTAAGATGGTAAATATGGGTGATATCTCACTTCAAAACAGGGCGCTACTAGCACCATGGGTCTCGGGAGGAGGATTGGAGCGCACCTGGCACATCCTGAAAAGGAAAAGAGTTAGATGGCATTGCTTCCAAAGCATTCCGGTACTTAGCTCGTGAAGATCGGGATACCCGTCCTGCCGGTAAAGAAGACTCACGCCCTCAGTGCTCACAACCCGCTTTGGACCTTCAAAGTTCCTCGGAACCGGACCCCGACGATAACGACCGGGGCCGGAGGGTGAGTTTAAATGCGCTTGTTTGTGTTCCAGCGCGTGATTCCGGGTTGGGCGTGTCTCGTTGAGAGCGAGGCTTGGAGCGCACCCGCCCATGTGGGCGGGGTGCGGTCCGCTTGTCAAACGGAGGCTTGGATTGCGGAGCCTATCGCTTGCCGGCCGCGGATGTTGTGCCGGATAGGTCAATCCTGGAAACAATAACATTACGTGATGTTGGACAGTTATTTACAGTGCTCCTGTCAAAATAGAGGTGGATAATAACGGGGCACTGGGTGTGATGTGCAACATTGTGGCAATGAAAATGGTTAAAAACGAAGGTTTTTACCACGGTTGTGTTAATTAACACAGGTTATTAAAAAGAAAGGGAATTAGGTTTCAGTAGCATTTAGAATTTTTTGGCATTTAGGGAAAACAGAGAAATTCAGAAAGCGTATGTGTATTGTTGTTAGACACAATATGAGTAATGTGACAATGACATTGGGAGCCCAGTCAAGGGGTTCATGATAGGACAGTATTCCAAGGGATGTCGTCGTTAAGGCCATTGATGTTGGTCCCCAAACGATACACCCAACGCTGTTCTTTTTCGAACAGTCTGTTTTGGACATTTCTTGTGCCATCAATTGCTTCAATAATGGTCCATCTCATGTCATTGGTAGTGTGATTGTTGTCCAGGAAGTGACGGCTCAGTTTAGTTGTTGCTTTTTTGCACCTTATATTACTGCGGTGCTCGCAGATGCGTTGTTTGACCTTTCTTGTAGTCATGCCTACGTAGCGGAGCTGGCAGGGACAGGTGATTAGGTAGACCACGTTTACTGAATTGCAATTCGTGTGTTCACGTTGGGTCCACACTCTGCCTTCCTCAAGTGACAGTGTTTTAGTAGCTTGAGTCTTCTTTACCGGCAGGACGGGTATCCCGATCTTCACGAGCTAAGTACCGGAATGCTTTGGAAGCAATGCCATCTAACTCTTTTCCTTTTCAGGATGTGCCAGGTGCGCTCCAATCCTCCTCCCGAGACCCATGGTGCTAGTAGCGCCCTGTTTTGAAGTGAGATATCACCCATATTTACCATCTTAGGGGGGTCACAGACCTCTTGGTCAATAGATCCCTCCTTTAAGGAGAATTCATATCGTGTTTTTATTCCCCCACCTACAACAGTAGTTTTAAACACTTCTAGCACTTCACTTCCCAGAGTTTAACGCTAAAACATCCCCAAAGGGCTACTTGGATGGTGCTAAAGATAGCGTTTACTGTGGGCACACTAATGTTTGCCACCATCTATGGAGCACTATAATAATTCGCAATGACGTATATTAATTGAATGTATGTCTTTGTATGTCTGTTTGTGTATTTTCTCCCCATAGGTGCTGAGATACCCCTGATTTTGGTTTTTTTTTCTTTAGAATTGAGCCATTGGCTCTTCTAATTTTAAGCACTTTTTCACCTTTTTCTTTTTTCACTTTCACGCCCCCAGGTTAGGGTGGACTATTAGAGTGTCCATACCGCCGGGGTATAGTCCTGAAGAATGCCTTGGTGAATTTATACCACTAGAATGGCAGAAACATGTTGACTGATTAATTAACTCTGTGGTATTTAGCTGAATTTAACCAAATCCTAACAACCTTGGCACGTAAATTCAGACACATATACCACTCACCTGTGTCTTAGGGATCACTCAATAAATAATCTTTTTTGGATACCCTCTTAGGCACTTTTAATTATATTTTACTCACATCACGCCCAACTCACACTACCAGCTCCGCAGTATTTCTGGCATCGTAGCACACCGAAGAGGCACTCGGCCTCTTCGGTGGGGCCCGATGATGAAGCATGACACTGACCAGGTCAGTGTGTGAGGGCCTTCCTACTCAAATTGAGTGATTTTGGTATCCTTCTAGAATTTGCTCCAACTTTGTGGCAGTCTTGTGACTGACCAGACCTCTCTTTTTTTGTTGAAATACATGCTCCTCTACATACTCATATTCAAGCACACGTTGAAGTACATAAGTACAGTAATTAGCATACACATTTTCCCAAATGTTTGAAGCTACTAAAGCTCACAGAATGTACCAGTTTGGCAAATTACAGCATACGTAAATTTATTGTTTGGCATATATGAAGTGCCTTGGCAACCCTTGCAGGTAGATGAGCTTGCTTACTGTGCTTCTTGTTGGTGGCTTGACATGGAGTATAAAATGTAAATTGTGTGTTTGTGCAGAGTAACTCGCATTGTGACCACCGTGTTGCTTTCACATTTGCATGAGCATAACTTGCAACACATACTTTCGATTGTTTTAGAGTGTGGCCAAAGCTCATTACGTGGTCCAGGCTTTCTCTGGAAGGTAGATGATGATTATCAGACCATTTTCACTTAATTATTTTAGGTTTTGCAATGCATTAGGTAGTCTAAGAATGTGCCACATGGCCATACACTTATAAGGTCCAAAAAACGAGACCTATTGGCAATGCCAATGCTTGTCTAACTATATTTCAAGTTCTGAAGTATGAAAACAGGGGATCTACCTCACCTCACCTCACCTGGTAAAACTGTGTGATCTTGGAATATTTTTCACACCTGACCATGCCTACATTTCCTTGGAAGAGCTTTAAGATATTGTTATCCATTGTTCCCATAGTCTCTGGAAGGAGGCATGCGGGCATGCGAGGAGGGGGTGCAAGACCATCCCCCAACATTTGGGCTGGAGTTCTGAAGGTGAATAAGCAATGGAGATGGTGTTAAATGTTCATTTTTTTGTCATAATTGCTATTCTTTCAAAGACAGAGGTCAAATGTTAGGTTATGTTGTCTGGAAATTGGCAGTTTTTTTATTTTAACAAGTAGATTGATGTTTACTTTTCTTTGTCAGACTGCAAAGTGAGAGGATTTTGAATTGTGAACTATGTGACAATCTTGCTGGTGTAAAAGAAAAGTATACAGGGTGTCTTTTCATTCAAACACAGAGATGTAAATACCTAAATATAACTACATATTTCAAATTCAAATACCTATAAATAACTCTACATATTTCAAAATGTGCCAGGAGCCATGAAACCACAAATTAAGATTTGTTTTGTAATTCTGATGTGTGTTGGGAACAGAGATTTGAATAGGATCAAAACAAATCAAGGCACTGTACTTAGTGTTGCGCAAATGACAAATATTTGCACGGTCTATTTTTATTAGTAAAATATGTCTGTAAAATTTAAGTGGCCATTTCAATTGAGAATGGGCTGTCTGTACATGACAGTGTCCTAATACATCATGCTTTAGTAATATATTTGCCACAGTGTGCTCCAAAGGCACCACCAGCTATACTCTTACCATGCTCTTGCTGAAAAGGTATGGCTCATTTGCCACACTTTGGCTCAGATTATGAGTGCGTTGGTGTTTTCCAACCCCTGCGCATACTCTTTTTCCGCACATGGGTCAAATGTCCAAGTTTGATTGTTAGAAATGGAGGTCTCTAGTTGGCAGAGGTAGGTACCTTTGTCCAAATTGGGACCCTTCTTCATAGTCAGGATAAGGGAGTTACACTCCTAAAATAACCCCTGCTCACCCCTTGGTAGCTTGGCAAAAGCAGTCAGGCTTATTCTAGAGGCAGTGTGTAACGCATTTGCACATAACCAACAGTAATACAGTGTAAGCACTACAAAAGGACACCACACCAATTTAGAAAAATATCTAATATTTTTATATACTCAAGACAAGACCAAAAACGATAAAAATCCACAATGCAGTACTTAAAAACCTTCAGTTATCAAAATAACCTTGAAAAACAGTACCTGGAAGTCGAAAGCTCCCTCTGGGGCTATCACAGCGTCGTGAACAAACAAATCCAAAAAGCCTCTGGCTGACTGTGGCGTCGCAGGCCTGCTACGGTGTCGGGAAGACCTGCAAAACAGTACCTTTTAGAAATGCAGCTCGTTGAGCTTCCGAAAGCACGGTGTCAGCATGCCTCGGTTCCGGAGGTCGGTGCAGTCGTCGTCGGGCCCTTGAAGTTACATGCGTTGTAGATCGAACTCCTCGCGGTTGAAGTCAGGGACTCTGGCGTAGGCAGGCATCGGGTGCTGCGGTGCAAAGTGCAGCCGTGCGGCGTGCAATGCCCTCATGTCGTGGTGCGTGCTGCGGCTCGGTGGCGGTGTCAGATGGTGTCGTCTGTGAGACCAGGGTTGCGGTGCGAAGTGATGCGGTGCTTGTCGCAGTGAAGGCAGGTCACTGTACAGGCAGTAGTGTCGTCGTTATTGAAGTGCTGTTGTCCGCTGACGAACGGGAGTTGATGGCTCCGGCATCAATATGCCAAGGCTGTGGCGCAGGATGAGGGCGGTGTGGCGTGTAGGTTTACAAGCGGTGCCCTTGAACCACGGTGCAAGCAGCGGCATCAATTTCGACATGGAGCGGCAGCGTCGGGGATACTAAGGCGGCGGCGTGAAGCGAAGTGATGCAGAGTGTGGTGCCCACAGGTCACAGTGCAAGCAGCGGCTCAGTGGCGGTGCCAGCAGGCATCGTCAGTGAGACCAGGGTGGCGGTGCGGCATTGCGGCGGTGCCCTCTGCGGTGGTTTCAGGACACGGAGTCGGCAGTGGCATTGTAGATGGCGTTGGGTTGCTTTTTCTTCTGTTGCAGCACAAAACACACAGTCCAAAATGTATGACGTTTCAACGCATACATTCACAATGCAGTATTTTATATTTGTTACAACACAAGTCGTTGCAACAACATGCGCTGCAGGGCGCTGGACTTAGGAATAGTATGATTTACTATTCAATCTCCAGCCTACGTAACAGTAGGAAAGGTGTTGGAATAGCAAATAATACTATTCCTTGGGTTATAGCGTCATCCAGCGCAAGTCGTTGTAACGACTTGTGTTGTAATGCCTGGGATGTAAACAAACCGCGTTGTTACGACCGCTTTGTAAAGGTTGTTCTCCCACAGTCCCCAGTGCTGAGGGCAGAAGAACTTGAAGTCTTTGCTGTTCCTGAGACTTCTTGAACAGGGGGCAAGCTCTACCTCAAGCCCTTGGGGAAACGCGCATAAGTAGATTGCAGAAAGTTCAGTCCAATCCTTTCACTGCCCAGTACAGAAGCAGCCACTGCAGGCCAACACAGCAAAGCACTCAGAAAAGTGGTAGTTCCTCCTCACAGCTTCTCCAGCCCTTCTTCTTGGCTGTCTTCTTGGTCCAAAAGAGTTCTAAAGTTCAGTGGTTTGGGCCCCACATGTTGTAGCCTAAAATCCTTTGTCCTCTCAGGCAGAAAGTATCTGTGCCCAGCCAGAAGCAGTTCTGCCCTCTCTGGTGTGGCTTCCTGGCAGGAGGCAGGGATGGCATTGTCAGAGGCAGACCAGGCCCATTCAGGTCAAAGGAAATCTCAATTCCCTATACTCTAAATGCAGCCCAGGTCTTCAGCCCTTTCCTGACCCACCTAGACTATCTGGAGCCACGGCCCCTCTCCAACCCATGTCATCCAAAACCCAGACAGCCAATCCACAAACCCAGCAGAGGCCTACTGGATGGCTGAGCAAGAAAATACCTACTTTCTAAAAGCGGTATTTTCAAACACAGAAGGTAAAAATCACCTTCGCTAAAAGATGCACCTTTAAATTCTGAGTTCAGGCATACTAAACATTATTTTTCCACATTGTTCCCAGGGCCAGTTATGTTTATAAGATGTTATAAACAAACTCCACATTCTGTCCTATGGGAACAGGTAGCCTTGCAATAGTGAAAAACGGAATTGGCAGTAATTCACTATCATGCAAACACAACCCAGGGCATGTCCTACCTTTCACATACACGGCAGCCTGCCCACAAGGGTACCTTGGGCTTCCTTATTTGTGACTGATATGTAGGAATAGAGAAGGTTAGGGCCTGGCAAGTGGGTCCACTTGCCAAGTTGACATGGCAGTCCCAGGCTGCACACAGGCTCTGCAATGGCAGGCCAGAGTTACACTTACAGTCTGCTTGTGTCGGTGGCACAATCCAGTGCTGCAGCCCACTAGCAGCATGTGATTTACAGGCCCTGGCACACTCAGTGAAATTTACTAGGGACTGACAGGTAAATCAAATATGCCAATCATGGAAAGACCAATCCATAACACAGTTTACAACAGGTGCACTTGCACTTTAACACTGATCAGCAGTGAGAAAGTGCGCAGAGACATTAAGCCAGCAAAAACAGAGTCAAAACCGGGAGGTCAGGAAGCAAAAACTCAGGGGAAACACGCCAAAAGATTGCAAGTCTAACATGGATGTTATATAAAGCACCTAGTAATTACTGGGTTCATCAATGATCTCACCCTTTGTTATATTTTGATACGTCAAGCCTGTTGAGATTTAACAAGGGTAAATGTACAGTATTTACCATACCATGTGCGTTTTTTGGTTCTTTAAGCGCTGAAATCCACTTATTTCCCCAAAACTCAGATTAAGCTCTAATAATCGCACCCGATAAATTATGTACCCCGAGCTGTTGTTATTTATGAGATGCGACCCCTACTAACTCATATCAGGGCCCTGGTATTTGAGTGACTCCAGGATTTTTCACAATCCCACGAGTTCAGTGATGTGACATTGACGGCAGCTGTTTCTGCACCACTGCCTTTCCCCCTGACAGCCCATAACACCATTAATGACCTTGTTACCGAATCATTACTGGCACTGATGTGCATGTTTACACGACAAAGAGAGGGCATGAGAGATTTAGCGTCAAGTCTCTTAGACTTGGCAAGCGTCTCGTCTGCTCTCACGGCATGTCGTCCCGCTGACATGTGTGCGCTGCTTCTAACCCACTTCTTTGCGCAAAATCCAGAGGCGAGCAAACATTTTAATGGAGATTTTGAAAAGCTGCCAGCGCTGTCAATTGTAATCAACAAAGTGGTTCGACGTCAGCGGACACCGTGTAATTTCTTAATAAATGGGTTTCATTCAGTGTCCTGTGCCCATATGCTAAAGTTAATTTACGCCATCAAATCTCCGCGGATCTGGTAAAAGCCCGAGGAGAGATGCAAAAAAGGGAACATTTTACACGAGTTTTGGGATGAGACTGGCTGCTACCTGAAGGCACCTGCAATAAATAATTTACCTTTGAGATGGCAGTGCAGGTTTTTATGCTAAATGAATCATAGTGCCTAAGGGAAACAATGTACTCAGTGGGGAAAAAATCATGCTATTTGATGATCCTTCGCCAGGAGGCACAATATGGTATTATACTATTAAATTCCAGGGATATGACATTATTGTTTGGGGCAGAAGCAGTGCTTATGTGGACAGTGCTAAAGATAGGCTATTTTTGATTCTGGTGTTGTGTCAAGAATTTCAGGGTGCTATTTACAGGGAGTTGCAAAAGGTGCTACGCTGCACATAATGCGGATCAAATATTATATAGTTAGGGTCGGCTGTCAGGTTCTTTGATGTTCCAATAGGTCAGCGTTGCTCATTGTGTGAGGAGGCTAACCACTGTGCCTGGGGCTGTTGAGGATACTAGAACCCACCCAGATCACTTGCTATTTTATTTATTTATAAAGTTTTATATGGCGCGAACATGGCCCTTGCGGGTAATAGAGCACTTTACAATGAACAAGGCAAGTCTCTAGAGAGAAAAGCACAGGTCCTAGGTAGACAACAACCAGTAAAACAGAATTTGTGTCTAATATGCGAGAAATAAGTATGGTTGCAAGCTTGGGGGTAAATCCTGCTCAGGAATACAGATCCTGTGTTCTATTGTATTGTATTGTAATTGCATTTATATAGCGCTTAATATGGAGAAGTGTGGCTCAATGGTTAGAGCGGCAGACCCTGATGCAGAGGTCTAGCCCGGGACCAGGATTCAATTCCTGTCTTGGCTGGTCTTGGGCTCAATTTCCTCGGACCTGATAATTCTCGCCTCAGTGCCTAATCATGGGTACCACGCTGCAAGTCTGGGCAATAGCTTGCTTAATCTCCACAACAGCGCTAGGATGCCTGGCTTTCACCCTGGGGTGCCCAGGAGTGGGCAATTCACAGGGAGAGGCCAGGAAGGGTTCCTCAGCGGTACGCTTACAGCGCCTTGATGCCACGTCTGGGGTGATATGTGCGCTATACAAGCAACTTTACATTTACATATAAGATCATAAAAGTATCAGAAATATATTTACAGTCCCATTTTAGGAAAAACATAAAAATAGCTTAAAACCTGAATCTTAAAAATGTGCTACCATACAATTTATATATATAAAAATTCATTTAATCAATATACATGATTCCATAAAAATTATGAAAGTCATTTTTAAGTTGTCTTATGTGCCAACCTGCTTCCTCTTTTTAATACATGCCCATAAAAATTATGCTAACGAAAAGCACTTAAAGGAATTCCTCAAAGATTTCAGAAAAAAGTGCTACTATATTTAAACTTGTAGCGCTTGCAAATTGGTATGATAAAATTACGCCTTTCCTGATGGTAGAAGCCACAAAGAAATAAAACATGAAGATCATCCTGTGTAGATTATCACACAGGCATAGTTAAAGTTCTAAATGGTTATATTTCTTGCCTGGATATCCCACCATCAGAGGAAACAGATTTAAACAAAATCAGAGCAAGATATATTTGTGCTGTGGAAATGTAATTGCATTTATATAGCGCTTACTAACCCTGATGAGGTGTTGAAGCGCTTTTTCAGCGAGTAGCACGCTACACCACAACCCGTAAATGATTAGTGTTGATTTAGTATAGTAAAATATGAAAGTAATTTGAGTGGTGGATAGGTTAGTCAATTATTTGGATTCATAAGGATAGCAGAAGGATAGAAGACGGAAAGAGGTTTGCATTTATGTAGCACTTGCTACCCCTGATGGGGTGTTGAAGCGCTTTTTTGGTGAGTAGCACGCTACCCTGGAACCCATAAAGGATTAGTGGAGAATTTTTATAGTGAAATATGAAATTAATTTGAGTAGTGGATGTGTTATTCAGTTATTTGGATAAAGAAGGGTAGCGGAGTGATAGAAGAGGGAAAATGTTTGCATTTATATAGTACTTGCTACCCCTGATGAGGTGTTAAAGCGATGTTTCGGCGAGTAGCATGCTACTCTGGAGCCCATAAAGGATTAGTGGTGAATTAGTATAGTGAAATAGGAAATTTGAGAAGTGGACATGTTAGTCTGTTATTATGATTGAAAAGGATAGTGGAGGGATAGAAGAGTGAACAATTTTTTTTTTTTTTTTTTTTTTTGGTGTAAGAATTTTATTGCACTTTTTTATCACACACAAGACAAATCGATAATCACCTATAGTGCGTTCGCCTACAACCTCAACGGGCCGGCGTCCTGCAACCATGGTTATTAGCAACAGTTCTAGAAGTACACAGCCCATCAGCCGACATCCAGCGGACCGGCGGCGTATTATCAGATAGAAACCAGTCGCGCGTCAGTGCTATGGTCGCTGCCTTATACATCAATAATCTTACGTTTTCTCAGTTTTTTGATCCCTTAAACTGAAACTTAACTTAACTGTACAGTCCCCAACTTGTAGTTCTCCCCCCTGCATCCTCCCCTCTGCATCACAGCATCCTCCCTCCTAAGAGCCTGCACCGTACAATTGTTTGTCCTGTGTCGTCACCATCATGCATTCATTCACACAACTTCAGCTTCTGAATCTGACGTGCCATGCTCAAGTAAATAGTCACGTAAGTATCCCTAGTAGTCTTTGGGCCTAGAGCCGATTGGCAGTTCCTCCTCGTATGTGTTGAGCGTGTCTCGACAATATACCATGTCTTCAATCCAGCGTTTCTCCTCTGGTGTCCTTTTACTATTCCAGTGGATTGACACCCTTCTCTTAGCTAACAAGAGTGCGACAGCACAGAATTTACGCTTCAATGCTCTCAGGTGTGGAGTTATACCCAATAGGCAGATCTTTGCTTCACATGGCATGTTAACCCCCAACATTTCGTTCAAAACCTGTGTGACTTGCTCCAAATAGCCCGCCACCTTTCTACAGTGCCATGCTAGGTGCATGAAGTCGGCCTCTGCTTGTTTACACCTGCAGCAGTTTGAATCTTCCCGTAAGCCGTGTTTGTGCAGTCTCTGAGGGGTGTGGTAGACCTGATGCAAATACTTGTAATGTATTATTTTCAAATTCCCGTTAGGTGTCAGCATACCCGTAAGCATGCATGCGGAGTCCCATTCTACCTCTGTCAGGGGTTCCGCTAGCCCAGCGCTCCACCTGTCCCTGGCCTTGAGTGTGGTGTTTCCCACCGCCTCTTGTGTACTTGCATAAAGCTTGGATACCATGTGAGATGCTTTGGGTGTGGTCAAGAGTAGTTGTAAGGGTGCAAGGGTAGGCGGCTCTTCTGGATATGACGGGTAGTGTTCACGTATTGCTCTATGTAGCCTGTAGAAGTTGAAAGTAAACAGTTGAGATGGGTTTGTGATGTAATGCAGTTTATCGAGTGTCTGAAATTCCCCATCTTTGTAGAGGTCCCCCAATGTGTCTATTCCGGCCCGCTGGAACAGATCCATGCCCACCTTTTCCTGTGTCACCGAGAGGGCCGGGTGATGTGCCAGTGGGAGTGTGGGTGCGTATAGTGGCAGACAATTTGCCTCCTTGCCTATTAATCTCCATGCCTCAATGGTCGCATTGACTGTGTTAATATCCCGGTCATGTAGCCTGGTGCGTTTGTGCGTGAGTATATTTGCCAAAGGGATCGGGTCAGTGTCACCCGCCTCTACCGCCACATGTGTCAGGAAGGGCACTTCATGATACCAAAAGTGTGCGTATTGCGCCTGAGCGCATAAGTAATATAGGTAAAAGTCTGGTACTTTGAACCCCCCCCTAGCGTATGGCAATGTCATGGTGCGCAGGTCCATCCTCGCCTGCTTGCCCGCCCACAGCAAATTGAGCACAAGCGTCCTGATATTTCGGAAGACAGCAGCGGGAGGTTTTATAGGGATGTTGTTGAATAGATAAAGAAATTTCGGTAATAGCACCATTTTCACTATCGCTGCTCTGTCTGCCAATGAAAGTGGAAGCCTGTTCCATTTCTTTATTTTATCTTCCAGGGTTGCAATCGTCCGCCCATAGTTGGTCCTAATGACCACTTCAGGGTCTCTGTGAAACCATATACCCAGATATTTTGTGGGTTCCTCCTGCCATTCCAATGGATAGTCTAGTTGAGTTGGTTGTGTGCTGTCTGTTAGTGCCAGCACCAGGGATTTATCCCAGTTTATTTGTAAGCCGGCTTGGTGACCACATTTTATATATTCCCTCAGGAGAGGATTTAGGTGTTGTTCCGGGTGTTTAACATACAGCACCATGTCGTCCGCGTACAGTGAGATGTGTATGGGTCGGGAGGGCATTTGAATCGCTGAGTGGTGATAGTGTTGCCGGATTTTGCAGGCTAGAGGCTCCAGCACTAGAGCGAAAAGCATTGGTGATAGTGGGCACCCCTGTCTAGTACCTCTGCAGATTTGTATGGGTTCTGATATGTATCTGTTTACTCTGATGCGCGCCGTCAAGTTTGTGTAGAGCATCGCTATCCATCCCTGAAATATCCATGGGAATCCCATGCGCACCAGCACCGCACGGATAAAGGGCCAGCCAATAGTGTCGAACGCTTTAGCAGCGTCTAACAGTACTGCCACTGCCTTCGTTTCCGGCGCTAGATAGTGTGCTAACGCGAACAGTGTGCGGGTGTTGTGTGTGGTGGCCCTGTCTGGGATGAATCCCGACTGATCCGGTCGGATTAACATTGGCATGAGTGGCTTTAGCCTGTCTGCCAGCAGACTGGCTATGATTTTGGTGTCTACATTTAACAAGGGCAATGGTCGGTATGAATCACATTTATCTGCGTCTTTGCCAGGCTTCAGTAATGTGATGAGCAGGGCTTCCCTTAGCGATGCCGGCAGAGTCTGGGCCTCATGTGCCGTCCCGTACATCTGTACTAAGTGTGGTGCAAGCGTGTCAGCGTACGCCTTATAAAATTCCGCTACAAAGCCGTCCGGCCCCGGTGCTTTGTTGTTGGGTAGGCGCCTAATGGTGTCGGTGACTTCCTCTATAGTTATGGGGCGTTCTAGGTATTTCCTATGTCCATCAGCTAACCATGCCATCTCGACATCCTCCATGTATTTCAGTAATTCCGGCTGCGACGGCGAGGGGTGTGCCTCGTATAACGTGCCATATGTTTTCATAAATTCTCGCAGTATACCCTTGGTGTCCGTGATCACCTCCCCGGTGCTAGTGGTTATGGATGTGACATTTTGCGGTGTTTTGCCTGCGCATATCTTTGCGGCCAGCTCCCTGCCCGGTCTACCCCCTTCTCCATACCTCCTCGCAGTAGCTCGTTTAGTCACATATTTTAGCTCGTCTGTCGCAAATTTAGCATGTTCCGTCAACAGTGACTGAATATCCCCCAAGAGTTTGATGTCTCCCGTTTGTGTGTATGCCTGTTCTAGGGCGTGAATGGCTTGTTCCCGTGTGTGTAGTTGATGTCTGATATCCTTGAGGATGCCAGAGGCTGTACTAAGGCAGACTCCCCGGATTGTAGCCTTGAAGGCCTCCCACAGCAAACCTGGGTCTTCTGTGGTTGGGCTGTTAAGATCGAAGTATTCCTTTATTGCCTTATGTATTGTGTCGACGTACACTGGGTCTCTCAAAGCAGTCGCTTGAAAACGCCAGGTGAAGGGTGGTGGGTCGTAGTGCGGGATGTCTACTTCTAATAGTACCAGACTGTGGTCCGATAGTGTACGTGGCAAGTGCGTAACATCTAACACCCATGAGAGTACTTCTTGAGTGCCCAGCCAGTAATCTATCCTGGACCAACTATTGTTCGCCGCGTTTATGTGTGTCGCCGTTGCCACCCCGGGGTTACGAACCCTCCAGAAATCTACCAAATGTAGGTCCTCCATGGCGTCCCTCACCATTGTCCTAGCATTTCCATGTTGTTCCAAAGTGTGTGCTGCTCTGCCTAGTGTGTCCTGCATCGTGACATTGAAATCCCCTCCCCACAGTACATGGGGTGTTGGCATGTTTGTGATGTTGTGCCATACCTTGCTAAAAAACCCCGGGTCATCCACATTAGGGCCATATGTGTTCACCAATAGAATCTGTTGCCGCCTAAGCTTGCCAGCTAGTAGCACGCACCGCCCAGCAGTGTCTCTGTGTATGTCAGTAATTTCAAAGCCCGTACCCTTCCTGATTAATATGCTCACTCCTCTTGAATATGTTGAGTAGCTAGAGTGAACAACCGTCTCAGCCCATCTTGCCCCCAGTGTTGAGGTGCCATCACGTTCTAAGTGTGTTTCCTGCAAAAAAACAATGTTAATTTGCAATCTATCAAAATAAGCAAACAGTCTCCTGATCTTCTTCGGGTTGCCTAGTCCCCTCACATTCCAAGTGATAAACTTCAGCGTGTTCCTACGTGACATGCGTACGTGTTTGGTGATAAATTATCCACTGCAGAAATCCAGTCTGCTTGTTATATTGCGTGTGCATGTTGTCGTACCGTACATCATTCAGAATTGACAACATCATTTGCTGAATACTAACACTATTCACATGACAGTGCATTCCCAAGGAGTTCGCCATGCTTCTCAGATACAGAGGTTGCAGTCGGTTAGGTTTTGGTTTTCCCATCCTCCCCCCACCCACTTTAGCGCCCAAACTTTGCCAAAGTCATCCCTGAATTAACTTTAACTTTAACAGTAACTTCTGCGTCCAACATAGTTCGGGGTACACCCTCCTGGGGGTGTCACCAGGTTCACACATCTCCATCCACATAGTGGATGTGGACGGTCGCAAACGCGCTATTCTAGCTAATAACTTTGCGTGTGATTTCTTTCAACCCCGTTTTCCCATTCAACATAGTTAGTATCGCTGAAATGCCATTTCTCCATTACACTGGCCTCCCCTTTGTCTCTAGTCCCAGCGCCTATGCGGGGTGACGCTAAGCAATGCACGCAGTGTCTCTCGCTCAGCAAGTAGTCGATTAACAAGGCCGGTCAGGGTCGCAGCCACCTACCCACTGCCACTCAGTCCAGTAGCTGGCCCTCCTCGCCTACAACAGCACTGCGTATACTTACAACCGGAACAGCACCTCCGCGGCATCTCAGACACAGGGACAGTACTCACAGCAAGTTCTTAAGTGCTTTTCCGGTCCAGTTGCCGCCACCCACGTTGCCATCATGGTCCATGTGATTGTCTGCAAGCAACAGCGTTTAAAGATAGCCGTGTCTTGCAATTGAAGTACGTAAATTCCTCCGGCTCGATAGCGGTCTATTTCACTCATTCCACATCACTCGTCGGTTCATTTCGGTCTTGCTGTTTTTTTCTCCGCTTCCCTTGTTGCTTGACATATTCTTGTGCTGCCTGCACCGTTTGTAGTATGACAGGTTTCCCGCCGGTGATGACTTTGAGTTTTGCCGGATACAGCATGGCGTACTCCATGCCAAGTTCTCTTAGCTTCTTTTTGACAGGAGCGAATTCTTTCCGAGCCTGTTGCACCGCCATGGTGTGGTCTGGGTAGAACTCTAGAGTGTTACCCTGGTGCGTAATTTTCCCCAGCTCTCCTGCCAGTCTCAGGACCGTGTCTCTGTCCCTGTAATTAAGCATGCGGGCAATGATCATGCGCGGGGTGGCTCCGGGTTTCGGCACAGGCGCCAGTGACCGGTGTGCCCGCTCCACTAGGAACACTGGAGATAGATTTTCAGCTCCAAATAGTTCTTTCAGCAGGGTTTCTATATAAGTCTCCATTTTCCCTGTGTTTGTGGATTCCGGCAGGCCTGAAATCCGAACGTTGTTCCGCCTGGACCTAGCTTCCTGGTCCTCCACCCTGGCCCGCAGGATTTCCACTGTTTTCTCTAGGGCCCCGCAGGTCTTGGTCGTGGTGTTCTGCTCATCTTCAAGCCTCGAGATTCGCTGTTCTGCTTCCGTGAGGCGCCCGTCGTGCTGTTCAATTTTCGCCGCCATGTTGTCGACCCTCTGCACCACGTTGTCGAGCTTTCCGTTCATCTCTTGCAGACTCTGCTGTATCGCCCTCAGCACCGACTCCATGCCCGTGCCCTCTGGTGTCTCTCGGCCCCCGTCCATCTCCGCGTCTGTCGTGTTATTTCTACCTTGGTTCCGCTTCTCGAACTGGAGCTTAGTTTGGTTCCGGTCAGGCTTCCCCATTTCAAGGTGCTGTTTGGACGGGTGCTGTTCTGCTGTTTTAGGGCTGCTGCCCGATTGCGTGCTGGCTGTGGAGATGGCACGAGGCGCTGTTGCCGCAGCTCCCCCTCTCACCGTACGTGTGGTCATCAGCGGGCTACCGCCTGCTCGGATGCAATCTGATCCCGAACGAGGCCTCTGTTGTCCGGTGCGGCAGGCGTCACCTTTCGCTGGTCTTTTCGGGGCACATCGAGGGTAACAGCCCACACTCTCACTTCCCACTGTGGGGGGGGGGCCGTCCTCGTATAGTTGGTGGAGCCGGCGCTATGTTAAAGACAGCGCGTGTAGAGATCAGGCGCCGCCGTGTGCGTTATATCCCGTTTGTGCACCCTCGGTTGTGGTGTCCTTGCGGCTCCCTCCGTTTCCTCATGTGGGGACCCCGCCGTCAGTGCTCCGCGTAGGTGTTGATATGTGGCACAAATAGAAAGCGCCGGGATCCTCCCGCCTCTGTCGTTCTATAGATGCGAGTGCCTCAGCCGGTCTACGAGGGGGGTCTGTCCGGCGGGAACGTCCGTCGCTGCCGCCAGTCTTGTGCGTTCCACGGGCGCCGCCATCTTGCCCTCAGTGGAACGCACGCTGATTTTTGTGGCGCTGTGTCCCGGGGTCTTACAAGAGCCCTGCCGAGTTCTCGACGGTGGTTAGCAACCACTTACCAGGCAGCGCCGGGTGTTAACTGGAGTCCCGCTGCGCTTGGTGTCGTTGAAAGCTCCAGTTCGCCGAGCTTCCGAAGCGGCCATTTTGTGATGCATCAGCGAGGACTCCGGGTTTTGGGCTGGATCTTTCTTTCCTTGCTCAGCAAGTCGTATTTTCGTTTCGGGAGATGTCGGCCTCACATTCCGATGCCCATATTTATAATCGCCGCTGTTTTCGGTGGGGTTTTAAGGGGTTAAATGTCGCTAGGCGCGCGACCGTCCGGCGGAGCTGACACGCTAGCCAGCCATTCTGCAGTGCGCCCTCTAGCGCCCCCCCCGAGAGTGAACAATTTTGATTTTTTTTGTTTGTTTTGGAGGTCATAGCAGTAGGAGGAGGCTTTGGATGAGTAAAAAGGGATGTGGAGGGGAAGAGTCAGAAGGAAGAGTTTAGAAAGGCTTGTTTTGGGGGATCGGTATAGTAAAAGAGGTGTCAGATAATGCAATGGTATAAATGTATCCACCACAAGCCTTTTAACTTATTTCTTGAATGAAGCAGTTGGGGGGTCTATTCCTATTTTAGGGGAAAGTGCGTTCCAGATTCTTGGAGCCATACCTGAGAAGGCTCAGTTATACGTTTTCTTTTTGCAAACTTTGGGGGGTTTCTGCAGTTGGAAATTAGTCTCTCTGGATGCTATGACACCACCTGAAAGCTCTAGTTTTTGTGCATGGTATCTCGAAGTGTTGAAATGTATTGTTTAATGGGTCATGCTGACAATTTTCAAATTAATCCTGGCCTTACAGGATTTGGGGTCAGACAGTTTATGTTATCCATCATGATAAAGATACTGTGATCAACCCAGTGTCTATATAAAGATCCAGCCAAACAAAGGGCAGTAGCCACACCATAGCCACAAGTGTCCCCAACATGTAGGCACCACCACCAGGCCAAAATCAACACCTGACTCATCAAAACTAGCACCAAAGTTATGCCAGTTTTCACAACTGCCATGTGCATGAAACGCTCCTTAGCTAAGCCAGAAATTACAATTGTCTTCAACATGTAAAGTACCGCACTGATACTGCTACCTTCCTCTTTCTCCACCCCACTCAACAGCAATCCAAACAAAAGGACATTCTCCTTCTTTCCCTCAGTGCCATAAATGTGTTGGACAAAATAGATTGGACCTATATAGGAGTTGTCTTACAACACCTTGCCTGAGACCATGTTTTTTTAGGTGGACCCTGGTGAACTACCAGACACCTAGAGCAAGAATAAGAGTAAATGTGATACTCTCACTCTCAATTTCAATGGAGCGAGGAAATAAACAAGGATGTCCACTCTCCCCGCTCATCTTTGACATAACAATATAATTTCTTGCTAATGCGATTTGAAGTAGGGTTGTTATCAAGGGCTTCATCACTTGCAAAAGTCTCCAAGTTTGCAGACACTATCTTGCTTTCATTTATGGATCTTCTGAACGCCATCCCACGGATCTTGTAAAAATTAACGGAATTCCATGAAGCGTCCCGGGGAAAATAGAAGAATTGCAGTGACTATTCCCTATCTCTTGGCCTTCAGACAAGATAAAGTATCTGGGAATTTTAATGACTGCACCACCTTCCATTTAGTAGCCATAACCTACTCTACACTCATTTGAGACCTGCGCCTTTGGGGCCTTATAAGTATTCAGTTATCCTTCGTGCAGCAACATCACCTATTGCATGGCTAAACACTTATAAGGTCCCAAAGGCAAGAACAATTGGTTATGCCAATGCTTTCTGTTAAGTAGTGCTTCTGTAATCTTTGCATAGAAGTGCAATAGGAAAATTTGATGGAAGTTGGCAAAATTGTTGAGCTCGATTATTGGTGTTTTTCGATAGCTGGGTGGGTGACTGTGGCAGCTTTCCAGTTAGGGAGTATTATTAATGAGGAAAGTTCTCGAAAAAAGGAGTAATGGTGTTGCTGATTTTTGTTGTTGTTGGTGTACTGAAAAGGCAGAAGTTAAGGAACCTGAGACGTTGGCCATCTGATCACACACAGGTGCAAATAAGGTCCAGGATCGAACGTTAGATTCTCTGTGTATAGGTCTCTTTGACAAGTGTATTTGCAAAAAGTTGTTATCCAAACTAATGATTTTGTTGTGAAGGAAATCAGACAAACTCATAGTTTTTGAGAAGGTGTAATAAGATTAACACCAGAACATGGACAGACCATTTTTTTAATAAATAGTTTACACTTTTTGTTGGGATTTTTTTTGTTTGGAATGCACTCAGAAACATAACCGGCTTTTATCCTTTAAAGCAGTTTGTAGCAGTGGTATAGTTAATCTTTATACAGCCCGACCTTTTGGATACAATATTTTTTCCCAATTTTCTCTGAAGTGTTTTACAAATCTGTTTGGACGATTTAAGTGCTTCCGTGTACCAGAGAGCTGTTGGTGAACTTTGCAGTGGAATAATCTGTTTTAAGGATTAAATATAGATTTAGCCATTCATTTACTACTCTAGAGTTGGAGTGGGGGATCCTGCAAATGACAGCAAGTGTCTGAAATTGCTCATTTGGCACAGTTTGGACCCAAAATGAGCACCACTGTGATAAGTATTACGAAGTGGAGTGCACACACACGCGCCTGCCACCATTTCTGTAATGCAGAATAACAAGGCTGCAAACAAAGAGACCCGTTTGCACTAAAAGAAAGTACAATTGAGTGTTGTGCACATCTGGCTGAGGGGGTGTGAGAGAAAGAGAGAATAAAATTGTGTGTGTCGACCATCACACGTGTCTTTGTAGTTCACTTTTGTGCAGAAAGTAAGAGGAACTCGCAGTGTTATATACGCATTTACGAGTGCACAACACACACTCACAAACTCTCTCAACTTGTGTGTCCTTGCCAAGAACCTTCGCTTAGGCTATTTAGTTAGAGCAAAGTCTACTCAGAGCCTGTGTGGATTGGATCACTCTGTACAGCAAGCAGGGCGCAAAGGGTGTGCGGACCACACTGTACACAATCTCTCCATCTCTGTGTGCACAGGTTTTGAAAAGACTTGCTCCAGGGAACTTGGGAATCTGTCCAGTGTCGGGCACTCAGAGTGCACATACTGACAGAATATGCAAGGTTTATACACCCACTTGAAAGTCCAATGTGTAGAGAGACGCTGGCAGGGAGGGCAAGAGACATAGAGGAGTAACAGGTTGTGCCATAGGGAACTTAAGACAGTGTCAGGCAAGCAACAGAGACTTATGGAGAGAAGGAGATGGGTGAATGAGGAGATTAGGAGAGAAACCGAGGGCAGGATACAAAAAGACGGAGGAAAGTATGCAGAGATATGGAAACATAAGGGGTTTACGGGTGCAAAGCAGCCATTTAAAAGAAGCGGGCGCGCCTCTGTAGGCGAGACCTACCCCAGAATCCTTACTTATTCCAAATGATATCACTGTCAACACTGGCTGCAATACTTCAATAACTTTAGACTAATCAGTTCTATCATCTGACAAAAGAAACCCACATAGATCGCAAGTAAGGTACTCTACAGACCAGTGGCATGGGGTGGATTGGCAGTATCACTCATCACCTCAATATTCCAGGCCACCCAACTCCGCTTCATCATAGAAAGGTAGGAAAAAGGAACATATAAACAGTGTTGCTTCAGAGAACATACCATAGCATGCATATCTCTCTGGCAAGTTCCATGGTTGAAGAGATTACAATGCAGTGTGGGCCTTTATACGTCAGCAGTGACTAAAATCACTGTGGCAATCTGGAACAGAGCGTGAGGGAGACAAGGGTTCACGTCTTTCCTGTGACCTTTTACACTTATCTCATATAACACTGACTTTACACCTGCACTTATTCTCCACCAATTCAAGGTATGGCGAGAAGGAAAATGTCTAAGGTCTACCCCATCTTTGAAACCAATAAATACTCCAGTTCGAAGATCTCAAACACAAATTCAACCATCAGGAATCAAATAGATTTGCTCATACTCCACTCTGACATTTCCTATAATACCTTGCAATCAAGCACGGAGCATCCAGACCACTAACGGACTAGATAGATGAATCAAAGATGAAACACATGACAGAGCCCTGATCTCTCTCCAAACATTTCCCACCAAATCTGCCAGCTATCCTAAAACAACATGGCAAAAGTAATGGGGGCGAGCACTGGGGCTGAAAATCAATTTAAAAGGGTGGGGAAGCACAGGAAGGGCAGGGAAATTTGCTACTGGCCAGTGGAGCCTGATGAATTTTAAAAATGGTGGGGTGGAACATTTTAGCTAAGACTTTAATGCGCAAGTGAGCGCAGCAGGTGTGTCAGAATTGAAAATGGAGTGTGCGGGAGTGCAATGGGGGGGGGGTTGTTCTGATACTGAACTAGTCTATCATTTTCAAGACAAGATCCCACAGTGATCACTGCTGCAAAAGGGCACATGGTCTGTTCAGGAAGAGGTTATTTTACAAACCTTTGCCCTAAAGAGCCAACACTTAAAGGTTTGTAGGTGGGACACGAGGCCTAAATATTCTTTTACATAAAATATATTTAAGCTATTTCAAGAGCCTCTGTTTTTTTATATTTATTCGGTATCAAAGTAACATAAGCGAGCACGTTTTGCTTTGATTGTGTGGACTTTTGAATTTTATAGATGGATTGTTTCGGATTCTATCACAAATTGAGTTGATATTTGTCTTTAGACTGCAGATGTGCAGGGCAATAAAATGTATTCACCTTAATCATTAGGGCTTCAACAAAACAGAGTGCAAAATATAATTGAAGAAATTACAGTTTAGGACAATCTGGCAGCAGGGTTGGATTGGTAAGGTGGACATTTGGGCATTATTATCTGAGAGGAAGCTGTGGGTTGCTTTTCTGGGCAGCATGTAGGCCTTTCTGGACGTAGATGGGCCTCTATTACCTCCTTTTGCCAAGGGGTGGAGGTGTCCTTCCCAATCTCTCGCTGGGCCGGCCGATTAATATATGCAGATTGAGCAGGGGAAGGGGGCCTGAGTAGAAGTGGCCTCACATATTAAATATGGTTCACCATTGTGAACTAATCCGTGCACAGAGCTAGGGCAATATTTGCCTTTTTTTTGTCCCAGTGAAGTTAAGAAACAAGCCTGTTTTGGAGAATCTCCCCCCTCCATCTTTTTATAATACTTAAAACACTGAAGCAATGTGCTGCGAAAAGGCTCAATTCGCAAATGTGGGCCACTTCTTTATACGGTGTCCAGCCTATTTTGCATGCCAATCGAAACCTTTCTGGTAGTGCCTGAGAGTCCGGTCTGACAGACCAATGGATAGGCTGTTGTTTGGGCTGTTCGTTAGCCTGTTTTTATGGTCTGCTGAGACGGTTTTTATTGCTTTTGATTTCTCGTATGTTGCCACAAACATTGTCTGCAGCAACGGAGCAACCACAAATACATTCCATCTCCAATCCCTTACAAAATATCTATACAATACTCCTTGCATTTAGATGTATAAAACTGCCCCGCTTTGTAAATGTGGACCACTTTTTTTTAGCTATCTGATTGTTGCTAATTGAGGACACTTTTAATTTAGTGCTTTACCGACTTTCTGTCTCAGTCCGACCTTGAATTAGAAATCCAAAATTAGTGAGGAAATAGTGACTCATTGTCTAGTAAATCGATACGTTGCTGCTATTGGTGAGAGAAACATAAGCTGTATTGTGTAGTAATAATAAAGTTAAACAGGGATGAGAAATATTCATTGTCCTGGTTTCCTTGCATTATACGCGGTTTTAGGTGGAGTGCCTAAAGTTTCTGCATCAGATGCAGTGGCACACAAGGGATGCTGTGGGAGAGGGTGAGTGAGCGAGGCCAAGGGCAAAAAGTGATAGGCGCAAAAGCTAAAAAGATTTCTCCCAAAAGAACAAAATCCCAATGCAGGTGTAAGAAAACAGGCTTTGGCCGGTGCGCCTGTGAGGACAAATAGAAGTGACTTATCACTGCCTGAACCAGTTAGGAGGCAGCAAATAAGAACCACGATGGACTTAACAAGTCAGTAGCGGAAGGCGGGAGCAAAGACCTTTACTGAGTACTGTAGGTCTTGCCGACAGTGCATGCGTGCTGCCTAGGCTCTACCTAAAAAGTGTTGAGAAATATTTTTTATCCTGGTTTCCTTGAATTATACGCGGTTTTAGGTGGTGTGCCTAAAGTTTCTGCGACAGATGCAGTGGCACTCAAGCCTAGTCCCTAGGGGCATGAGTGGTAGGCATCATTGTCCAGCATAATCGAAGACCACGGAGAGCATAATGGCAATTAACACGTCTTGCTTTATGGGAAACCCTATATCCATTATCTGGGACTGTTGAGTGCACTTACTCACACTGGTACTTCAAAACCGCCTACTAAATTACAAATAAATACTCGCCCCACCATTAATCTTGTTACAGCTGCGAATGAGAAATTGCTCACGGATGCCATTGATTCCGTGCAGCAGTGCCAGTGTGCATATGAATAATAAAATTGCAGCCATTGTTGTGTTGCCAATGTCAACACACAGGGCTGAGCTTCCCTTTAGCTAATGACCTACAATGCAAGAGAGAAATGCATCACCCTCCCCCTGGAAACGCTACAAGTAAAAAATTAAACAACATAACATTGGGAAGGTCAGCGACGAAAGGCAGCCGAGGAAGGCAGTATTTAACTCAGGAGAAAGCAATGTTGGAGAGAGTTGCTGTGGTACTTCAAAATAGTGCAGCATCCACACCCCATTTAGATAAATCACGTGGAAGACAGAGCTAAATTCCAGATTGCAGTAGGACCCAGTGGCAACTGGCATCTACGGGGAGGGTGGGGGTGGATGCTCACGTAAATAATATTTTTTTAAAGGCACTTACTGAAAACGAATGTGACTTCTTTCTCCGCTCAGGACCTGTTTTTTGCAGGAATTAGAACTGGATGCTGCAACTCCCTTCACCAATCCTGGTGCTGCTCACAGCATAAGAGTAGCACCCTGATTGGAGGTAACAGCCTCACTTGGCACTCCCCAATGCACTGGAGACCTGCATTTGTTCTAACCCAGCTATCTTAAGACAGCTGGGTTAGAGATGTTTAAAGTGCGCATGTGTGGCTGGCCGGCGCAAGAAGCCAGGCGCACAGACAGCCCACCCTCCTCCCTGCTACTGTGACGCAGCAAGCCCTGTCCCGTCCTGACTCTCTGTTCGGGAGAGGTGGGTGAAAAATAAAATGGTAATAAATTACCATTTTATTTGGTGGGGCTTTTAGGTGGGGCTTCACTCCTCCGCTCCATCGGAGGAGCTGCCTCTTGTAGGGTAGGACATCAGGCTCCCAGACACCCATCCCTTTGTAGCCCTCACAGCCCGAGCCCTGCATGAGGCTGCTCAAGTTGGCAGTCCACGACCCACAGGCCCTCGAGACTGGGGAATCACCTTTGAGGTGATAGAACTGGCAGAGACTCAGAGGGATCAACTCTGCCCTTCCCTTCACGTGTTTTATCCAGTCAGGTCTGGTATATGTGTGTTCAACTGTGTGCACTGAAAAACATGCAGTAACTTTTGCCTTGAACCTCGTGGTCTCTTCCCTCAATCTCCAGTCCACCTATCAATAAGTAACAACAGCAGTTGCTGGGTTGCATGAAGCAAGCAGAGCAGAGGTCACTGACACCTCACCCACTCTGATACTCTTTATCTCTCGACCAGCTCCACCCCAACCTTTTGTTTAATGCAGCTGTGCAGTTCCGCCCTGGGCCATTCATGTTAAACCCAAAAATGAAACCCCATACTTAACAATGAAACTCACCACACCCACCACTGCTACATTACTGCTGTAGCTAATTTGTCCTGGGCGATGGAGATCTCACCCAGCCAGTGACAGTGAATGTGCAGGAGGCCAATCTTCCAACCCAGCCTCCTCTCCCACCTCCCAAAGACCCTAGATTCAGTCCACTCTGTCTCCGAGGCGCAAATACAACATGTTTCCAGCTTCTCGGAGTTTTCATCCACTTGTTTGTCCCCCAGAGTTGTAGGTCAACGTCCCTCACACTCATCAATGCCAGCCTGCCCCGCCCCTGGGTTGAAAAGTAATTTAACATTTTGACATACTGGTATTGCAAAGTGGAATGTATCCACGTGCGATAGATGTTGGAGGGCGTGCGGCTCATTGTGTACTGTGTACTGTACTCGACTTACTTTGACACTGTCTCAAATTGAAGAGATATTGAGATGAAATCTTTCGCGAAATGAATAGAGTGTTTGAAACCCTGATCCTGAAGGAACCAAGGGCCAGATGTAGGAAGCCTAATACCAGTCGGTAATGGCCGAAATTACCGAATGGTATTACGTTTTTCTGATGTAGGGGCCTAATCTAAGGATTCGGTAATTTAAAGAATCGGCAAATTACCGAATTTTTAAATACCGATTCAGTAAATTACCGAATTCTTAATGTAGGGAGCACTTAATTAAATGAGTGCTTTTCCCATGTTAGTATTCGTTATTTACCACCAACTACAAGTTGGTGGTAAATAACTAAAACCCCCCAAAAAGCAATTTCATGCAAATTATTTCAGTGCCATGTGGCAGACATACATGCCCTTAGGGCATGTATGTGTGCCACAGGTGCACCCATACACAATTGAGGGGTGTCAAAATGACACCCTGCCACCCTTCAATGTTTTCCCCCTTTTACCGAATCGGTATTTACCGATTTGGTAATTTCCATTCATTCCTATGGGCCTCCATTAACGATTCGGTAATACTTACCAACTTTTTCCCTACATAGCATTTAACGATTCTAAAATACCGAATCGGTAAAATTCGGTATTTTAGAATCGGTAAATGTCCCTCACCTACATATGGCCCCAAGTGTTATTCTACCGGGACATCCCTATGACACACAAACATCCCTAAATTATATCAGGGGTAGGCAGCTAGCCATGGCCATAGTAGCAGGGAGACAGGGCTTCCTAGCACTCTGGGGCAAAGCAACTGCACTTACACTCTCTGCATGGATAACCCAGATATTGGATGTCCTGTCTAGAGCAAAAATAGCATTAGCGATGGAAAACAAATTAAAGATATATGATGTAGATTGGAAAGCTTATGTATAAATCTTGGTGTAAACATGGAATGGTGCCTTGTATTGCAGAAAGCACTGCCCTTAGGGTAGCGACTAACTCATGCTGCGCGGGGGAAAGTGCATTCAAGTGAAATACGGAGCAGCTGCATCAAAGCCACGCAGTGTTTCACAGTGCAGGCAGCATGAGGAGAGAGAGATCCCCTTGCAGGGAGGTGCAGTGAGTGACTGCACGTGCCTGCAGGGGGATTGTCTGGGGGTTCATGGGACACCCTTGTCCCCCCCCAGAGGTCTGCTTTTAGGAGGCACACGTTTAGTGCACCACCTTTTTGTAATACACTTAGTGCGCCTCCTAAAGGCATGTTTGCCTCTGTCCCCGCGTTGGTAATACACCGCTGTCAATGAGGCAAAGAGATTTCCTCATTTTCATGGGGCAACGCCCATATACAAATGGGGGAACCCCTTCTCATGATAGCGCTAGCACTAAATGTGCACCAGCACTATCAGTATTGTAGAAGGGGATGCACAAGCATCTGCGACCCCTTCTGTAATGCCATTGTGCCCAGGAGATGCACAAAGCGGGTGCACACACCCTTTGTGCCCCTGGCACAATGTATAATATGTCCCAGTACTATTTTATAGACTATGGGTGGAGGGGTGGGGGGCATTTATGATCGTTCCGCGGGTAGGGTGGGTAAAGAACTTATGTTTGACAAGTCGTCTTTGTCAAAAACCCCTTTCAAAGGTCCAGGGGCATTCAGGGTCTACAGGGCCTAACATGGAGGTATGACCTTTTACTCCTGATATCCTGGGGCCAGACCTGCTATGAATTCTGAGTAATTCCAACTACCTCTTCTGCACTTGATTCTCAGGGTTGCATGGTCAGAGCAGTCCAAGGCTAACGTGGGAGATAGGTGACTACACATTAGTGAACACAGGCTCACAACTCCAAATGCTTATAGCAGCAGTAAGTCAGTGTCCACTCCCCACACAAATGAAAAATATGACATTCACAAACAATTTCACAATATTTCTCAAGATTGGGGCTCAAGTATTTCAATGGCAGTTTCCTGTCCGAACTCCCTCTTTAAGCGATAGTGGTTTTTCCCCATTCACTGTTGGGAAAGTCCAGGATATGCCCTACTTGCAGCCCGTGTCTCAAGATTCTATTCTGACTCTTAAATCTAAGTCACAAGTTTCCGAAACAAGTTTTACCTGCTCCGGTAGGAGTGAAGTGAATAGAGTCCTAGGGCCATGGACACCAATTCTGTATCAGGGTCCTTTAATGCCTCAAAGTGAAGACCCAAGTGAGGGAAGCAAAAGTGTCATAGGTAACTGCATGATTTGGGCTCCAGAGAGATGGCCTGGGGGGATTTAGGGGTGCATATAGTTTACAAATGGTAAAGGAAACAAGTTGCTTCTCAGGGGTGTAGCTATCATTAGCGCAGCAGATGCACGATTGTCAGGGGCTGGGATCTGAGGGATCCGCTACACACCAATTGTATCTGTTTTACATGCCAAATTTGATTGGAGGGCAGGGCATTTTCATTCCATGATATCAATAGAGCCTGGACCTCTTCTTCTTACCTAATGCTGTTTCAACCTTCAGAAAGATAGCCTGGGAAGGTAAAAAAGTTCAGAGGACCAATTCAGGGTGGTTTGTGGGCTAAGTAAATGGTATCCCTAAATGAGTTCCAAAGCTCACCCGTTCTCCTACACTGCACCTACCTCTTCACCCGAGTGGCCCAATTACTTACCATAAAGGTACTGCGGGAGGGAGTTCAAATTACTTTGCTTAAGAACTAGCTCTGAACAAAAAAGTCTGATGATCTTTTTCTTGAGACAATGCTTCTTAACAACTGGGATTCTCCCTAAAGGGCCTCTCTCAGAAGAATACTACAGACTTTTTTTCCTGGTATTTCTGAAGTTGGAATGATTTCCACAGAAGCGTAGTTGCATAGGCAAAGTATTCCAGTGATGGAGAAAGATCCACAGGCTGCCCTAGCCTTCTTGAACCTAGGGACTTTGAGCAAGGCCTTGTCACATGATCTTAAAAGTCTCAAAGGAGTATAGAGCAAAGTTTTTGAGGCTAAATATGTGGGGACCTTGTCCATGGAGGGCATGGTGGGTTAGACAGCATATCTTAAAAACAATTCTCTTTCTCACTGGTAGCCAATGTAGGTACTAAAGAAGAGGGATGGTTGTCGTGACAGGGGAGAGGTTACATACGAGACGTGCAGTGGTGTTCTGAACAACCTGAAGTTTAGAGGGTGGCTTCTCATTTATGGAGGCCAAAAGTGAATTACCGTAATCCAGACGGCTAATAACCACGGACTGGACAAGGAATTTCCTTGAGGAGAGTGGTAGTAAAGGAAAAACTCATCTTAGCAGACACAACATAGGAAAACAAGAGCTGCTAATGGCAAAGGTTTGTTCTGTCATAGAAAGGGATTGGTCTGGACGGACTTTCAGGGTTTGGGTATAGGGACAGCACCCATCTCTAATGGCCGCCATTGAGGAGCCCAGAGAAGTTGGGCTGGTCAGAATAACATAAATTGCGTTTTTTTGTGGTTAAGTAAAAGTCAGTTTTCCAACACCCATGTTGCTATTGCTGGAGGTCTTTCCAAAATTGGGACAGCAATAGGGATTGACTGAGGCAGAGGGGCATAGTGTTACAGGTCTTTGCGGCGAGTTAGGAGAAGGATCTTCCTCTGATTCTGATCCTGCGGTTTTATGGAGCCATGGCTAGTGACAGTTGTGTGGAGTGGAGGGGTCAGTTAAGTGCGTGGAACGAGGGCGGTGGTTCAGGTATGCTGGTCCGCAGCAGGGGCTCGTGAAGGTAAGAGGCGTGGGGCCGTATGGGGGATTTCAACAGATGACAACGAGGGAAAATAAATTATTTATTTAATTTTCTCTCGTTGTCATCTGTTGAAATCACCCCAACCCAGCCATATTGCTCTTACCTGCATGACCTGCTGGTCCAGCATTGTAAAGGGCCTTGTGTGTGTGGGTAAGAAGTTGAAGGGTATTCTTCTGTTGACTGGGAGCGAGTGGAGTTCACGCAGGTGTTGTGTGATGTGGCTGCAGTGAGGGATGCTTAGGACCAGTCTGGCTGTGGCCTTCTGCACGTTCTTGAACTTCCAGAGGAGTTTTTGGGTGACGCCGGCGTAGAATGCGTTGCCATAGTCGAGTCTGCTGCTGATGATCTGCTGATTATAATTAGACTTTGATCCAGAGCAAGAGAGAGGAAGGCAGAAGAAAGAGAAAAAAGGAAGAGAAAGAAGTAAGAGAAAAAAAATAAGAAGAGAAAGGACAGCAGTAACAAAGTGAGAAAAAAAGGATTAAAGGGTGCTCTGCAAAAATTAGGTAATTGGACAGGAAATATAGGGTAAAGAGTTGCGAAGTCGAACCTAGCCTAGGCAGCTATGGTAGTCGTTAACCCCACATTTGGTTGTTTTAGTGGCAGGCTCCCAAGGCAAACTTTGGTCTTCTACACTTGTTTAATTTTATTAATCACTGCCTAGACGTCACATTGGCACACGGTAACGAGAACACCATCCAGCCCGCGTCCTCAAGCATTTTTTGATTAACAATCATTTTCATTGCTTTTTCACAGCAGACCATTATAGCTGTTTCAGCGAAGACAGGTTTGCAACACTTCACGGTGCTTTCTTAAAAAGTGGTGACACCCATAAAAAATTATGCATACATTTTAAAGGCGCAACACGTGTAGGGACTCGGTGACTTGTTCCCTGAAGGCTTGCTGACTACATTATTACACAGAAAGAGCCTCGTGTTAGTGAACCATCTGCTCTTTGTGGTAGGATTAGGTTTGGCATGCTTTTGTTGGCAGGCCACAGCTTGTCAGCGTGTCTGTGCAAATACAGCAGCTGAAATGCAATGTGACGGGATGCAAACAGCAAAGAGGCCTTGTATGAGGCCCTCTCATGTCTTCAAAAATCTGTGACGCGAGATTCAAGTATTTGTGGCTGGTTTCTAAATTGTGTACCTCGATTTAGGTGCCTGGGTTGAAACATGTGGCAACCAAAAAGAAGAAGCATGAGCTTGGATCAGCTGCTCAAACAATGCAAACCTGTTGGCTGTGAAGCTCACCTTTTTAGGTCTAGGCTAGCGTAGGCTGCGCACATGCGCAGTCTCGCTGGCGAGATTTTATGTCTCTCAGTAGCAAGGTTAATGCTTGTCCCTCTTTTCCATTGGCTGGCCTCCTAAACGGCGGCCAGCCATTGGAGAAGAGAGCTCTGTGATGTTCTCTTTTCGCTGTAAGCCCTGTCCTTTTTGGATTGAGGGGCGTGTTTTTTTCATTTCTTTCTCTCCTCTCCTCCAACCAATGGAAAAGAGGGAAGAAAGAAAAACACGCCCCCCAGTCTGAAAAGGACGGGGCTTACAGACTCCTGCTGCCCGTCTGCCCATCTCGCTGGTTAGGCCAATGGAATGTTTAAAAAAAAAAAACTCTTTAGCCACCTACACGTAGGGCAAGGACAGCATACAGGCGCAGCGGCAGCCAGTCCAGCTCTCGGGTATAAATACTTCACCTGCCTTCCACACTCTGCCGAGCCAGGCGCGCTATGCCTCCTTCCTGCTTCCCTCTTGTTCTTTATTTCAACTAAAATGATGGTCTCGCATCAGCTTGAGCTGGGCGAGCGAAGTGGTTGCAGGCTGGATGGAGACGTTCTGTGGGAGCAGCGAGGAAATGAAGATGCTTCACAATTAGAGCCCGTGATTTAGTGGGGGCCGCAGAGTGTGTGAGTGTGTGGGTGCGTGGATGGAGAAGCGCTGTGGGAGCAGCGAGGAAATGAAGACGCTTCACAATTAGAGCTAAATGACTTATGCAAGAAATATTGTTTGACCCATAGCAAAAGTAATATTTTCCTTCATGTGACTCGGGCTGTGGCATTTCACAGTAGCTGTTGAACTCAGTATCACAGCGTTTCGCTCTGTGCAAGAGTCCATTCACTATGTCCATGAAAGCGAGTTTCTATTGGCCTGCGGAGGAGTGGAGGAAGCCAACATCTCTCCATGGCTACTAACCGGAAGTGCACGCAGATTGGGCAAAAGTTAGTTTTCAAACTTAGGAGGCAGGTGCGCAGCTTCATGTTTGAGTTTGTTTAATTACAGAAAAAAGAGGTTTACAGGGCGAGTGCGGGGGCTGGATGTAAGAACAGGGAGCGAGCCGGCCGCAGAAACGGAGACCTGACCCGGTGCTCCCAGGGAGGGGGGTGAGTTGCGTGTGAAGCTGCGGAAGATTGTACTACTGTAGTCCGAGTGGTTGATGTTGGGCTTTTGAATGAAACTGTGTTCTCGGGAGCTGCGGGAGGAGGGGCGATATGACATTCACAGATTCGAATTCGGGAAGCTGAAAAAATACTTGCTTGGCGTGAGAATTGCCTAGAAGGTGGATCTGAAATACTGTATAAGGAATTCATGTGTAGCACTTGAAGGAGGGGAGGTGCATTGCTGCAAACTGGAGGATATTAGGAGTGGAGGTGCATGTGAGGATGTGGAGAAACTGAAGAATGAGTGATCAATGGATCCAGAAGAAGGCGTGAGGTACATACGTACCTACATGCTATTGCTAAAGGATGCGTGATGTGACTGTCTGTGTGTGTGTGCTTGCTTTTGTGTTTATTTATATCTGTTTGCACTGCCGGCTCCTCCCTCCCCCTTCCCCGGCCAAGACAGAGAAGGCTTCCCCCAGTTGCATCCCCTGCTCCTTGCAACGGTGCCTCACTCCGGTGCTCAGGGCAGGGTCCCGCAGTGTCAGCGTCACCCTCCGGGATTGCCTGCCTGCCCCGCTCTCACGGGTCGTCGACGCCTCTAGGCTCTCTGTGCCACACTATGTGCACACTCTGTGCACCGATTCCAGTGTGAGGGTTAGGCCGCCATTTTGTGACCTCTGGCCCTCGCCGTAAACTGGAGCGTCCTCTTCTTCAGCCCCGGGGGCACGGTGGCAGTGGCCCGCTACCCCAAGCCCCTGGCTGAGCTGCCGGGGAGGACGCCCATCTTCTGGCACAGGGCCCGCCCTGGAGGGATGCCAGATTCACCTGCGCCCCTGTGAGTATCTTCAGCTATGCAGCACCAAGAGCCTAGGTACAGTGTGTGTCTGCGTGATGTGACTGTCTTTGTGTGTGTGCTTGCTTCTGTGTTTATTTATATCTGTGCACCCGTGACTCTTTGTGGACCGGCAGCATTGTGTGTGTGTGTGGTATAGTTATGAGGTGTGCGCGGTTTTTGAGGGTTGGGAGACTGTTTATTTTTCTCTGTGTGTGATGTATATGTGTGTGCCGGTGCCCTCATGCGTGGGAGGGTGTGCGTGTATGTGGCATTTGTGGTGCCTCTGTGTGTTGTATTCAGGTGCCTGGTGATGTTTCTTTGTATGTTCATGTGTGTGGTGTTTTTCCGTCTGTATCGGCATGAGTGCCTCTGTATGATGCATCTGGTGTGCCATTGTGAGTATATTTCCACGTGTGTGTGTGTGGGGAATCTAGGTTGCAAACCCTGCCTTGTTAGGAGTGAGTCAAGAAATATGTTCAAAAAGTGAGAAGGCTGAACATGCGCAAGAGTGTGGGAGATAGACGATTGGGTGAGTCTGGCTCAAATGTTAAATTGGGCCTTAGCAGGTTCAATTGGGAAGACCATGAGGACAAGCCTGTGTGTAAGGAGGGGGGCACTCTGAGGAGGTGCAGATTGAAAGTGACGGAAGGGGTGGAGGGGCCGAGTATACACCTGTGCAGTGTTGGACTGAGACATAAACTAAACAGTGCCACAAAATAAAAGTTACTGCCATTATTGGATTAGAAGGATACAATGTGGCACATGTTTGCAAACTGGGTCTGTTGTTAACTTGTTAAAATTCACCGAAAAATAATTCTACAATGTATAGACTTTTGAGCTTGTAGTGAGCAACGTTTGTTTTATTATTAGGGAAATCAACAGTAAAAAACAGCAGACCACAAAGCAGGCCCTCAAACAGCCCAAAAACCGGTCCGTGCACAGACCCGCCCGTCAGGCAGTGCCCGTTTGCACTACTGGCCACCCCGGGCCTGCATGACGGGCGAAGAAGGAAGGCTCAACAAGGGGTGCATGGGGGCGAGGTGTACACCGGGTAGGAGAAGAGAGGGCACAGCCAGTGTGAAGGGGCGACAGTGGTGTTACTGGGCAGAGGTGGGCGTGTGGTGAGGTGCAGTGGGTCGCCAGGGCATGGACGCCAGCGCACCGGCTGACCTGGACTGAGGAAAGCAACGGGTGAGCTCTAGGAATTGGTGGGGGCCTCGAATGACCCATTTGTAAATAAGGAGGGTCCCCGGGGTGTGGGTGTGTGTGTCTCTGTGGCTTTGTGTGTGTGTGTGTGTGTGTGGCTCTTGTGTGTGTGTGTGGCTCTGTGTGTGTGTCTCTGTGTGTGGCTGTGTGTGTGTGTGGCTCTCTGTGTGTGGCTGTGGTGCAAATGCAATAGGTCTCGTATTTGTGAGAGATTAAGCTATTGGGATTGAAAATGATAATGCCATTTATTTATCTGTTTTTAAAACCAACACATAAATAAAAAGTTTTTCATTTACAATGCCAATAGCTCAAACTTTTCCGAAGGCGAGACCGTTGCATTGTAAATGCTTGTTTTCCATTGTTGCTTGGGAACAACCCAGCCACACCCACACATGTCATCAAAGGGCGGGGCAAAAAACTCTTACACTCTCTAGTTCGCTTGAGGGTGTTTTTTAAATGAAACAAACCATCTTAATTAGCATTTAACGCTGTTACCTTTTGATTAGGAAATGGAAGATCTTAAGAAGAAACTAAAAAATAATTTATGAGTCAGTTCACACTAGTGTTTGAAATAATGACTTCTGTTCGTTTGACCTTAATTAAAGACCCAGGCTGAGGTTGAATAATAAGCACGACGTGTAATTAATAGCCATTATTGACCTGCTACAGGAGGGCAACGGAGTTATTAAATAAATGAGGGATTCGTAGGTAGAATGCTCTTCTCTCATGATATTACCTGAGTCCTCTTTCCCGGTTTGTCTCTGCCTAATTCCCCAATTCATGTACCCAACCCCTCCCATATCATTGTTTCTTTTAATGGCAAAATGAACATTTAGGTCTTGGAAAGCTACTTCAACAAGCATTGGAAATGCAATAGGTCTCGCATTAGGAAAGTTTGAGCTATTGGTATTGTAAATGACACTTTTTTTATTTATGTGTTGGTTTTGAAAGTAGCAAAATTAATAACTTTGTCAGTTACAATGTCAATAGTTTTAACTTTTGCAAATGTGACACCTATAGCATTTGTAATGCAATGTGTGTTGTATTCACGTGACTTAGATGTATTGATATTACAAATAACAATGGCTTTTAATTTTGTAAATAATTAATACTTAAATAAAAGTTATTGTAATTTATAATGGCAATAGCTTAACCGTTTGTAAATAACTTTTGTGAAGATTATGTTCAGTGTATTTTATTGTGACGACAATCCAAGAACATTGCATTTGCACCTACACACACACAGAGCCACACACATGTAGATGTGGTGGTGGTGGATCTGGAGGATATGGTGGTGGTGGATGTGGTGGTGGTGGTGGAGGTGGTCGATGTTGTGGTGGTGGTGGATGTGGTGGTGGTGGTGGAGGTGGTGGATGTGGTGGTGATGTGGTGGATGTGGTGGTGGTGGATGTGGTGGTTGTGGATGTGGTGAAAGTGGTGGTGGATGTGGTGGTGGAAGTGATGGTGGTGGGTGTGGTGGATGTGGTGGTGGTGGTGGTGGATGCAGTGGTGGATGAGGTGGTGGATGAGGTGGTGGATGTGGTGGTGGATGTGGTGGTGGATGTGGTGGTGGTGGATGCGGTGATGGATGTGGTGGTGGATGTGGTGGTGGATGTGGTGGTGGTGGTGGATGTGGTGGTGGTGGTGGATGTGGTGGTGGTGGATGCGGTGGAAGTGGTGTATGTGGTGGTGTATGTGGTGGTGTATGTGGTGGTGGATGTGGTGGTGGATGTGGTGGTGGATGTGGTGGTGGTGGTGGTGGATGTGGCGGTGGTGGATGTGGTGGTGGTGGATGTGGTGGTGGATGTGGCGGTGGATGTCATGGTGGATGTGGAGGTGATGGTGGATGTGGTGGTGGATGTGGTGGTGGATGTGATGGTGGATGTGATGGTGGATGTGGTGTTGATGGTGGATGTGGTGGTGGATGCAGTGGATGCGGTGTGTCTATGGCCTAAAGACCTGTGCGGATATCTAATGAGAGCTATAGTGTCTTGGTAACCTGGGCGATAGTTCTCCGGTCTTTATTGGACCTACAGAACTGCGCTGATGTCTGATGGCAGCCTTTAGTGTCTATGACCTAAAGAACTGCGCTGATGTCTGATGGAGCCTATAGTGCCTATGACCTAAAGAACTGCGCTGATGTCTGATGGAAGCCTTTAGTGTCTATGACCTAAAGAACTGCGCTGATAACTGATGGAAGCCTTTAGTATCTATGACCTAAAGAGCTGCACTGATAACTGATGGGAGCCTTTAGTGTCTATGACCTAAAGAGCTGCGCTGATAACTGATGGAAGCCTTTAGTGTCTATGACCTAAAGAGCTGCGCTGATAACTAATGGAAGCCTTTAGTGTCTATGACCTAAAGACCTGCGCTGATAACTGATGGAAGCCTTTAGTGTCTATGACCTAAAGAGCTGGGCTGATAACTGATGGGAGCCCAGAGTGTCTAAGTAACCTGGGTGACAGTTCTGCTGTCTTTATTGGACATAAGGAACTGTGCTGATGTCTGATGGGGCCTATAGTGTCTTGGTAACCCAAGGAACAGTTCGGTGGTCTGCTGTCCATAATGCCAGTGGGCTGGTGCAACCCGAGGGTAGCTCTTTGTATCTTGAGGGGCAGGTCTACTATTTATGATATTCAGGTGTGCTTTTCTTACTTAAGAAATATCTATACTTTTTATGATGCGAGTGCATGTTTATGTAACCAGAAATATTACTCCACTGAAATTTACAAGCCTGGAAAACAGCGAAAAGTTACTAACACCCTTCTTCAATGACTGAGTCAACCTTCCACTTTTGATGTATTAGCTTGTAGGTTGATTTAAAGGTAAAACAAACCCTCGCAACATAGCTAGGAAGGAGTAGATGCTCCCACAGTATATGCAATGCAATGGTTTTGGATAATGTACACAGATGAAGAGATCATGAAGGGTTGGGGGTGGGGTAGAAGTTTTTGGGCTTAGCCCTACTGACCGGAGGAACTGAATATCCGGAGGATGTAACTGACTGTTTAACTATAAGCGTTTTATACTAATGCTGTCCATGGTTTGTGATAAACCAAATAAATCTTGTAATAAGAAAAATAAAAATTATACTATAATATAATGTACAAATAAAAACAGTAGCTATAAGAAAAACGTGCCAGTTCTAGTGAGTTGCTGTCCTGTTTCCTGTGCTGCAGATCACCATGGTACACCCTGAACTCGAACGCAGAGCATCTAACAAAGGGTAACGCAGCTCGGCGAAGGTCCTCGTTCAGCAAAGTGCGCGAAACTGTGCGGAAAGGCCTATTGCCGTACAATTCCATTTGCAAACATGTTTACCACCGCATTTAACGCTACTAATTTTAGGACAAGAGTCAGAATGGATTTTTTGCATAGATAATGTGCCCGATCTACGCACCAATGTATCACCAACGTATAGGTGATGATAAATGAAAGTTTAAAACCTAGGGTATCCTAGTGTTAAAATGAATGCAAAACATATTTTGCACCAGTTATTGCCCACTTCATAGCGCCAAATGTAAACGAAGCCCCGAGTCCAAGCTACTTCCCCTTAGCGAGCGGTATGTACATCCAGTCCCCGCCTCGGCTGAAGCTTCCTGCCCACTCAGCACGTCAGTTACATCTCTGAGTTCCTGTTTACTAGTGAACCGGCGGGTCACGGCGTGGCTCGTCAGCGAAAGTTTGACAAGACGAGTCATCTCACCCCCAAAAATGGAGCAGACTTCCCTTCCCGCCCGCTTGCGGGCAGCAACACTCAAACTAATGCGCTCTACTGTTCAGGGCAAAATATGCACCTTGCAGTTTATGTCTTAGGTTACTGGAACGGAAGGGAAGGAGGGCAGCAAGTGAGAGACACGAGGGAGGTGGAAAAGGATTCAAAGAACGAGTTATCCAAGTGAAAGACAAGGGCACTGGGGTGGCGGGATATGGAGGAAGAGAAAGATGGGATTGAAGTGACTAGAAGATGGTTGGAGTATTTAGAAGGGAGCAAAAGAAGTATGAGGGACAGAGCGAAACAAGGAGAAACACGAGAGACGACCTGCGGCCGTCAAAGTGAAAGTACGGCCGGCTGAGGGCATTGCTGTGGGGAGGGGGGGATGAGAAATGCGACACGGCGGGCAGGGGAGGGGGCGGAGTGGAGAGAGCGACATGAGGGTGTGAAGCAGCAGGGGAGGAGTGCTGCTGGCGATTGACTGGCGATTTGATGATGTGCACGCGCATTTTATGTCAATGCGTTGCACATTGACCTAAAAGCGCACGGGCACAGCATCAAATCGCCAGTCAATCGCCAGTCTAGGTAAAGCTTATTTAAGCCCCTATATATCTTCGCTCCCGCTCAATGCGCATGCGCATTGAGATAGGTCGCTCGACCTAAAAACCTACAAAGTGGCAATTTTCTGAGAAGAAGCACAAAAAGAAGGCCCTTCTTTTACCTATTTTACATTATGACGTGTCATGTATTATCATTTCTATAGCACGCATTCTGCCACTGGTACAACATATAAGCTCTCGCAACTACAATTGTGCATTACAAAACAGGGTTCAATGACCAACAGTAAAAGGAAACGCAGACGCAGGTTCTTTGGTGTGAAATTTCTTATTACAGCAAGACGTTGGTTTTTCTCCAGACTTAAGAATGATATCAAACGCCGACACGTGTTTCGTCGTGTACGGGTGAGTCAAACACGACTCTTCAGGGCTGATAATACAAAACATTGTAGGCAAATTTTAGTCTAGGTATGCATAGGTTAGGTACTGCATATGGTGACAAAAGTGTAGCCAACATGCAGTTTGACGTGCGTTTGTGTCGCACATGATGGGTGCAAATAAGTGATAGTACTTGCATATTCAGTCAAGTGCTCGGTCTATAGTGCTAAAGTGTACGAGTAAGTGAGAGATAAAACATAAGACCTTGGTGTGGTCATGAGTCACTCGTACACAGTGGTCCTAAAATTATGAGGGTGTCCGTCGTGATGGTGAGTAAAAACGTGAGATGCACTGCTTCTATTAATATTGAGACATTAGTGAGGAGGTGTTGTGTGACCTCATAGCGTGGCAGTGGCAAGGTGCATAAACTGACTAAAGATCCAGAGAGCACAAGTTCATGCAAAGTCTGATGTTCTAAGGATAATATTTATTACCTTATACTCCCAATCCACAGTGTGGTTGGAGTAAGTCTGGGTCTTTCAAAGCTCAGTTATAGGCTATATTGTGAGAAAAAGGAAAGAAAAGCAAAAAGCAAAAAGAATCATGAGGAGGCTTCTAAAGGAAATAAAGGGGTATCCGGTTGAATATTGTTGGGGCCAGCATAAAATACTATTCCTTACCAATAGGATTTTATTGTGTTCATATATAGATGAAACTGGTTGAGTAGATGGTTATTTGCGGTAAGAGAATGGAGTTGTCCACTCCCATTGGTGGTCTTTAACAGATTGTAACAGCGCTACATGTAGGAAAAAGGAAAAATATGGACATCATGTGTCACCATTATATAGCGCTAAAGCATTTATTTAAAAGCAGCTATTTCTGTCTGTGGATATATTGTACAGAGCCAGCCCAGCCGATCTTGTACAAAACGCAATGTTGCGGATAAAACTACAAGGGAGAGGGATTTGTTGGGGATCGGTTTGTCTTACCTGACACCTGTTTTGTCGTCAGGCGGTAAGCCGGGAGGGGATTCCTGAACAATGTCGGTTTGAGGAAACGAGTCTGTCTCCTCTGTGGCGGTGCGCTGTCAAGTGAAGACAAGGCATCGTAAGGGTAATCGTCCATAAGGACCATATGCTAGGAGCGAGTATGCTCATAAATTACTGCGCAAAAGACGGGTTAACGCTAGTGAAGCAGAAAAATCGCTCTTACCCGCTCCGTGTAATCCCTCCTCTGTTTGTTCCCGGCGGTCGTCTCTCGTGTACGAACACGTGACCCCGGGAGAGGAGGGATTAAATGGTAGAAAAACGACATAGAAAAGGTCTCTGCCACTGGTATGGCCGCAAATCACTTTTGGTAGTCTAGTTACCATTGCTAACCCAAGTGTTATGACTATTGTGTTCTGGTCATAATTCTGGTTAAGAGACATAGGGCTATATATATCATCAACCTGATTTACAATTCTCAAATAGCAATTTTTAAGAAATCGCTATTTGAGAATCTCAAATCGGTATGTATGTACAAAATCGCATTTTTTTTTAGATTTCTTAAAATTCCTTAAGTGCGATTTGCAAATTGCGAATCGCAATTAAGTAATACTTTCCCATTCATTTCAATGGGCCAGGAGGCCCATAGGAATGAATGGGAAGTTATTCTTAATTTGCGAATAGCAAATTGCGAATCGCAAATTGAGAATAATTTCAAGGGTGCAGGGGAGTCCAAAGGACACCCTGTTGCACCCCTGAAATATGCATGGATGCACATGTGGCGCACATACAAATACATGCCCTAAGGACATGTATGTGCATCACATGGCACTTTGAAAAATGCAAAAATGTGCCTTTTTCAAGGAATTCACAACTTACCACCAACTAGAAGGTAGTGGTAATTTGCGATTCCTTAAACACATTTAGCAAATTTTTTTGGCTTCATACATTGCATTTAAGGAGTAGCAAAATGTGTGATTCCTTAAATGCAATTGCAAAATAAGGAATCGCAAATTTAGCGATTCCTTGTTTTGCACCAGATTTTGCTTTATACATATTTCGAATTTCGGCCTTTGCGAATGAGAATTTGCTTGATACATATGGCCCTATGGATCTCATTTATAGGTCTACTGGCTGGTTGCCAAACATGCACCCTTCGGCAAAATAACACAATGTAGGCAAAGTGGCATGGTGGTTTTAAAAAAAAAATGTTTTTTTCAAAGGAAACCCCCCAAAGTACGAGTTTCTTTTTGGAAAATAAAAAAGCAATATTGCTGACGCTTGAAGTTTTCTCCCAGTGCTGTGGAACATTTTCATTTTTTTCCTGCCCCATGATCAGAGCAGTGAATGTCCGTCCCAGAAAGGACAAAATGGCAGGTGGCGTATCATTGGAAGGCCTGTTCTGTAGCGGTGGGCCTTGCACTGTATATGATAGTGAAAGTAGTGCATGGACCTAGATGTTTTCTACAGTAGAGCTTGCTGCGACTCAAAAGCACATGACTTCCTCCACCTATAAAGGAGGGGAACCAAGAGTTGGATGGACTGGGCATCTCACAATCTTTGGCTAATGCCCCTTTACAGCCCAACTCTAAATGTCCCCTTTGTCTTCTTCTTTCGGCTGCTGGAGTATGAATTTGGTGTTTGCCAACACAGCACCCAGGTGTTCTTTCCATCTGGCTGGATGATGTGCTGAGGATTCTAGGCCAATCGGATGGTTTCAGATGAGGCGATTTTTTGGATGCAGGGATTTTAGTTCTAACTGTTATTTGTGTGAGTGGGTGAGAATCGGTGTGTGACAATGAATGTGTGAGAATAAGTGAGTGTGAGTGAGAATAAGTGTGAGAAAGTGAGAATGAATGTGAGTGACTGTGAATGAGAATGAGCGAAAGTGAGTGAATGTAAGCACTTTAAATGATTGCATGTGAGCGTGTTAAGCTTGTGAGTTTTCTATTGGTCCTGGCATACTAGAAGTCATTTGTGGCTTATGAGATACCCATGGCAAAATAAGTGCACTAGCATACTGATGGTCGTTCTTGGCATATAGGGCACCCATGGCAAAATGCTTGTGATGGATTATTGGAGGGTATTCTTGGCGTTAGGGGCACCCATGGAAAATGTTACTGCTTGCGCTTTAGAAGCAATTCTTGGTGTGTCACAACAGTGGCAAAATATTGATGCTTGTGTGATTGAGGTGATTCTTGACATTAGATCCCACCGAAGCCCTCTTGAAAAAGTTCGGCTCATTTTCTTCGCTTGCCCAAATTCTGAGCAAGTATTACGCCTCACCACTTTCAAAGATCCTCTTTCGCCACTGCTAAGAATGTGAGAGACCTTTATTCTAAGATTAGTTGTACACATTTATTTTTCATTGGGTTTCCTTTGTCTAGAGGAGTGATGTGGTTGGACCCTGTGTGCTATGTAGCAGGCACTTGCAAATCTAGTTGACGTTTCAACTTCCACAAGATGATGGATGGTGCCTACATAGTGCAGAGCTGCAGTGTGGGCAGCATTGTCCAAGCACAACAGCAGCCAGCAGCAAAGTGTAGGTGTGGAATAAATGTATCTTCTCCAAATGTAGGAGAGCAGGGGCACAGAAGAATAGCAAAGCCTTTCTTAGTGCCCGTAAACCAGCATCTGCAATGTCGCCCAGTTTCCTATGCTCTATTGCTTATCACAAAGATTTGCTTCTTAGCTGCCCAGGGAAAGAGGACCAAGGAGTACTTCAACACTTCAGTGGGCTTCTTTCTCAGAGATGTCAGAAGATGGAATTTATTTAAATGATCTCAGAGCATTAACGTTTGTGGGGGTCATTTTGAAACAGGCCCCCTGCACCTATCTGTGAGACCATCAGAGTTCAATCTACAGGACTCCTCACACAGAGAGCCCACAGGAACAACCTCCTAGAATTTTCCCATGGATGCGTCAAGGTGGATTATCCATACGTGCGCGGCCTGAGCAGTGAGTGCGTGGAGGAAGTGAAGATCTGGCATATTGACAATGATATTTGAGGAGCTCCCGGGACAGAGAATAGAGTCTTCCTAAACCTAATGGTAATTGTCACAGTGCTGAACATAATGGTTGTTCCAATTTCTTTTATTTGGCTTGCTAGAGCACCGATGAGGGGCAGGGAAAAAAGGTTGCTCGGAATCCCAAGGGAGAATGGAAACAAAATGAGCCAAAAAAACAAAGTTAAGGGGTGATGATCCCACCACCACGCGTATGACTGTGTTGATGCCCATTTTTCTCAATGTCTGAGGCCCTTATATATGGTAAACAGGATAAGAAGGGTTTGAAGGAATAGGATGAGAAGCTGTGTGGGAAGGGCTGGCAGCAGGGTAGGCGAGTGAAGTGAATATTGGCTACACAGCTACCCAATATCATCAGCAGCTTTGGCCGAACTCCATTGGCTCCCTCTTAGGCAGAGAGTACAATTTAAGTCCCTCTGCCTTGTTTTCAAAGCTCTTCATGGGTCTGGCCCCAGATCAATGCAATCTAAATTTGCCTGGTACACTCCAACCACAGTGCTTCGCTCTTCATCGGCTTGTCTGGTGAGAGTACCTAGATTCAAGAAAGTCAGGGCAGGGGGAAGATCTTTTGGAGTAGCAGCGGCCAAACTTTGGAACAGTCTACCTTGGGAGATTAGACAAATTGAGGAACTTCTCCCATTCAGAAAATGTGTGAAAACCTGGCTGTTTCCTAAGGTCTAGCCTCTAGTTCTTATACTACACCCTCTTTTCCACCTTCATAGGAGCCTCAGCGCCAGGATGCCTGTAAGGTGATAGTGCGCTCTTTAAGTTCAATAAATAAATAAATAAATAAATAAATACTGGGACTCAAACGGGAAAAGGGATACAATGTGAAGCTCTGCACAGGTAAAAAAGAAAATGTAAGCTCAGAAAGTAATGGGGCTCAAAGAGGCAATTCAACATTCAGAATAATTAGCACCCAGGGTCTGCAAGATATACAGATCATAAGATCACTACTGAGAGGAATCTGGGATTAAATAACTGAGGATCTCCATGTGGGAAGACTGAAGCTCCTCACCAACAACACCTGGTACTGACTTCAAACTATATACGTCTAGGGTATACATTCAAAGACAGGGTTTTCGGATCTGATTCCTATGGTTATGTCATGAAAGGTAACATAAAGACAATACTCACAATAGCGGGAACCATCACCACAGGTTGTTGGTTGTGTCCACGCATTCCGGCAATCACACAGGATTATGTAAGGAAGTAAAAGCAAGTGTTGAGCACTAAAACTCACAGCCACAATAGACAAGAAATGAGAAAGTAATACAGTTTATCAGGAAAGAGGGGGAAATATCGGTTAAAGAGATCACACAAGGAAACTGGCAGCTAAGTCATCAGAGATAAGAAGGTAACATTCTGGAAACTGGAATTAATGAAGCGGGAAAGCAAGGCAGGAATTGGGAATAGTGTAACTACATAAATAGAAGAAGTTCAAGAAACAAGGAAGCACCTAATTAGTGGTAGCTCTGGAAACAAGGAAACACTGAAGTGCTAGTTCAAAGAACAGGATTTTGCTGTTTTTCAGGAATCAGAAATCTTCTGGAAACAGTGTGTCAGCCAAACAGGAACACTTTAATGATTGCATTTCTCAGGTGTGATCAAGCTAGGACCTGTCACAGATGTGCTGATTCCTCCATCCATTCTTGGCCTACATGTGTGCAGAGAAAGTAGTGACCAGGTAATTCTATAAAATGGAGGCTTTGGCAGGAAAAGCCCTCAAAATATGTCAATGATCTTGAATGTAAGTGGAGTTCGGAAAGGTTTTCAGGAACTGGAAAATCAATTCTGGTATTTGCCCCCAAAGTCAAGACTTATAGGATATTTAGTCTTTGCGAAAAATATAATTTTGGTTATCACAAAACCTCACTTGTATCTAAAATGAAAGGTAGAAATCTGCATGCAGATAAATCATACTTCAGAGCTTAGTTGAGCACTGGAAAGCTCGCTATTAGTGTCTCCTTGTGGTAGACTCGAAAGCACTGGGAACAAATCATTATAGAAGTACAGGACGTTCTACCACCGTGTTTAATGCAAATCTGTCATGAGCACTGCACAGCTGAACAGCCATCTTGGATTGGTCTGATACCTGACTATTCCTCTTTACATTGACAGTGACATTCTTTCATGACTGGTAGCAAAGTTGGACCTGGATTCTAAGAAGAAACACACCAAGGTTGCTGCTGCAAGTCTCAGCCTCAGACTCCTCCCTTCCCTTGATTCAGTACACTCGAACCGCTACCAACGCTGTGCAATAAGTGACTGCATACGCGGATACAGGGTTGGCACCCAAGCACCACGAAACTCCTTCTGCACCTCAAAGACTTAGTTGAGGAGAAAAACAGACATTTATCAACGTTGAGACTCAGACTGGGGTAGCAAGAGTCACAAGTCAAAACCCCTACTGAACCCTAGGTAGGCACCAACTGCATTCCCCCCCTCCCTTTATTTAAAGAACTTGGAATGCAATAACGGGGTTGGACAACAATCCACCAAAATTTGTATATGCATCTCAGTGACTTAATGTTTTGTCAATGGGCTACATTCCAATAATTGTTTCATTAAGATCGTTCTAATCACATCATTTTTGTTAAACGTAGAAAACACCAGCAACTTTACTTTGTTCAAGGGAAAGGAAAGAAGGTAAAATATACCCTCACTAGCATATAAGATAAAGATTTTGATTACCACTGGAACTTTTAATTTACTAATCATTGACTTCCTTTTCCTTTTATACTTTAAGAGTTCGAACAGATTGTGCCTTTCGTTCCTGTAGAAAAGACTAGACATGCTGTAATGGGATCATTTCGGTCACCTACATTTATCAACACTCTCCTCCTCAAGCCTGTCTAGTACCTGGCTTCTGGCCGTTTAAATCCAGATATATTAGGTCTCCTTGGCAGTCATATGAACCGTTTACATCATGATAATGAGTGCAAGCTCCTGATAACTCACTGATTTACCATAGAGATAAAGAGCCTTTTAGATCTTGTGTGTGCCTCTTTTGAAATCATCTTGGTGAGTATCCAATATGGTTGCAAGTTAAGTGCAAGAAAGTAAAGGGGGAAAACACCACCACGCAAATAACACCTAGTACCAGGTAGGGATCAACATTAGATGTTGCAGAATGCTTACTTATTTTAAGATATTGGCTTGTCTTGAAACATATATTAACATTCACGTGATGGCCCTTTCAAAATTCAAGTGACAGAGTCTGACATCTTACAATGCCCAGTTCTCAAATATTTTCAAGGTAGTTTCGATTTCCTCATATTATGTTTATTCATTGCCTTCCATTTTGTAAGCGGTTTGCGTTTAGTAGTTTTGGGGTGATTGGTAGCTTATTGGGATTGAGCTGGAAATATTGTGTAAGTCTTATCGATCTTCTTCGAAGAAACCGCCAGCGCGGCCTATGGAGGTGAGAGCGGTGGGGCCAGGTGTGGGGGGGGGGAGGGGATTTCGACAGACAACGAGGGGAAATTACATATTTATTACATTTTCTCTCGTGGTCGTCTGTCAAATTCCCCCCAATCCGGCTACAATGCTCTTACCTGAACAGGCCACGGCTGCAAATCGCACATTTTTCTTGGAAACTGTGCCCCATGTGCCCCTCTGTATGCATCCACCCACATTCATACATGGCATAGACTTTAAAGTCCATTCCGTGCAGGAATTGTTTTTGGCACTCCCATTGCAGTGCCCATTTTTAAGGCACCGCCGTGGGATTGTAAAAAGATAAATCCCACCAGACACGAGAAATACTTGTAATCTGGCAGGCAGCCTGACCACGGTTTTGGCAGTGCGGCAGCGCGGCGTTCCTGGCGCCGCACCTCCAAACTCAAAATCAGACCCTTAGTCAATTCGAAGCCCAGCAGGTTGTCGCAGTGGTCTTCAGTGTATGTCTCTGAGGAGGCCCACCGGGAGGAGTGTGTGGTATTGTATGCTACCAATGTGGTCATGCCCTGGTCGCAAGTAAGCCAGTCTAGCGTCAGGATGATACCAGTGTCTTGCATAAGGATTTTGTGCTTCTAGATAATAGAGCTCCAGGTTGGCACCTCTAGCCTTTCTTTCTCATATGGCACTATGAGAGTTCACCAACTCAAGCGGGGTCACCCACCAACCCATATCAATTTTGTTATGGTGCTGTGGAGCATGTTGAAAAGGGTACATGGAGTGAGATGGGAATGTTGGCAAAGAGAAAACAGGGGAGAATCACCATCCTAATAATGGCAATTCTGCTGGCCATAGACAAGAGCAGATATAAAAATAAATGTATCAAATCAATGCTTACTAATGCCATTGAAAATTGGCATAAGACCTATTTCAACTGTGGGGAAATCTAGCATAAGACCAAGGGCCAATATCAATTGGGTGGGAATTTGGTGAGCTACTTACTGCACCTGGTAAATACCATTAATCCAGGGTGTAGTATTTACTGGGTATGGAAAATAGCTCCTAATCCAAGATTTTCATTTGGAAACGAGGCACAATGTGCAAAGTCATTATTTAAAGCGCTGAATTTTGCATGCTTTGCCCATTTCTGTGCATGTTCCACCCAGTAAAGTTCTGCGGTTCGACATGCTGGAAGCTGTCAGGGGAAATCATTGGGGCTGCAATACTTATCAAACAGTTAGCAATTCTGATCATTCTGTAGACTTCTGTTTGCACAGGTATTGAAGATAAACCCAGGACTTTAGCTGTAGAACTATAGCTCCTCATCTAATTTGTGTTGATAATGTACGTAAACAATTCCATCTTTGAACGTACTTGGTTATTCTTCAATTGTACTGTTGTAAAGACTTCCCGCTATATGTTTTGATGCATTATTACTTTAATCATCGGTTATTTGTAAACTCATTATGGACTGCCTCTATGATGATACTTGCTGCTACACCTTACACTAGGGCACTCTTACATCTCTGGCGTCTTGTTTGTCCCAGTAAAAAACAACAAAAATACATAGAATAAATAAACTGACAGCTAAACCGAATAAAGATCATTTGACTTGACTTGACAGCTAAATTGACACATTTGATTAGTCCTCTAGTATGCATTGTTAGGCTACCTGAAAAACCTCCAACTGCTGCAGTGAAAATGCTTGCCTTGAGTTGGCTCATATTTCCTTGAGTTGAACCCGCAGGTCAGCAGTGGGTGCGGGTGTCACTCGGATGTCAAATTTACTACTCTAACTCCAGTCTTAGAATATTTAGGGAAAGTGTAACTTTCCTCACGTATTCTGGGAGGCTTATATAGTATTATTCTAACTCTAGTCTTGGGAATATTTTGGATAAAGTAAAAAAAATGAAGTTTATTTTAGGAAAATGTTGAAAAACAATAAATTGGTATTGAGCCAAATGATACCTTCATAGAGTTGCTCAAGTCAAAAATCTATGAACACTGGTTTTTGGTCAAAGCCAAATTGAGTTTCATTGTGCAAGCTATGAAAATGTGAATTGCTATTTGCAAACTTAAAAAGCAAACTGCAAAAGTGAGAAATCCCCCATTCGCCATTCAATCAATCATTCAGGGGTTTATATAGCACAGCTACTCACCCGTAAGGTTCTCAAGGCACTGAGGGGCGTGAGAGGGGGGGGGGGGGGGGGGCTGCTGATCTGTCTGGCACAGGGGTTCAGTCAAAGAGCCAGACCTTGAATTAGGTTAGCCACAGGGATTGCCTGAGGTGGAGAGGTAGGGTCTTCCAGGTCTTGGCGGCGAGGTAGGAGAAGGATCTTCCTCCGGCTCTGGTCCTGTTGATTTGTGTGACGGTGGTCAGGGCCAGTTGGGTGGAGTGAAGGTGTCTGACAGGTACGTGGAATAAGAAGCAGTGGTTCGGGAATGCTGGTCCTGCATCTTGGAGGGCTTTGTAAGCATGTGTGAGGAGCTTGAAGGTGATTATTTTGTTGACTGGGAGCCCGTGTAGTTCTCAAAAGTGTTCGGTGATGTAGCTGTAGGTGTAGGGTATGTTGAGGACCAGTCTGGCTGAGGTGTTTTAAACGTTCTGTAGTGTCCTGAGGAGTTTCTGGCTGACACCAGCGTAGAGTGCGTTGCCATAGTCGAGTTTGCTGGTGGTGTGTGCATGGGTGACCTTCTTTTTGCATTCAGTGGGGATCCATCTGAATGTCGTGATGAGGATATGGGGTTGATCTGGTGGTTCATTGTGAGCACATTCACTATCAACAGCTAGCACTTTTACTATATTTGTGAACATTAGTGAGAACACATTTCTTGCACTTATTCGCTCTCATGCTACTGGTTACACGCTACTCTTTTTCTGAGTACAACATTAGTGAAAAAGTTACCTTGAAATAAGGTGACCACCTAAGTCCAGGACAACAATTTAAGTTCATTTTCCTGGCAGACTGCTCTACTGACAGCTGGTGGGGGTGGTTGAAGGCTCAAGGTAGCTGTGGTGATGTAGAATGGTTTTTGGCTCCTTCCGCCAACATTTTCTCATGCCCTCACAGTGCTAATGCTTGCACCCAGTGTTTCATCATTGAGCTTTTTATGTTTGTTATGTCTGATGTTTGACGCCTGATGCCAGCCTGTAATTTTGCTGTAGATTCTGCTGATCTATTTTGACTGAGCACCTAGAGTTGCTGTTGGGTGCTGTGGTGATTGTATTGATGTCCAGGTCCTTACATTATTAACCCTCTGCTTTAGCAGACCATGGTGGTGGGCGGTGAGACTTGGTGCTTTATTTGTCTATGATTGGGAAAACTCTAATTGAAAGGATCAAAGTGTATCCAAGCAGAGCAGCTCTATTATCCATAGCCTCTTGTTAGCCCCAGTGATCATTCAGAGGGCTACTTGGATTATGAGGCCACTCTGTACCCAATGCTCCAATACCAGGGAGCTAGCCGGCATTGAGGAGTCGGCACAGGTGAGCATGCAGCTGGGCATCCCTTTAACTAATAGGGGTCCTTGGAAACTACCTTTCCCTTCTCTTTTCCTTGGCTGTTAACACAACTGTTTGCTATTTTCTGTGCTTTTGGATAATTTGAATCGTCAAGGCACAGAGGAACTACTGCTAACAAAAGGGGCAAAACAATCGCCTGTCCTTGTGGTATTGACTTAGGGACAGATGTATCAAAATGCCTATTTGCGATTCTCAAATAGCGATTTTTTGAGAATCGCTATTTGAGAATTGCAAAATGGTATGTATATAAAAATGTGCTATTTTTTAGCGATTTCCTAAAATTCCTTAATTGCGATTAGCAAATGGCTAATCGCAATTAAGGAATAATTTCCCATTCATTTCTATGGGCCAGGAGGCCCATAGGAAGGAATGGGAAATTATTCTCAATTTGCGATTCGCAATTTGCTAATCGCAAATTGAGAATAATTTCAAGGGGGCAAGGGTGTCTTAAGGACACCCTGCTGCACCCCTGAAATTTACATGTGTGCGCATATGGAGCACATACATGCCCTAAGGGCCTGTATGAACGCCACATGGCACCTTTACAAATGCCAAAAAGTTCATTTGTAAAAGAATTCGCAAATTACCACCAACTACAAGTTGGTGGTAATTTGCGATTTCTTAGTGTAAATTCTCAAAACGTAATAGCTTCTTACATAGCATTTAAGGAATCGCAATTTGCGATTCCTTAAATGCTTACGCAATATGAAGGAATCGCAAAATTTGGGATTCCTTAATATTGCGATGAGTTTTAAATGATACATTCCATTTTCCGATTTTTTTGTCGCAAACGCTGCTTTTTACCGAATCACAGCGTTTGCGACAAAAAAATCGTTTGATACATCTGCCCCCAAGTTTGTAGTGGTGTGCGAAGCTGACATTTAGTAAAGAAAGTAAGAAAGTGGTAATTGCTGGCGCTTCTTTTTGGAAATGGTGGACTCTTATGGGAGTATCGGAGTATTTAAGGAAAGAAATATTTTAATTTTAATTACTGATTCATAAAACTGGGCATTAGCTGGTATTTTTTCTTTTGAAACTCAGCAAGACCTATAAGCTTTTACATACATTTTTGTTGTTATTGGGGATAAGAAACAGCTCCTGTTATTTAAGAACTGATAGATCATTTAACCATGACTATTAAAACATTGTGCCGTAGAACTATTTTACTTAAAAATCAGACAACCACTTAGGTTGACAAAAGGGTCCTGGAAAAAATCCATTTGTGGTGGCTCACAATCCTTATGTTCTTTCCACGTTAGAGTGGGTGCACTCACTGCTACTACCACCCCTAGATTTATTTGCCCCAATAAACTAGGATTATACTTACTGAGTGATTTTAGTTATAGCCGGCCTCATTTCTTGTGGCTAGCTCTCTGGAGCTCAGAAGAAGCAAAATTAACTAGAGAGATGGTTTTAGACTGTTTGGCATGTAATAAGAGTTTTTTGATCCCCTGGTTAGCATACGTCACAAAATCTCTGAAAGCTATTGGATTGGCTGATATGTTTTTAGATAGAACGCCTCGGGTAGGCCCCGTCAGACAGCAAATGCAAATGTTGTTGCTAGAGCGAGCTAAAGAAGAGAGGACGAAGGCTGAAAGACAAAAATCAAGTGTGAAGCATTATTTATATCTTCATCCCAGGGCCATTTCTACCAACTATCTGCAGAATACAAATAAGAACTAGGAAAGGGGTTTTTTGTTCAGCTTTTGTGCTGGTATGGTGAAATATTTTCTTTGTTTTCGGGCTGGACACTAACTCCAGCTCGACTCGAGAGAATGCCCTAGTACTTATTTACACATACAAACTATGGTACATTTTCTCGTCTTTTGTGAATATTATAAAATGTATACCAAAAATTTCTTCATACCATTTTTCTACTGCTTTGTATGCAAGCATATCATTTTTTACTGGCATTAGCAGGTGATGAAACGTGTGGACACGTGACTCTATTTCTCAAAGCCGCAGTCCCCTCCAAAGGTCGATATTTTTAGAATAATTTTGCTTGATTAATTAGTATCCAACTCTGTCTTAATCTTGGTTTTGTTCACCCCAGCCTGTTTTTATTCCGATTGTTTGTCATTAATATCCTAAACCTGATGACTTTATGTATTTTAGCTGCATGTTTTAAATAATCTGTATGCATTCTATTGCTATTTTGCACATCTTGCATGCTTTTATGGTTTTTTACAGCCAAATGAAGGGAATTCTGATTCTGATTCTACTACTACAACCCTGATGAACGTAAGGAAACAATGACAACTGTCCTAGATGATCATCAGGTATCTGCCATAAAGCTGTATAGTGTCTACACAAACATTGAAATTTCACTTTTGACTCCTCGCTTGGGGCCACATGTATCAAAATAGTATTCTGTGATTACCAAATTGCGATTTTTACTGAATCGTTATTTGGTAATTGCAAAATGCTATGTATGTGAGAAATCACAAACATTGTGCAATTCCTTAATATTACCTAATAGCAATTTGGTAATTATCGAATCGCTATTAGGTAATATTACTCAATTTATTCCTATTATTATTATTATTATTATTATTATGTTTCTTATATAGCGCCCGAATCGACCCCCGAAGGGGTATCTCCGCGCTTGCCTTGGGAATCCGTCCTGGCTTTTCCCTGTGAGATAGCCCTTGCCTTGGGAATCCGTCCTGGCTTTTCCCTGTGAGATAGCCCCCTACAGGGCATCCCCAAGGTGAAAGCCAGGCATCCCGCCGCAGGGGGGCCGTTGTGGAGATTAAGCAAGCTTAATGCCCAGAGTTGCAGAGTGTGAACCCATGATTAGGTCAGGCACCGAAGCGAGAATTATCGAGCCCTTGGACATTTGAGCTCAAGACCTATGGGCTGAAAGGCCAGATTCGCTAATTTGTGATTACCTAATTGGTAATCGCAAATGAGCAAATGCAAAGCCAAGAGTGCCCAGGGGCCTAAGGCCCCCCTGATGCACCTCCCCCAAAAAGAAAACAATGTGCACATGTAAAGCGCACACTTGCCCTAGGGACAGGTGTGCGCTACATAGCACTTTGAAAAATTGAGTTTTGTGCATATTTCAAAGTTTTCACATTGTTACCATCGACTTGCAGTCAATGGTAATTGTATTTTTCATACAGACACAGTTTGCATTTGGAAAATGCTTCATACATGTTCTTACACAATCGCAAATTGTGAATCCCTATTTACATTTGCAATTTTAGTAATCACAAAAAATTGAGATTACCTAAATATGCGAATGCAAAGCCTTTCATACCTCATGAAAGGCAATTTTGCATTCCCTGTGAGATAGCCCCCTACAGGGCATCCCCAAGGTGAAAGCCAGGCATCCTGCCGCAGGGGGGCCGTTGTGGAGATTAAGCAAGCTTAATGCCCAGAGTTGCAGAGTGTGAACCCATGATGAGGTCAGGCACCGAAGCGAGAATTATCGAGCCCTTGGACATTTGAGCTCAAGACCTATGGGCTGAAAGGCCAGATTCGCTAATTTGTGATTACCTAATTGGTAATCGCAAATGAGCAAATGCAAAGCCAAGAGTGCCCAGGGGCCTAAGGCCCCCCTGATGCACCTCCCCCAAAAAGAAAACAATGTGCACATGTAAAGCGCACACTTGCCCTAGGGACAGGTGTGCGCTACATAGCACTTTGAAAAATTGAGTTTTGTGCATATTTCAAAGTTTTCACATTGTTACCATCGACTTGCAGTCAATGGTAATTGTATTTTTCATACAGACACAGTTTGCATTTGGAAAATGCTTCATACATGTTCTTACACAATCGCAAATTGTGAATCCCTATTTACATTTGCAATTTTAGTAATCACAAAAAATTGAGATTACCTAAATATGCGAATGCAAAGCCTTTCATACCTCATGAAAGGCAATTTTGCATTCGCAGACAGCTGAATTGTGTGATTCGCACTGTTTTCTAATGCAAAATTGTTTCATACATGTGGCCCCACGTGAGATGCCTATGCATGCTAGTCAGCTTGCTATGCTGTCTCCAATTTCAATGTAATTTATTTTTTGGGATGTTAAGTTAAATCTCCCAACATTTCTAGTGCCTATTAGAAACAAGAGAAACATTAGGGCTCTACAACAGTACTCCGAGTGATATTCAACCCCCTAAAGAAGAAGTATGTATTACTCTGGACTTCCCCTTGAATGTTTCTTCTAATCTCCCAGGGAACTATCTTCAGTTATCAGAGGATCAACAGATATTACTGAAAATACTGTACTCCCTTTTAAATCTCTTGGAGCAAATGACACTTAGCTCAGATCACATATTTGAAGTCCTATCTACAATATCAGTTACGATTGCTAACTGGCCTAATTTTTTAAGAAAGCCTATAGAACCTTATGTTCAAGCTTATGCTGACCCCAAAACAGAAGATAGGTTTAATGAATTAATATATGAAAAAGGTGAATAAAAGGAGTATTCAGACTAGGAATCCAGCAATGAGGAAAAATAAGGAATAGAAGAATGCTAATTGTGAAGTTTATTTACAGAAGATCAATTTAAAACAAATAAACTTTGCTTTATAGAACCTAATTTTCCCTTTCAGCGTTTTCCTATCTTTAATAAAGAAGTTTGAGGTATGCCACAAACCTTACCTGAACCTTCCCTATAGTAGAAAAGAAAACATAAAGGAAAAGAACAAGTAAATATCCAAAAGAAGAAAGGAAAATGAACGAAATACAGAATAACAAAATATGTTCATGACGTTTTATGTTGATTCTGGAACAGCAAGTATCTGAGCTCTCCAATATGATGGTATTTATAGACTCAAGTAATCCTCTTGTACCAACCAAGCCTCAAAAGGGCTGTAATACCCTTCTCTGAGGATAAAGAGCATAATCCATTGGCTGTTGTATTTCAGAGTCATTGTTCACTTATTGTAGGAAATAAATACTTGCAAGTTCAGGCCAGCAGGCCAGAACTCATTTGATGAATGCTGTTCATTAAATTGATCAGTCAATCAGTTGGGATGTGTAAAGTCTGGCTAACCAACCGTGAGGGTATCCAGGGGCTAGGTTCTTGCAGGGATCAGTCAACAGCCAGGTCTTGAGTCCCTTTCTGAATTCCGAGAGAGAAGGTGATGTTCGGGGGTGGAAGGGACGGTCATTCCAGGACTTGGTGGCATATTAGGAAAAGTAGCATCCTCCACTGTAACTTCGGCAGATGCGGGCAATGTTTGTGAGGGCGTGGAAGGTGGATTGCAGGTGTCTGGTGGGTTAGTGAAAGTTCAGGCTGTGGTTGATCTATGCTGTTCCTTGGTTGTGCAGGGCCTTTTAGGCACGTATCCGCATCTTGAATTGGCATCTTTTCTGGATGGGGCTGCCAATGGAGGTTCCTGAGTTGGGGTGATATGGGTCCGTTTGGGGAGGTCGAGGATAAGTCTGGCAGCAGAGTTCTTTATCATCTGGAATCTCTTCAGGAGTTGGGTAGTGAGACAAGCATAGACCGCATTGCCTTAGTCAAGCCTGGTGGTGACTAGGGCTTGAGTGATGGTTTTCCTGGTGTTGACTGGGAGCCATCTAAAGATCTTTCAGAGCATACAAAAGGTGTGAAATCAGGTGGGCTAGCCTGCTTTGATCTGACATTTCATGGTAAATTTTCTGTCCAGGTCGATGCCACCTGGGTGTGGTCTGTTGGTGTGGATCCAACTTCTGAGGACCCCATGGGTCGTTTCACGGGAGGTGTCCTTCCCAAAAATCTGCACTTCCATCTTGTACGTGTTGAGCTTCAGACAGGTGGTCTTCATCCAGTCAGAGACACCCGTCATGCGGTTGAAGAAGTTTGTACTAGAGGTAGAGGGGACTTCTGAGAGCAAGAGGATGAGTTTGGTATCATCTGCATAGGATATGATGTTTAGGCCATGGGTTCTGATGATGATGGCCAGAGGCATCATGTAGAGGTTGAACAGGGTAGGGCTGAGATATAAACCTTTAGTGGCACCGCATGTGGTGATCTTGGGTTCCAAGGTGAAGGGTGGCTGGTGGATTCTCTGGACTTGTCCTGTGAGGAAGGATGTGATCCTTCTGAGGGTGTCTACCTGGATCCCGATGTGGTGGAGTCTCTTGATGAGGGTGTGGTGGGATACAGTGCCGAATGCTGCTGAGAGGTCGAGGAGGATCAGGGCTGCTGTTTGTCCTGAGTCAAGGAGGGTGCTGATGTTGTCAGTGGTAGCGTTCAGGACGGTTTCTGTGCTGTGGTTGGTATGGAAACCAGATTTGAATTTGTCCAGCAGGTTGTTTCTCTCCAGGTGTTCAGTAAGTTGCTGGTTGATGTCTTTCTTGAGGACATTGGTGGGGAAGGGGAGCAGAGAGATGGGCTAGTAGTTCTTGAGGTCACTGGGGTTGGTGGAGAATTTCTCGAGGAGGGGTCTGACCTCTGCATGTTTCTATCCGCCAGGAAGGTGGCTGTGGTGATTGATGCATTGAGAATGGAGGTGAGTTTGCAGCTGATTTCCTTGCATTCAAGGTTGAAGAAGTGATGGGGGCAAAGGTCCATGGGTGCTCCAGTGTGAATTGAGTTCATGATGGCTGTGGTCTCTGTGTGATGAGTTGTTCCTGTAAGTGGGTGGTTGTGAGTGGTGCCCATTGGTGTGAGAAGGTTATAGAAGTTGGTGGGTTAGAGTTTGTAGTTTCTGTAGATGGTGGATATCTTGTTGGGGAAGTAGTCTTTCAAGATGTCGCTGAGTTGTATAGCTGTTTGCAGTTGCATTTCATTGTCCTGAGTTGAGTTCTGGTGTATACCAGCTGGCTTGTATGGTGGATCTGCTGGTCTTGGTGGGCTTGATAGGGGTGACTCTGTCAGCACAGCTTGTGATCCAGCTGGAAAGATTCTTGATGGCCTGTTCAAGGTTGGTTGCGAAGTAGGGGTGGATGGTGTTAAAGGTGTTCATCCATTTGGACTCTGTCACTTTTTTCCAGCTGTGGTGGGAGGAGCTGGGAGGCTTGGTTGTGGTGCTTGGGGATCCTGTGATTGTGAAGTGAACAATGACATTGTCGGTCCAGGTGAGTTTGGTGACAGGATTGGACTTTACTCTGTCACTGGACGTAAAGATCGGGTCAAGCTTGTGTCCTGAGCTCTGTCTGAGGTTGGTGACCAGTTGAGTGAGGCTGATATTGCTCATGCTTTCCAGGAGGTTGCCATTGTTCCCGTCTTTGGGGTCATCGAGGTGGAAGTTGAGGTCACGGAGGAGGATGTAGTGCTAAGAGTCAATGGCAATTCGGGGCAATGAAATCAGGGATGGTGTTGCAGGAACCGGGGCATGGTACTTAAAGTCTGTATACGAGGGTGCCTCTGATGGTAGTTGTGCCATCAAATTGAAGTTGGAAGTTGAGGTGTTCCATGATTAGTGCAGTGTTGTGTTTGGTGGTGGTGCAGCAGATGGTTTCTTTGTGGGTGACTGTGATGCCACTTCCGTTCTTGTTGGTGCGATCCTGTTATATCATCTTGCAGCCGAAGGGTGTCGCAGTGGCGATAGCGATGTCATGCAAGAATGCGGGGTTGAAGAGGTCTCTCTAATGAAGATTACTTCAGGGTGAGGGTAGTGATGGTGTCCCAGATGTTGGTGGTGTGTTTGTAGAGTGATCCCGCATTGAAAAAAAGTTAGTATAGTAGTTCCGGGGTAGCTGTGTCGGTGAGGTGGGTGTGGTGAGGGTTTCCATGATGATGGGAGGGTCTGAGCTGCAAGAAAGTGGCAGCGGCGTTATGTGAAAGGTCCTTCCGTTGATCGATGGGATTTAAAGCATCAGATTTCACATGTCACAGATACAGATTTTCACTTGTCACATCCAATAAGTCTGGACTCTTTCATTTCTCCACTTATTGAGTTTGACAATGTTTTTCTGTTGATAACTGTCGTTTTACAGATCTACAGTACTCAGTCTCACCCATATACATCCTCAATAATTATTACTGTCTTCTATCAATATTAAATTAATTATGTGCCATATTGAATTTGCCTTGAACTGTGATTTCGTCAGTAAAAAAGGTTTCAATCTAACATCAATCCAAAATGAATCTCAATTAGAAAATAATTTTTAACATCTTGCCATAACCCACTACATCCACATTATATAAAGAAGAATGCTGGTCCTCGTTGGCAAAAGGGTTCAACTAAAACAAAATATGCATGGAAAGTAGACCTCTAAATTAACCAAAAACTTCAGATCCTTTCTGGGAACTCAGAAGGACCTAATTTCAATACACTTACATTTTTAATGAATCTAAAGATTTCCATTATACGTTTACTGGAAACTGAAAATTATTTTGTAGTAGAAAACCACTATGTAATAAGTGCCCAGCCAACAGTTCCAAAAAGGGTTGTGCAAAAGGATCATTAGCAATAGACATATTAACGATTTATAACTGGAAGTATGAGATTGTTCTCCATTCTAGTGATGTTCTACAGCGTATTAGAACATTGGAATGTTGGGAGCTCCATTGTAGACGTGGAGTGCTCCAAATGCTTCTACAGGCTGGTAAAGGGCCGCAGAGCAACATTCCAATTCTTTTTACAAAGGCCTCTCGGAGCTCGAGGGGATTTAAATCGAGCTTCGAGAGGACTTTATTTTATTTGTTAAAACATTCTGCCCTCTAGTGCCAGAATGGGTATTGTGGTGATTAATGTTCATAATGAATCTAATATACCCACTCTCTCAACTGGAAAAGGCTATTATGGAACATCAATAATTGACTATTTGTTTGCCACCTATCAGTCATTAACAATGTTCTCAGAATTATGCATTTTGATTCAATTTACATCAACCATTCAGTTCTTCAAGTTATTTTAGATCTTCCACTTCAAACAACCTCAAATTGGTCTTTAGATATTAGCAATTGTGAGGTTGATATTCAATCATCTAATGGGCGGACTACCTTGGAATCCTTTTAAAATAGGTGTATTATATGGATTGATAATGAAATGTATAGATCTGTCAATCAATGCTACTGATAAATTAATTATTGAGTTCGAGTTCTGCACTAAAATAATTGTAAAGATAATGGAACTCAATGAAAAAGCACTAAGAGGGAAGAAGAACCAGAATGACACTCAAGAATCAATATAGTAACCTGAAATGAATACACATATTCTTAAACAGGGTTTACAGTATTCTCCTAGTCATTAAACACATAAAGAAATTAAGGAAGAGACACATAAGAAATTTTATAATAAAAAAGAAAAACCAGGTCGACCCAACCTGCACTGACTTAAATCTAGCAGGACTGGTAAAAAATTCCTGACGCCTTTGGCGAATTGTAGCCCTAAACTGTGGGAACAAGGTTACATTTTGCCTTTTAGAGGAAGGAAAAAATGCAAAGTGTATGGTTGGGCTTTCGGACAGCATAACTTTGAGATAGTACAATCATACCTACATCTTGGTAGAATCTTTTCCTATTATTTGAGTAACAAAAGTCATTTTAGTCAATTTGAGAGTAAGACTACGCCCATGGAGATACATCAAGTACATTTTATAACTCGCGGAGTGGGAGACATTTGACATTTTTATTAGAAATCTATATAACTAAAATACCATTGACTCTAACCTATAGTTTAGAATATAAGTTCTTTAATACTTGGTCCTCATTAAATAAATATGAAAGTAAGGGCTAGATGTAGGTAAATCATTTTTACCGATTCTAAAATACAGAATCTTACCAATTCGGTATTTTAGAATCGGTAAATCTGATGTAGGTAAATATTCAGTATTTTTTACCGAATAGGTAAGATTCGGTAATTACCGAATCGGTATTTACCGATTCGGTAATTGCCATTCATTCCTATGGGCCCATAGGAATGAATGACTATTACCGAATCGGTAATTACCGATTCGGTAAATACCGAATAATTCAAGGGTGGCAGGGTGTCACTTTGACACCCTGTTGCACCCCTGATTAGGGCTTGTGTGCCATGTGGCACACATACATGCCCTAAGGGCATGTATGTGTGCCACATGGCACAGGTGTAAATGCACAGATTTGCATATACACAGGTATTCGTTATTTACCACCAACTAATAGTTGGTGGTAAATAATGAATCCTTCAAGCCCTGTAGCACTGTTTACAGTGCCACCTACATCTCAAAATACAGATTCGGTAATTTTACCGAATCAGTAAATTTACCGATTTGGTAAAATTACAGATTCGGTAAAATTACCAAATTTGTATTTTAAGATGCCCTAAAATACCTACATCTGGCCCTAAGTTCCTTTGAAAAGTTCTGTTCCTTAGGTTCCTATATTCCAATGCAAGTTTGCCTCTTGAATTTGTCCTATGCAGCACTTGTATCCAGGTACTTGGAAGGTATTTAAAGGGGCTACCATTTAGATAATGCCCCAGACAGACCCTTCAAAAATTTTTGAAGCATGAAATGTCTAGCATGGCTGGTAAACAAGGTACTCTTGCAGTTAATTTCTACTATGCACTGAAAAGGTGTGATCTCACCATTGAGTGGCTTCAGCATTGTCTCCCGCTCAACTGTGATTATTTCTAAAGAGAACATCCTCATTGGGAAGTTTCAAATATGATAATGAGCACTGTATTAACTTCAAAAAATGTAATACTTTCCCAGATGGAGGACTGGACATAGAGGGCCAACCATAGCTTTTATACTTTTTAGAGCATATTTCAAGAAGAATTATATTTTTACTTTAAACACGTAATCTGCAGTTTAAGGGTATTTATAGGGAAGTGGGCAGGTCAATCACAAAATTATTATACTTGACATTTCTGTCAAGGTGGTATTCAGGGCTTAAACGTGCTGTATATCTGTCCAGCATTACATATTGTGCTAAGATGGTATTTAGGTGCAGTGATTCAAAAGTATAACATACCATCTTTTAATGAGTTTGTTTTACGAATTTGGCACCTAATGAACATATGTGCTGTAGTTTCTACAAATGTTTTTTTTTTTAAATGTTCATGTAGTGAAGTATTTTTTAAATAGTGTGGTTTCCGTTTAAAGGAGATTTAATCCCTCTTTGTTTATTGCATGATTTTTTTTAAAAGAATTGTTGGCGGCCGATGAGGCTTAAATCAATTAATATAGATGAAATTCCCCCATGCCAGTATGGACGCTGTTTCCAGTTCAGCACTTCGTTTTGCTTTCATTAAACATAATATACAAACACACCTGAAAACAATGATTTGTATGAAAAATGTGGGTCTGGTGGCAGTAATGACCTGAAATTAGGTATTTCACCCTATCTTGAATTATGCTTAGTGCAATGCTGAAGTTTTAAATCAATGGCTTACAATATTCATCGGCTTGGAAATTGATTTTATGTTTTTTCTATCAGATTTTGATCTTCAATACTTTTGGAAATGGAGTCGATTTGTGGATTATCTGCAGTTCTGCCTCTTTGTAAGCATTGCGTGCACATTGGTCACCTACATCTTCATAGATTCTGCCATCTTTGTGGAAGGACTCGGCTTTGTGGCAGTGTTGATGGAGGCCATGCTGGGCGTTCCTCAGCTCTGGCAGAATTTCCAGAAGCGTTCTACTCAAGGCATGAGGTGAGCTAACTTTTGTGTTTATGGGGCTCCTTTGCAAATCTCATCCTTGAACGGTTGATGTTATGACTGTGGTGGAGTCTGGCCTTGTGAATAGGAGAATGTTAGCCTACAGTAAGGTTGTTAGATGTGCTGTGATGGATGCATGATCCAGATAAAGTTGTTCAGCAAACCGGATCGGCTGGTTGGGGATGGGGGGGTGGGTGGGGGGGGGGGGGGGGTGGCATTGCAATGATGGGAGAGGTTGGAAAAAAAGAAAAAAGAACTTATCTCGCCAGCCATTGCCTCTCCTCGTCATCGCTGTTTCCTGCCTCCCGGAAAACACCCAGACTCCCCTAGCCAATCACGAAGCTGTCTTACAGCAGTGTGGTGATTCGTCTGAGCGCAGTAGTGCGGCGCTCAGATGGGGACTGCGAGGCTGTGCATATTCTTCCGCCAGGCTGTAAAATACAGGGGAACATGCAGAGTGCGCATGGCGGTTTAGCCAGCCATCTTGGGCTGGCCAAACTGCCATGCGCACTTAAGGTGCACCAGCCACTCCTCCTCCCTTTGAGTCATGGGAACCCAGCTTTGCCCGCCCTAACATGGAGCTTGCAGCCAGACTAAGAATAAAATTATAATAAGGTTCGGTTATTATCATTTTATTTTTCATTTGCACTGCTCTTAGAGAAGTGGGGTGACGCTCCTCCGCCTTAGCGGAGGAGCTGCTGGTGTCCACAAAGTACATCATGATGTGGAGGCCTTTTGTAAGTTACCCTACTCCGAACCACGGACAACCTTCATTTGTGATTGCATGTATGCTACGAGCATTACAGCAGGTGAAAACAGCAACCCCAAAGAGACAAGAGCAACATTGCTCACCGTATAGCTGCATGCATTGTTTTGTCCCTGGCATAATGTATGTATTTAGAACCAATACTTGCATGTTAGAACAATTCAATGCATAGTATACATAGGTGGGATCATAAACAGCAATAAAACAATTGCCAAAGTAAAATATGGAATCAACTGCGCCATTGTGTCAAAGAAAGGATGGCAAATGCAAATAATTATTTCCACCAACAGTTTAAATCAACTGCAAAATGAAAAGGCTGGTATAGATGGAATGAATTATAGATACAGCCCTCTGACGAGTTCCATAGGGAAGCTGAAATTATTCACCCTTTTAGAGCAGAGAGACCTAACCCTGGATTCTCACTAGTAGGCTCTAGGGAAGGTAAACACCTGTTGGATATCCTGGGGGCTAAGTAGTCATCCACCCAGCAAGTCACATGTTTCAATCCCAGCAGGTGTACTTAGCTATCTGAAAACTAGATGGCTCATGTATGGCCATTGAAGGAAGTAGATTAGCATGGGTGAGGCCACAGGGGTGGTTGCCCCAGGCACAAAATTCTTAGGGGCATTCTTAGGAGTGCGAAATTTCAATAGGGTGGCAAAATTTGAAAAGAAAAGTGGAAGTATACTTGCCTTACCCTGGGCGCTGGCAAACCATGCTACACCACTGATTGAAGGTGCCAGGAAGCCGCACAAGACTGTTGGATGTTCCTTAGATATTGCGTAACTGAACATGTCAACAGGGCAGAACGGGTCATTCTGCCTCCCATTGCCCCAATATAGTCATGGGGCTTCCTTGTTTCCTAATACATTGCACATCTTATTGTTTCTTTTAAATGAGTATTTCTGACTAAAAAAATACAAGATAGTGTATAGGCTTTAAGTGTCAGAAGGTCAATGTTTCATACTTCATCAGTTGATATATTCTTTACAAATAGTTACTACTAACAACAATCCTAATAGTGAACAGAAATGGAGCCGGCCCTAGAGGAAAGTCAGCTTAGCTACCTTTTCACCCTACGTCTGCCCCACACTCCTAACAAGCACCGATAATGTAGATGCAGTGGAAGCCCCTGAGAAGGCAATCACCCAGGCCTTCAACATCTCTGCACCTTTGTCAAGGGTCAAGCTTAAGTCCAAACTGTCATCTTGGTTTATTGAATCCCTAAACTCCAGCCAGTAGGAAAGCGGAAAGCAAATGGCGGAAAACCAAAAGCACCGAGGACAGACAGGCATACAAACTCATCTACAGACATTACCTAGATAATATCAAGTTAGCCAAAAAAACGTATATTAGTAACAGAATCAACAAGGCTGCTAAATAAAATTAGGAGCTTTATAAAATACTAAAATAATTTACCAACCCTCCCTCCTGTCAGTCCGATGATACCTCTTCAAAAGAGTGGGTGGACCCGTTATCCACCTTCTTTGGGGACAAGATCAACACTATTCATAACTCCTTTCTCAATCATACTACCGAAAATCATTATAATGAACCTGACGGTAATCAGATATCTACTACTACCCGCCTAGTTCATCATACTCACTCAAGAAGATGTTAGCCCTGCCCTCTCCAAAGTCAACTCGAGTTCCCCGGTCGACCCAGTTCCACCTCATATTCTGTCCACCATTGCCCCGCACTTCTCAAGAGTCTCGTTGACCTTTTTGACTTGTCCTTAAACCAATCAACAATCCCTATAAAATGGAAAGCAGCCAGGGTCAAGCCATTTTTTAAATAGCTTTCGGCAAATCGCAAGCAACCTAGCAACAATCGTCCCATTTCTCTTCTTCCTCACTTTGGAAAGGTTCTGCAGTCCCTGGTCAACAAGCAACTTACAACCTATCTAGAAAGCCACACATTGTTGGACCCCTCCCAATCAGGGTTTGGGTTGCCCACAGCACTGAAACCTCGCTGGTGGAGGTAGTCGATAATATAAGACTTGCCCAGGACAGCGGGCAGTTAACCATGCTTGTCTTCTAGACCTTTTGGCTGCTTTTGATACCATCTCCCACAGGATTTAAAGCATCGACTGTGGAAGATGGGAGTCAGGGAAACGGCCCTTGACTGGTTCAAGAACTATCTAACTGACCAAACTTCAACGGTACAACTGGGTTCCCTGGCCTCTTATGGCCAGTCGGTAGATAAGGTAATCCCCCAGGGATCCATTCTAGGTCCCATGCTTTTTAACCTCTATGTGGCACCTTTGGCCAAGGTGATCAGATCTAATGAATGCGACACAGTGTCATATGCAGATGACACACAACTATTGATCACTCTTGGTCCCAATCCTCCTGACACCAGCCACCTTCAACTTAACACCAGCAAGACAGTGATCATCCTTTTCGGGAAGGTCATGAATTCTGGTCTAATGACTGGGGGCCTCAGAGTCTTGGTCCGTGTACTTTTCCTAAGCCAATGGTACGTAACCTTGGAGTGAAGAAGAAGAACAAGCTGTCTATCAAATTTCACGTAAACCATATAACTGGCACTTACTATGGACTAATGTGAAGCCTACATAAGATCTTTCAATGGATCCCAGTTGAATCAAGGAAACCGCTTGCCCAGGGTCTAATTTTAAGTCAGCTAGACTAGGGAAATGCCCTGTTGGCCTCCATCAATGAAGACGAGCCTCTCACCAGACTCCAAGTCTTACAGAACACTTCCACTAGACTGGTGCTAAATCTCCCAGCACGGTCCCCGCTGGCACCTAGTCTGCAAACTCCACACTGGCTTCCCATCATGAAATGAATCAGTTTTAAGATAATTTGTCTGGTACATAAGACCATGTATGGAAACAAGCCTAGTTACCCTGCCCAAAAACTAAACTGGTACTTACTTAATAGGACCCTTAGGTCACAAACCAAACATCTTCTCGCTCCCCTCAGGATTCGTACTGCCAGGAATGGCCATAGATCCTTTTCTCATCTTGTCCCTGCTTTCTGGAACAAGCTTCCATTGCAGCTTCATATGGTCATCTTCCACAAACAGTTTCGGAAGAGGTTAAAAACTTGGCTCTTCTGATCCCTCTCCTTCTATTGTTGTATTTCTTTCCCTTCACTGTTTTGAGACCCTTGGGTGATATGTGGTGCTTAATAATATCCAATGACTAAGACTAGGATGCAGTGAAATAATTTCCCAATGACTCATGGATCATAATGGCACAGGAAAGCCAAATCAGCAGATTGTGGCATTTTATGTGAAGATTGGGTCATTTCATTCTGACGTTCGGCGTGCGATAGAGTCAGAGGATCCTGTACGTTGAAGCAGAGTGTGCTACTGATAGCTGACCAATAAACTATTGTGGACCTTATGAGGAATAGGTTGCTTAGTGTTTGAGGTCTCTTCTAAGCAGTAATGTATGCGCATATGTTTAGTTTCAGTAGAACAATGCTGTAACAGACAGTGGTAACAGCAGGCGAATCAGACGGTCTGAGGGATTAAAACACTATGGCCCCACCTTACAATAGGTGTTTTTTATGACTCTGAATTTATGGCAATGCCTTTAGTTAAATTATGCCTGTTTGGAGTATTTGCTAACCTTCGCTTCCTAAACAGGTGTATAGAAGAACTGTATGAAATTCACTGAAACTACTCAGTTGACAATTGCTAGAATCGAAAGTACGGAATTAGGGGCTTGGAAAGCTTAGTACTAGTAGCATCATTGTGGAAATAACTACTGCATTTTCCACATTTGCGGTTGCACGCAATCTCAGTGCACCCCTTCATACAATATCACTGTGGTGTTCTGTAGTCTTAACTACTTTAATGTTATCTGTGTTGGCCTTCCTGAAAAAACTCCCAGCATTCCAGATCTACGTCCTCATGCTTGCATGAGATGATGCAACCATATCACCCTGGACCCGAGAATACTGCACTGTCTCCCCATTATGAAAGCAATGCAGTTCATGACTTTGTGCTAATGTACAAGGCAGTACCTGACTGCATCTCTACAAGAAAGGGGACGAAAACCGCTTAGAGGTCCTCCTGGGATATCCAAAGATATTTCGAGTAGACGCCTCACCCACTAAATAGTGGCACCAGGGTGGGCGCAACCAGTAATGGGAGTTCTCATATAAGGTATCTTCCTGGATAACGCAGAGATCCAGTTGAAAAACATAATCTTAATAGTGCCTTGATGTATACCCAAAAAGAATTACCATTTATTGACAGGGTACCATGGGCATATTAAAAAACAAGAGCAGGGTTCAAATTGAGCATTATTTTCTCAATTAGCCCCGGATTGTGCCCTGTCCCTTAACCCCTCTAAGGGGCAAATAGGTCCACAGGACCCTATTCACCAACATTATTACCATTACGGTATAAAGAAGTTTAATCTAAGAGTAAATAATATGGGCAGAGGCCGATCTTCTCCAAAACTCTCTGCATATAGGACCATTAAACTGAGTTCTTGGCCTAGGCGGCTTCTAATGACAGAATTGAGCTTGGCTACATCATCCCACATATATATTCCTTACACTCATACAAATGTCTGAGGTTCTGTCTAGTGCGCATGAAGGGCATCACTCCTGAATCCTTCTTACCGACTACTTGATCTATCACTACATGAGTTAAACCATTAGAATTTTGGCTAGAATCTTGGTTTTGAAATTTAATGAAGAACTTGCTCTGTATGAGTTGCAGTTGGTTTATATTTGCATCCTTATAAATGAAAACAACCACTGCTGTGCACAAGCCATAAGGTAAACTACCTACTTCTCTGCTTACTCAAGCATCTGAAGCAGGTAATCAATTAAGGCATTAGACAGTTGTAACTTCAAACAGTGTGGTACAGAATATAATAGTCAGAACATTTCCAGACATAAGTATCATGCCCTGAACATTGTTTATGAAAATATCGTCTCATTGAATGTAATATTAAAAAATGTACACCCAGCGGGATATTTTCTGATTGTGGCACTTTACCATACAACCCTTTCAGACACAGTGCTGTATATTAACACACTTCTGTTACTTAGTTTGAAGGACTGATCAGGAAGAATTAGAACTGTCTTATGTCCTAATTAAGTTGTCACACCCTTGGTCCACTCTATCAATGTGTTGACCAGGGTTCCAGAAGTATTATTGAGCCACAAATGTATACAAAGTCCAGTTTATTTTGGCCCAGAGTAATGTAGCTGCCCTCTGCTACTAGGTCTCCTGCCTTTCCTATTGATATTCACACTTTTTTTAAGTAAACATTACAGTACTACATGTTTGAAAGACATTAGGTTGAAAATACTATAAGATCTGAACTTTGAGATATCTCACTGTATTCTTCTGTCTGAGGCATCTTCTCTTTCCTTAGGCTTACTCATTAGCAAGCACAACCTGTCACCAAGGCGGAAGGTGCAGCACCTTTACAACTCAAGGAGTAACTTCCTGATACTTCAAGAATTGGAAGACGCATTGTGCAGGGATCTCCTGTACTATTAACATCTATGGATTAAGGCTTTCCCTTTACCACTCATTTGTAGAATTCATTTGCAATCAAGGGAGGCTTGGAATGTAATTATGAGGAAAGATACTTTGAAAAGACTTTCAATGCAGATTTTAACTCAAACTGAATAAGATTCTTCCCAAAACTATTCATTAATGCTAAGTTCTACCAGCTGTCTATGCGAGAAACCATTTGCTAGACAGTTGCTCTCTTTAAAGCTGTTGTATCTGCTTCTGTATTTATAAGCTTCTCTGGATACATCTTCTGTCACTGTGCTTAACCAGGATTCTGATGCCTTAATAGTAGTTTAGAAGTGACACGACCAACCTGTCTCCTCAGTGTTATATTGGTACAAGGGACGGCTCTACTGAATCGGATCATGAATTCGGGAGCCTGATAACCTCCTTATGCTACCCACGAAATGACCCCTCTTACACTACACATGACAGGGGCTCCATATACTTCTTTAAATCGAGAACTACCTTGGTTCTTTTAAGAAAAATGGTTCTTCTAGAAACATCTCTTGGTGGAACAGCCCCTTGCTTCTTTCCCTTCCAGTTCTAAGCAGTTGCCTCATAACAAGCTTTGAGATTGCCCGCACAACATTCCATAATGACACCAGAAACTCTGCTCCTAGCTGGCTCTAAAATGTCCTTGGAAGGATGCCTTTATAGCTATCAAAAATTCATGCAGGACAGCACTAGTGTACATTTAACATACCAGTAGCATAGCCATCAGTAATTAACAATAAAGGGTGGTAGTGGTTCCGAGTGTCGTGGCAAATCCAGTTCCAATTATTAATCTCTCTCCTCTTTGCAAATGTCTTCATGAACTCGTGAGTAGTGGCAGTACACCTACCATGCTTTGCATGGCATAGTTTGACTGATGAGGTCTGAAACAATCATAAAACAACAAAAAGAAAAATCTGCGTCTCCATTTCCTAAGTACATGGTAATGTCCAGGTTGATAGATGCCTTTCGGGATGAAATTGATTCATCAAGGGAATTTTTTGCTGCATCACAAAGTTCCAAATTTCCTCAGTTTATTGATCCCCTCACCTTCCAACACACTGACCACCCTGGTCATGGCCTCTTTGTCATTTGTCCATGTCTCTCCATATTAAACTCCCCCATTCATTACTCTTCCTTTTGCCATTTTGCCTGCTTAAAGTTTGGCGTAATCCAAGAACTTTTGATTTTCCTAAAATGATATGTATAATATACTTGTAGGTGCTTTCAGCCAACTTTCTCTATCCACTGGCCTGTCATTGCATCATTCACATTTTGCATCCGTCCACTCCAGCATGCAGCATGGGGAGTGAGTCAGCCTTTCTTAAGCCACTGCTTAGTTTTACTTTAAGTGACTGAATTTTGCTCTCTCACAATGAGAAGATTTGCACAGAACATAGTTCCCTTCTGTGCCTGTGTTTTTGTTTTTACTTTCTAATTGCTTTAGTGTTGCCTTGGTGTTTAGAGTCTGGTGTGATAACAGGAGCTTTCTACCAGAAGTGAGTGGCGGTCACATTTCTGCTTTATCAGTTCCTGCCTTGTGCCAATGCTGTTGTAAATACCATTGGGGTGTCCTTTGTTTATCTCCTTCACAGCACACCAGATTCTGTCCATTTGAAACTGTCTAAGTGACCTATTCTTAAAAACGTGTATTCTGGACTCAGTTTCACCAACGGTTCTTTAATAAACTTCACCCAGGGGACAAAACAGCCTCTATTATGTTTAATTTGCTGCTGTTGTAACACTTTTGTCTTTCTTTGTTTCCTTCTTTGTTTCTTTTCTTCTTTCTTGCTTTCTTTCTCTCTTGCCTTCTGTCTCTCATGTTTCTTTCCTACTTTCTTTCATTCTTTCCATCTTCTTTTATACGTTCTTGCCTTCTTCCTTTTTCTTTTTCTTTCTTTCCTTCTGTCTTTCTTTCCTTCTTTCTTTATTACCTTCCTTCCTCCCTCCCTCCCTCTCTTTCCTCCCTATTTCCCTCCCTTCCTCCTCCCTCACTCCGCAATGGCAGAACGACTGGCTTTTGTGGATCTGTGCTAGCCAAGACCTTTTGATTTAACAAAAATTATGTTTATGACATAGTTACTGAAAGGGATGTTCAAACTTCACCTATTTATCTGTGGTTGTGTCCAGCCTGCATCAAGGGGCAATATGACAGCCTGCTTCAGCCATTGGCTGACTTCACTATGAGGTATTGCATACATACCTTTCACAATGAGCACATCCACACACAAAGTAGTTCCCTTCAGTGCCAAGGGGGACAATGGTAATTTGTTCTTTTTCTAGACCCAACATTTTTTTTGCCTTTAGCCAATGTTTTCTTTAGATTAATGAAGACCCAACAGCCCCCTGAACGATAAAATGGCTTAAACTCGGATTTGCCTTCATATTTCCACATTTTACCTTTCTCTCTTCCACCTCTCTCTCTATTTGAACCTCTTTCCAAATGTATTACTATTTACTTTTTATGTCCCCTTAAATCGACCTATCCAAGCCTGTCCACGCCTGTCTGTCCTGCCTTAACCTTTGTACTTCCTGGTTTTCCTGCTCTGGCTCCCCAGTAATTTGTCATTGTCGTGCCAGTCATTGTAGAAATGAAAAACAGAGTACCACAAATCTGGGTTCTTGTATTTTATTTACGGTTTCTATTGCCGAGTAAACAACCACAATTGGCTTTTTGTCGTGACAAAAAATAAGTTTTTCAACAGCATAACTTTCCATGTGAAATGATTTTCATCAAAATGTTTTTTTCGTTGATGAGCTGGTTTTGTCACATCAGTTTTCACCAGATTAGAGTTTCAATGAGATAAAGTATTGGCAAGTTTAATGATATCAGCACATAATTTCTAAGTTCTAGTGGAAGGTAAACTTTCTCTTGCAAACTAATATTCACCACATCATGTCTCAGAGGCCGAGGTATGGCCATCAGCAAGCTGCCCTCCCATCTTTCATGCAACTACTAGTTCTCTGTCAGTGCTCTGCAGGTTCACTATTTTCCGTGTGATGCTAACATGGCGGCCTCCCAGAGAGAAGCAGGATGGCAGGGAAGCTGAAGAGAGCTTTGCAAAAGAAATCCCGTTATCTTGCCGCGTTGATTGACCGAGCACAACGTCTACCAGCGTGAATATTCCCTGCCAGCACTCCAGGGTGCAGCCTTAGACTTGCCTTTTGAAGAACTATTCCAACTGGCGCTGCATGGCGCCAAAAATACTGCACAGGATGAGGATGGCCAAGGAATGTGCTGTACGGAACAATCCAATCCGTCTGCTCTGCCAGGGCATATCGAAATGAAACAGTTTATTTCTAAAGTTCTAAAAGGAATAATGCAGTACACAGAATGATGCAACAGTGGAAATGGTTCCACCCTCAAATAACTGATTCCTCAAACCACACAGCACTCAGTGAGTTTTATAGAATCGATAAACACCTATTTGGGGCATATTCACTCAATCTGTTTTTTCCATCTTGAAATCAAACGAACGAGACCTGATGGAATTCAGGGCTGGGCTTCTGCTTTAATCAACCCTAGTGCAACGCCTTGGGTCTGCCCAAACTCTTTGCTGTCTTTGTACCTGAAACTGACTAGAAGTTCACCTCCACTGTCACTGCACTGTTACTGTGTCCTCCATTCACAAGCATTCACTGATTGAGTGAAAACATTCATATTGTGCCTTGCTACCATCTATGCATAGGCAGTAGCGGCCCCGTGGAAGTGAGGCGGGGTGGGGGAGGGGCAAGGTGGGGGGTAGCAAACACCAGAATAGGGATGAATGGAGGTAAGTAAACAATTACGTAAATAAAACAAATTTCGTTGCGCGCACTGCATCGCAAAATGCGATGCAGCGCGCGCAACGAAATTCGTTTAACAATGTTCAGCATTCCCTCCATTTTTGTGTTGTAATACATATGTAGGCGTAGAGGCTAAAGAGCTGTTGGGAGGTGCACTGATTTTGCACCCCATTGAGGAAGCTTACTTGCAGTGCACCCCATGAGGGCACCCTTGAAATAGGAGAAAGGTGTTCTCAAGGGTCTTTCAGGCATTTCAACTACTGGTATGTGCAGTCTCTCACTGCACCCACCTGTAGGATGTCTACTGCCCTTTGAAATGTGAGGTTGAGTTAAAGTCTGTAGTAAAAGGTAGGTAATCGGCTTCAAACAGCCTGTGTGCCTTTCACTAATGCACTGTTCCCAATGCAGGCTTAGGTTTGCTCCTGCACTGGATACAACGCATTTGTTGTAATAGGACACAAATCCCACTCTATGCCCAGAGCACAGATTTAAGTGAGTGCTGCAGCACAGAGTGGGATAGTGTGCTTTATCCATATTATGCCCCCTCTTGTCTGTAAATTATTTTGTCAGTCTGCCTCTACAGTGTTTCATTTAACAGGGATTAACAGAAGGGATACAGATTGTGTTTACTCTGCTCCTCTATGCGGATCTTACTTTGTTTGCCAAGTACACATTCAGTTATAATTCCCTGTCTGGTGTGACAGGTATGTTTGTTGGTTTATATCCTGGCTTTTTACCCAGTATCATCAGGAATCCATGGCTACATTGCATTTATTATTGAAAAATATAAATTAGGGCAACATAAAGCACTGTGGTAAGTTTTATGGTGACTATGGGCCAGATGTACGACCGTGGAAATAGCGCCTCGCACATTGCTAGATTTTTGCGACTCGCAATTTGCGAGGCACTAATTCCAATGTACAAAAGTGTTTTTCACACTGTTATCGATTCGCAAATTGAGAGGCTCATAAATATTAATGAGCCTCCCACAATTTACGGCCCCTTTGGGAATGGCAGGCCCTCCCAGGTATGGTGGCCTACTGGGCTCAGCAGACCACCATGTTAAGGTCTGATTTTAAATAAAGCAGTTTTTTTTAATGCAGCCCGTTTTCCTAAAGGAAAACGGGATGCATTTAAAAAAGAAAAAAATGAAACGTTTTCGTTTAATTTTTTAAGGGCCCTGGGTCCACTGCCTGCCCTTAACAATTTTTTCCCTGCATTTGCAGGGCACCCCTTCCCTTTGGTTACCCCTTTACCACCCTCTTGAAGAGGGTGGTAATTTGCGAGTGTTTTGCGACCGCAATTATGGTTTCAAAACATTTGTACATGGGGTTGCACTTGCTATTAGGAAGGGAACGCTCCTTCCTAATAGCGACGCGCAATTCCAAAATAGTGAGTCTCAAATAAATTGCGACTCTCTATTTTGGTATGGTACATACCCCTATAGGGTTTTGCATGCACAAACGGGTTTGCAAACCCGTTTGCGCATGCAAAAACTGTCATACATCTGGCCCTAACTGCCTGCCAGAATGAGTTATCAGCTGAACAGGTGGCGATGCAGCTCTAGTTGAAGTTGAAATGTCATGCTAATGCCACTGGTTGGAGTATGTCAACGTTGTGGTGGAGCTCTGAAGCACCCCCTTCATCCACTTGAGGAAATTATAAATGTCCAGCAGGTAAATCAATAATTAATGTTGGCCAGCATGAGTTGGGAGTAAAGTTGAATCCTTCAGACTTGTTTATAGATGTGGAAAGTTAGCTAATTGATTTGTTTTACAGCAGCGGTGGCTCGTCTGCCAAGGCGAAGGAGCGTCACCCCACTTAGCAATTCAAAACAGAAAAATAAAATGATGTATAATGCAACGTTGTTATCATTTTATTTAACCATACTGGCTCAGTTGGTTTGGGGGCAAGGCGAGTCTGGGCTGTTTAGAGCTGGGGTAGAAGTGGTAGGCAATTCCTAGGTGTGCATGACATTTTGGCCGTCCCACTCAGGCCGGCCAAGAAAGTCATGCGCACTTTGCATGTTCTCCACCCAGGCTGCATTACAGCCGGGGTGGAGAACATGCACAGCCTCCCAGCCCCTGTCTGAGCGCTGAACAACGGCGCTCGGACCAGTCACAACGCTGTTGTAAGGCAGCTTTGTGGTTGGTCAGGGGAGTCAGAGAGGCTGTGTGCTTCCTGGTTTATGCTGCCCAGGAAAAGAGAAGAGGACAGAGGAGGGGTGATGGCCAGCCGTATCCAGGTAAGTGTTTTTTTTATTCAGTCGGCACTCCCCTAATGCCTATCGTTCCCCCCACCCCCATTTGTTAGCAGCCTGTTTTACAGGTGCAGGAATTAACTATGGGCAGTTTCCAGTGGTGTTGGGTGACATGTATTGAATCTTGCGGCTCTCATTAGGTTGTATACATGTGGGTAGGCTTGTTTCAAAAGTGGGACTCCTGATTGGAACTCAAGGTGCGAGGGCTGCAAGGTAGTGGCAAAGTGGGAACATTTGGCTACTCCTAGGTGGATCATGTGGTTTCAGAGGAAGTGGACTGAAATCTCACATAACTATAGCACCTACAGGGGCTTCCTTAGGAGGTGTACTTGGGGAAAATGTGCCCCCATTGGCTCCTCTGGTAGATCACATGCTAAGCCCTCAGACTAGCCCAACATGGATAAAACTAATAGAAATAGATATGCAAATGAATGTTAAAGTGTATGTGTCCATTGGACTTGAAGCAATTCAGCCTGATAGTGTTACACAAAGTTACACAAGGTTCCCCATGACTGATTGCTTCTTGTTGTTTTCTAAAAGTCCTAGCAGTCACAGGAGCATTGCTTAGCCAGTGGGATTTGGGGGGGGGGAGGGGGGGGGTGCGAATCTCAAATTTCCCAACCAAAAAGCAGTGGGCCACAGGGTGAATATGTGAGGTGATCAAGGTTTGGATGGACTGTTTCCATGAGGAGCAGGGTCAGAACTTATTTGCATTATGTGTGCCTCTGGAACTGATTTAGAGTTTGACGTTCAAGTACTCGATTGGATGAGCAACAGAGTACCCTGTCCACCAAACTCAAGGTTAGCCCCTCCGAATTTGAATCGGACAGACTGTAAGTTTAAAGAGAGTAAAATGTACTGTTGTGTAAAACGTTCTCCAACAGCACGATGGCCAGGGTGCCGCCATGCAATCATCCACCCTATTTACAGAGAGCTGTCAAATGGCTTTTGTTTTACTGTCCCTCACTGCCAGGATATACCTGCTGGTGAGGGACATTAACAAAGGAAATATGACCCCAACACCGTGGGGAAAAACTCCCATGGTGTGAGTCATTAGTTTTTTTTTCCTTAAAAAACAAACCCATGCTTTGGGAATTCGTTTTGAACAGTAACAAAAGTTGAAAAGGTTTAGTGGCCAGCAGTCATGTTTGACAAAGCCTCTCATCAAACTTTTCCCATAGTGACAGGAACCGCCATGACAGCAATTCCTACCAAAGTGTTGAGAGTGCCGTAGGGTAGGCAGGCATATCTAAATTTGGCGGGTGAAGAAGAGGCAGTAAACTCCCCCAGCAACACAGACATCTCTATTCAATAAAGACAAGAGTTTGGCTATGCGCCACACTTTATTGTTACAACTGGGACAGTGATGAAGTTTAAGATTAGATTGCACCATCTCACTGGTTCCTTGGAGATAGTCAGTCCAACTGTATATTTACATAGCAGAACCATCTGTATTGCTGAGTCTTGCCACGGATGAAACAACCACGCAAGTAAGCAGACATCCAATCTCAAAATCAGATCCGTCACTAGTGCCTCTGCTTCTTTTATTGATCTTCTCCCATTGCATGGCAAAGGGACTCTCCAAATGAATCCTTGGGGGCTAAATCACCTTACCTAGGGTGCGGACAATAGAGACGTTCTGCAATGTGAGGAATATGTATGAGGGGTTGTCCCTCACACATAACTCTATTGTAGGCCCATTAAAAAGTGTGGGAATTCCTACCATCCCTGTGAAGAAAACTGTGGCTTGTAACCTGCCTGTATGTCGTGGCTGGACCCTTCCCTGGACATGGCAATAGTATCCCACCTGTTTGGGGGGCAGCCCATTGTGATGGGGTCCCTACAGTGGTAACCTGCATTGCCTCATAACGAGTGTATTTGTAAAGCACATGTTCACCCAGAGGTATCTTGGCACTAAATTACAGATGTTTCTTGTTACTCAACGGTACTCATTTTATCAACCTCAGATGGATGAAAGTCTGAGTGGACCCGCCAAGATTTGAACCTGTGACCATAAGGTTGAACACAGGCCCCTGCAGTGCAGGCATTAGTCCACTAAGCTACCAGGCCCGGCATACACTACTGTCTTGGCGGAATTCAGTTGGTCTGAGACTAAAATAGCTTGTAATCAGTTTCAGTTACTTCCAAATCTACAGGGATGGTCCAGGATCTGAAGGCCCTTGAAGAAGCTGCATGGTGGTGACTTGAGTGAGCATAGTGCTGGGCCATTTTGCTCTTTTGTCCGTGCAGATGCAATTCCATATATTGAGAAAGCCTCTCCGACTGGAGCCTTTTAGGTGAAATCATTCTTCCCAGATGTGGCCTTTCTTCAACTCCACAGATAAGACCTTCCTGGTAGTTTCTCATAATTTCCTTAGCGCCTGATGGAATATTCACTCTTCTAGCAGTCATAGCTACTCCTCTGCATTGATACACACCTAATCAGACAAATGCAGTGACTGTCACTCACACCAGACTCAAGCCATGCACACTTCAGACCCACTTGTTTTGCTACTCATGCAGGGCGTGATATCACCCCCTTTGAAGAGCTTACATCAATAGCACGCTCCCACAGCCATGCACTAACTAGTCAATAGAGACCTTTCAAAAGTAAAGGTTGCCTGTGCTTGAATATTTCATTAAGAATTACGAAGCGTACCTATAGGGTGGCTGAAAGGCATATACCTTTAGATGTGCTGGATGTAGCAATGCTAATATTGAGCTAGTGGAAACTCAAATCTAAGTGCCCTACCTTCTATCTTAACTAATTTAGCTGGTCCTCTACTAATTAAGTTAGTTCTCTAAGAGCTGTTTCCGCTCCTCTCGGAATTAAGAGGCACTTGTAATGACAGCCTAGGCAAATGTGGGCAAATTGATATTTTCCAATATTTTTTTAGGAGCAAATATTGCCCCTGGTGTTTTTGAGTCATACAATGAAACAAAGTTGCAACTACATTTGGAGGGGTAAAGACTGTTGCATTGAACATGAAGAGACCCTTTTGTCAATAGGTGCCTTGAAACTGCAATACTTCTAAATAGCCAGTAGGCTGCATGACAGCCATTTCCATGCAGAAACGGTGCAAAGATTTTCAGCATACCCGCATTAATATCATTTTTGCCCCCTGGAGCATTTCCCTTAAACTGAAGAAGAGGGAATTTCCTGGTGTTTTTTGTAAATTGTTGCCAAAAGTAGGTGGCACCATGAGGTTTCCCACCTTGCCTCGACATGTCAAATTTCTAGCGTTTATTTTCCAACACGGGGGAGACTGATAAGCAAAAGCGGCCCATGCAGGTAAGAGAGGTGTGGCGGTGGGGCAGGGTGAGTTGGAGCCGACAGACAACGATGAGGAAAAATCAAACAAATATTTAATTTTCCATCTCAGTCACCTGTTGACTCCCCCCACCCCGCTCCAACGCCCTACCACTCTTACTTGCACAGACCGCCCCTGCTGATAAGGCAGCTACTCTGCCCCAACTCTATTGGCCTTGTAGACGTTTCACAAAATTGAATGACAGTCCTCGCTTTGCACAGAATGTTTTTTTTAAAGTGACAATTCTAGATGTATAACTGGTAGAAGAACGTTTAAAACAATACAGGGAGAAGTAGAATTTAAAACATTTTTGTTATTGTTTGTTGTTGAATTTGTAGATAAACTCCACTGAAACTAAAGGAATCTCTAGCTACACAAATACATTTCTATAACTAATGTTCTGTTATCAGCATTGGTGTTTTTCTGGTACTACACCGCAGCAGTGTTTTGATGTGGGAGCACTTTCGTACGGTTCTAGAGTACAACTTTTGACCACTGAGGATCAGCCTTTTGAGGCATCAAGCGGCAGTGAGTGGTCATTTTACATAAGTGGCTACTGACCTACCGAGTTAGGTTACTTGAGCTTTGAAGGCCCTGGTGCTGGTTCCAGGGGGGTCATAAAACTGATCTTTGTAGTTGCTTTTTTGATCTGGGTCTTAGTAGAGCGTTTTCCTTGAGCCAGGAGCCGCAAACATAGTCCTCTCTTCACTAGCGCAAGGTACGGCAGGTGCAGTCCAGCAGATGGTGCAGCCTCTCTTACCAGGTTCAGGGATCAGCGGACATTCCTTCTTTGGTCCTTTCTCCAGTTTCAGCGTGATCGGTGGTGCAGTGTGCCACCAGTGCCATATTTATGCCCAGAAGGTGTCCTGGGGGGATGATGTGGTCACAAGCTAATGGACTACCAGGATCCCTCCTACCCTGGGATGACTTTCAAATATGTGTGGCATCTAGCAGTCCCAGGGTGCAATAGTTTGCCCACTCCCAAGACGCCTGAACCCTTCCTTGGATGTTAGGAGCTTGGTAACCCACTCTAGAGGTGTGGCTACATGTGGGCTTCACACCTACGAGAAAAACAGTTTGGGTACCGGTCTACCCTCTCTGTTTTCACCGCCAGCATGTATACCTTTACAAAGTGGCAACACCTCAGGAGTGTGAACACCATTTGCCCACTAAAGGCATCTTCACCTTTGAAGCTCACCTTTTGGACCAACACCCTGAGTGACTTCCTTCAAGGGGAGATAACATCTCCCTCTGTTGCAGGCTACCATTGTTCCTAAGCCTGGGAGTCATTCACACTACTCCCCAGGCGGGCAGAAAGGTGTCTGGGGGCCAGCAATCATGTGAGGCCACTGGGCAAACTGGGCTCCAGAGTGGCAACTTTCTAAAAGTTGCCTTTCTTTAAAAGTGACATTAAATACGACTTGGGCATCAAGTCGAGTTTAATGCCACGATTAATTTGATACCTTGAAGCACCCATTTTAGTAGTCCCATTCAGAAGTTAGCCAGGTTGAGGGTTCAACCGGTAACTGTGTTAACCAACATGGCTACCAACTTTTCCACATCAAAACGACAATTTTGAAGTATTGCTGTCAGGACAGATTAAAAGCATATGCCCTACTTAATAATATATAGGTCCCTGCCTCAGGACTCCATGGGCCTCACATATATTGTTAAGAGAAGTGCCGACTTTGCCATTAGTTTAAATGGTAAATCGATTTAGAGGTTAAAAACTGCTTTTCCAAGCCACAGTAGGCATGCTCAGAGCCATTTTATACTTGGTCCAACACAGAGTGGCACAACCAGTGCTGCAGCCTTGAGGGGGCACTCTGTCTTACATGCCCTGGGTACCTTTGGTACAAATACTAGGGACTTATAAGTAAGTCACACAATTCCAATTGTGGGTAGCCAATTCACCATACACTTTATAAGGGGTTAGCACACTGACACTGAGGCCTGGTTTGCAGGCCTCAGTGGACTCTTAGAGTTGAAATACCAGCAGCATCAGTCCAAAATTTAAGGGGGTGATCATGCAAAAAGAGGCATTTCCTTATAATATGCACCAATGAACAACAGGGAGCATGGGAAGAGTAATGTTGGTCTGGATTAAAGAATATTGTATTGAGAGGATATGTTTTTATCCTGTATGGACCTGATTCATTGTCTTTTTAGTAATGGGTACAGAAAGTTGACACAACAGCTAATTGTTAAGTTTACCAGAAGATTTGAGCCTATTGCGGGCTTCAGTCTTTCCTAAATTTGAAATTTAGGAATCAGTCTCATTTAGGGACAGAATAAACTTCATTATACCCTCCCTCAAATATGCCAGAGATTATTGAATGCATGCAACTGATGGGTTTAATGCTATGATAGGGGATACATCCTAAATTGCTCATTTTACAATGTGAGTGGTACTTAGTATTGACACCTCATAATTTTTGATGACCTTGCATGTTTTTAGAGGAGAGATCTGGAGTATGGACAAATGGCAAACTATAAACTGAAGATTATTGGTATTTACACATAGGGATGATGTTAAGTCTATAGATGTTAACATGTTGCCTAACTGACAAGGAAGTTGATTATCTCCTTTAAGATGTTAAAACCATTGTTGGGGCTGATTGTTATAGGGGCAAGACTAAGGATTGGTTCGAGTGGATAGGTTCCAGCAGTTCCATGCTTACTTGCAAGGTTTAATGGGTTATTGGATGTGTACCTCTATTATTTGCAATATTTATGAAGCTTTCTTATCCTAAGTTTCCTCTAGTTAAAATTGGGAGTGCCCTGTTTGGTTAAACAGTTGCTATCCTTTATTATGGAATTCACTCTATGATTAGTTTTACAAGGACAGCTAGGTTCTTGAACAAGTCTCAGCCAGTAAAGCAGATGATCATTGAGGAATAGGAGCCAGAGAAATTGGTTAATTTGGTGTTTGACGGTGTGATAATAACACACAGCCACATATATAGCTTGAACAGTGTTGTGTGCATGCTAGTGTCCTGGGCTGTGTCTGATGTGTGTTGTTGGTTAAGAGTCATGTGTGACATCTGAGATTTCTTGTTGAGTTCAGACAGATAGACTGATGTAATTTGAGAATCAATTGAGTTTTTTTGAGAAAAACAATTTAGAGGCAAATAAAGGGGATACGCAGGCATTACATTATAGATCCAGAGATTCCCTACATGTCCTTTAGTAAAAATCAACAATCAAATGGAATTGAGTGAGATGCACTTTACATACCAGTTCAAACGAGGAAAGGAAATGAGACTTAGGTCATTGGGTGTTCATGGTGATCTTGATACCAGCTGCAAAAGATGTAGACAACTGCCCTCCTGCTGTGAGTCTTAGGACATGCAACGCAGTGAGGTCAGTGATGAACCATTGTGTTATACCCTTCTGAGGGTGGTTAGTAGGTGGAGAAATGTGTGATTTTTGTGGATATCAAGGATGAAGAGATGGATTCGTGGGAGGATAAACTATGTATGTGAAGGGCCACTGGAAATATGTGACAAGAATGAGTAAATTATGCGGCAAGAAGAGGCAAATTATGCAGCATAATGTGGCACATTTTTAAGAGTATTACTTCATTATTTTGTACTTTTAAAGCTTGATAACACTGGCTGGGCATTAAATGCACCTCATTAGTACCAGTTTAATACCTAAATATAGAAATAAGCAGAAGAAAGATGACCAGTCAACCTTTGCAAAAGGGCTTCCACTGTGCAGCAAAATGTGCTGCTGTGTTTTTAGTAACTTTTGTACTGCTTGTAACAAAAAAATATTTTGTTTCTGGCTCACTATGCAGATTATGCAGCATATGATGGTTTAATGTGCAAAATGTGGCAAATCTATAACTATGCAAAAATCGCTGCAGCCGCAAAATTGCATAATGCCAGTGACCCTGACTATGTGATATAGGAGGTAGAGGAGTAGAGACCAATGGACCTACAGTAATAGTGCCACCCTAGGAAGTCACATTAAATGCTAAATGCAAATGTACCTCAAAACTGAACTATTTGCATAACTTGTGAAGCCTGAAATGGGTACTGAAAATCAGCAATCCTTTCCAGGAATCTACTGGATAGAGGATACCCTGTGAGAGATGTCTCTACATCACAAAAACGAGCTGGAAATAACCACCGAGAGGCGCTCCTCGAACAACGGGAGCTGGTACCTGTAGAGAAACAACCTATAACCTGTGTCACAACATTCACCCCCGTGTCAACTAAAGTCAAAAGTGTGATCAAACGCCACTGGGCTATCCTGAACACAGGTGACCTAACTTTTGAACAACCAAGATTTGCGTTCAAAAGATCGCAGAATGTTAAAGACATCCTGATCAGCACGAGACCCAAAGTCACCAAGAAGGGGTCTCAACAGACACTATGGCATTTACCCCCTGTGAAAGGTCATTATCCTTGTGGCTCTTGTACAGCTTGTGCTTACACAGCCGTACATAAGACAATACAACTCACTGACACCTTCAATTGGGAGCTCAGGGGACATACTAATTGTAATACCTCACACTGTATCTACATGCTTACCTGCCCATGCGGACTACAATACATAGGAATGACGACACGTCCGATTAAAACCCGCATCACTGAACACCGCAGTAATTTCCGCTGTAGAAAGACCAATACCAAGATGTGCAAACATTATGTGGAGGCTAATCATACCACAGACTCTCTTAAATGGCTTGTACTTGAATCTAGCCCCAATTGCCCAAAACATGCCTTGTTTCACAAAGAACAAATGTGGATCCACCGATTATCGTCAGACAGTCGGGGCTTGAATGAGGACATTCCGTGGCACGCATTATAAAATTGCAGTGCTGGAATTCCTGACACATGTATTCATCCTGAACCTAACGCGACTAGCTGAGACCAACATATTGCGCGTTAATCCACTCTCAGACATCTGACTAATCTTCAACAAACTTTAGCAGTGACCAATACAATGCGCTAATATACTATTTTTCACAAAGGGCGAATAACGTGTTCTCATATTCAATCAATATATACTACCTCTCAAGGTACATGCGAGTAGGGCATACCCCCTCCTACAAAGCAGCCACTACCTAGCCTGACCCGATATCTGGTTAAAAAAGACTTCTACCTCCCTTCTGTAATGGCCGCCATAGTTACCAACAATACCACCTGACCTGACGTTGGGGGCGGAGTTACGCACCGAACAATGATGCTTCCGCCTAGAAATGGCGTTCGCCACCGAGCTCCAGCATCTATCCGAGCTCGGCGGCGATGGGTAGGTGAGGAAGCTATTACGCGGTGATTGAGAGGTAAGGAGGACAAACGAGGGACGCTTTGGGACTCGTATAACGCATCTTTGCTCGTATGGCAACATCGGGGGTTCTCAACCCGAATCCATAGAGGGCTTTGATAATCCTGATCGAAGTCGTGTTATGACTCTGTACATGCCTTCTTCCCCCCCCCCAGCCATACCTCATGGGTTCCATCCTGCAGTACCAACCCGCCGAGCATTGTTGTGGCATTTAGTCCCTGACCATTAGGTGAGTCGGGTTTCCATTTATAGCGGCAATATGCACTATGCACACCTAGTGGGAACAACTTCAGCACACACTGTACCTACTTATCAAACGAGAAGGAGGGTGCCTCTCCTGAAAGACTGCTGCCGTTTTTATACTTCTGGTTTTAAAACTTTGCCTTTCACTTATAATAGGTTGGTGTGACAGTATTAATTCATGTTGTCACAATACAGTCACTTCGATTATAAGCTAGTATAAATACACTATCACTAGCATGACATTGTGTGTTAATTTGGTCTTGGACCATGTATCTGTTCTGGCGATCATTAAATGCTATTAACCCTGTACTCTTATTTCCCATCTAGGCATAGGACAAAGCTACAGAGGTAACACAAAGTATTCCACAATTTCGGTCCTAGGCACATGACACCAGCATGTTGTTTAATGTTTGTAGACCTTGCTTTTACCCACTATAGGTCCTGATGAATCGCGGGTACTTTACCCAGGCGAGAAACATGTTGACCAATTTCATTCTAAATCTAATCTAGGGCCACTATACCTAACCTGCTGGCACCTAGATAGTTAGATTCACGCTTTTACTTGCAGTAGGGGACCTCCAGAATAAAGTAGTTTCCGGTACCCTCTACTTCATTTTAAATCACCACCCAGGCTACATACTGCATCACCCGCACACCCGCACTTCACCATAAGGCAGTTGGATTTAAAAGATCTCCGCCAAAGAGCCCCTCTTTGAGGTGAGCCCGCTTGGGATTGCACCGCCTCCCCGACGAGGAGCAACGCCGATGATGAAGCATGACACCTGTATGGGTGTGTGAGGCAAATACTTCCAACAAAATGGATGCCCAAAGGTGTCACATCTTCACTTCTGGTCACGCCAGATACACACACTTCCTTATCTAAGGAACAGTTCAGCAGCCCATTTAGTTGATCCATACTGAAAATGGCTACCATGCCATAACCTTCCTGATACCCACAATAAAAAAGAACAAGACTGCGCAGCCGGTCAAACTGAAAAAGTGGACCCCGGACACCAAAGAGCCTAATATTGAGCTACTAATAGCAAGATGTGAGAAGGATCTAAATCTTTCTAACAACTTGCTGAACGCTAACGAACTCACTGAACACTACACTAAGTCAATGACAAATATAGTCAACTCCACCATGCCACTAAAACTAAAAAAAATATCTGAGAAGGATAAAAATCCATGGTTTAATGCTGAATGAAGATAGGCAGAAACTGAGACTTGCAGAAAGAAAGAGACAGCACCCATCATCCCCCAGCTTAAAACACTCAGAAAGATCAGAAACAAACACAACAAAAAGGTACTCAACTCCAAGAAGGAATTCTTTAGATCAGAACTAGACAGCGCCAAAAACAGACCGCGGAACCTATTCGAGATGTTAAAGCAACAATCAAATAAGTTGACCAAATCTGCACAAGAAAATACTAAAACTCGACTGAGCTGCGAAGAATTCTCAACATTCTTCACTGACAAGGCCAGCACGCTAGAAAGAGAGCTCAGGTTGGCAGCTGACAACCTTCCTAGCCTACTACCAACACAGTACAATGATTCCATGACAAACGATCATGATAGATTGAAAAACAATGCACAATGGGCAACTTTCAGGCTAGATGAACAGAGTACCATTGACAAAACTCTCTCGGATATCAAATCTAACAACCACTACAATGACCTCCCTCCCATCTAAATGCTTAAAAGAATCAATCATATTGTCGTTCCAGTATGGACAAAAATAATAAATACCTCACTATCTCAAGGGATCTTACCAGAATGCCTAAAAACAGGTCAAGTCCTCCCCATCATCAAAAAACCTACAGCGGACCTGGCAGAGCCAATTAATTTTCGCCCAGTAACCAATATTCCAATACTTGCCAAACTAACTGAGAAATGTGTACAAAATCAACTGAGCAATCACATTGCCAATTTCAAGCTGCTGGACGGCTGCCAATCCGGATTCAGACCAGGCCACAGTACGGAAACAGCAATCCTGCACATAGTGGATGATGCCCTGCAGGCCCTAGATCACAATCAAACATACCTACTAGTCCTTCTTGACCTGTCGTCTGCCTTTGACACGTAAACCATGAAAAATTGCTTGCCAGGCTTCAAGACAAGATGGGACTATCTGGAATTGTTCTGAAATGGTTTGAATCCTTCCTACAGAACAGAACTCAAAGATTCCTGGTCAACCAGACGCTTTCCCCATCATGCCCAAATTCGATTGGAGTCCCTCAAGGATCAACACTATCCCCATCACTATTCAACCTTTATGTCGAACCCCTCACAGAAATTCTCCAAGACGCAAGCATATCTTATCACATGTACGCAGATGACACTCAGATCTACATCAAGATAACGTCACTGGAAGACATAAAGAAAATGAATGAGGCATTAAAAATGCCATTACATTGGTTAACTAGCAATCAACTGAAACTAAACGCACAAAAAACGGAATTCCTGTTAATATCACCACCGAAGAAACCCACAGAAGTGAAGGAATGGACCAAACTGATCAAAGGGCTAAACTGCACCCCTACCCTTGTCGAATCTGCAAAATCACTGGGAATCACACTTGACAAGAACCTAGACATGAAATCCCACATCAAATCAATGACAAAAAGTGCCCGGTTTCACCTGAACTATATTAGAAAAATTAAACCACTCATCTCTATGGCGGACCTCAAACTGGCAGTCCAGTCCTTAGTTGTTTTCAGTGATTGAATATTGATGTACAACCCTAGCTGGTCTATAAAAAATTTCCACATCTCCACTGAAAGCATGGCTAAATGCGTCGGCAAGACTCATTACTGGATCCAGAAAATACGACCATATCTCCCCTCACCTGAAAGCATTAAACTGGTTACCATACAAAGCCAGAATTCAACTCAAACTGGCATGTACTACCCACAAAGCGCTCCACTACAAAACTCCAAGGTACTTAGCGCAGAAAATTGAGCTCTCTCAGGGGGAAACAGACCAGCTAGGAGCACCAGAGAGCTGCTGCTGAAACTACTTATGTTCCAGAAGAAGAAAACGTATAACAGAGCTTTCTCCGGAGCAGCCCCCAGAATCTGGAACTCACTCCTTCCAAACATTAGGAAAGTTCCAAACACAGCACCATTCAATAAGGATGCGAAGATCTTCCTAATGAGCAAGTTCCTTCCCTAGGCTGGACTATTCACTTCAGTATTGTGACTAATACACAAACATCGATTGTGAACCATTTCTGATGTAGAACTCACGGAAAGCACATCTGAACCATTTGTATAGAAATACTGTTACACCTTGTAAAAATTGTCTTTTGCTGAAACCGATAAGAAAGTCAGGTACAGGAATATTATTTATATTAATGCTGCTACTCCAACTGTATTCCAAATGTACCTAATGTAAGTGTGAAGCCCTCTGATACCCAAGGGTCAAGTCCGTGCTATTTAAAACTCTACAAATAAATAAATAAATACCATGCATAGCTTTGCAAAATCACCCCATTATCACGTTGTGGTGCTTTCTACAGGTCAATCTTAGCAGACCTAACTCCAGCGTAAGCCATCAGTTGTCAATATTATTCAATAATGTCCTTCCATGTAGTAGAGTATTAACCCACTGACATATCCCAGTGTGTCTTATTCTTTTGACTTCTGTGGACCCTCACTTAATCATTATTGGAACACAGGGACTCCCATTGAATCATAATTTCAAAAACAAATATAAAACAAATCAAAATATCTATTTCAATTGGAAGGTTGGAACGTTTCTAAATTCAAATGAGTCCAATCATCATCCATACTATATTCTGTTTGATGCACTTGCAGTGCTCCCATTATTCGATCTGAGGAAACTAACTTTTTAGCCTCTAATTTGAAATTCCTTTGCATTTACAGAATATTTTAAAATGTGTATATTTTGCTTCTTTATTACTATACACTTCCTTAATCTGTTCATATTTTTAAATTTTCCAAGTCGCAGACCCCCTGAATAGGCTTTACGGACCACAGCATAAGAACCACTGAACTATCATAATGAAGTTGTCATCTAAGACCTGCAGAAGACATTCTTGTCTCTGCAACATGCACATTAGCCAATTTTGTATTCTTATTGCCATTGTCCTGTGGTAAGCACCAGGCATACTACATTTACAAAGAAGTAATGTTAGTGTTTTAGTTTTTGAACTTGAAGTTTGGCATCAGGAGGACCACAAAGGTGAATGGGGTACATTAGTGTGTTAACACTGATTACACAAGTAGATTAATAGAATACGTAAGTCTAAAAATATGCTTGTCCTAAAGCTGACAGTGGGCACTTACATGCCTGAGGTATAAATCCTTCTTAAAGAAGAACATGTTTTATCTGTGTTTTAGATGCACCTTCAGTTGATTTGTACACTCTGTTTTTATTCAGAGGAATGGCAGATGACCTGATATGCTTATTTGTCTCCTTTTTTCCCCCTAGTGTGGCAATGGTGCTCTTGTGGACAGCGGGGGACACCTTCAAGACAGTCTACTTCATCATCAACGAATCTCCAGCCCAGTTTTGGCTCTGCGGTACTTTGCAGATTTGTATCGACATTGCAATACTTATTCAGGTTTATGCCTATGATCTCCAGCCACATTCCAAATATGGCTAGGGATGGTGGACTGAATCCTACCAAGCCGCTCCAAAAAGCAAGAGAAGGACCACCAGGAGCACGTTTCTAGCACTACTATTTATGTATATTTCCTGGTCACCAAAAGGAAAGACAGTCGAATATCAGATTGATAGGTCAACACTTTGGTAAACTTTGTTATATTTTATTAATTTATATTTTTCTCAGTTTCTTTATTTCTCAAGTTCCAAATCTACCATCTTTAAGTAATACAGTCCATCCCCTAATGGTTGGACCACCAGGCCCTTGTTGTCTTACCATCCTTCGTAGCAGAACATTATCAGTAAGTGCATAATACAGTTTAAAATTCATGCAAGATATCATTCTTCTGAGAAGATATTTCAACTTCCTTTTCTTATATTAGAACCAGGCATTAGAAAGGCACTTGATAGAGTTATATGGTCCAAAATATATATAGAATATACAGGTGTTTTTCTTAGATTAATGAAAGATACACTGGTTCATTCTCTCTCTCTGGGAAACGGACACACTCTTCTTTTCCACTTTCACTTCAGTTGTCTCACCCACCAGCCCACCTGCTTTACCTGTTTTGTCTGCACCAATCAAGGATGTGTATAGGGTAGTGTGATGCTGAAGCGATAGGTCAACATTTAACCACCAGCTCTCAAATCCTCATGCACATTTACAACTTCAGTCATGAGGCCCATGATCAGTTGGTTATAGTCAGTGTCATTCCTTGAGATCACACCTTCCTTGCCTTGTATCAACAGCAAATATTTTCTTTTCACTGGTGCCCAAGTCATTCTGGTTCATAAACGCATGGCCCTAGACCCTAAGTCTACCACATATCGCAATTATGAATCTACAGCCCTTGCCAACTCATCCTTTATCAGGCGAAGAGCACTGTACCTTACTGGAATGCCTATCCAAACAACTTAGAGCAAGGTATTAAGTGCCAAAATGCCCTGTGAGGCCAAACTAAGGTCTGCAAATTGTAGGGCCAAACCTTCAGTATTTATTTATTTATTGCATTTGTACAGCGCAATAGCTACCCGAAGGTTTCTCTGCGCTAGGAAGTACTCTTTGGAAGGCACATCTTCAAAACTTAAACATCTGTTCTTCCAAAAGCCAAAACATTTATCAAAATGAAAAGCCCTTTAAAACTTCCTCTCCAGCACCTGCTTTGGCTGTTGGCATATGAATGCACAAACCTGTTATAGAGAGGCACCTGTTAGAGAGAGGATGCCTGAGATATTGGTGGTAGACATTGTGTAGATAGGAGTATAGACAGTCTCTGAGAGACTCTCCCTGGCCTTCCCTCTCATCTCTCAAAAAGGGTGCCTTGATTTATAACTTTCAAGCCTTGGTTCTTCTCAGATGCGTCACAAGGTCGACCCTCACATCTGTCTTCTTTCTTTTCATTCTTGAAGTCTCATGCTTTCACAAATTTATTTACCACTCATACTACCTCCCTCCCCCCTCCCTCCCTACCTGCCAACCAGATGAAACAGATTGTCTAACAACAATGCACTGTCGCTCTGTCTGATGAGGTGCTAGATTATTTTGGTAACAATTCCATCCTCAGACCTCCTTTCTCATTCCCTCAACCTTGATTTCCAAGCTCCCTTTCTCTCTTTTACATCTCTCCTGTTCCTTCCCATTGTTTTGAGGTGACCCGAGGTTAGCACAAAGCTCTATACAAATAACCAACATGACTGCTCCAGTTCACAGTCTAATAGAGCATTTGAGTGGTGAACAACCAAAATAATAAATGCATCAGTGACTATGCCAGGCTAAATGATGATCAGGCAGGTTCTGTGCATTTTATGGCAGTAGCTGTGACCAATATGTTATGGCTGAGTCGGGACAAGGGAGGAGTTGCTGCCCTTGTCCTGTTAGATTTATCTGCACCATTTGATACAGTTTCATATATGATATTAGTTTCACAGCTAGAGAACACTGGACTTAGAGATTAAGCCTTAGAATGGCTCACCTCCGTTTTTGATTGTCGTGATCAGACAGTCATGCTACCTCTCTACACTTCAAAGTTTGTTAAGATTGAGTGTGAAGTCCTGCATGGGTCATCTTGAAGTCCAACATTGTTCAACATTTATGTTGCAATTCTGGACCATTTAATAAGATTTTATTGGCTCTAATTTATGACATAGGTGGATGACACTCAAATTATTTTAAATGTAAGTGGTGACTCGGATATGACATAATATACATTTTAGCACTTGCTTTAAAAAAGTAGCCTCCTGGAGGAGAATCACTGTCTACTGCTAAATGCTGATAAGATAGAGGTCTCCTTAGGGGAAGAAAGAACAATGTGATCGCAGTATTGGTAGCCAACCCCCTTAAGAAAATGTCCAGATCCAGTAAAAGAAGTCAGGGTCCTGGACTCCAGTTGTGACAACAACTTTGATTATGACAGCCGAATAGCAAAATTGCCTACATCCTGTTTTCTGCTTTTACAACTTTTGCGTAAAATATTAAGTTTCTTACCCGGTGAGCAAACATTTGGTGTCATCGGAGCAATAGTGATCTTTCACCTTGATTACCGCAACACCTTATATTTTGCTTTGCCAAAAGGCACATCGAAAAAGCTTTATATTATCCAAATTTTGGAGCTTCAGAATGATGCTGAGAATTTCTGTTCCATTTTGGCATCACATCATCTTGTATATCTTCTTTGGCTGCCAACTGAGAAACTTGTATCTTTTATATCCTTGTGTATTTGCCATAAAGCCATGTACCGTAGACTAAATATCGATGAGAATCATTAGAAAGAATCAGGGTGGAAGTAGCATTTTTAATGCAGCATTTACTCTTTGCAATGCATTCCCTAGCCAAGTTCAGATTATTGAGGATCACTTGATCTTCAGGATATTGTGTAGTACTTAATGGTTTGCTGCCGCTTAGGAGGGTTTTGGCCGTTAGTACATACATTCAGTCTTAGTGGCAGGATGACTAATTTGGTAGGAGCACACTGTACATAATATCATAACATAATATGTGAGTACCCATCAATTGCCACCAACCCTTTTGCATGAAAATACTTTTTTCAGGAAGACAAGCTTCCATGCAGGTATTAAGCAAAAACTCGCCCCCATTAAAATGTATCACTCTGCAGATAGGAGCCCTAAGCTAAAGAAAGAAAAGCTAGTTCCTTAACAGTCCATGTTCATGCTCTGCATCTCAATCCCACCATGTATTAGTATTGAACGCCTGCTGGCAATAATGTAACTACTGAAAACCTACCTCTTCAAAAAATCTGCAATTGCACAACATTTAAGACTACTGTAAAGAACTTTGTCAGAAAATACAATACTTAAACCTCACGATGTGCATTAAACTCCATCAGGGAACACAATATGCCTAAATTAATATATTATTGGTAAGGTAGATCATAGTGACAAGTATCTTAAGTGAGAATAACTTTGAATGACCCAATTTTTCAACTTGGTCAGAGTAGGTGTAAGTTCCAAAGCGAGGCTCATGACCAGAAAATGTTTGCAACTGCTACTGCAGGAATTTTGAAAACAGATAAATACAATATTGCTTTGGCTGGATTTTGGATAGAGGGATATCATTCTACTAATTGTTGCTATTTTGCCTGGAAATCAACTTCAGATATCAGAGAAATATAATATTTCTGAATCTGTGGCACTCCTTGGGTAGACACAATTTCACATCACAGAAAATGTGGATAACATTCTATGATCTATGAGTTACCAGAATTGCTTTTAAGAATCTGCTTTTGACATGCAAAATCTATTTGGGATTTTGTTATATTTCTTTTTTTTATGTTTTACTATGATTTTCGTTTCTGTTCCTCTCTCTTCTTTTCTCACACCTCCCTGTCTGTGTGTCCTTTCTTTCTCTCTACTTCATTCTACATACCATACCCGTTCGCTCTCAAGACCCTTCCTCCCCACCATCCTCAATCAAAAAACATGATGTGAACCTCTTTTTCTACATTGTTTGACATGTTGGTAGAAAAAGGTTCAGAACAAAACTTCATCAGTTAAGGTTATTGGTTAAACTTCATGGGCTCATTTAAATCTATCCATGAAATGTATGGATACTCTTTCTAAAATGATATTCACACACCAACTCTGACACTTGGCACTGATTTCAGGCATATGTCCTAATCAGGTCAAAATGGAGTCTATGAGTTCAAAATTGAACCATCAAGCATAGAACCCAAAGAACACATTGTTCATATAATGTATATCTGTGCAAATGGCTTTAGGTAAAAGCAATCTATAACAAATTATTATTTTTCAAGAGAGATTAATATATATATCTCTGTTTGTGCAGTGTTGTTTACAATATTCACTGATGCTATTAATTTAAATCCAAACGTATTAAATGCCACTGCCTCTTGTGAGGTGTAGCTGATATCAGAGAAGCAGTACATTAAAATGTAATTTATTGGCACACAACCAGAAATGTACAGTTTGTGTGTGCCTAGCCAACTTACTTCAGGTTTAGAAAGTCTTAGCTTACTGTTTTCAGTTCAACTTGTCCATATGTTGAAATTCTCACTCACAATTGCTATACGGTAAGTCCAGGTTATCATCTGTAGTTGTGGGATATCATTGATCTGTTGTCAAGTTAAAGTTCCAGATCCCCACTCTCAAGTCTGAAAATTGGTCATTATATAAATAATATGTGCCTGATCCCAGCAAGGCAACCTAATAGACTGGATGGTATGAGATGGCTGCAACTGTGCTGACACTTCAATACTAGGTATAACACCTGTTGTGCTGTAAGTCCATAGTCAACTCAACTGATAGGCACACTAGCCACTAGACTGGCCAGAAAAAGCAACACCATCCACTGGAGCCAGGACTGTGATTAGAACTGTTGATATCACACTTGCCATTTGGAACATTGTCCTCAGTTATACAAGTTCAGGACCACAGTGAAATCCCTTTAACCTGCAAAGGCAGGACCTGAAACACATTTGTAGCTCAATGTCTTTATCACCTTGGCTGCTCAGGATATCCCTCTGCTGTGCTGGGCCATAATGATAATGGGTGTGGTCATGATGAGCTCAGCTCGTCATGAGCACACGAGCACCGTGCCTCATGACGAGCTGAGCTCGTCATGAGCACCGAAGGGGTTAACAGTTCCTCTCGACATGGTCTGTCGAATTCTATTCCAATCAAACTGTTTAGGGGAGCACTGTTGCAGTCTATGATTTACCTGATCTTCTGTATAATGATACATTTTTGTCTCTTTCTCCATTTGATGTAGTCCATATTTCACCAAGAAGTAGCAGTAAAATAAGTTTAGTAGTATGTTTCTTTGACATTTTACCATAAATCATATAATTGTGTGTAGATAGTGGATGGCTGTGATGAAATCGGTCTCTTATTGTTTATTTACTTCACAAACAATGGAAGATGTTATTTATACCTATACCAGAAAACATGCATTTTCTCAGGATTAAGGTTGCCGCGATAGCATGCAGCCAAATCAGGGCATCAACGTTAGAATAGTTTACACTTTCAGTACAAGCTATGACTTTATGCATATGTGTAATATATCTTCAATTTGTGTTATTTATTTAAAACAAAAATATTATTATCCTTTGTACTATTATCAAATACAGACACTGGATGTTATAAGATTTATGTCAAGCCAAATGTACACAATGTATCTCAAAACTTGTAAAAGACTGTGCCTTTATCATCTAACACTCCATTGCTTAATTGTGGGTCCTGGCAGGGGTGAAAAGTGCAATTTTTACCACTGTGAACCAATGAAATGAAACACTTGTGAAGCAGTGTCAATGTTATGCAATGGTACCAATATCAACTGAAAGCCAACATGTACCATTTTTGTTATGGAATTCTATTAAGTGCCAAAGTCTGTAGAACTCAACCAAGTGCAGATGTTTATGGAATGCAATTATCTACAAATGTAGATAGGATCTCATGCACTGATGCCTGCATTGATTACCACAGCTTACTGTAGCGATTTGACAAACTCCCCAGAACTATTAAGTATTTGGGATTCTAAGGAATATCATTGGAGGCTAGGTAAAAGCAGCATTCACCAGTGAGAATCCTCTTGTGGGAGATATTGGGAAACTGCTGCGTTTGTTCAGTTCACTTCCTCTCTTCACTGTGTTTCTGCTTCATGGTTAAATAATAGGTCACTTTCTAAATGTGTTTTTAATAATTTAATAATCTGCTCATGGGATGTGTTTCCATCAGTGTTAACCTTTGTGTTAAATAAAAGATGATTCTACGCTTATTCCTGTTCTCTACTGCAGTACACATTTTTTCTTTTAAATATCTTTCACTGTACTTAATAGTAATTTATCAAGATGGTTGTATATTATTTTTTTAATACTACTGCACCAACATACCACTATGTTGACACCACTTCATTGACCTAGAATTATATTTATCAACTATGTATACAGTGTATTTAACCAAGACACCAACTGTATAGACCCGTATTGCTTCTTAAAAGAACCCCACACCTACCCTTACCCTAATCCTGATCCTCATCCTCACACTTTCCATACCAGTTAGTGTAACCATAAACCTTACGCTAATCCTAAAACTAACCAATACTCTAATCTTAAAACCAGCCTGTGCTCTAACCCTAAACATGACCCTGCCCATCACCCTAAGCCCAAGTCTAAAACTAATGTCCTTATTTTAACTCTCATCAAAACACCTAAACCATAACATTATCATTACAGTGGCGCCTATGAAGTGTAGTAAATGTATTGACTCATAGATACAGGCAATTAAAGATTCACATTATGCAACAAGGGCAATGCTAAAATGAGATCAAATGTGGTATATCTACCAGAAAAGTATCATATCAATTTCGGGGGCCACATTTCTAGAGATAATTGAATACATAAGATGCAGTCCATCATCGGGCTGCCAAGATTGCGCAAAGCCTGGGTAGTGAGAAAGGCAACAGCTTACATCTCTGTAGTATGGGAAAGAATAGGAGTAGGCTGAGGGGTGATATGTCTAAGACTTCTATATTAGGGGTATGTGAAATAACACCTGTGAAGTTTTGTGAACAAAAAGAACACATGTTAGATGCTTTTCAGAGAAGAACTGCTGCTACGGTCATTGGCAAGATCCGCCTTTGATCAAATATCAAGAGTAATACCAAAGCTCTAGGTTGTCATAGGCTTATTCTGAGACCCACTCATGAAGCATGTACTCTTTTTGTTTGAAAAACACCTCAAGTGACATTGATATGATAAATGTTTGTGCACAGGCGTAATTTTATACACCCTTAATTTAGATGCCCTGGACAAATCACCCTTGACCCGCCTCCTTTGTGTCAGAGAAGATCTGATAAGGACTCATTTAAAATTATATCACATCCAGGTCACCATGAGGTTGGATACCTTCACATAGACGCCTCCCATTGTCACAAAAGGTACTCAGATTGCATATTAATTTTGACACTTTCCCTCAGTTATTGTTGAGTGTGAGAGGGACTGACGTTTCAACCAAATTCTTATTCCCAAGGGTACACCATGGCTGACAATAGGCTCCATAGGGGACGGCCAGGCTCCTTTGCGGATCACTGACAGAATATCAGAAACAGAAATATTGTGTGGAAAGAATATTGTGTCAAACATATTGAGGACCAAAATATTGAGAAGGTGATGCAAATAGGTAAATATAGATTTACTATTCTTCTGTCCACATCTACATTAATTTGGAGATAAATATATTTTAAAGGTACATATATGTAGGGCTATATACAGTAAAACTTTGCTTACTGATAGAAACTTACCAGAAAGATATTTTTGTCCTCAATATTCTTAAAATGATATTTTGACACACACTATTTTTTTCCGATATTCTGTCTGAATGCCTCCTTTGCAGAAACATCTTCTGAAGTTGAATGCCTAATAGCTCTAGGCCTAATCTACATGCTAGAGGCATCCTTCCATTACTAGGGTGGCGTTTTGCAGACCCACGGATGTCCACCCACACCTGCATGGTTGTAAGCTCTTACAGGTGTCAGTCAGAGCTCCAGCTGGCCTGCGTTGCACAGCAATTCATCTTGTGGTGTCCCATATTGCCCAGATAGAGCTTTGTAGGCATAGAGAGGGATACCCTTGTCCAGCAATTCTTAATGCAGGCATAGAGAGGGATACCCTTGTCCAGCAATTCTTAATGCTCTGACTCAGTGCCAGTCAAAGCTGTTGCACCACCCCCTCAAGTGAAGTGGAAAGCTCTGGCCAAGTTTGAGTTGGAACTCCTGCAGTCCCAGACCGCATCCTTCTGGGACTAGGGTCCATTTGCTGGCCATTGGTGTCACATTGTGCCCAGAATTGGTGAAGGAAATTTTTCAGGAGTCCCAGAGCAATCATGGGTTACTGTTCTCAGATGTTGTCAATCAGAGCCATTTACCACTGGTGTCCTGGGACTTAACCCAAGTAGTGGATCCAAAACTCAACATTGAGGACAACCATTTAGCATCTGACCCTAAAGCAGTGAAGTCAGCAGTCCAAGGAGTGGTGTTGAGTAAGATGCCCAGAGACCAAAAAACAACTAACACAGGTAATATTTAAATGTTGAACCCAACCCTGCTCAATGAGAGCTCATGTGTCATAATGAGCTTCAAAGAGAGTTTTAAGAACAATTGTAAATTAACCTTTTAATAAATAAAAATTGTTAAATGCAGTTGAACCTTTTAACAGTATAAATAAAGAAGAACTTAGTTTCTATTTGTTGCCACTCACCTCACTCTCCACTGTTATTATGTACATGACTTGTCCCAACAGCTAAGTTTTGCATAGTTGGTGGCTAAGGCAGAAAGCAGTAGTCCTTTCCCCAGTGCATTCAGTATTCAAGCAGCACTAAAGAAAATGAAAGTTTAGAAACAAACCAATAACATGAAAAAATAATTAGAATCATTAATAAATAAGATGACACATTAATAGTCAAAATATGAATAGGGGAACCAGAGATGTGAATTTTTATTTGAAAAGCACCTAGAAAACTCAAAGCATCAATGGATGCAGTTGGCTGCTATCTAGACCACAGTGGAATGGGGTCAGGTAAGTCTTGCGAGTTGCACTGGTCAAGAGATTTACCTAAGGACACAGGGCCTTATTCATAGTTACGCAATTTCCAATAAATAGAGGGCCTCGTTTATGAGGCTTTGCCGTATGGCAGCGCCGCAAGCCTTCCTGCTGCCCTGCCCTACGGTAAAAGAAAAGGGCAGAAATGCACCCCATCTATCAGATGCAGGGCATTCCCGCCTTTTTATCCCTGCACCGGCGCACAATGAGCTTCCGTGCTCCAACCCACGCACCTTTGCACCATGGTGCAAGGGTGCCTGCATTGCGGGGATACTTAATTTTGTGCAGGAGGGGAAACCTTCCTGCACAAAAACAATCACAAGAGGCTTGTTCCTCTTTCTATGTGTGCTGCAGAATGGAGCACACATAAAAAAAGGGAAAACGAGGAGAAATAAATATATTTCTCCTCGTTGTGCCTCCCTTACACCCCCCCTGGAGAGGCATACATTTTTGGGCGCTTCCTCTAATTTACAAATTCTCGTAAATCTGGGGCAGTGTCAAAAAGCCATGGATGTTGCTGGGAATGCCTTGAGCAACACCCATTGCACGCGCCTTTATCGCAAAAAACTGTCTTAAAGGGAACAATATTTACAAGGCAGCACTAACCTAAAAAATGCGGCTTAGTGCTACCTCGTAAATATGGAGCAGTCTCGTGCACCAAGGAACATCACAAAAAGTATATAAATTTGGCCATATGTATTTCTTTTGAACTGCTATCTAAGAACTGTGAATTAATCTGGGTGTAGCCAAGATAGAATTTAGGCATTGTATAGTGATAAGTCACATATAGATACTAAAAAATATTCTTTCATAATTATCCCCTGGTAATTAGTCGGGATTCAGGCACTATTGTGTTGATTACATAAGACTTTTTGTAGCCCCGTTTTGATTTGTCAAGAGGGCCAGGCCTCTCTTCAGTTTGCATTCACTCAGTGTCACTCCTAATGCATAGTGCATTAAAGAGGCAGTGGAGTGGTACAACACAGACACGCTCAACACAGACATATTGTAAAATGAGATGAAAAACATGTCTAGGTTCATGGTAATGCCTCCAAAGACCGCCTGTTCCAGTGCTAGACAGTCCAAAGTGACCATGAGCCGATTTGGGAAGTTCGAGACCTTGCATCTTTGCGTATTCTGTTTTTTTTAAACTTAAGGGGCTTTGCAAACGTGAAGCTGACAAGGTTTAAAAGAAAAAAAGCAAACGGGGCAAAAAGACAGCTGGAACGATGCAGGGGCCGCATACACCTCGTTTCCCTAGTACCGGCAGTCCAAGGGCGAGACTTCCAGCAGTGGGGATAGAAGATGAGGCAGCTGGTGAGATAGCTGTTGTCTTTGTCCTCTTTCACTCAGTCATAAAAGCATCCCTGAGGCACACCAAGGAAGCACAATTCCCTACATCCCTTTTCCTGCCTATTTTGGGTGGCACATCTGGTTGCAGGGTATGGGTTAGCAAAAAAGTAAAGTTTGGGACTTAGTTTTTTTTCACGAAGAACAACATTACCTGACTTTGTGGCATTTACCCACCCCATCACTACCCATGAGGAACCGAAGAGTTTATAATCCCATGCAATCTCCCTGCTACAGACACTGTATAGAAAACCATGTATCTCTGCAATGTTAGACATACACTTGGAGTTTTTCACGTGTGCCAGGATTTGATAGCCCGATCTGAAGCCTGTTGATGAGGTCAAAACGCACCAGGGAGTGCTTGAAATTCTCTTTGTGGAAATTCGCTTTGGAGTCCAGATTGTACTGTCCCTACAGGAGAGTGGCAGACTGTTCTGTGAATTTCTGATCCAGCATACTCAGCAAAGCAATTTTTCAAAGCACTTCTGAACTGAATTCATTTTCCTAAGGGTAAATAAAAGCTACTGATGCTATATAGTCTGCATGCATTGATGTCCTGAAAATTTCAAAGAACACCCTTTGAAATTCTAAGGACATCAATGCATGCGGACTATATCATCAATAGAAGGGTACATGCAGATGAGAAGGTTCATGTAAAAATATTTTGGAAAATGTTGCTCAGCAAACAACACATTTTATATGAAGTAAGAGGCCCCCACAAAATCAACTGCAACATTCAGAATGTTTCACAATCGTTCACACATTCCATGGGTTTTAAAGAAGCCTGATTTTTGCATGCCATAAAACATTACACAAAGAACAGGTTTCCCTGAAAATGAAAAACCTACATATACTAGAAGGGGAAGGCAGTACAAAGTCTAAAAAAAATATGCCGTGAGCTGCAACCAAACCCGCCAGAAGCAGTGTAATGCAAAGAAAGAATACCAACCATTGACTGTCAGCAATGCCTTGCATGCCAAACTGAATTACACATGACTTCCAACGATGAAATGCAGCAAAATGCCATGAAGCAAACTGAATAAGAAACGCTCAAAAGTAAAGTGCATATGCCCTTCTGACCCCAGATTATATCTGAGGGAAAAACAACATGGATAAAAGACTATTTGCTTGAAGTGGAGTTCGGTACTAATGGAGAATCCTCCAACTACAGGAGAAAAATGCGGATGTATGATGTAACAACGCGTGTTATTACAACTCGTGCTGTTACATCGCAGTTGTTACAACGACTGCATGTTACCACGCTATGCCTTTACAACTCAAGTCTTTACATCGACTTGCGCTAGGTGGCGTGCTAACATTAAAAAAGTGTAATTTACCATTCCAACTCCAGTCCACTTATCAGTAGGGAAGGTGTTGGGATAGTAAACGACACCATTTTTAATGTTAGCACGCCATCTAGCGCAAGTCGATGTAAAGATTTGCAGTGTAATGGCATAGCGTTGTTACATGCGGTCGTTGTAACGACCGCGATGTAACAGCATTGCGGTGTACTAACCGCGCTGTTAAGGATGTTTCCCGAAAAGGGCTGAATCGAATGAAGGAATCCACCGCCTGAATTTTTTCCAGTTACTGTGTAGGAAATTCAGCTGTAAAATCAGCCTTTCTTTGTTGAACTCTCCTAGAGGTACTCCCCATTGTAACATTGCCATTAGTTAGCAGAGTGAAGCTTTGATGGCACAGCACCCTCAAAGTACCCTCAGAACAGAGTATCCCTATGCCTGCTAAATGGGTACTGATGGCAGTGGAACTAGACCTCTGTTCCAGATACTTAGCTCTTCTTACTCGTACCCTATTGGGTAAGGGTAAAATGTGTGTAGTCTTGCGTTTGTGAGTAATGTACGTTTGTTGTGGATATAAGTGCTTCACTGAATGGAATGAATGGTGGATGTCCGTGGGGGCACCATGTACAGTGGTACACAATGTGATGGCGATCTTCCAGACTGTCTTTTTATAGGGAACATTATAGACCATACGTGTTCTGCTCTAACTCCCTTCCTCAAACTGGAGTTACCTGTTGCGTGAGGTGGGTAATGATACCCCATCTCTTTCACTACTCAGGCTAAGTTTTATTCTTCTTGGTGAAACTTTTTCTTGCCCATTTTCAGTGTGCAGTTGGCATTTACTTAGCAATGGGCATTCGGGCCACACCTTTCTGAGTCTAATAAGCATTCTGGCCATGTACAGTTCCAACGTGTTCAGCCGGCAGCTACCTACAGTACCAACAGCAGTATCCCCTGAAAACCAAGGACAGAGGACACAATGAAATTCTACATGATTGGGCAATCATTTTGAAATTGAGATGAAACAGCATCAGTGCCTCCAAATAGTACAAAAAGGGCTTTTTGATCAAGGACTTCATCTGGACATTAACATGACTCCAAACATCAAGTTAGAGCAGGTGTTTACCAGGACCGAGCCTTTTCTGGTTATCCCTTTCCTGGAACCATTTGAACCATCTTTCTATCTCTCATTGCAGCAGAGACATTAACATTTAAGGTCATGGTTTGTCCTGATTACGCTAAATTTACTCCTTGACTTCCCTACTAAATTCAGTACAGATGGTCTTTTATTTGCCTGCTGAAAGCGGTTAAGGGGAGCAAACAATCCAAGATTATACTTACAATTTAGGCATGCTTAACAGACCACAGACTCCGAACTCCAGTTTATGGATTCATTATAAGGCCACAAATAATTGAATATAAATACACCTTAATATCAGAGTATATAGGTACATAAAAATCAATACAGAGCTGAGTCTACGAATATAATTCATTCAGCATAAAAGACATAATGTGAGGAACTCCAAAATCAAAATGCAACACAGAATAGAAGCTGAGTCCAAGTCCTTTTTTCATGAAGAAGGAAAACAAAAGTTCTCTTTCCCTACACTGCTCTTGGTGAGTATCCTACCCATCTCCCTTATATCATACCCCACAGGTGTCAGCACGTGTTGACTTCCTAAGAAGTACTCACGTCAAATGGGTCATATAGCTTAAGGCTATGGAGCTCGCTCTAAGATGCTCCTCCTCCTCCAAAAAAAAGCAGAAGTCTCTCAACTCTGTCCCTGCGCATCATACAAAAAGACAATATTCCACCCATATTACATCACATGTTAGTCTTGTCAATTGCAACATTTCTGTAAATTTCCACAGGAGCCGTGGTTGTTCAGCTCCTTTCCAGTGGCATTGATTCCCATATAGGCCAGACACGAAAGGCATCCTCCCTTTTTGCCTTCTAGTCTTCTTCAAAGACATCTCCTTAAATCTAAGAATAACGATGTTGAAATCCTGCACCTGCAGTAGAATAAGAACATACTATCTTCGAATACAAAAAGGATTCATGTAATTATTTCTTGAGCAACCAAGGAAAAACGATACTCAATACAACCTGCAGTGTTGGGCCTACAGTACAGGCAACTTTAACGATACACAGTTACATTATGTGAATATAATTTCATCCTGCACATTATGCATACAGGAATTATAGGCTTTTCTTATACATACAAATCCTACTGAAATGTGCATACAGCATTTTTAATGCTTATATGATTTGAATAAATGCATTTTAATAATCAGAAAACACTGCAAACGATAAAATACATGTAAGTGCATTTGAACCATGAGTATAATGCACCCGTACAATTTAGAGTGCTGTAAGTGCTCTATCAGTCCTCAACCCTAATGTTCAGATCCTTGGGTTGCAGATAGTGCCCACTGTCCTGTAGGTGCTACTCTCCCTATCCAATAAACACAAAACCGCCAGACACAATTTTCAAGGAGGCATGGAAGCCGTCGCCAAATGGATGAAAAACAGCTGCCGTCAAATAAACACCAACAAAACAGAAGTACTCATCATGGGCCCACACCCCGATGCCTGGAATGACACCTGGTGGCCCCTGCCCTCGGAAGTCCGCCCAGCCCCAGAGACCACACTTGCAACCTGGGAATCATCCTGGACTCCGAACTCAAAATGGACCGCCAGATCAACGCTGTCTGGTCCTCCTGCTTGCACACCCTCCGCCTCCTACTCAAGGCCTTCAAATGGATCCCCCTCAAACACAGAAAGACCGTCACTCATGTCCTGGTCACCAACAGACTCGACTAAGGCAACTCACTCTACGCCGGAATAAACAAAAACCTCACACGCAAGCTACAGAACATCCAGAACGCCGCCGCAAGACTGGTCCTCAACCTGCCAAGACACTGCCACATCTCCCAGCATCTGCGGACACTCCACTGGCACCCCATTGAAGCTAGAGTCCCCTTCAAGATGCTCACCCACACTCACAAGGCCCTCCACGACACCGTACCAGCATACCTGAATAGCCGACTCAAATTCCACGCACCCCAAAGGACCCTACGATCAGCCCAGCTTTCCTTTGCCATGGTCCCCCGCACCAGAAAGACCAGATCAGGTGCCCGCTCCTTCTCCTTCCTCGCGGCCTCAACCTGGAATGCCCTCCCTCTCCACCTCAGGCAGACAACATCTCGCACAAGAAACCTCAAAACCTGGCTCTTCGACAGAACCCCTTTTTGATGGACTGGAACCTGCAAAACCCCCCTCCCCCAGCGCCTTCAGACCCTCACAGGTGAGTAGTAGCGCTTAACAAGCACGTGATTGATTGATTTATTGAAAAAAACCACTATACCAGCAGGGAGTCTTTAGTCATAAGTGGTGGCTCCAAGCTTATGGTATCTACAAGAGGATCACACTCATTCCAGCCACTGAAGACACTTCAGTTGTGTGCTCTGTGGTGCTCACAAACCAATCCCTCCTTTGATGAGGCACGGTGAGTAACATCAGGTCGGTAACGGCCAAGGGGGTTGTTATACTTCTCAATTCCATGGAAGGAGGGAGGGAGAGGCTAGCACATTTTTACAGTCTGGGCCCATGATAGAATAAATCAAGGCAAGTTTTGTTTTTCTTGAGGAGTACTTTGATCAAAAGAACACTTCCCCCACCATCAATATGCAAGTGAGTGCAAATCCAGCAGGAAGAAAGGAGAGGTGGATGTAATGAAATGGGGGTGGCTGGGCAGGGGGGTGAAAAAATAAGACAATTTCACTTCCCTCTGCACGACTGCCGTCTCTCCTCTGCTTCTCTTCACGGAAGCAGGAAGCACACAGTCTCCCTAAGCCAATCACAATGCTGCTGTCACCAGAATGACAGCAGCATCGTGATAGGTCTGAACGGCCCGGTCTGGAGCTCAGACAGGGAGTCAGAGCCTGTGCATGTTCTCCACCCAGGCTGTGTATTACAGTCGGGTGGAGAATATGCTAAGTGCGCATGACTGTTTGCCCAGCACAAGATGGCCGGCCAAACCATCATGCACATTTAAGAGCACCAACCACTCCTCCCCCTGCTGGCTGTGATGACAGCCAAGCACACCCCACCCCAAAACTGGCTTCAGCACAGAAAAATAAAATGATAACATTGTGTTATTATCATTTTATTTTTCCTGAAAAGCAGTGGGGCGACGCTCCTCCGCCTTAACAGAGGAGCCGCTGCTGGAAGAATGATTAATTGTTTTGTGATATTTCTCAAGCAACAGTATGTAGGAATTGTTCACATATATGGAGCAGTGGCCCCTCTCAAAAACAGGTTCAATACTATTAAGGCTCAAAATAATCTTACATTCCACAGTGGTGATGCAACCCATTACGGTCCAGATACTCCGGGCAGCAGCAAAGACAGCAGACAAGATCCGAGGGTGATCCAGTATCCAGGAGATGGCAGCATACCTCAGGTGTAGATGGTGATGGTGAGTAATGACGGTCATAGCACTGTGTGTCTCTGGAGGGGCAGAGCAAGATGGTGCGCAGTGGCGATTCGACTCACTGGCAGGTGATTAGATAGCAGCAGGAGGAGGAATGGCAGAGCTCCCCATCGTGGGACTGAATGCAGGTCCAAGGCAAGTGCTGGTAGGCTGTTTTCCCAGGAAGGTGCAGCATGCTTTCAATGGAATCAGTATATCCATGTTTGCAGAGCCCAACACTTAACAGTTGTGTTGGTGATTAGCACCCCCTGATATGACTCCTGCCAATGAGGTTGCAGGGAAGTCTTCCAAGGGTGGACTTTGGTGAAGATCCAACCGATGAGCTGAAGAAAATGGCAGGCCTCAGGCAGGTACTCAGGTAAGGCAGTTTGGATCTGATAATGGAAGCTGTAGTGACAGCATATAAGCTTTATGCAATATTGTAAAACTGCATTATCAGTCAATTGTACGTCTACTTTAGCAGCAGAGACACAAGGATTTGATGGCAGTAACATAGTGCATCCCATTAATATAAGGGGTGTGCAAACTTTGTGTAATTTGCTTTTGTGTAATTATGCACATTGTTGGCAAAATGAGAAGAAAGTATGCACAATTATGCAAGACAGGAATCTGCCAATACATGCTCTATATTTTAGCATGGTATGTGTCTCCATTTCAATTTTTTGGTGTGAGAACGCATGTAAATAAAACACCACAAACAACAGCTACTTGTGGTCTTTTATTGCTGTATTTTCACCGTAAATATTTACTGTGAATGGCGCATTATTACGCAAAGTGGGATAATGGCAGGATTTCAGGCATTATGCATATTATGTGTGATACTAAATTCCCCAAATTACTAATGTCCTACCTCCCAGCATTCTCCTCAGTCTCCTGAGTAAAATGATACCTCATTTGCGTGGGTGGGTCAAGGGCCTGTGACTGGGAAGGGCCAAAAACATAGGGATTAAGGGTATAGCACAGAGAATTCCAAGTGCTACATTTTTTAATAAATACATTTTTAGCCAATTCTACATTGGACACCCACACAAGTGAGGTATCAATTTACTCGGGCGACCAAGGGAATCGCTGGATGGTAGGATATTTGGGCCGGCACAATGATCCCACACAAAAATATGTGGAAAAAGTGATTTTTTCAGCTAAATTTGAAGTTTGCAGAGAATTCCGGGTAGAACAACGTTGTGGATCCATGCTCGTCCTACCTCCCTGGACACCCCAGGCTGTCTAGTTTTCAGAAATGTGTGCATTTGGTAGGTTTCCCTAGATGGCTGCCGAGCCCAGGGCCATAAACCCAGGTGCTCCCCCTTGGAAAACTAGGTTGTTTTGTGATAGGTTATTTTGAAGTCGCCACAGTACGATTTGCGCCATTTCCTGTTTCCTTCATTATGCCTACCCACACAAGTGAGGTACCATTTCTATCGGGAGACCTCAGGGCATGCTAGATGGTAGGAAATTTGTGGCGGTCCAGTGATCCCACAACTTTCCCAGACAGAAAAGTGAGGAAAATGTGATTAGGTTTTAGCTTAATTAAAAGTTTGCAGGGGATTCTGGGTAGGACAATGTTGGGATATCCATGCAAGCCATGCCTCCCTGGACTCCCGTGGGTGTCTAGTTTTCAGAAATGTCTGAGTTTGGTAGGTTTCCCTGGGTGGCCTCTGAGCCAGAGACCAAAACGCAGATGACCCCCTTAAAACATGAGGTCGTTCTGTGAGAGATAGATGGCCACCTGTGTTTTTGGTCCCAGGTTTGCAAACATCTAGGGGAACCTAAAAGACAATTCTGAAAATAAGACACCCGTGGGAGTCCAGGGAGGTGTAGTGTGTCTTGATCCCCCAACATTTTCCTTCCAAGAATCCGCTGCAAACCTCAAATTTAGCTAAAACGTCACATTTTCCTCTAAAATCTGTGTGGGGAAGGTGTGGGATCACTGCACAGCACAAATTTCCTACCACTCAGTGTTTCCCTCATTCTCCAGATAAAAATGATGCTTCAGACCACCTGCTTCACTGACTTTGTTTTTGCTGGCCCTAGGACTCTGCCCACTTTACCACAGCTAACTAGTGCTAAAGTGCTTGTGCATTCTTCTTAAAACATGGCAGGATTGGCTTATACATAATTGGCACAGTAATTTGCTTATAAGCCCCTAATAAAGTGGTAGTAACTGTGCTGAGGGCCTGTAAAATAAATGCTACTAGTTAGCCTGCAGCATTGATTGTGCCAAACACTTAAGTAGCCCTTTAAACATGCCTCAGGCCTGCCATTGCAGACTGTGTGTTTCAAGTTTTAAACTGATACTTTAGCCTGTCAAAGTAAACATTTTGCTAGGCCCAAACATTCCTTGTTAATACATATAAGTCACGCCTAGGGTAGCCACTGGACAACCCAGATGACAGGGTGTAATGTATTTAACAAGTTTGATACATACCCTGTTTTACATGTCTTGGCTGTGAAAAAATCCTATATTCATTTTTTACTACTGCAAGACTTACCTCTCCCATAGGATAACATTGGAGTTACCTTATTACAATTTCCAAAACGTAACATGTGACCTGTTAATGTTTGGTGTCTTTTGAATTGTAATGAAAAATCCTAACTTATGGTGAAGTTAGATTTTAAATTAAAATTTTGACAATGCTACTTAGAAGCTTCTCCCCACTTCAAAGCAAAACTTGGTATAAATACTGGACCTCAGACACCAAATTTTCAGTTCACATCTGGAACTGTGTATACTCTGCCAGGAAGAAGGACTGCTGTTCTGCAGAAGGACTGCCACTCTGCTGGACTGCTGCTCTGAAGGACTGCTGCCCTGATGTGATGACCGGCTGACCTCTTGCCTGGGTGAGAAGGACTGGACCTGCATCTCTTGAACCCAGAGTGACTCCAAGGACTAGCTGGCTGGCCTCCTGATCTAAAGCCTCAGGGACAGAATAGATGTCCAGCAACCTTGCACCTGACCTGGACTCTGCTATCTGTAAGTCTACCCTGCCAAGTGGTGCCACCCCAATACTGGACCCTTGAAAGCAAGCTTATGGAGCTCTGACAGCCTCTGTAGATCCAGTGGAACCAATGCATCTCCTCTGCTTTGCGGTGCAAACTGAGAACAGAACAGACGTATCGCCACTGCTGTGTGGATTACATTTGCTGCAAAGATCCGCATCACCTCGGAAACTTCATCGGAACTGCCACTGCTCAATGCATTCTTGACGCAGGCCTCCCATCCCTCGCTGATGGCACCCATTCGATGATGCTGTCAGACTCTACATCGCAGCCTCACAGCTCTTCAGAACCGATGCATCATCCTGACTGTGTGCCACATCCTTGAAGCCAGACTATGCATCACAAGCCCTGTTGTTGTGAATAACACCGCAGGCCCTCGCATTGCAGCCTCAATGCATTGCAGAACCGATCCATCGCTTTGGCTGCGCAACAAATCTTAAGTGTGGATCCTCACAATGCTCCGCAAACCAGGATTATAGGTACTCTGTCTAGTGGGCCTAACTAGGTCCTGGTAGTTAGTCCTCTCTCTATTGCGGTTGGTCTGAACTTGTGACTTTGTCCCGGTGCAGCGCAGCCAGATATCCACGGTTGGCGCTTTGTACTTTTTGGCACTGTTTCCATAGTAAATTCTTTCAAATTACATATATCCGGTTCTACTAATTGGATTTTTGTCATTTTGTCCTTGTTTTATTTATTAAAGAAACTTCATCCCACTTGGTGTGGGATACTTTTGTGGGCTGTTTTCACTCTATTACTGTTTGAAGTGATGCTCAAATACTTCACACATTGCTTCTAGGTTACGCCTGACTGCTCTGTGCCAAGCTACCAGAGGGTTGAGGAAAGGTTAATTTAGGATTGGCTTGTGCCTCACCCTGACAACCAACAACCCAATTTCTTACAGCAACCCATAGCCAATTTTCTTTTTCTTTCACCCAATCTACCTCATCGTTTGAACATGTTAGGCACAGGGCATTACTCAACTGCCTCATCACCGGCAGCATGAGTCAAAAGATTGCTGGGAAAGGGCCCCCATCTGATGGGCCCACTGGGCATTGCTCGCCCAGTGAGGAGCACAGTCTGATGATGAAGCGTGCCACCTAGGTGGGTAAGGGCTTGTGCATCCTAAAAGAGATGCTCCCCCTGTCTGAATTGTTCAAAGTACAACAGAAGTGAAGTGTTTCATACTTATAGGAGCAACACACCATTATTTTTTATTGCAGGTGTACTTTCCTCTGTCTCTGTGACAGAACATGCAGCACCTCCTGGTCAGAAGTGGCCTATCCAGGGTCAGTCTTGGGGTGCTCTTCTCTCTCAACTGGCAACCCCAGGTACACTGGTCCTTCTACTGTGTAATACCGCCACTTCTTTCCGCTCCATCTGGGCCTCTGTACTCTCCCTTGGGAGTAGTAACCCCAGAAACCTGAGCTCGGAGGGGACTTTGGGAGGCCGTCCCTCCTAGCTCTACTAATATTGGTCGTTACTCTTTTCCAAGAATGCCTTCAATGGGCATCTGGGGACTGACTACGACCCTGCTCTGGGCCACTTCCTCACCCCTTTCTAGGGGCACCAGGGTCATAGGACATAAGAAGTCCTGCCAATGACGAGGAGTTACCCTACACACCTGTCTGGTGTACTGTTTTGGAGCAACCAACCTTTCCACCACCATGGTCTGGCTGGCACTGGTATCCCTTAGAGCAGTAACGGGCCCCCATTAACTGTGATCTGATGGAAGTGACAGCTCCCACCCTCAGGGATCACAAGTTACCCTCTGAGTCCACCTCCCAACTAAGGGACACTGGGGCATGTTCTACCCTCAGCTCCTGTGGACTACTTCCTCTAAGGCCACACTACCCACCATTCCAACTATCTTGAACCGAACCAAGCCGACTTTCGCCCTGCCCATTCCACAGAATCGGTAATCCTGGCGGTGATGGATACACTAAGTGCCAACGCTGATATGGGAACTCCACAGGCTCTTGTGTTACTAGATTTGTCGGCCGTGTTCAACACGGTCAACCACAACATCTTAATGCACCGTGTCGAACAAGCGGGGATCCGGGGAACAGCACAGGGGTGGATAAAATCTTTCCTGACTGGTAGAACCCAGGCGGTGCGTCTTGGAAGTTACACTGCCCCTAACTTGACCACCTCATGTGGAGTTCCCCAAGGCTCATCACTATCCCCATTATTGTTTAACTTGTACATTCAACCTCTGATTCAATCACTCAAGGCTAAGAATGCAACAGTATTCAATTATGCTGACGATCTTCATCTGGTCTTTAAGCTAGATCCCCAAAATGCAGCTGCTGAATTTCAAGCTACAATGCTGCACATGCAAGGCTGGATGGATCAGAACCAACTGAAGCTTAATCCCGGGAAAACCAAATTGGTGTTGCCTGGGAAAAGCCTTGCTAGTTGGGGACCCCATTTTTGGCCGGGCGAACTAGGCCCCCCTCCTGTACCGTCAACCTCGGTGAAGAGTCTTGGAGTAACTATAGACCCCGATCTCTCTCTTAGTGCCATGTGGGCACAGTGATTTCCTCCTCTCTGTTTCAACTACGGAAAATAAGGAATATCGCCTACCTTTTGTCTCATCAAGCCTTGACCCAGGTGGTGATCGCGCTGGTTTTGTCCCGCCTTGATTTTTCTAACTCAATGTATTCTGTCCTCCCCATAAGCCTGGTAAACCGTTTACAGATAATCCAAAATCAGGCGTCGAGATTGATTTACAAGCAGCCAAGATGGCAGTCGGCCAGGATGCTTCTGCGCACCTTACATTGGCTGCCTATAGCACAACGCTCAGTGTTCAAGACGGGCTGTATAATCTTTAAGGCCTTGCACTGCACTAGCCCTAAATTCCTTAACAGCTTAATCACGAGACACATCCCCACACGCATTCTTCGTTCCACCCATCTTCATCTTTTGTCTATTCCAACTATTAAACTAAAACAACTAGGCGGACGCAGGTTTGCTTATTTAGCCCGTAGGCTCTGGAAATCATTTCCACTCTCAGTTAGGAACTGCAATAGTCTCTTAGGATTCAGAAAGACCTTAAAAACCTGGCTTTTTGGACAAACTGATTAAGTCGGATCCTCGCAGCTGCCAGTGTAGGAACAGCGCCAAGAGACCTATGGTGTAAGTGCACTCAATAAATCTATCTTAACATAACATAACATAACATTGTGGAGTTCACACCAGTGGCTTCTTAGTACACCCATGGTCCCGCTGCTTGTGTCCTAATTGGAAACAATCAAAGCACCCGGGTTGGAAAGCGGGTGCCCTGGGCCACCGTCCACTTGAACCTCCACCCTGTTTCTCAGAAGGGGCATTGGAACCATGCCCCCACCTTATTCTGGGACCTGTCTATGTCACCTTGGATCTCCCCCTTAATTTACTGGGTCTAACCTGAACCACTCTTCTTGGGGTCACTCCCAAGTATCTTCTTGTGGACCCTAGTGCTGAGCCAGAAGTTCACTTCCTGTGCAAGCTCACTGTAAACAGTGAGTTTGGAAGAAAATTAGCTGTTGGCACAGCTCTGCAAAACAATGATTGAACATGTGCTCTCTGAGAAATAGATTGCACAGCTCTCCATAATTACTCACATTACTGCCCTTCACCCAAACATCCAGTACCATCTTGGAGTACTCCATGAAGTCCACCCACAACTACCACAACATTAAGACCTTTAACAACATCATTTACTTTATAAATCCATGCGTTTTCATGTACCAGGTAGTCAACATTGTTGTTGCATAAGGTCACTGTGATTACCTCAACTTGCAGTGTGATTTTTGTATAAGTAATGGTAGTCCAAGGGGGCATCCCATACAGCATAGCTAATCAATTGAGCTGCGCTATTCCAATGGCACTGGTATGTAATTATCTACTACAAAACTTGATTTTTAAAAGAGTAAATGCTTGCACATTTTAAGTAATGTTTTAGTCTCATTCCTGCATTTCTACGGCGAGCTACTAATTTGTAAATCTGTATCACTTAGAACACGGCACTCATATTATTATGCTGCAGTGTGCTGTTCACATTTGCAGAGTAATTCCACCATTAAAGAGTTTTAATATTAGGTGTACAAATACTTATCTTTCTTTTACTTAAGAATATTTAGGAGTCAATCATCCATAGTTAATGCAATGCTGTCCTGAGGAAGGTCTGATTAATTCATTATGTCAGAGACCGAAACGTCAACTGTTATTCCACTTCTTGTCTAAATTAAAGTGACATCAAATTACCACCATTACCAATGTGAGTTATTCTACAGGCAGTTTTTTCAACAAGAGTAGAACATCATGCACATATCATATTTAACTTGGATTCATCATTATATTCTCTTATTATTTATGAAAGGTGCAGGTGCATGTTGCATGCTAGAAAATTTACCTCTTACTCCTTTGCTTGCTCTTTGTTAAAATCCTGCAGTTTATTTATTAAACATGTTCTCATTTGTACAGCTACTGCTCTGTTCATTTTCATCCTAACATTGATTGATTCTGTATAAATATATAATTCTAAAGTAATTCTTGACATCTTCGTAAATTGCCCCCTTGTTGGCCATTTACTGCAACATATACTGATACTCAAGATCTCAAAGGGCTATTGGATCACCGTTATTTTTGTACACTAGCAGTTACAGAGTGGAGACATGGTGAGAGCCCAGCAGCAATTGGGTCTAAGGCTGCAGAAAATAGGCAACCAAAGCGTTGTACAAAGTTCCCCTGGGAATGATCTTGTAATAGAATCTCTCTCTCTGAATTGACTAGTGAAATCGACAGTCAGGGAACTAGGCAGGTCCCTTGTCGGAACTAAGACACCTCACACAACTTATAGGCTGGATGACATATTTCGTTCAGCCCTTGTGATGTTGTCTCATCATCAGCTTCCTGCTCCAGCGTCAAGCCGGCGCTGCAATGCCTGACGGGTAACAACGAGTGTTACACTTTTATGGAGATCTTTTGTTCCTTGCCGTGGTTTGATAGCGTGTGAGGGATCTAGAGAAGTGGAGTAGTGAGCAAAGTGTAATTAAAAAAGGTTGGTTAGTCCACTAGGTATCCTTTATTCGTGTGGCTAGCCACCTTATTAAAAAGTGCAATGAGTGGTATCGAGAACCAAGGTTACATTAGTATGGCCTCATTTCAACCCTCATATGTGGTCAACATGTTTCATGCCCTAAAGGCAATTCTTCAGGACCAGGTAGTGCTCATAAACTAATCAGGGGCCCGGAAGTGGGCTATGGTGTATACAGTATACAACCTGGTAGGTCTATGACTTGAGCAAGCTGGTAGTCCTGCGACACCGTCAGATCTAAGGATAAAATGAAGGTATTGAACAAGATATGTTTAAACGCTAACTTATTATGTGTCGCAACCTTCCCAAGTTTACATATAGCACCCGGGCATCAGTGATCATTTCAGTGCTCGAAGGTACAAAAAGTGACATCGTGAAGAGAGAGAGACTTTAATTACATTCGTAAGTATATGACAACCAAAACATTTTGGAACATATTGGGATACTAACTCAAGGTAGAGGTGTGTTTCCTTATAATAACAAAACCCTCTATGGTGAGTTCAATGTAGCTTATTCTGAGGGGCCAGTGTACTCCGGATTGGGAGGTCGGGACTCAAGGATTAAAAAAGGGGGAATAGGATGACAAAAAGCACGTGTTATGGCTTACCGTTGTAAACCCTGTGTCAGTCCACGCGGCTTGTTCTTGTGGAACCTGCGCTAGCGGTAATTACCTGTAGGGTGTATGAGTAAGGAATCAGAAAGACTATTAAAAAACTGATCGGGGTCATGAAGATCTAGGTCTAGGGATGACAAGCGGCCCACACGAAGTCCTGCCCCGCCAGGCTGTACTGTACGGTTAGGCATACCGCGCGCCATGACCCGCGGTGCCGCCCACAGGGGCCGAGCGAACACGCCAAGGTCGTGGGAGGGACCTACGGTGCAAGTGTCCGTAGGTAGGTTATCCCGTGTAGTAGCGCCAGTCACCCAACAAACCGGCACCGCAGAGCCCGGCGCGGGCAGTCTCCAATGCCCGCAGCCTGGCGGAAGACAGAGACCCATACGGTCTCGCTCGGGGGTCCGACAGTAGTCAGCGTCAAAGTCCTGTGGCAGACACTGCAGACTTACCTTAATAGCGCGAGGCCAGCGCCATTCAGAACCTACCCCCACAATCCAGCGAGTAGCTACACGCAGAACAGCCGGTGGCGTACTGGGGACTCTGCCGCCATTAAATGCAGAGTGTACGAGTCCCAGTTGGGGGGCGTGTCCACAATGACGTGTATGCCGTGTATGACGAAGCGGCCAATCAGGTGCCTCTCGTGTTTGGGAGTCGGAGATGTGAACCAATAAGGTGCCTCTAGTGTTAGGGAATAGGAGAATTCAGCTTAGTTAGAAAGGGGTATAAGATATCTTACATCTAAGACAACCGGATCCCACTTTCACGTACTGTTGGATTTATAATGGCGCTAAGTATCGGTCCCTCCCTCATAGAAGGTGTAAAGGAATTCCCGAAGGTATAGTTGCACATAAATGCGGGAGGGCCAGGGGATGTCAGAGAGTGACACAGCCGTTTGAGAGCGTCTGGTCTTAATGCGTGTAACTGGCGTCATCCATGGTGATATTATGCCCACAGTGCGTGCCATGCTTAAAAGGGGGATTGGAGACTCTAGTAGTAGTAGAACCTTACTAAGTATGTACGATTTCTCGATAGTCAACTGTACAGTAACAACACCATCGAGGGCTAGGCAGAAGGCTTGTGGAGCTTCATAGTTATCATCTCGCTAACTGATTCCAGGGGACCGAATCATTGAGCCCACAGGTGTCTAATTGCAGGCGGTGCACCCACCTCTGTTCCATTCTGTGTAGTGCTTGTTGGCTAATGGAGGGGTGCCATTCTAAGACCACCCATTTCATGCTTTCTGCTGAGTGGCCAGCTTCTTTGCAGTGTTCATATAGCAGTGTGTGTGTCTTTGCACAGCGGATATTGCTGTTATGTTCAATTATACGCACTTTGACAGTGCGCATCGTCGTACCTATGTATTTGAGCCCGCAGGGGCAAGTGAGCATGTAAATACATCTGCTACTGTTGCAATTAGTATGCTTGTTAAGGTGCCAAGTAAATGTGTCTGATAGCATAATTTCTTTGCTTTGTATGGACTGGGGGCAGACGATGCAGTTGCCACATCGGAAATGGCCGACCACTGGTGGTAAGTCCCAAAGTGTGTTCTGGGGAAGGGTGCTCGTCTTCTTTGGTCGAGTATGGATCAAAGTATCCTTCAAGTTGGCAGTTCTTTTAAAGGCAAAACGTGGACGTGGGATATCTAGTCCAGCCGAATTAATGATACCCCAGTGGGAATTTACCGTCTTTTTGATGAAAGTGGAATTCTTGGTGTAGGTCGTTACACATGTGATGACATTCTCTGTAGCCTTTGTATGTGTCTCCAGAAGGGCTTCTCTATTGTTGTTAAGTGCTCTTTTGACCGATTGTTTGAGGAGTCTCATCGGGTAGCCCCTCTCCTGGAGCTTATGTTGTAGGGTAGAAGCCTCGCGTTTATAGTCATGCACTGACGTGCAGTTTCTACGAATCCGCAGGAATTGCCCGAATGGTAGGTTCTCCCTCAATGCCCTGGTGTGGTGGCTCTGGTAAAGGAGGAGACTGTTCCTGTCAGTCTCTTTCCTGTAGAGAGTAGTGGTGATCTCTGTAGGGTCCAACCTGATGGTAAGGTCGAGGAAGGGGAGTGATTGTTCAGAGATGGTGCCCGTAAATTTGAGAAATGGGTTCTGGAGGTTGATCCATGAGCAGAACGCCTCGCAACTGGCCTGGTCCCCCTTCCAGAAGATCAAAATATCGTCGATGTAGCGACGCCAAAGGGTCAGGTGTTCAAGAAACGGATTTATGTCGGCGGAGTAGATGAAGTGCTCCTCAAAGGTGGCCATGTATATACATGCCAAGCTCGGCGCAAAAGTTGAACCCATAGAAGTGCCACGAATCTGGTGGTACAACTGTGACTCGTATCTGAAGAAGTTCTCCGTCAGAGCTATACTAGCTAGAGCCATGATGAATGAGATGGGGGTGGGTGATGTCCATTCCTCCGACCATAATGCAGACTCTACTGCCTCTAAAGTGGCTTGCTGGGGGATGTTTGTATATAGGGCTTCCACGTCCAATGTCAATATGAGATCCACATTTTCCCTACCATCCATATCATCAATCAAGCGCAGGACATCTCTGGTGTCCTGAAGAAAAGATGGTATTTTCTTAACTATAGGTTGCAGAAAGACGTCGCAAAATTGGGACAGTGGTTCCAGAAAATAGGCTCCAGGCTTTTTTTCTAATCCTTATGGTCATGGACCAAGACCCAAGGGTGAAACCATTACCATAATGACAGCATAAAATAAATTGTTTAGCATAATCATGGTGCCCCAAGCAGGGACAGAAGTAATTGATGCCTGTTTGATTTTTTTTAAATGCGTTCTTGGCCTTTTTTTAACCACTGCAAGGGTTCAGGGGCGTCTTTGCCTGCATAGTCTTGCAAGAGCTTTGCAAAGCAGCATATCCCACGATCCGTTGTCTACAGAACGACAGGGCAATTTACGAATGGTTTCAATGTGGCAACAGGTGGTGCTCACCAGCAAGCTTTTTGAGGCCAATGTATTGTACACCGGGGACACAAAAACATGTTTTTGTGTTAAAAACTTGTGTCCCTTTTTAGTTAATTCAGTGAGGAAGCATATTAATTCTACCTTGCAGTGATCTAAAGTAACAGATGCCAAGAGTAATTCATCACAAAGAGATGATAGACGGAGCACTGAAACTTTTCAGACACTCACCCCTAGTCACAGATCTGGGTTGAATCCATCATCATTCTTTAGCTCACATCACCACCTCAGTTCAGACTCAGTATATGCAAATCAGTCTTGACCCTGTGCCTCATGGGGACAGTCCAGCCTGAACTGTCAAGCCAGGTCTTCCCTGATCCTGAAACAAGTATCCTGGGACTGGTTTCTGGGTAACACCCTTCATCAGCCAGGCTAGCTTGAATCCGGTGGCAAAGTGAGCTAGCAACCCGCGTCTGGGCATACCCTGCCAACTTAGGGCTTACGAAGCAAAACACAAAGAGATGATGGACGGAGCACTGAAACTTTTCAGACACTCACCCCCAGTCACAGATCTGGGTAGAATCCATCATCATTTCTCGGCTCACTTCGCCACCTCAGTTCAGACCCAGCTATATGCAAATCAGTCTTGACCCTGTGCCTCATGGAAACAGTCCAGCCCGAACTGCCAAGCCAGGTCTTCCCTGAACCCGAAACAAGCATCCTGGGACCGGTTTCTGGGTAACACCCTTCATCAGCCAGGCTAGCTTGAATCCAGTGGCAAAGTGAGTAAGGGACCCACTTCTGGGCATACCCTGCCAACTTAGTTTTTTTGTTAAAACGTTGTGTCCCTTTTTAGTTAATTAAGTGAGGAAGCATATTAATTCTACCTTGCAGTGATCTAAAGTAACAAATGTCAAGAGTAAGTCATCAACATCCTGAAAAAACTAGAGCCCTGAGGGAAACTCAGCATTTCAAGCTCTTCTTTTAAGCTTGAGAAAAGATCTTTGGAGACCCCGTAAATCCATGAGGGAGTCTCTACCATGAAAGTTAAAACCCCCGATGTGAGAATTCAAAGAAGAACTGACTCTGTTCATGTAAGGGAATGAAAAAGAAGGCAGAACAGAGGTCTACTACTGTAAACCATGTAGCATTCATGCATTCATGCAATACAGGAAAGGATGGTGTCAGGGTTGGGGACCATAGTTTCATTCATTTGCTACAGGGAGGGTGCCAGTATTTCCCTATCAATAGAGAAGCTAGAGATAACCAGATTATTGGTGACTTGCAGGTCTTGTACCACCGTATGGATGTTGGTTTTACCTGCCTTCTGTATTGACAAAATTGGGGTATTACACCTGCTGACAATAGGCATCTGAACCCTCTATTTAAGCAAATCAACTATTATGGACAAATCCCTGTCTCCGCAACAGGCTTGAGTGAACACTCATGTATTTGACGTAGATTTTTCTGATGATTGATAAATGTGGGCAGTACCTGGGAAAGCGAATCAGTTAAATCTGAGGACATCTCATTGTTACTCACAGTACATTGACAATTAGTGTTTTCACACCGGAGGGCAAGAACTTCATTTTCATGCTGCTGGGGTATGTTATTATACACTCCATAAGGGTGAAAAAACAAAGCACAATTCAGTTTACAAAGGATGCTACAGTTAAACAATCCTGTTTTCAATTCCCCAGATACAAGCAGATAAAGATTCTCAGTTCCCTGGGCCTTTCCTCTGCCTCTTCCTTTGATCCTTCTTCCTCTCCTGCCATCCTGTGCTCTTTTCACCTCCCCTTTGGATCCCCTTTCGGGCGCCCCACCCTCTTCCCTATACTATTTGTTGCATGTTTTGTAGTGTGAATTATATCAATTTTGAATAAGCGTTCTCTTTCTTTTTTTACTTGCAAAGCCACACAATGGTCCATAAACATTACTGTTTGCATCCAATGCATATTGTCATCAACTGACTTCTCACATTCTGTAAAAATCCCTGTACAAAAGGAGCCACTACAGCTTCCTGAGCCATTTCTTTTGGGTGGCAATTCCTGAAAACCTTTTAAACACATCCGTAAACCTGTCTAAATAATCTACGGGTGACTCACTCTTGTTTTGCTTGCAATTTGACGTATTAGCTCAATCTGTTTTCACCTTACACACATTTGCCACCGCATTCAATAATGTGTTCTTTGCTGTGATCAATACCCCTTCATTTGGTGGGGGTCCAGCCTAACTAGGCCATACTGGCTTCCCCACCAACCAACCTCGCACTTCACTTGGTTCCCATAATTGTAACAACTGGCCCAAATCCACCCAATTAGTTCTGGGTAGTTCGATCACACTTTGTAATTCTTTTCACAACAGGGTTGTGTTCTCTCCTATATTGGGCAATAGTTTATTAATACTCATCAATTCAAAGGAGATGCAAGGATCATGGATTATGATTGTACCCCAGTAGTGGGGTAGTCCGTCAATAGCAGAAAAGTGTCAGAAACAAAATGGAGAGCACTCATCATCTGTGTTAATAAAATAAGGGTTAGGGAAATGTTTCCTACCCAGTCAATCTGCTGTCCATCACAAGCTTTCTGTTGTAATTGTTGGCCAGCACTCTAAGAAACCTGTATGCCTCTCAGGATGAAGTGCACTCTTTCTCTGGATCAATCACAGTCCCACGGGATGGATTTGACTGTTTCTCTGGACTGATCCATAGTAGTGGAATCAATGTATTGACTGGTCACTCACATCCATCTCCTCAGTGCTTGACCCTTCAAAAGTCAAATCCCAGTATTTGCACGTTATCGCTCTTTTTTCTATTCTGCTCTGATTTGAGGTACATCTGTGGCTGCACTCCAAACTCCTTGGCTGTCATGTGGAGCATTTGCAGCAAATCCTCCTCCCTATGGTATTTTCTGTCTTATGCCCCTAAAGAAAAAGTGCCCACTTACTGTTCTTCTTTCTTGTTTTGGAATCTTTCAGATTATTTTACAAATGTCCTAATCCTATATCAAGGGAAAGTGTTCAGGAAAGGACTTCTTACCATCCACGTCAGGGGACCTCACCCACTCCTTTAGGTATTTACACATGACTTTTCAATACTGGTGGTATATGGATGTACGTTGTTACAACGCATGCTTTTACCACGCATGCTGTAACAACGCAAGTTTTAAAGCGCATTCCATTACAACGCATTACACTGGGGGGTGCTGGATAGTGAATAGTTTAATTTACTATTCCAACACCAGTCCCCGTGGACACTAGGGAAGGTGTTGGATAGTAAATTAAAACTATTCCCTATCCTAGAGTGCCCCCCAGTGTAATGCATTGTAATGGTTTTCGTTTTAAAGTCTGCGTTGTAATAGCACTGCGTGCTAAAAGTTGCGTTATAAAGGTTGTTCCCCGTGGTATATAGAGCTGGCAGGAGTCTCTTTCTGCGGGTGCTTGCTGGATTTAGATTTTTCACTCCATATTACAGCTTGTTGCTGTTCACCTACACATGAAAAAAGGGAAAAGGTTCTGACAGCCTAGTGCCCACAGCTCATCCTGTGGCGGGGTGTAGAGTAAATGGAGAACTAGGAAGGAGTCCTTGCAGTTATTTTATTTTTATTTTTTCTTTGTGATTTCGCAGAGGAGGGGAGGAAAGGTATCACACACTCAATCCTAAAGATCACCTTGCATTTGGCTGAACTTTGGTCATGCACACGACAAGGTACTATGACCTTGTGACTGCTTGAAAAGAGGTAGGTCTTCTCCTCATTTACCCTTGTGGTATAGAGACAAAATATCGACTCCAAAATATCGACTGGACATAATATCGAGTTTTAAATATAGACTGGACAAAATATCGACTGGACATAATATCGACTACAAAAATATCGTTTTTCAGGTAAGTGAAGTAATATCGACTGTATAAAATATAGATAGCAAAAATATCGATTTTTTAATAATATATAATATTTTATAGTGTATTTTTATGTAATAATATGTGTGAATAGTGTGTATTAATGTTAAAAAATATTTTATTACATGAATTTTGTTTTGATAATAATTGCGTAATGTAATTCTGTAGCGGGTTGTGGGTTTATAGGGGAATAGGGTGGGAAGTAATTTAATAATAATTAATTAATTAATATATGTTTGTTAATATTTTTAATTAATAATTAATTGATAATTAATTAATATTAATTAGTTAATTAATTAATATAATTTTGAATATATTTTGTATTAGTAAATAATTGTTAATTAATTAATTGTAATTAGTTAATTACATTAATTAGAGTACATTTTTTATATATATAATTTTGTGTTATTTTTAAGTAATTAATTTTGAAAAAATAATATTAATTATTAAAATAATTACACCTAATGTTCTAATATATTTACTTTATTGTTATTGTTAATTAATAATTAATTGGTAATTAAATAGTATTGATAAATTTTGGGTAAAGGAGCATTTTTAGGGTTCAGGGTCAGTTTTCAGTTCATGGGTAAAGGGGTATTTTTAGGGTTCAGGGTCAGTTTTCAGTTCATGGGTAAAGGGGTATTTTTAGGGTTCAGGGTCAGTTTTCAGTTCATGGGTAAAGGGGTATTTTTAGGGTTCAGGGTCAGTTTTCAGGTCATGGGTAAAGGGGTATTTTTAGGGTTCAGGGTCAGTTTTCAGTTCATGGGTAAAGGGGTATTTTTAGGGTTCAGGGTCAGTTTTCAGGTCATGGGTAAAGGGGTATTTTTAGGGTTCAGGGTCAGTTTTCAGGTCACGGATAAAGGGGTATTTTTAGGGTTCAGGGTCAGTTTTCAGGTCATGGGTAAAGGGGTATTTTTAGGGTTCAGGGTCAGTTTTCAGTTCATGGGTAAAGGGGTATTTTTAGGGTTCAGGGTCAGTTTTCAGGTCATGGGTAAAGGGGTATTTTTAGGGTTCAGGGTCAGTTTTCAGTTCATGGGTAAAGGGGTATTTTTAGGGTTCAGGGTCAGTTTTCAGGTCATGGGTAAAGGGGTATTTTTAGGGTTCAGGGTCAGTTTTGGGTTTTTGGGTAATGGGGTATTTTTAGGGTTCAGGGTCAGTTTGGGGTTTTTGGGTAAAGGGGTATTTTTAGGGTTCAGGGTCAACAAATAAGATTTAAAATTTTTTTTTTTATTATTTTCATTTATTATTTTATTATTATAATTTAATTTAAGTCGTTTTAAGTATATTTTAGTAATTAAAATTTAATATTAATTTAATTTAACACTGTTTTTAATAAAGTCGATATTTTTTACATCTATATTTTTGTTAACGATATTTTGTACTCGATATTTTTGTACTTACCTGTTTGTAGATACAAACTCGATATTTTGACTGTCGATATTTTGTCCACGATATTTTGGCAAGTCGATATTTTGTCAGTCGATATTATTTCAGTGATCCTACCCTTGTATCCCTCACTAGAAATAATAAGTTCTACTGTTACATATTTTCAACCCTGACAAATGCCTAATACCTCTTTTAGGTTATATTGAAAGGGCAGAAACATGTTGGCACAGCGCCTCAGAGGTACATAATGCTCATAGTAACCACAAAAGTCCTCAGAGACTACCTTATGGATTTTTTTTATCTAAGCCTAGGGTACCACTGGAATAAAGGACACTTTGTGGTTTACCCTAAGGTTTTTGTAAACACTAACTGGATCCAAGTGTTTTATCCAGAGAAAAAATGTCTAAGAACTCCCTCAGGCTAGCCCCCCCTGAGTTAAAGTCAGCCCTGGTAGTACTATCTAACCAGGGTGGGATGAGGTGGCCTATGATGAAGCATATCACATTACGTGAGTGATCCCACCTCCTCCAATTCTTGGAATTGACATTTTTTCCTTAGGGACACCAGCAGTAGGTGGGAAGGAGTACATAAGTAATGCTAGGGATACAGGTCCCTATCCACTTCAAGAGGGCCTCACGCCATTTTTGTGTTTTGAGTGTTTACTAAGAGGCAGGCATGGGCCTTTCTTCTAGCCACTTTTTCTCCCTCTTGTGTCTACGATAGTATTTTTATCCCATTGGATTTTGCCTCTTTTTTCTAGTTTTTTCCTGGGAGTCAATAATTCCCTGCATGTCTTGCAGATGCTTCTCTACTCATCTATGAGATCATTGTCTACATGTTGCAGCCACCAAGGCCCAAACCAGGTCTCATAGCTTTCCTCAGGACCTTACTGTTGCAGATCCCCATATATCAATAAAAAAGCAGACACTATACTGTATTGGGTGTTAAAAAATGATTACTTATAAAGTGTAAGTGTGCAAAGTGAACCTAATAATTCATTCAAGACTAACAGAAATCCTGTGTATGCTGGTCCTGTACCTTCTAATGGGGCTAATTGGGGCCCATAGGGCAACTTAGAGGTAGGCCAACCTTGTAGTCACTCATTTGTCAAGGATGACTGCCTATATGATGTCAGGGATCATTAACACCCCTAAGTACATCTCTTGTTTTTTTAAACCTTACCACAATTCCCAGATACACAATAAAACTGGATTGGGATATAGGAGGTAATTTTAACACACATTTCAAAGATCCCACTAATATTACTATTTAGAAGGGCTCCCACAATAGTTGCCTGAGTGCTGACCTGATGATGAAGCAGTCTACTGGAAACCTCTTGTGGGTGAAGGTCTCTTAAAAAATCTTAAGGGATTCTAAGTCCAATAAGATTTTCTGGGGCAATCCACTCACCTTTGATTTTTGCAGTAGACTAATCTACTCCTCTTTGAATACTTTCCATATTCTTCTTGTGCCATGGTTACATTATGGGTGATCTCATCATTAAAGGTTTGCCAAAATTTGTTCTACATCTTGTAACCTGTCATCCATTTCCCTATGCTTCTGCATCAAGTTGCCTGTGAGGTGTCCCTTGATCATCGTGTTATATGCTTCTAACAATGACAATTCTGAATCAACCGTCCTCTTGTTCTCTACAAAGTACTGTTTTGTGGTGGTGACTAGCCATCTCCTTGTATTCCAATCTTTCAAAAACCAGCTGTCAAGCCTCAAGTCAACCCTTTTCACAAGCTTATAGTTTACCAAACTAATAAACAATGATGGGGAATGGTCAGGGATATGTCTTGGAAGGGAGTGTGTTTCCACATATTTCCCCTCTTGTCAGCTGGGCTGGAATGTAGTCCACCCTATAGCAACAGTGCAGTCCCCCGGAGACATATGAGTATTGTCGGGACCATCACCTGAGGTCCATCCAACCATGGGCACTGGTAAAGTTAAGGAGCCTCCTATTCTCTTTCGCTGGATGTGCAACAGGTCAAATCTTGTCTATGTCTGCTTGCATTGTAAGGTTGAGGTCCCCTCCCAGGACCAGGATGCTGTCTTGGGATTATGTGATCCATTTCCCCATTCTCTCCAGAATCAGCAACTGGGATGTACAGAGAGGCCACTAGAATCTTCTCTCCATTCCAGTCACCAGACTTGTAACATCCCCAGTCTTAAACCATATTTGTATGACTGTAAGGGTGAGAGACCTATGGGCCATGATTCCCACCCCACACAAACAGAAGGTAAAATCTGAGCGAGCCAGAACTCTATGCCTCTCTCTACCCAAGAACTCACATTTGTTGTTCACCAGGTGTGTTTTTTGAAGCTGTATCAAATCCGAGTCATGGTGGACCAGGAATTTCATCACAAACCCATGCTTCACCTTGTGCACCACACCGTGGACATTCCACATGAGGATGTTGAGATCTAGCTTGACTGGTCTAGCCATAGGCCTAAGTGTTGTATCAGTGGTCCTCTGCATGCAACCTGTTGTAACCCTGTACCTGCTGGCTTTTTCCTGCCGCCTAAAAACCTGCCATTAGATACTGCTCCTTCCACTGCAACAACAAGGTACCCCACTCTCTACTGACTCATGCTGTGGGTGTAAACCACCCGCCTTCCTGAAGCTTCAGGCATCTGTCATCCTCAAACACCTATGCATCAAACCTTAAATCAAAATAAAATTGACAGTTGGAACTGTTGTTCTCCCCGTCTAGTCTGAGTGTGTAGGGTTGGTGACAAAGTTCTTAGTGCAGAGGCTCATTATTCTGCCTCTGGAATCCTACAGCCAATGGTCAACATGACTTCTGCCCAATGGGAAGCCACTGATCAGGCGGAACTATGCATGTCATTAGACACCTGTCTGGGTTCCCCTTGTCTTTCTCTATCATTTCTGGCAATGGAGCTCCCCCAGTTCACCCCTGGGCTGCCAGACAGACAGCCCTGTACCGGGCACCATCTTTCCAGCCATTTCCACACATATACAGGTGTTGTGAAGAACCAAGTGCTGCCCTCCAAGAGTACCATTAATTTTGCAGGAAAGAGCATCATGCATTGGATGTTCCTTTTCTACCATTCCACTTTGACTCTGTCAAATATTCTCTGGCTTGCTTGGACTTCCTGTGTATAATCTGGGAAGACCATGATAGTATGGTTTTCAAAGTGTAGAAGAGTGTGTGGATAGGCCACCCTCTGTATTACATCAGCATTTTTAAAGTTCAGGAATCTGGCAATCAGGGGTCTTGGGCACACCCTTCGGTTTTGGTGGCACCCTGGGACACAGTGCCCAAATTCTAACATGAAATTGGTGGGAAAAGCCTCTGGTCTTATTGTTGTTCTGGCCAATTTTTCCATGAATTGTTCGGTCTTATGGCCTCCACTTTCCCTGGTGGACTCAAAAAGCGGGAATTGTTTCTGCTCAATCGTCCCTCTGCATTTTCTGCTCTGGCGAGAAGCTGTGGAGTTGTCATCATTAAGTGAAGGACCACAGATTTGAGCATTTTGAGTTAGTCTGCATGTACCTCCAGGATTTTCTCCTTCGTGGCGACCCTAGCTGACATTTTGTGGAAGTCCACGTCTATATATTGATGTCCAAAGTGCCCATGTTGATCTCGGTCTCAAGGGCAGTCCTTGTTTCCCAGACCACCATAGCAACATTTTGAGCAACAACTCTTGCTGTACCAGATCCTGTGACCCAGTGTCCATAGGTTGCTCTGACCCTTCTCCTGTTGAGTTGTTCTGAAATTCACATTTGTCCAATTAATTGTGTTGATTTTGTTTGTGTTGTTTGTCCCTGCCCATGATGTTGAGTGTGCTGTTTCAATGTGCCACCAGCTGAATGCCCCAATGGACATCATGTCTCCTCTCTGTGTGGTTTCTGGCACCACTACCTTGATAACCCCGCCACAGTGCGTGGTGCAGAACTTTACTGGGGAGTGTGTATATGGCTCAGCTGTGGTAGATCAGGGTCTCTCATCTTGATTCAAATTGTTCCCTCTTGGCAATGCCAGTGCACCCCGTTTACCTCCTTCCCGGTTCACCTCCTCCAGCAGTTTCTGCTCAAATCATCCAGTTGGTGTGGGTTTGTTTCCATTGTTGGTATGTGACTTTCCCCTGTAAGAGGGTTCGCCAATACTGGCTGTAGCCTTTATTGAGCTAATGGGTCACTCCCATCTGCACTTTTTGCTGGTCCGCTCCCTTCACTCCTTCCAAGTGACTCACTGCCCCATGGTCTCCACCTTGGCTCTTACCGCCACACGGATTCCTCCAGGGTTCGGAGGCAAAAGCAAAGCCACAGGTCACTCACCCACCTCCTGTTGTCTGTATTTAGTGCCAGTGCTGGGCCCCTCTCATCAAGTCCCCTGTGCATGCAGCCCAACACCTCAGGGCCTTGCGCTCCTCATCCTCGTAAGGGGGCGGCAGCTGCCATCTTGCCACCTCACTTAGCACCAAGTGGCTGCGCAATCCAAAGAGCGCGCTGTGGTCCACACTCAACGGAGCTCGGCACCAGTCTCTGGTTGGCCACTAAGGTCCTCTAGTGTGTTGGGGGCAGCTGTAGCCCCCCTGACCTGTCAAGATTTTTGCCAGTATCACTGTCCTCGGCCTGAGCTCATGCTCAGCACTCAAACATGCTTCGGCTGCCCAACCATTTGCTTTCCAAGTAAGAGTGCAAACGTATTGGTGGCACTAAGATATGAGTGTCAATTGACATCACACATGCAGTGTATTATGCCCAGTGACCACCGCCTTCCTCAGGAACCTAAGAAAAGGTCTCACAACAGTTCAATTTCATTATATAGCATTTATTATTTTCTTTAAAAAAGTTTCTCCAAGGCTGAACATATAGAATTATAAATGACTAATTGTGAATTATGGAGATCTTTTTTACTGAAGGGTACTGAGTGACATCAAATAGACGAGATCGAAGCTCGAGTTACCTATAATGTCACTCAGAACCCAGAGGTGAAAAACATCATATTAATTCACTTGTTATGCTTCCATAATTTAATGGTATGCATGGCCCACAAAGTCATCTCGCCCTGTTTTCAACTGCTATACTGAGGCAGAGGAGTAATGGGGGACACAAACATAACATGAGTGACCAAAATGTGAAAATACCTGCCATCCTTAACCAGCCACTACCTCCTCCCCTGCCTTCATTCCCCTCATACAGCTGTGATTTCTGCTTTAAGTCAAAGCAGACAAGCAGCCCTGCACCGACAGGCTCTCAGAGAGCCCTGTCAGCCTGGCTTGGAAGGCCTTTGTGACTTGGCAACAGTGAGTAAAGTTTCAGAGAGTTACCAGATTTAGGATCTTATGTTACAGGTAGAAGCCATGCATAACAACAGAAATATACGCATTAAATGTCACAGAGTTGGGCCTAGAAGGCAGGTGAAAGATATGAGAAATATTGACTAGAAGTTTTAAATCGGCAACTCAGACTTATTACAGTGAATGCAGAGTGTGACGATTCCAAGACCTCAACAAACACAAAAAATAGAAAAACAGCATGGCGTGAGGTCAAATTTTCTGTGTACCCGGTTGTAGTGATGCTTGCATCATACTTCATTGTTATAGTAAGTGACCTAGTAATGTTCCATCCAGAATTGCTGCATGTCAGTATTAGAATGTAGTCATGTCATAGTGAATGTTTTAGAGTGTATGTGCAGTCCAGAGTCCTCCTTCAAGCTGGCAGCACCTTATTTTCTCTGTACAACTTTATCTGGAAATAAAAGAAGAATTATCCAAATTCCTTGCGTGATGTATCACTACAAATTTGGCGACGAGGGAAACTACTAATTTTATGAAGATTTTGCTGATCCTGTGACCCTGCTTCGTAATCCTGCTTCAATGTGATTCTTTTCGCCTTTCTAACCGGCCAAGAAAACCCCGTTTTTGAAGAAAATCTCTTCGTTGTTCATCAAACCTGCTACAAGACCTTGCGGTAAAATCGTAAGTTAAGCCTCAACAAAAGGAAAGAAAATAGCGATCTTTACTCCTAACGAGTAACCATACCAGCGCTGTGCATCTTTTGATTCGTGCCGTTTGACCAACTGCTGTTGCATCTTGACTTGGTCTTCAGCGAGTTCAAACGTCGCGGCACCTTTCTCTCCGAAGCTCCGTCACTGCTCACTACGTCAGCAAACATTGCAGTGTATTGTGGGTACGACCCCACGCAAGGTCACGCCGGCGGCCATTTTAAATCGCTTTTCAAGTGTTTATTTACATTTTCACCGCAATTCAGTCAGCTGTGGGTCCGGACACTGGCAAATCTTCTGGTATTTACGTTTTATCTTAATTTTCACTGTATTTAATTACAATTACGAACTTTACGTACAGGTTACTTAATTTAAGGTGCTGCCTGCAATTAATTTGTTTTTAATTGGACAATAACAATTACAAATATAATATATATATTGTCTTACATCATTCAGTATGCCTGATACTAACAGTGCTACAACTTCTACTGAAAAACCTTTACATGGTTTAAACTTAAATGCTCCAAGAGAATTTTTAGTTGTTCCAGGTGATCCTCCTGTTGCTTGGTTGGATTGGAAAGAATATTTTTTGAACTATGTTGCAAACATGGAAGATGTAAGTGGATCTTTCACTCCTGAAAGAAAAAAAAGGATTTTATTATTAGGTCTTGGTCCTGAAGGATTGAGAATCTTCAATCAATTAGACAAAACTGATAGATCTGGAGGTGACATTGATGTTTTCAATTCAGCGCTATTGGATATTGATGATTATTTCTCTCCATGTGTTTGCATTGCTGTCACCAGACATTCTTTTTTCCAACGTAAGCAAGAAAAATCCGAATCAGTAGAGGACTACGTTTCAGCACTTAGAAAATTAGCTATTAAGTGCAAATTTGCTCAACTCCATGATGACCTTATTCGTGATCAAATTGTCATGTATACCAAAACTAAAACCATTCAAAATAAGTTATGGGTTGAAGGTGATGGAACTTTGAAAGAAATTATTGCTATGGTCAAAAAAGCAGAACTTTCAGAGCGTTGTGCAAAAGCTTCTCTTTCCAGTGAGAAAAAGGAACCTGATATGTTAAACAAAATTTCTGAAGGGAAATCCTTTGTTAAAACTAACAAAGACTACAGACCTGGCAATTCTAAAAAGGAGAACTTTGACTATAAGAAAACTTCTGAACCAGCGTGTTATAGATGTGGTAGTCACTCTCACCTTGCCCATTATCCTAAGTGTTCAGCCAAAAACACTAAATGTTTGAACTGTGGGGTTATGGGGCATTTTGCTAAAGCGTGTAAGAGGAAAGTATTTAAAAATTCCAAAAGTAAAATTGCATGCATTCAAGAGGTAGCACAGGATTGCACCTCATCGTCCGATGAAGAAGTATTACTTGTGCAAAATGTTGTGAAAAAAAAAGTAGTGTTGAATATTTCTGATATTGATTCCAGTAAACCGTTATGTCGGGTATCGTTAGGTGGAGTCATGACACAACTAGCTGCAAACTCTGGATCACCATATACTATTGTGAATAAGAGTGTTTGGGATCAGAAGTTTGTTAACCAAATTGGTAATTGGTTGGAACCTTCTGATATTTCACCTGTAAGCTATACTGACAATACAATTGTGATTTTAGGGTTCAGGCTTTTAATTTTCAAGTTCAAAGGAATGCATGCCACTTGCAAACTGTATGTTTCCAAAGAGGGCCCTTCGGTTTTGGGTTGGAGGGACCAAAAAAGTCTACATATAATTCTAGATCCTAACAGTAAGGAACAAGTCTTGGTTTCATGTATAAGTGAAGACACCAAAAAATGGGTCATTAATGAGTTTCCTTCTGTTTTTACTGGTAACATTGGTAAACTAAAAGGTTTTACACACCAAATTAGACTCAAAGATAATGCAGTCCCAAAAATCCACAAAGCTAGGAACATTCCTATGATTATCAAGGATGAAGTCAAAGCTGAGTTAGATAAATTGTTGAACTCTAATATTATTGAGATTGTAGAAGCAGCTGAATGGGTTTCGCCATTGGTCGTCGCACGCAAGGCCAATGGCAAAGCCCGTTTGTGTGTGGATTTGAGGTATCTGAACAGTCAAATTTTGGTTGACCAGTATCCACTTCCACGCATTGATGAAATGTTGTCTTTGACCAAAGATGCAAAGGTATTTTCTACTCTAGACCTATCGGCAGCTTATCATCAAGTTGTTCTTGATCCTGAAAGCAGACACTTGACATCTTTTGCTACCCCATTTGGATGCTTTAGATTTAAAAGAATGCCATTTGGCTTAGCATCTGCGGCAGCAGTATTTCAGAGATTAATGACAAACTTGTTTGGACATGTAAAAGGGGTAATTTTCTTCCAAGATGATATCCTAATCATGGGGAAAGATAAGGATCACCATGACAATCTCTTAAGAAAAGTTCTTAGTATCCTAGCTGATAATGGTTTAGTTGGGGAACTCAGTAAATGTAAATTTTTGCAAAATTCCGTTACTTATTTAGGTCATGAGATCTGTGATGGAGGCATAAAACCTAAAACGAAGCTGGTGGAAGCTATTGTAAACTCTCCTGAACCTAAGTCAAAGGACGAACTCAGATCATTTCTGGGTTTAGCTGAGTTTTACTCTAAGTTTGTCAATCAATTTTCACAGAAAACGTTTCACATGCGTGTTCTCATGAAGAACAAATCACCTTTTGTTTGGGATGAGAAATGTAAAGCTGCCTTCAAGGAAATCAAATATGCAATAGTTAATGCACCAATGTTACAAGGTTTTGATCCTTCTGCTATAACGTATTTGACCACTGACGCTAGCGGTGTTGGTTTAGGTTGTGTTCTCTCACAAATTTCTGAACAGGGTGTTGAAGTCGTTATTGCTTTTGCTTCACGCTCTTTGTCACCTTGTGAAGAGAAATACTCTGTAATTGAGCGCGAAACTCTGGCTGTGGTATGGTCTATGGAACATTTTCGTAAATTTATTTGGGGCAAACAATTCATATTACGTTCAGACCACAAACCCCTGACCAAACTTCTCACTACTGAGGGTTTGTACAGAGCTTCAGCCAGGATTGCTCGCTTATCCATGAGACTTCAAGATTTTATGTACACCATGCAATACGTACCCGGTGCTAAAAATGTAGTTGCGGATTTTTTAAGTAGGTTACCCTTACCCATGAAGGAAATTGATGAAAACTCGTGGAATGATTTTTGTGTTGCTGGAATATTTTCTGATCCGCATGGGTTATCAAAAGATGAGTGGAATTTAGCATCTGTCAAGGATGGAGTACTGGATACAATCAAGGAAAAAATCAATCTAGGTTGGTTTGTTTTAGCAAAATCTGACACTCAACTTAAGCCCTTTTGGGAGATTAAGGATGAACTTAGTGTGGATGGTGATTTCCTATGTCGTGGTGACAAACTTATACCACCATCTGGTGTACGTCAAAAAATTATTTCATTAGGACATGAGGGACATCCGGGTATATCCAGAACTAAAAGAGTAATAAAAGCTTTGTACTGGTGGCCTGGTATCGATTTGGAGATAGAAAGATCTGTACGTGATTGTGTGCAATGTGAATGTTCTGATAAGAGCCAAAAAACCCTCAATCCTCCTATGTCCTCACTTAAGTGTCCCAAATTACCATGGGAGGAGTTAGCTTTAGATATTATGGGACCTATCATATGGCAAGACGAGTCCATCAAATTTATTCTAGTAGTAGTAGATCTATTTTCCAGATGGATTGAATTGAAAGTGGTTGACAAAATAAGCACTGACACAGTCATAGCATTTTTAGATGAATGTTTCATCAGAGAAGGTCTACCTGCGTCCATTCTGACGGATAATGGTGTTCAGTTCAAGTCTGATACCATGAAGGTCTTTATGGAATCCTCAGGTATCAAACAAAGATTTGCTGCTGTTTATCATCCTCAAGGCAATTCAGTTGTTGAAAGGGTTAACAGAGTCATTAAAGGCACGTTACAGCTGGCCAATAAGAACAGGAAGAATTGGTTTGTTGAACTTAACAAGATGTTGTGGTCATACAGAATCACAGTTCATGAAACTAATGGTGAAAGTCCGTTTGGTCTTATGAGAGGCAGGTTCCCTTATTCCAAGTTAAATCCCACATGGTTGGGCAGAAGTAAAGCATATGTTTGGAATGCTGTCAGTGTCAGTGATAACATTTGCAAATCTCAAGACAAAAATAAAGTGTATTATGATAAAAAACATGGCACCAGGAATACACAAGTTGAGGTTGGTCAATTAGTTACAGTTAAGTCTTCCAAGAAAATTGGTAAGTTACAACCTCGCTTTTCAGATCCAAAAACCATCACCAAAGTGATGCGCAATACCGTGTTGCTAGACGATGGTTCCATTCATCACATGAGTAAGATTGCTTTTGCCAGAGGATCTGATGTATCAAAAAATGAGAAAAGGGAGATGGGTGATGTTGGTGATTTTTGGTGGTTGACTCCAGTTGAATCTTCAGATCCCAATACAAATTCGTTTGACAATCACAGCGTTGCCTCCCAACCTTCAATTCCTCTGGTTGGGTCTGAGTTGTTAGTTGAAGAATGTCAGAATGATAATGAAGTATCATTTAATGAAGAATCATGTTCTTTATCTTCATCATCTCTGCCTGCAAATACTAAAGAGATTAGTTCTGATTCACCTCAGAATTCATGTGAAGTCAATCCATCTGTTTCAAAAAATTTGCAACCTCAAGTATGTACCAGAAGTGGAAGAAATGTTGTTACTCCTAAATTTTTAGATGATTTTGTGTGTAAATAAGTTTTTAGTTTTTCTTTCTTTTATTTTGTTTTTATTTAAGGAGGAGGATGTGTAGTGATGCTTGCATCATACTTCATTGTTATAGTAAGTGACCTAGTAATGTTCCATCCAGAATTGCTGCATGTCAGTATTAGAATGTAGTCATGTCATAGTGAATGTTTTAGAGTGTATGTGCAGTCCAGAGTCCTCCTTCAAGCTGGCAGCACCTTATTTTCTCTGTACAACTTTATCTGGAAATAAAAGAAGAATTATCCAAATTCCTTGCGTGATGTATCACTACACCGGTATTACTACATTTTGGACTAGTAATACTGTCTTAGATCATTTCAATCATCATAAGTTGCACATCCCTTCAAATATGTTTCTCGTCTGCACCCTAAAATGTAACATTCCAACACCCTCTTTTGAAGGGACAATTCTGTAAATCATGTTAAAATACATTCAAAAATCCAATTTGATATCATCAAACAAAGCAACATTCTAGAATGTGCATTGTTAGTAGTTGTGAGAGATGCAGAACTGGGCAAGGAGTATTATTTTCCCCACCCTAGTTTTAGCTCTTTGTTTTTTCTCCAATTCAGGCATATATCACAGCCCCAAGATAATCTTTGTGTGGCCCATTTCCCATTCTGCAGTCTCTTGCTGGAAGAGCTTCTCTATTTTCGTTGCATTTTGTGGTGGTATCTGTTGACCTATGGCTCCATCACTAGTGATTGTGAGTAAAGGAAATGCCGCATGACCACCTTACGGTATGATACGGTGGCTTGTTCAGAGTCTGGCGATGACTTTTCTCAGGGTCAGCAAAGTGTCACTATAGATTTCAGAGTAGTGGTAAGCAAAGACACCATGGGTCAGTCTCTGAAGTCCTGTACCTAGTGGTTGAAGACTGAGCCCAGGTGAGCTTGGCGGATGGACCACCAGCCCTGGAATTATGTACTAAAAGACTACCCCATGTAAAATGTTGTGCCAGTGTGCAGAAAGCATGGCCATCACTGGGCTAGAATCATATGCCATTATATGCCTAGGCCATAGTGATCATACCATTGTTTGTAAGGGTGAAGCTGTCCAGTCACCTGTGCTCACTGTAATATAGCAGAAGCAGAGATGCCCAGGGATCATGGGGTCATCGAACTACTGCACAGGGCTTGGTTGTATCCAGATGGAGAGAGCGCCAAAGGCAGCCAATCGGCATCACCCGGCTGCCTGGCTGCAGTACTAAGATAGCCAAACTGACCAGGGTCTGGATGGTGAGAAGTGGATTGATGCAAGGAGAGAGATGCACTGGCAGTCAGGCATTTGAAAAGTGGAGGGTGGCCCTATGGTTGAGGTGACTTGCCCCAGTTTCAGTGGCAGCCAGTAATGGCCTGAGGTGGGGGTGGGGCAGACGGAACACATGTGCACACTCATGCGCACACTTATTTACATGCACACTCACTCATACTCATCCTTTCGAAATCATGCACACATACACTCACTATTCACACACACACATTCACAAATACACACACATTCATACATACTCACACGCACCTGGCATTAAAAAAACTCTTACCTGGAAGCTGTGCTGATATCAGGTATACCGGATTGAAAGAGGAAAGCCTTTGTGGTTCCTGAAGGCTTTGGGGAAGAGTCTGCCAGAAAATCCACCTCCTTTTCTCATTGGTGGATCTTGTCATCGGCCAGGTAGTGAGAGGACATTAACCTACTCGTCAAAGATTGGGATTGTGTCAGTGAGGGAGAAGACCTTGCAGCATTGTTTTGGGCTAAGGAGGTCACACCCACAGGGCTGTGAAATCTGCAGCCCTCCAACATTCGGCCTAGGCAGTGAGGCACCTGCGATTTAGCGCATGTGCAGCTATTGTTGCCTTACCCGAACACAAAGACTGTCTGTCAGGTTGACCTTTGCTTAGCCAAACAGACGCTCATGGGCGTCTGCAGAAATGTTTCCGGGGGGGGGGGGTTAACTTCATCACCATCCCCCTTGCACCCATCTCCCCTCTGTCTTGCACCCTTCTCCCCTCTACCTTGCACCCTTCTCCCCCCTCTGCTGTGCACAATTCTCCCCTCTGCCTTGCACCCTTCTCCCCACTGTCTTGCACCCTTCTACTCTCTGCCTTGCACCCTTCTCCTCTCTGCCTTGCACCATTCTCCCCCTCCGCCTTGCACCCTTCTCCCCCTCCGCTTTGCCCCTTCTCCCCCTCCGCCTTGCACCCTTCTCCTCCTCCGCCTTGCACCCTTCTCCCCTTCTACCTTGCACCCTTCTCCGACTTGCACCCTTCTCCCCTCTGCCTTGCACCCTTCTCCCCCTACACCTTGCACCCTTCTCCTCCTCCGCCTTGCACCCTTCTCAACCTTGATCCCATATCCCCTTTGCCTTGAACCTTTCTCCCCCCTTGCACCCTTCGCCCCTCTGCCTTGCACCCTTCTCCCCTCTGCCATGCACCCTTCTCTACCTTGCACCTTTCTCCTCCTGCCTTGTACCCTTCTGCCCTCTGCCTTGCACCCTTATACTGCCTGCCTTGCACTCTTCTCCCCTCTGCCTTGCACCCTTCTCCCCTCCGACTTGCACCCTTCTCTACCATGCACCCTTCTCCTCTCTGCCTTGTACCCTTCTCCTCTTTGCCTTGCACCCTTCTCCCTTCTGCATTGTACCCTTCTCCCCTCCGGCTTGCACCTTTCTCCCCTCTGCCTTGCACCCTTCTCCCCTCTGCCTTGCACCCTTCTCCCCTCCTGTTGCACCCTTCTCCCCTCTGCCTTGCACCCTTCTCCCCTCCGCCTTGCAGCCTTCTCCCACTTGCCGTTGCACCATTCTCCCCTCTGCCTTGCACCCTTCTCTACCTTGCACCCTTGTCCTCGCTGCCTTGCACCCCTCTCTTCTCTGCCCTGCACCCTTCTCTGCCTTGCACCCTTCTCCCCTCTGCCTTGTACCCTTCTCCTCTCTGCCTTGCACCCTTCTCCCCTCTGCCTTGTACCCTTCTCCCCTCCACCTTGCACCTTTCGCCCCTCTGCCTTGCACCCTTCTACCCTCCGCCTTGCACCCTTCTCCTCTCTGTCTTGCACCGTTCTCCCCTCTGCCTTGCACCTTTCTCCCCTTCTCCCCTCTGTCTTACACCCTTCTTCCCTCTGCCTTGCACCCTTCTCCCCTCCACCCTGCACCCTTCTCCCACTTCCCGTTGCACCATTCTCCCCTCTGCCTTGCACCCTTCTCTACCTTTCACCCTTGTCCTCTCCGCCTTGCACCCTTCTCCCCCTCCGCTTTGCCCCCTTCTCCCCCTCCGCCTTGCACCCTTCTCCTCCTCCGCCTTGCACCCTTCTCCCCTTCTGCCTTGCACCCTTCTCCGACTTGCACCCTTCTCCCCTCTGCCTTGCACCCTTCTCCCCACCACCTTGCACCCTTCTCCTCCTCCGCCTTGCACCCTTCTCAACCTTGAACCCATATCCCCTTTGCCTTGAACCATTCTCCCCCCTTGCACCCTTCTCCCCTCTGCCTTGCACCCTTCTCCCCTCCGCCATGCACCCTTCTCTACTATGCACCCTTCTCCTCTCTGCCTTGTACCCTTCTCCTCTCTGCCTTGCACCCTTCTCCCTTCTGCATTGTACCCTTCTCCCCTCCGGCTTGCACCTTTCTCCCCTCTGCCTTGCACCCTTCTCCCCTCTGCCTTGCACCCTTCTCCCCTCCCGTTGCACCCTTCTCCCCTCTGCCTTGCACCCTTCTCCCCTCCGCCTTGCACCCTTCTCCCACTTCCCATTGCACCATTCTCCCATCTGCCTTGCACCCTTCTCTACCTTGCACCCTTGTCCTCTCTGACTTGCACCCCTCTCCTCTCTGCCCTGCACCCTTCTCTGCCTTGCACCCTTCTCCCCTCTGCCTTGTACCCTTCTCCCCTCTGCCTTGCACCCTTCTCCCCTCCCGTTGCACCCTTCTCCCCTCTGCCTTGCACCCTTCTCCCATCCGCCTTGCACCCTTCTCCCAGTTCCCATTGCACCATTCTCCCATCTGCCTTGCACCCTTCTCTACCTTGCACCCTTGTCCTCTCTGACTTGCACCCCTCTCCTCTCTGCCCTGCACCCTTCTCTGCCTTGCACCCTTCTCCCCTCTGCCTTGTACCCTTCTCCCCTCCACCTTGCACCTTTCGCCCCTCTACCTTGCACCCTTCTACCCTCCTCCTTGCACCCTTCTCCTCTCTGTCTTTCACTGTTCTCCCCTCTGCCATGCACCTTTCTCCTCTTCTCCCCTCTGTCTTACACCCTTCCCCCCTCTGCCTTGCACCCTTCTCCCCTCCGCCTTGCAGCCTTCTCCCACTTCCCGTTGCACCATTCTCCCCTCTGCCTTGCACCCTTCTCTACCTTGCACCCTTGTCCTCTCTGCCTTGCACCCCTCTCCTCTCTGCCCTGCACCCTTCTCCCCTCTGCCTTGTACCCTTCTCCTCTCTGCCTTGCACCCTTCTCCCCTCTGCCTTGTACCCTTCTCCCCTCCACCTTGCACCTTTCGCCCCTCTGCCTTGCACCTTTCTCCCCTCCGCCTTGCACCCTTCTCCTCTCTGTCTTGCACCGTTCTCCCCTCTGCCTTGCACCGTTCTCCCCTCTGTCCTGCACCCTTCTCCCCTCTGTCTTGCACCCTTCTCTCCCTCCCTGTTGCTCCCTTCTCCACTCTGCCTTGCACCCTTCTCCCCTCCGCCTTGCACCCTTCTCTACCTTGCACCCTTCTCCTCTCTGCCTTGCACCCTTCTCCCTTCTGCCTTGCACCCTTCTCCTCTCTGCCTTGCACCCTTCTTCCCTCTGCCTTGTACCCTTCTCCCCTCGCACCTTTCTCCCCTTTGCCTTGCACCCTTCTCCCCTCTGCCTTGCACCCTTCTCCCCTCCCCGTTGCACCCTTCTCCCCTCTGTCTTGCACCATTCTCCCCTCTGCCTTGCACCCTTCTCCCCTCTGCCTTGTACCCTTCTCCTCTCTGCCTTGCACCCTTCTCCCCTCTGCCTTGTACCCTTCTCCCCTCCCCTTGCACCATTCGCCCCTCTGCCTTGCACCTTTCTCCCCTCCGACTTGCACCCTTCTCCTCTCTGTCTTGCACTGTTCTCCCCTCTGCCTTGCACCCTTCTCCCCTCTGTCTTGCACCCTTCTCTCCCTCCCTGTTGCACCCTTCTCCCCTCTGCCTTGCACCCTTCTCCCCTCCGCCTTGCACCCTTCTCTACCTTGCACCCTTCTCCTCTCTGCCTTGCACCGTTCTCCCCTCTGCCTTGTACCCTTCTCCCCTCGCACCTTTCTCCCCTCTGCCTTGCACCCTTCTCCCCTCTGCCTTGCACCCTTCTCCCCTCCGCCTTGCACCCTTCTCCCACTTCCCATTGCACCATTCTCCCCTCTGCCTTGCACCCTTCTCTACCTTGCACCCTTGTCCTCTCTGACTTGCACCCCTCTCCTCTCTGCCCTGCACCCTTCTCTGCCTTGCACCCTTCTCCCCTCTGCCTTGTACCCTTCTCCTCTCTGCCTTGCACCCTTCTCCCCTCTGCCTTGTACCCTTCTCCCCTCCACCTTGCACCTTTCGCCCCTCTGCCTTGCATCCTTCTACCCTCCGCCTTGCACCCTTCTCCTCTCTGTCTTTCACTGTTCTCCCCTCTGCCTTCCACCTTTCTCCCCTTCTCCCCTCTGTCTTACACCCTTCTCCCCTCTGCCTTGCACCCAACTCCCCTCCGCCTTGCAGCCTTCTCCCACTTCCCGTTGCACCATTCTCCCCTCTGCCTTGTACCCTTCTCTACCTTGCACCCTTGTCCTCTCTGCCTTGCACCCCTCTCCTCTCTGCCCTGCACCCCTCTCTGCCTTGCACACTTCTCCTCTATACCTTGCACCCTTCTCCCCTCTGCCTTGTACCCTTCTCCCCTCTGCCTTGTACCCTTCTCCCCTCCACCTTGCACCTTTCGCCCCTCTGCCTTGCACCTTTCTCCCCTCCGCCTTGCACCTTTCTCCTCTCTGTCTTGCACCGTTCTCCCCTCTGCCTTGCACCCTTCTCCCCTCTGTCCAGCACCCTTTACCCCTCTGTCTTGCACCCTTCTCTCCCTCCCTGTTGCTCCCTTCTCCCCTCTGCCTTGCACCCTTCTCCCCTCCGCCTTGCACCCTTCTCTACCTTGCACCCTTCTCCTCTCTGCCTTGCACCCTTCTCCCTTCTGCCTTGCACCCTTCTCCTCTCTGCCTTGCACCCTTCTTCCCTCTGCCTTGTACCCTTCTCCCCTCGCACCTTCCTCCCCTTTGCATTGCACCCTTCTCCCCTCTGCCTTGCACCCTTCTCCCCTCCCCGTTGCACCCTTCTCCCCTCTGTCTTGCACCATTCTCCCCTCTGCCTTGCACCCTTCTCCCCTCTGCCTTGTACCCTTCTCCTCTCTGCCTTGCACCCTTTTCCCCTCTGCCTTGTACCCTTCTCCCCTTCCACTTGCACCTTTCGCCCCCCTGCCTTGCACCTTTCTCCCCTCCGACTTGCACCCTTCTCCTCTCTGTCTTGCACTGTTCTCCCCTCTGCCTTGCACCCTTCTCCCCTCTGTCTTGCACCCTTCTCCCCTCTGTCTTTCACCCTTCTCTCCCTCCCTGTTGCACCCTTCTCCCCTCTGCCTTGCACCCTTCTCCCCTCAGCCTTGCACCCTTCTCTACCTTGCACCCTTCTCCTCTCTGCCTTGCACCCTTCTCCTCTCTGCCTTGCACCCTTCTCCCCTCTGCCTTGTACCCTTCTCCCCTCGCACCTTTCTCCCCTCTGCCTTGCACCCTTCTCCCCTCTGCCTTGCACCCTTCTCCCCTCCCCGTTGCACCCTTCTCCCCTCTGCCTTGAACCCTTCTCTACCTTGCACAATTCTGCTCTCTGCCTTGCACCCTTCTCCCCTCTACCTTGCACCCTTATCCTCTCTGCCTTGCACCCTTCTCCCCTCTGCCTTGCACCCTTCTTCCCTCCACCTTGCACCCTTCTCCCCTCTGCCTTGCACCCTTGTCCTCTCTGCCTTGCACCCTTCTCCACTCTGCCTTGCACCCTTCTCCCCTCGGCCTTGCACCCTTGTTCCTTCGGCCTTGCACCCTTCTCCCCTCGGCCTTGCACCCTTGTTCCCTCGGCCTTGCACCCTTCCCCCCCTCCGCCTTTCACCCTTCTCCCCTCTGCCTTAACCCCTTCTGCCCTCCGCCTTGCACCCTTCTCCTCTCTACCTTGCACCCTTCTCCCCTCTGCCTTGCACTCTTCTCCCCCTCCGCTTTGCACCCTTCTCTACCTTTCACCCTTCTCCCCTCTGCCTTAAACCCTTCTGCCCTCCGCCTTGCACCCTTCTCCTCTCTACCTTGCACCCTTCTCCTCTCTGCCTTGCACACTTCTCCTCTATACCTTGCACCCTTCTCCCCTCTGCCTTGTACCCTTCTCCCCTCTGCCTTGCACCTTTCTCGACCTCCCCTTGCACCCTTCCCACCCTGCCACCTGGAACAATTACACCATTTCAAAAACATGATGTACTAGGGCCGGCCCTGATTTGGCCCACACTGGATGCACTGGCGATCCACGGGGGGGGCAAGTGCCCCCCCCTTGCACCCCCCTGCGGACGCCCATGCAGACACTCTTCATGCTTTGAAAAAAGTGGGGTGCGGCCCTTAACGATGGACCGCTCATGCCCGTTTTCTGTATGGGTTGCTGAGCTTGCAGTCAGACCCGCAAAGGGTCCACTGCAATTCAAACAGAGCATTGGCCATGTGGAGTACAAATGGGTGGTACAGCTTCCTCAGACTGCTAACTGTGCAGAAGAGAAGGAGGTAAGTGCTGCAGGAAGAGGCTTCACAAAAGCGCAGGAGGAAGGGGATCTTCACAATCAACGGGTTGGTTTTTGGGAAGGGGGCCTTAACATAGAAAATTAGACAGAATATTGGCTCAGATGGAATACCACTTGCTGGGCCAGAAGGCTCAAGGCAAAGGAGAGTTCTGGAAGTATAAATAAAGGGCTGAGGTGATACATCAGGAAGCTGGATAGCACATGGAGGTTCAGAGGACTGCAGGTGATGGATGAGGCTGAGGTCACACACCTAGGGTGGCTAGGGGTGAATGCAGCTCAGGAAAGATGTGTTCACAGCATCATGGAAGAGCTGAGCCCTCCTATTACACTGTAGAGAACGCTCAGCAGCTGTGCACCCCAGCTTGCTTCAATTGCAACAGACACGGTGGCAAAAAGAAAAGGGGATGTCTGAGTTATGGTTACAGACTCAGGTGGTAGATGAAGCTGCAAGGGACAAGAAAGGCACACCCATTGCTGTCTGAAGGTCGAGTACATGGAGTTGCAATTAGGTCAAAAATGTAATAAGCTGCACTAGAAAAACACCTGGTGAAGTCTTAGAAGCTGGTGAGAGGAAGGAGATAACCTCAGGGACAGTAGGGTCAACTCTAGCTGGGGGACTAGCCCAGAGCTATTCCAATTTTGAGTCTCTGACTCTTTGAAATCTTAACAATAGACGGTCACCCGAAGAAGGCTCAAGAGCCGAAACGCGCGTAGTGGTGTCTACCGCTTTGCCTTCATCACTCCATATACGTTTCATGTCTATTGATTTTGTATTTTCGCTTATGTATTTTTAATTCAATATCATATAACCAAAACAAATAATCACCCAAAAAAACTATAAAAAGCATGAGAAAACAAAGAAAATAAAAGTTTAACAATACTTATATATACATAAAAACAATAAAGTTATATCAGAAATAATTTATGCTTATTGGTTTCTGTATACAGTTGGACTTAATACATCACTCATTTTAGGTTTTCATTTTCAGAAAACTATAGATTAAATTATTTAACCATTGTTTGTCACTTGGCTATAGACCTTTCCTAACTCTGTTTCTTCCCTATGTATAGCAAGTGCAACAATATTACATAGGGGTCCCCTTTTTCCAAATATTTGTCAATTGACATTACACATGCAGTGTATTATGCCCAGTGACCACCGCCTTCCTCAGGACCCTAAGAAAAGGTCTCACAACAGTTCAATTTAAATATATAGCATTTATTATTTTCTTCAAAAAAGTTTCTCCAAGGCTGAACATATTGAATTATAAATGACTAATTGTGAATTATGGAGATCTTTTTCACTGAGGGGTACTGAGTGACATCAAATAGACTAGAGCAAAGCTCGAGTTACCTATAATGCCACTCAGAACCCAGAGGTGAAAAACATCACATTAATTCACTTGTTATGCTTCCATAATTTAATGGTATGCATGGCCCATAAAATCATCTCGTCCTGTTGTCAATTGCAATGCTGGGGCAGAGGAATAATGGGGGACACAAACATAACATGAGTGACCAAGATGTAAGAATACCTGCCATCCTTAACAGCCACTGCCTCCTCCCCTGCCTTCATTCCCCTCATACCGCTGTGATTTCTGCTTTAAGTCAAAGCAGACAAGCAGACAAGCAGCCCTGCACCGACAGGCTCTCAGAGAGGCCTGTCAGCCTGGCTTGAAGGCCTTTGTGACTTGGCAACAGTGAGTAAAGTTTTAGTGAGTTACCAGATTTAGAATCTGATGCTACAGGTAGAAGCCATGCATAACAGAAATATACGCATTAAATGTCACAGAGTTGTGCCTAGAAGGCAGGTGAAAGATATGGGAAATATTGACTAGCAGTTTTAAATTGGCAACTCAGACTTATTATAGTGAATGCAGAGTGTGACGATTCCAAGACCTCAAAAAACACAAAAAATAGAAAAACAGCATGGCGTGAGGTCAAATTTTCTGTTTACCTGTTATTACTACATTTTGCACTAGTAATACTGTCTTAGATCATTTCAATCATCATAAGTTGCACATCCCTTCAAATATGTTTCTCGTCTGCACCCTAAAATGTGTGTTAGCGAAACATGCCAACACCCTCTTTTAAAGGGGCAATTCTGTAAATCATGTTAAAATACATTTCAAAACCCCATTTGATCTCATCAAACAAAGCAGCATTCTAGAATGTGCATTGTTAGTATTTGTGAGAGATGCAGAACTGGGCAAGGAGAATTATTTTCCCCACCCTAGTTTTAGCTCTTTGTTTTTGCTGTGTCTTCTCCAATTCAGGCATATATCACAGCCCCAAGATAATCTTTGTGTGGCCCACTTTCCTATTCTGCAGTCTCTTGCTGGAAGAGCTTCTCTATTTTCGTTGTATTTTGTGGTGGTATCTGTTGACCTATGGATCCATCACTAGTGATTGTGAGTAAAGGAAATGCCACATGACCATCTTACGGTATGATACGGTGGCTTGTTCAGACTCTGGCAATGACTTTTCTCAGGGTCAGCAAAGTGTTACTATAGATTTCAGAGTAGTGGTAAGCAAAGGCACCATGGGTCAGTCTCTGAAGTCCTGTACCTAGTGGTTGAAGACTGAGGCCAGGTGAGCTTGGCGGATGGACCACCAGCCCTGGAATTATGTACTAAAAGACTACCCTATGTAAAATGTTGTGCCAGTGTGCAGCAAGCATGGTCATCACTGGGCTAGAATCATATGCCATTATATGCCTAGGCCATAGTGATCATACCATTGTTTGTAAGGGTGAAGCTGTCCAGTCACCTGTGCTCACTGTAATATAGCAGAAGCAGAAATGCCCAGGGATCATGGGGTCATAGAGCTACTGCACAGGGCTTGGTTGTATCCAGATGGAGAGAGCGCCAAAGGCAGCCAATCGGCATAACCCGGCTGCCTGGCTGCAGTACTAGGATAGCCAAACTGACCAGGGTCTGGATGGGGAGAAGTGGATTAATGCCAGGAGAGAGATGCACTGGCAGTCAGGCAGTTGGAAAGTGGAGGGTGGCACTATGGTTGGGGTGACTTGCCCCAGTTTCAGCGGCAGCCAATAATGGCCTGGGGCGGGGGGGGGCCATGGGGGGGCAGTCAGAACACATGTGCACACTCATGCGCACACCTATTTACATGCACCATGCACACTCACTCATACTCATCCTTTCGAAATCATGCACACATACACTCACTATTCACACACACACACACAGTCACAGCATGCATGCACAAATACACACACATTCATACATACTCACACGCACCTGACATTAAAAAAAACTCTTACCTGGAAGCTGTGCTGATATCAGGTATACCGGATTGAAAGAGGAAAGCCTCTGTGGTTCCTGCAGGCTTTGGGGAAGGGTCTGCCAGAAAATCCACCTCCCTTTCTCATTGGTTGATCTTGTCATAGGCCAGTTAGTGAGTGGAGGACATTAACCTACTCGTCAAAGATTGGGATTGTGTCAGTGAGGGAGAAGACCTTGCAGCATTTTTTTGGGCTAAGGAGGTCACACCCACAGGGCTGTGAAATCTGCAGCCCTCCAACATTCGGCCTAGGCAGTCAGGCACCTGCGATTTAGCGCATGTACAGCTATTGCTGCCTGACCCAAACACAAAGACTGTCTGTCAGGCTGACCTTTGCTAAGCCAGACAGACGCTCATGGGCGTCTGCAGAAATGTTTCCGGGGGGGGGGGGGGGATTAACTTCATCACCATCCCCCTTGCACCCTTCTCCCCTCTGCCTTGCACCCTTCTCCCCTCCCCATTGCACCCTTTTCCCCTTCCACCTTGTACCCTACTCCACCTCCACCTTGCACCATTCTCCCCTCTGCCTTGCACCCTTCTCCCCTCTGCCTTGCACCCTTCTTCCCCTCCCCATTGCACCCTTCTCCCCCTTGTACCCTACTACACCTCCGCCTTGCACCCTTTTCTACCTTGCACCATTCTCCCCTCCGCCTTGCACCCTTCTCCCCTCTGCCTTGCACCCTTCTCCCCTCTACCTTGCACCCTTCTACCCCCTCTGCTGTGCACAATTCTCCCCTCTTCCTTGCACCCTTCTCCCCACTGTCTTGCACCCTTCTATTCTCTGCCTTGCACCCTTCTCCTCTCTGCCTTGCACCCTTCTCCCCCTCCGCCTTGCACCCTTCTCCTCCTCTGCCTTGCACCCTTCTCCCCTTCTACCTTGCACCCTTCTCTGACTTGCACCCTTCTCCCCTCTGCCTTGCACCATTCTCCCCCTCCACCTTGCACCCTTCTCCCCCTCCGCCTTGCACCCTTCTCCACCTTGAACCCATATCCCCCTTTGCCTTGAACCATTCTCCCCCTTGCACCCTTGTCCCCTCTGCCTTGCACCCTTCTCCACTCCGCCATGCACCCTTCTCTACCTTGCACCCTTCTGCTCTCTGCCTTGTACCCTTCTGCCCTCTGCCTTGCACCCTTCTACTGTCTGCCTTGCACTCTTCTCCCCTCTGCCTTGCACCCTTCTCCCCTCCGACTTGCACCCTTCTCCACCATGCACCCTTCTCCTCTCTGCCTTGTACCCTTCTCCTCTCTGCCTTGCACCCTTCTCCCTTCTGCATTTTACCCTTCTCCCCTCCGGCTTGCACCTTTCTCCCCTCTGCCTTGTACCCTTCTCCCCTCCCGTTGAACCCTTCTCCCCTCTGCCTTGCACCCTTCTCCCCTCCGCCTTGCACCCTTCTCCCACTTCCCGTTGCACCATTCTCCCCTCTGCCTTGCACCCTTCTCTACCTTGCACCCGTGTCCTCTCTGCCTTGCACCCCTCTCCTCTCTGCCCTGCACCCTTCTCTGCTCTGCCTTGCATCCTTCTCCCCTTTGCCTTGTACCCTTCTCCTCTCTGCCCTGCACCCTTCTCCCCTCTGCCTTGTACCCTTCTCCCCTCCACCTTGCACCTTTTGCCCCTCTGCCTTGCACCCTTCTCCCCGCACCCTTCTCCTCTCTGTCTTGCACCGTTCCCCCCTCTGCCTTGCACCTTTCTCTCCTTCTCCCCTCTATCTTGCACCCTTCTCCCCCTCCCCGTTGCACCCTTCTCCCCTCTGCCTTGCACCATTCTCCCCTCCACCTTGCACACTTCTCTACCTTGCACGCTTCTCCTCTCTGCCTTGTACCCTTCTCCTCTCTGCCTTGCACCCTTCTCCCCTCTGCCTTGTACCCTTCTCCCCTCCACCTTGCACCTTTCGCCCCTCTGTCGTGCACCCTTCTCCCTTCCGCCTTGCATCTTTCTCCTCTCTGTCTTGCACTGTTCTCCCCTCTGCTTTGCACCCTTCTCCCCTCTGTCTTGCACCCTTCTTCCCTCAGTCTTGCACCCTTCTCCCCCTCTGCTTTGCACCCTTCTCCCCTCTGCCTTGCACCCTTCTCCCCCTCCCCATTGTACCCTTCTCACCTTCCCCCTTGTACCATACTCCACCTCCTCCTTTTCTACCTTGCACCATTCTCCCCTCTGCCTTGCACCCTTCTCCCCTCTACCTAGCACCCTTCTCCCCCTCCCCATTGCACCCTTCTCCCCCTCATACCCTACTCCACCTCCGCCTTGCACACTTTTCTACCTTGCACCATTCTCCCCTCTGCCTTGTACCCTTCTCCCCTCCACCTTGCACCTTTCGCCCCTCTGCCTTGCACTCTTCTCCCCTCCGCCTTGCACCCTTCTCCTCTCTGTCTTGCACCGTTCTCCCCACTGCCTTGCACCCTTCTCCCCTCTGTCTTGCACCCTTCTCCTCTCTGCCTTGCACCTCTCTCCCCTCTGCCTTGCACCCTTCTCTTCTCTGCCTTGCACCCTTCTCCCCTCTCCCTTGTACCCTTCTCCCCTCGCACCTTTCTCCCCTCTGCCTTGCACCCTTCTCCCCCCTGCCTTGCACCCTTCTCCCCTCCCCGTTGCACCCTTCTCCCCTCTGCCTTGAACCCTTCTCCCCTCCGCCTTGCATTCTTCTCCCTCTCCCTGTTGCACCATTCTACCCTCTGTCTTGCACCCTTCTCTACCTTGCACACTTCTCCTCTCTGCCTTGCACCCTTCTCCCCTCTACCTTGCACCCTTATCCTCTCTGCCTTGCACCCTTCTCCCCTCTGCCTTGCACCCTTCTTCCCTCCGCCTTGCACCCTTCTCCCCTCTGCCTTGCACCCTTGCCCTCTCTGCCTTGCACCATTCTCCACTCTGCCTTGCACCCTTCTCCCCTCGGCCTTGCACCCTTGTCCCCTCGGCCTTGCACCCTTCTCCCCTCCGCCTTGCACACTTCTCTACCTTTCACCCTTCTCCCCTCTGCCTTAAACCCTTCGGCCCTCCGCCTTGCACCCTTCTCCTCTCTACTTTCCACCCTTCTCCTCTCTGCCTTGCACCCTTCTCCTCTCTACCTTGCACCCTTCTCCTCTCTGCCTTATACCCTTCTTCCCTCTGCCTTGCACCCTTCTCGGCCTCCCCTTGCACCCTTCCCACCCAATGGAGGGGACTGCCACCTGGAACAATGGCACCATTTAAAAAACATGATGGACTAGGGCCGGCACTGATTTGGCCACACCGGACACACTGGCGATCCACGGGGGGGCAAGTGCCCCCCCTTGCACCCCCCTGCGGACGCCCATGCAGACACTCTTCATGCTTTGAAAAAAAGTGGGGTGCGGCCCTTAACGATGGGCCGCACATGCCCGTTTTCTGTATGGGTTGCTGAGCTTGCAGTCAGCCCAGCAAGGGGTCCACTGCAATTCAAACAGAGCATTGGCCATGTGGAGTACAGATGGGGGGTGCAGCTTCCTCAGACTGCTAACTGTGCAGAACAGAAGGAGGTAAGTGCTGCAGGAAGAGGCTTCACAAAAGCGCAGGAGGAAGGGGATCTTCACAATCAACGGGTTGGTTTTTGGGAAGGGGGCTGTTGGACAGGCCACATGAAGGGCCGCTCTCCCCCGGCCCAACCAGGCCCGAGTCCAGTCACGCAAGTACCACACACCACCATTGCACGTCCTCCGTCCCCTCAGGGACCCCGGCCCTCGAGCATGCCGACCTCGTGGGTCCGATCCTCTGCTGGCCCACGCGCCCAACCTGGGGCGCCATCTTGGACACTCCACCACGAGGCCGCCTGGCCCCCGATCGACCTCGACCCTGGGCCTGGCCCGGCCTCAGACATTCCGGCACCACTCTCCACCCAGGAGGTGAGCGGCCTACTTGGCGAGTCAATGGGAGAAAGAGGTGTCGATGGCTCTCCCCCGCCAAGGGCCGCTCGCCCATCGCCTCCCCGGGCGCTGGCTCCACCCCCCTGCTGGGTGTCTGGACTCCCTCATCCCGGACCTCCCGACCTCCAAGTGCGAGGGTCCGGACATCAAAGCACACCAGCCCTATAACTGGGGCAGCTCCAGAGCAGGAAGGCAGTTGTATCTTGGAGTCGAGAGACGTAAAGAGGAACTCATCCTGGACGGACTACTGGCGCTGCCGTAACTCTGTCCTGTGCACCATCGTCCTGCCTGTTGGCGCTGCCACAGTCGTCGTAACCTTCATCATCTTCATCGTCGTCGGGACCTGCTGGCGTGGCCGCGGACCGTTGTAACCGCCATCTTCACCGGGACCTGCAGGCTCCGCCGCGGACCGTCGTTTTCCTTCGTCCATCTCGGGACCTGCCTGGCTCCGCCGCGGCCCGATCATCTAGAACGCCGAGCTCGAGGATTGAGAGCTATTTTCCACTCATTGGTAACAAAGACTGTCCCGCTACCCCCTTTCCTAAGCCAGAGACTAGAACCGAGGGGACCCCTGAGTCCAGACCTCCTTGTATCCATCATCGTAACCTAAGAATTGCATATAAAGTCTCGTTAACCTTCAACCTTGTGTGGTGTCCGTCTGTGGGGGGGAAGTTACTTGTCTGTACAGTCGTTGGAGACGGCTCTCCCTGGAGACCTCTCCCCGTAACCTCGGCCGACCCTCCCGGTCCGTCTAACATTGGTGGCCAGCGGCGCGATCCGAATCACCGCATAAACGTACAGAGAGTAGCTCACCCCACGACGAAGTCACAATGACCACGAAAGAGAGCGGATCAACCGAGAAATTCCAAATGGAGAAATTGGAGGAGTACAACCATCGTGAACTAAAACAATTCTGCATCGAACTGGGTATCGCTACCACCGGACTGAGTACCAAGGACGATTTTAAGCATGCCCTAGAATCTTGGGCAGAGACCGGGGCTGCCGGAACCCCTGATCAAAGCACCGCAGAAAAAACGACCACGGCCCCTGAAGGACAAAGAACGGGTCTCTCGCAAGACGAGATCCAGGAAAGAGAAAGAACCCGACTACACGAACTAGAAATGGCCCGACTCAAAATGGACGTTGAACTTAAGTTGGCCGAACAAAAAATCAACTTAGAGCACCTGCGTCTCCGAGAAGAAAGAGAGGAGAAACAGAGACAAAGGGAGCTTGAGGAAAAGAAACTAGCGTACGAACACGAACGGAACCTAGCCGAGATCAACCTACGCAAGCAGAATAAAGAAGCAGGGGTGCCCGAGCGACCCCCCACCTCAGGGGCCACAGACAAAAAGGTACACATCCCCAAGGATGTTGTCCGAGAATATTTCAGAGAGGACGACATCCAGCAATGGTTTAAGGCCTATGAAATCGCTATGACTGCCCACCGGATCGATAGAAGCGACTGGGGAGCCGGTCTCTGGGGAAGATTCCTCAATGAGGGCCGCGACACCCTGCTACAGCTCCCGGACCACCAGATGACCTCCTACGACCATATGAAAGCGGCACTCCTCACCCGCTATGGCCTCACACCCGAGATGTACCGTCAGAGGTTCCGAGACTGCACCCGCATCCCGGGTACAACTTGGGTGGACTATGTAACATACTTTAGCCGAGCCTTCGAGGGCTGGATCAGAGGAAACAACGTCACGACCTACGAGCAACTATTTAATCTGATGGTATGGGAGCATCTGTCGAACAATTGCTTCATTGAACTCCGCCAGCACCTCCTCGACAGCAAGTTAACGGATCCCCGGCAGCTCGCAGCCGAAGCTGACCGGTGGGAGATCACCAGAGTGGGCCGGAATGGGTCCTACGAACAGAACCGGAACAACAATGGTCAGCACCGACCCAGAGGAGGAGGAGGGGGCCAAGGGCGAGGAAGAGACAACGCCCCGGTCGCCCCCGCTACCAACACAACCCCCCCGGCCAACCGGGGCAGCACCCCAGCGCGACCGGGGTACAGAGCCAATGTCACGTGTCACCGATGTCAACGAGTCGGCCACTATGCGAACGACCCAAACTGCCCGCAGTACCAGAGCCCAAGACCCCGCCAAGTGGCCGCTGCAGCCCTAGGGGAAGAACAGATCTCCGAGGAGCAGGAAGAATACGAACAAGAGCATCAAGAGTGGGAGCCAGCCGCCATGGCTCTAGCCTGCTTAGGGGGGAAAGACATGGTCCCGCGGGTCCCCCTACCCGCTAACACCCAGAAGTACAGCCAATGGGTGAGCATCAATGGACGCCAGGCCGAAGCCCTTCGTGACACCGGGGCCAGTGTAACAGCCGTCCGCTGTCACCTGGTGGCCCCAGAACAGTATCTACCGAACATTCTCTGCCCTGTACGATCAGCCGATAACTCGGAAAGCCTGTGTCGGATGGCCTGCGTCCCCTTCGAATGGGGGGGGGTCTCCGGCATGTTGAAGGTAACGGTCCGAGACGATGCCCCTGTAGACTGCCTCCTGGGCAATGACCTTGAAAGCTCTCCGTGGGCCGCCGTGGAGCGAAGAGAACACCTGGGGATGTTGGGCGTCCCGGACTGGGCGTGCGTCACCACCCGTTCCATGGCCGCCCGTGCCAACCACCGCACAGAAGAACCCGAATGGCCGGCGCCACCGCCTCCGGTCGCCCCAGCCGAAAACACCGACCGTGACATTCCCTCCGAACCAGCTCAACCTACCGACCTCGCTAACCTCGACCAGTGGCCTCAAGAAGGGGGGCCCACGCAAGAACAATTTCGCCAAGAACAGAAGACCTGTCCCTCCCTCGAGGGACTCCGCCAGCAAGCGCTCGCCCAAAGCGCAGGGGATACCTCCGGAACTCATTGGGTCTACTGGGACAATGATCTGCTGTACAGCGAGCAAAGAATCGCCGAGCTGGGGAGCAGCCGAGTATTAGTGGTACCTCTCCGTTTTAGAGACTTCCTGTTAAACCTGGCCCACGATGTCCCCCTGGCAGGACACCTGGGACAAGATAAAACCTACAGTCGCCTAGTGACCCACTTCTTCTGGCCCAAAATGAGGAACGATGTGCACCAGCATTGCCGATCTTGCCCCACGTGCCAAGCCAGTGGAAAGAGCGGCCGCAAGCTAAAAGCTCCCCTACAACCTTTTCCCGTGGTCACTACCCCGTTTGAGAGAGTCGGAATAGACATTGTGGGGCCCCTGGACCCACGCACAAAACAAGGCCATCGATTCATCTTGGTGCTGGTGGACCACGCCACCCGCTACCCTGAGGCTGTCCCCCTGCGGACTGTGACCGCCCCGGTAGTCGGCCGGGCCCTGATGGGGATCTTCTCCCGTGTAGGCTTCCCCCGAGAAGTCGTCAGCGACAGAGGCACGAACTTTATTTCCAAATACATGAAGTCCCTCTGGCAACAGTGCGGGGTCACCTACCGATTCACAACCCCCTATCACCCTCAAGGGAACGGACTCGTTGAGCGGTTCAACCGCACGCTAAAGGGAATGATCGGGGGGTTGGAAGAGCCCCTCCGTCGCCAGTGGGATGTGCTGCTGCCGTGCCTCCTCTTCGCGTATCGAGAGGTCCCCCAGAAATCCCTGGGCTTCAGCCCATTTGAACTGCTGTATGGACACCCAGTGCGAGGGCCGCTCAGTCTCGTCAAAGAAGGCTGGGAGCTGCCTCCATCAAAGAACCCTCCAGATGTCTTCCGGTATCTCTTAACCCTCCGCAACCAGACCCGGCGGTTCCGGGAACTAGCAAAAGCCAACCTAGAGGCCAGTCAAGAGGACATGAAAAAGTGGTATGACCGGAATGCCTCATCCATTGAATTTGAACCTGGGCAACAGGTATGGGTGATGTCCCCCACCGAGCCATGTGCGCTACAAGACAAATGGACGGGGCCCTTCAAGGTAATCGAGCGCAAGGGCCCTGCCACCCATCTCATCGACATGGAATCCTCCCGGAACCCTCTCCGGGTCCTCCACGCTAACAGACTGAAGCCCCACTTTGTGCGCACAGAACTCAGCCTCCTGATGGCCACAGACACTGGGGCGGAAGAAGACTCCGAGCCCCTCCCTGACCTCCTACGGACTCGGGAGCAAGACGGCTCCGTGGATGGGGTCCGACTCTCGGAGGCCCTCACCAGAGAACAACGCCAAGAGTGTCAAGCTCTCCTGTCACAGTTCGCCAGCCTGTTCTCCCTCACCCCAGGTGTCACTTCCTGGTGTGTGCACGATGTGGACACGGGGGACAGCCCCCCTATTCGCCACCGGGCCTACCGCGTGCCAGATCGGGTACGGGCCTGCATCCAGGAAGAAGTAGCCAAGATGCTCACGCTCGGGGTCATCGAGCCCTCAGACAGTCCTTGGGCCAGCCCTGTCGTACTGGTCCCCAAAGCAGCTGCCCCCGGCACCACACCAGAACTCCGGTTCTGCGTCGACTACCGGGGCTTGAATGCGGTCACCAGAACCGACGCACATCCCATCCCCCGGGCAGATGAACTAGTCGACCGAATGGGAGCTGCCCGCTACCTCAGTATCTTCGACCTGACGGCAGGCTATTGGCAGATCGGTCTCACACCCCGGGCACAAGAACGTTCTGCCTTCTCCACCCCCGATGGCCATTACCATTTCACGGTCATGCCCTTCGGCATGAAGAATGCCCCAGCAACGTTCCAACGGCTCGTCAATCAAGTCCTGGCGGGGCTCGAAGGATTCAGCGCCGCCTACCTAGACGACATCGCTGTATACAGCCACCATTGGTCCGAGCACCTCCACCACCTCCGAGCAGTGCTACAAGCCCTTCAGCGAGCTGGCCTCACGATCAAGGCCAGCAAGTGTCAAATTGGGCAAGGGTCGGTAACCTACCTCGGACACCAGGTGGGAAGCGGCCTGGTGGCTCCTCTGCAGCTAAAAATTGCCGCCATCCAGGCCTGGCAGCCCCCCATCACCCAGACTGAGGTACGAGCCTTCCTGGGCCTCACGGGCTATTACCGAAGGTTCGTGAAAGACTATGGTACCATAGTGGGGCCCCTCACAGAACTCACGTCAAAGAATCAGCCCAAGAAAGTCAACTGGACCCTGGATTGTCAATCTGCATTTGAACAATTGAAGGCCGCCATGTGTTCCGCCCCTGTGCTCCAGGCCCCAGACTACAGCCGGGAGTTCGTCGTCCAGACGGATGCCTCCGACCATGGCATTGGGGCAGTCCTGTCTCAAGTGAACACCGAAGGCCTTGATCAACCGGTGGCCTTCATCAGCCGGAGACTGCTACCACGGGAGCAACGCTGGAGCACCATAGAGAGGGAGGCCTTCGCTGTGGTATGGGCCCTCAAGAAGCTCCGGCCCTACCTTTTTGGCACCCACTTTCGGGTGCAGACCGACCACCGACCCCTGCAGTGGTTGATGCATATGCGGGGGGAAAACCCAAAGTTGCTACGTTGGTCCATCTCCCTACAGGGGATGGACTTCACTGTTGAACACCGGCCTGGGCCAGATCACGCCAACGCGGACGGCCTGTCCCGGTTCTTCCGCCTCGACGAGGAGAGTCCCCAAGAAGATGGGTAACTCTCCCCGCCTTCAGCTGGGGGGGACGCATGTTGGACAGGCCACATGAAGGGCCGCTCTCCCCCGGCCCAACCAGGCCCGAGTCCAGTCACGCAAGTACCACACACCACCATTGCACGTCCTCCGTCCCCTCAGGGACCCCGGCCCTCGAGCATGCCGACCTCGTGGGTCCGATCCTCTGCTGGCCCACGCGCCCAACCTGGGGCGCCATCTTGGACACTCCACCACGAGGCCGCCTGGCCCCCGATCGACCTCGACCCTGGGCCTGGCCCGGCCTCAGACATTCCGGCACCACTCTCCACCCAGGAGGTGAGCGGCCTACTTGGCGAGTCAATGGGAGAAAGAGGTGTCGATGGCTCTCCCCCGCCAAGGGCCGCTCGCCCATCGCCTCCCCGGGCGCTGGCTCCACCCCCCTGCTGGGTGTCTGGACTCCCTCATCCCGGACCTCCCGACCTCCAAGTGCGAGGGTCCGGACATCAAAGCACACCAGCCCTGTAACTGGGGCAGCTCCAGAGCAGGAAGGCAGTTGTATCTTGGAGTCGAGAGACGTAAAGAGGAACTCATCCTGGACGGACTACTGGCGCTGCCGTAACTCTGTCCTGTGCACCATCGTCCTGCCTGTTGGCGCTGCCACAGTCGTCGTAACCTTCATCATCTTCATCGTCGTCGGGACCTGCTGGCGTGGCCGCGGACCGTTGTAACCGCCATCTTCACCGGGACCTGCAGGCTCCGCCGCGGACCGTCGTTTTCCTTCGTCCATCTCGGGACCTGCCTGGCTCCGCCGCGGCCCGATCATCTAGAACGCCGAGCTCGAGGATTGAGAGCTATTTTCCACTCATTGGTAACAAAGACTGTCCCGCTACCCCCTTTCCTAAGCCAGAGACTAGAACCGAGGGGACCCCTGAGTCCAGACCTCCTTGTATCCATCATCGTAACCTAAGAATTGCATATAAAGTCTCGTTAACCTTCAACCTTGTGTGGTGTCCGTCTGTGGGGGGGAAGTTACTTGTCTGTACAGTCGTTGGAGACGGCTCTCCCTGGAGACCTCTCCCCGTAACCTCGGCCGACCCTCCCGGTCCGTCTAACAGGGGCCTTAACATAGAAAATGAGACAGAATATTGGATCAGATGGAATACTACTTGCTGGGCCAGAAGATTCAAGGCAAAGGAGAGTTCTGGAAGTATAACTAGAGGGCTGAGGTGATACATCAGGAAGCTGGATAGCACATCGAGGTTCAGGGGACTGCAAGTGATGGATGAGGCTGAGGGCACACACCTAGGGGTGGCTAGGGGTGAATGCAGCTCAGGAAAGATGTGTTCACAGCATCATGGAAGAGATGAGCCCTCCTATTGCACTGTAGAGAACGCTCAGCAGCTGTGCACCCCAGCTTGCTTCAATTGCAACAGACACGGAGGCAAAAAGAAAAGGGGGGTGTCTGAGTTATGGTCACAGACTCAGGTGGTAGATGAAGCTGCAAGGGACAAGAAAGGCACCCACAGTGCTGTCAGAAGGTCGAGTACATGGAGTTGCAATTAGGTCAAAAATGTAATAAGCTGCACTTGAAAAACACCTGGTGAAGTCTTAGAAGCTGGTGAGAGGAAGGAGATAACCTCAGGGACAGTAGGGCCAACTCTAGCTTGGGGACTAGCCCAGAGCTATTCCATGTGTGGCACGGGAGGAAATTGGGCCAATCGTTGTATCAAAGGGAAGGACCCTGCATGCTGACTTACCTACAACCTGTGGAGTATATGCTGGCACAGGGGCCATAAGGCTGCAGGGCTTAAAGAGAGAAGTTCTGTACTGTTCTCGCCGGGTGGGCCCCATGCGATGTTAAGCAAGCAAGACAGCAGTTATGTAAGGATTCTTTGGCGCCGGTCACTCGTCTAGCACCTGAGGGAGCAGGATAGATGCTGTAAATGAGCAGGCATGGGTAGGGTGCATGTGTTAAGGTAGGGGAAAGAACTCCTTGCTTGTGGGCTGGGTCAGAGGAGCTCGCATTGCAGGTTTCAACCCATCAGCAATTTCTTACTCAATAGATAGTTTACACCTAGAAATTAGATTATATATCACTATCAAGATAAACAATATTAAGATAAGTATGTATTATTTACTCTGTACATGCTTACCTTGAGTAGTAATTGTAAGTGGAGTAAAGAACAATAGTTATACACTTACAATTACTGTTGTCAGTTGATGGAGTGGATACCAGACCATTGCAAACGATGTATTGCATACAAGATTGTGAGATCTCATGAACTACTTTACAGCGCTATTCACATAAAATGTTGTATTGATTAATACAGAAAATACAAGGAGATAATGGACGGAGCACTGACACCTTTCAGACACTCACCCCCAGTCACAGATCTGGGTTGAATCCATCATCTTTCTTTAGCTCACTTCACCTTCTCAGTTCAAACCCAGGCCTTATGCAAATCAGTCTTGACCATGTGCCTCATGGGAACAGTCCAGCCCGAACTGCCAAGCCAGTTCGGTACCAGAAACAAGTATCCTGGGACCGGTTTCGGGGTAACATCCCTCATCAGCCAGGCTAGCTTGAATCCGGTGGCAAAGTAAGCACAGGACCTACATCTGGTCATACACTGCCAAATTAGGGCAAACAAAGCAAACACAAGGAGATGATGGACCGAGGACTGAAACTTTCCAGACACTCACCCCCAGTCACAGATCTGGGTTGAATCCATCATCGTTCTTTAGCTCACTTCACTACCCCAGTTCAGACCCAGCTATATGCAAATCAGTCTTGATGCCTCACAGCAGTGAGAAACCAAATAGGCTGTTTGTCACTACCAGGACTTGCCACACAGTTAAGGCACATGTCCTACCTTTTACCTGCACCGCACCCTGCCCATAGGGTTAGCTAGGGCCTACCTTGGGGGTGACTGATATGTAGTAAAAGGGGAGTTGCAGGCGGGCAACGACTTTATATGCCACGTCATGGCGGCAGTAAACTGCACAGACAGGCCCTGCAATGACAGAGGCTTGAGACAGGTTTAAAAGGTGCTTCGGTGGGTGGCAAAAGCAGTGGTGCAAGCCCACCAGTGTAATTGCAACGAATGATAGACAGAATGCTGAATGATTCAAACATTGCCCCCTAGTCAAGAGATCTGGGTTAAATCCATATTTCTTTTGCCCACTACGCATCACCAGTTTGGACCCAATGATATGCAAATCAGTCTTGACCCTGTGCCTCATGGGAACGGTCAAGACCGAACTGCCAAGCCAGGTCCTCCCTGGACCGGAAACAAGCATTCTAGGACTGGTTTCAGGGTACGTCACCCTTCATCAGCCAGGCTAGCTTGAACCCACGTAGGGTGAAAAGTGTAACTGCAACAAATGATGGACAGAATGCTGAATGATTCAAACATTCTCCCCCAGTCAAGAGATCTGGGTTAAATACATCGTTCTTTTTCCCACTACACCTTGGACTTGGACCCAGCCATATGCAAATCAGTCTTGACCCTGTGGTTCATGGGAACAGTCCAGACCGAACTGAAAAGCCACATCCTTCCTGGACCGGAAACAAGCCTCTTGGGACCGGTTACGGGGTACATCACCCTTCATCAGCCAGGCTAGCTTGAATCCAGTCGCACAGTGAGCAAGGGACCCACGTCTGGGCATACCCATCTCACTTAGGGCGAAAAGTGTAACTGCAACAAATGAAGGCTGGAATGCTGAATGATTCAAACATTCTCCCCAGTCAAAGAGATCTGGGTTAAATCGATCGTTCTTTTGCCCACTACGCCACACCAGTTTGGAACCAGCCCTATGCAAATCAGTCTTGACCCTGTGCCTCATGGGAACAGTCCTGACCGAACTGCCAAGCCAGGCTCGCCCTGGACCGGAAACAAGCATCCTGGGACCAGTTTTGGGATATGTCACCCTTCACCAACCAGGCTACCTTGAATCCAGTGGCACAGTGAGCAAGGGACCCACGTCTGGGCATACCCATCCCACTTAGGGCGAAAAGTGTAACTGCAACAAATGATATCCGGAATGCTGAATGATTCAAACATTCCCAGTCAAGAGATCTGGGTTAAATCCGTCGTTCTTTTGCCCACTATGCCACCCCAGTTTGGACCCAGCCATATGCAAACCAGTCTTGACCCTGTGCCTCATGGGAGCAGTGTATACGATATGAACAAAAACCCAACTGGTATTATTTAGAGACAGTTACGTCGGTATGCAAAAGCATTACATGAACAGAAATAAGGAGACTCACAATAACTTTAGAAAGGTGCTTAAAGCATCATGTTGATGCGCCATTTAATGAGCTGAGGAGTCTTTGACTCCTCAGCTCATTAAATGGCGCGTCAACATTGCTGGCTCAACTGAATTGTATACCTAATACAGAAAATGTACTGCATTGTTATATGAGCCACCTCGGTCTTTTTTATTCACTGTATATACTTGCACAAATTGCACCCCACGCGCCGTCCCAGCTGTTTCAAATTGTCACTTGCAACGCTACCCATATGTCACATTCACATACCATGCTCCAAGTCCAATTTGAGTTTGTTTTCTTGTACAGTGCTGCTACAACTGTCCTTTGAATACATGATGCTTTAAGCACCTTTCTAAAGTTATTGTGAGTCTCCTTATTTCTGTTCATGTAATGCTTTTGCATACCAACGTTTAAGGGCTATGCTCCTGTAGTTATTTATATCATGGGAACAGTGAGCATTCAATTTACTGGCCTAGGGTATATGGAATACCACTGTACAAGGGACTTGTAGGTAATCAAATATGCCAAGAAGGTTTAGACCAATCTTACCAAGTTTACAAGAGAGAGCACATGCACTTTAGCACTGTTCAGCAGTGATCTAGTGCCCAGAGTCATAAAACCAACAACAACAGGTCAGAACAAATACAGGAGGAAGGCAAAAAGTTCTGGGATGACCCTGCAAAAAGGACCAAGTCTATCACCCTCTAAGTTAGTATATTATTTATGATTTGTTTTTTAAAAACAATAGTTTGGTGAGACAGCTAAAGGCCAGACAGCTTTACTACACATGACATATTGGTCGGCCTGTGACAGCCAGCCAAACTGTCTTGTGCACTGATAACAGTGCCCACCACTCCCCCCATGACTGCCCCTCTTCTCCCACGATGGACCCACCCCCAAGCCTTGACTCTGAGAGCAAAAACAAAATGATTATAAGCACGTTTTATTATCATTTTTTTGGGACCATTTTGAGGCTGCTGACGGGGGGGAGATGCTCCTCCACCACAGCGGAGGAGCCGCCACTGCTTTCTGGCCACTCTTTTATAAAGGAAGTCACAGAGAGAGCCAGCTGCCTCAGGATCAGAATTAACTGAACTTCACAAATTCATTAATGTTTCATTTAAAGGATGAATTAATCAGTGCAAATGGATGTATTATTGATGAGGGTTTCAGCACAGTCTAGCTCTGTGATTTGACAACTCTGGGTCATACATCACATAAACAAAATAAATTAGTTTGGATTTTGAACATATCTGTTGTTGTACACCGGGGCCTCCTTTGTAAATAGAAGATAGATGGATCCATGCCATAATGTGTCAATAGCTGAATTCAAATGGAAGCTATTACATCGTGAATAGTTATCTTGAAAAACAAGCATGGATCCAGCCTAACTAGACCTATGTGGACACACATGTTATACATCCCGAATTGTTTAAGTATTTATTCACTCATCCTTGCACAAAAGAGTGAACGGGCTAACAGGAGAGATATTTTCTCAGTTAATTCTGGCTCAATTTGTGTGTTAGTTTCAGGCCATTTTGGTGGTCAGGTGTAATGTGTGCCTGTGGTTGCACTACTGGTGACATTTACAACATGAGGTCACTTTCCATGCTATTTTGAAAGGTTGTGCATAGGTAGACTGAGGATCTGATATAGGAATTGCGAGAAAGGAGGTTGTTGGTTGAGGGGATTGGAACCCTACTCAGGCAACAGCCACAATACTTGTCAGGATGAACCACAAAAAGTCAGTAAATTAACCTGTGCTTAATCCTCTGGTAGCTTGACACAAAAGCAGTCAGGCTTAACTTAGAGACAATGCGTAAAGTTGTTAAATTGATTGTTAAATATCTTTATTCGGCAAATTGATCACCATAAAAGAATACATATACATAATACATTTTTAATTCACCAGTAAAATTTTAAAAAGATACGGATAAAAAGGAAGAAATGCACCACAGTCACTAGTTTGCTACAGGCGGTTCCAAGCATAAAGTTTTTATGCAGCGCACAAAGAGTATTAAAGAAAAAACACAACACAAGGAAAATCCCACACCTATTTAGAAAAATAGAGTAACATATAATAAATTATTTTACATCAAAATGACAAAAATCTAATCAGTAGTCCCAAAGATATGTAATTTCAAAGATTTAAGGTAAGTATTGCATCTAAAAGTACAAAGAGACACTCACGGTTATCTAAGATCGGGTGAAAGTCACAAGTTCAGGCCGATCACGATGGAGCGAGGGCCAGATACAATGATTAAGTTAGTTCAGGTGAAAAAGTAACCTTCTAAAATCCAGCGTGAAGAGTTTAGTTCGTGGGTGAGGAGGCCCTGAGGAGCAGGGAGAGCATTGTGGATGGTCGTCGCTGGAGCCTGGAGAGCAGGCTGGGTGTCACAGACAGATTTCACTGCAGTGCAAAGAGCATTTCGGGTGTCGCAGATGGTCGTTGCTGGAGACTCACGTTAGCTGTCTCCGCAGGCTGTCAATGCTGTAGTGTGAAGTGCAGATCTTGTTGTAGCAGTCGTCATTGGTATTCGGTGTAGCACAAAGAGTTGGGTTCCCCGGAGCTTTGCATTGGCGATCAGTGCAGGGGACAATATCTTGGCCCAAACAAACCTGTTTGTGATTGCGACCAAAACATCAGGACTTCTCCTTTTCTTCAAGTGATGCAACACCAAGGGACCAGGACCTGGGAGGAAACTCTTGGGTATCAGGAACTCACTTCAGGAGAGGCCAGCAGGACTCAGGCAGGTCCAGTTGCAGGTCCATGCAGGTCCAGTGCAGCAGTTTCAGCTGGGCAATTGCAGTGAGGCCTCTGGAGCTTGTTGAGTCTTTCTATGTCAGTCAGCTGACCCTTGGGGTCCTGTCAGCCTGGGATGAAGGTCTAGTTCTTCCTTCCCAGCAAGCATGGAAATCTTTAAGTAACAGGGTAGCATACCATCCTTCTTCTATAATATCCACAGGCCCAGGAGTGTACTGAAGAGTGGATCTGAGAGTCCCCTTTTTAGGTCGAGCTGAACCAGTGCGCAAGCAGTGCTCTGCGAAGAGCTGTGGTAGTTGAGTATGGAGAGAAGCTTCGCCCATTCCCCCGCCTTTATTTTTCATTGGCTTGTGTGTTGGTCCTTTGTAAATGCTGCTTTCGGATTTGTTTATAGGCTTGTTAGTCTCTCCTTATCCCTGTTATCATTTGTATCCGCCCCTTGCTACTGGCCCCTTTACTTGCTTGTTACCTGGTAAGTGAACTTTTTCTTTATTGAGGCTGGACAATGGAGGCGCCTGTTTTTTAAACACATGCCAGGGTTTTGCACGCTGTGGGCAAAGTGTGTTGCAGGACAGCCTCAGCGGTGCACCATGAGATGGCGGAGGGGCACTAGCTCCTGTTTCTGCGTTAGATGGAGGAGGCAGCAGCAGGCGAAACCAGCGCTTCCCCACTGCCAGCAGCGGCATGGAGGAGTGAACGGGCAGCACTCGGGCGGGTCACTCTGCAGGGGCAGAATCCCGGCGGGGATTGATGTGTCCCACTGTTATGTTGACTTAACCTACCCCATGTTACCTTCTTGTTTTTCTAATGTGATCATTATAGTCAGTGCAGGCTTTGTAGGCCATACTTTGGAGGATATGGTATAGTGCTTTATTTCTGGTGCACAATCCTGTACACCAAAACTTTACTTCCTTGCTTGCTTCTAAAGGCAAGCCTGCTTCTTCATCAAAGTCCCCTCGCAAGAGTTTCGGCTCACCACAATCTGTGTCAGCTTCCCTGTTCCCTCACAGTTCAGATGAGGTGTACATTTACCTTTCTGATAGCTTAAAAGTTCTCTTTATTAGGGCAGGTTTGTAGTCTAATTCACCAACTTACAATAAATCAGTACATCAACCTTGCCAATACATTTAACATTCCTGGCATACCCTTCCCTTTAAACATCCCCAAAATATAAACAGTCTCCAAACAACTCATTCCCACCGGAAAGATCGTTCTCTCTTCTTCCAATTAACAGTCCTTCCCCTTGCATTCCCCAAACTCTCCTTCATGATCTACCAAACATCTCCAATCCAATTCCCATTCGCCAGCTGAACAGTCGAAAACGTCTCTGTTCCAGTCCCGTGTGAAGCCCACCCAATAGGTGGATACGCCCACTCCTGACTCACAGGTCCATTACAACAATTATATGTGTATGGGAGCATGACCCCCCAGAAATGACAACAAAATAAAAGCAACCTGTTTCCATTGGCTGGGGGTGGGGAAAATACTGCCCGAACTTTTTCTGATGTCATCATAGATTATTGTGAGCTGCCAAATGTTGAATACCTAAAAAAAAAATGTTAACAAATTGTTACTTTTTCACCCAATAGAACCTAACAATCGGATATTTTATAAGTGGATTGGAACTGGGACTTTATTTAAAACTGCATAGAATTTTAGAGAGGTGAACTTAAGTTTTGGGAAGTTTGCAGCACGTGTATTTTAACTCACCACTCACCAGTAACATAAGTGAATACTCGGATGATTTTAAATAGGATCATACACTTGGGGGACTTGAAATTAGAACAATTGACTCTGGGGGTTTACAATCACGAGAAGATAGGGGGCGGGGGATTACGAGGTTAACATAGAAGGAAGTTACTTGGAGAACGGCCAAGATTTCCTAATTCCTGGTATACAGCAGGTAATATGTTTTCAGGCTGAAATGTGCTTCAGAAACTGTGTCATGTCACAACAATATTAATTCTTACCAGGACTTCCATATCTTTAAAGAGGCATTACCAACATTTTGCAGAGAGATCATCATACACATTTCATGGGCAGTATCAACATGAGTCATCTAACCTGGGCTTCTATGGGAATTCTCTAGGGCTTATTATCAAGCCCATTATCGCCACTTTAGCAGCAGTTTCCTGCCGATAAAGCGGCGATAATTGTATCACCCAGTCTTGATAATATGCCCCCAGGTTATTGGAAGCAACATTAAGCACCAGTTGACTTCCCTGATGACTTGACCGGGTTTATTGTCCCACTAGTCAATGACAGTCTTCTATTTGTTGCTGCTTGACTTTAGGAAGGGCAAAAAGAAAACACGGGAAGTTAAGGAAACCCTGATTAGGTTTATCCCCTATGGTGCCTGCTTGATCCCTGAGCAAAGGATAGATAAATCCTATTTCCTACCCTTAGCTCATCAATGTAAATGTTCATGTGGCCAGTGCATTTCAATGTGCTGATGGTTGCTATAATTGGCAAGAAATGCTAATTAGGTCAGTAGATATACCAACATTTCTCAGCAGGGCTGCACTGTTCGTACCATAATTTTATTCTATGCTGTGTGAGGGAGAGCTGCATACTGGCCTCATGTCATGATTGTCACATTTAGTCATTTGCTACTTCTTGGTCAACACATTTAATTAAATCATCTTAGAGTGTGACTTTTCTCAGTCTAAGCATGGTACTCAATAAATCCAGGGATTTTGAGTTCCATGGGCTAAAATATGAAATGTCTGAAGTTCACACCCACGTCATATGGCGTTTGTGTAGTTCTCAATGGATACTTTGACATTGAGAAATGTGTTCTTTCCTAAAGGGCTTTATAAAGAGAGAATGAGTGAGAGGATCCCATTTTTAGGTCGAGCATTTAAGACCTCCTGAATATACTTATATGTGAATGTACTGTGTGGGCTCTAGAGATCAGACCTAGGACTTGTCTACTTTAGCTTAGGGACTTTGTTTTCGGTTCAGCTGCCTCTATTTAACTGTTTTGATAGAAAACGACCAGTAGAGGTCAGTAAAATACCAGAATTGCTTTCTGCTGAGGGACTTTCTTTTTTTCTGGTAAATGGCTCTGTTTAACTGTCTTGATAGAAAACGACCAGCAGAGGTCAGTAAAATACCAGAATCACTTTAGCATTCTTTAGATTCCAGTCCATAGAAATTGACTTCCACGAGCACCCTTAGACAATAATATTTTTTCAAATCTTGTATTTTAGTGATATGACTACCGAAGGCCCTGATTTTATATTAAAAACAGAGCTTTGGACTATATCATTTCCTGCTGAAATGTAATATTTCTGTCCAAGTGTTCCCATACCTGGCGTGTCACGCAGTTTGGTGCTTACTTTCCCTCCATGTTAAAGAACAGTAGATGTTTCAGCACCCAAGCTAATGTGCTGGGTAGCTAAATACATATAAGGTCCCAAAGGCGAGACTGATTGCATTGCAAATGCTTGTTATACCTGGTGCCCACTTTGAAGTCAGAGAAGCCTCTGTATTTTCTCCCTACAGAGGAGCCTGGAATTTCCTGTCTCACTGTCCTGGTCCCAGTCTGTTAGAGGGAACAATACGCTAGTGTGAAGTCCTTTGCGTGTGAGCTGAGCCAGTGCCTTTGAAGTGTGGCAGGTAATAGCTAGGACCCCCATCCCGCCAGAGATGGCCCATCCTGCCAACATCTAGACCATGTGGTTGTGATGCTGTCTGAGAGGAATATGCAGACACCAACTGCCACTCACGTGACCCAGGAACGGGATGCAGGTGCCAAATGGTTACGACAAGAAAATGCCAGCTGGCATTTTCAGAATTGTGACTTAAAATCAGACTTTACTATTGAAGAGTGCTTAAAGTTACAATTCCTCAGACACCAACATGACTTCTCCTGTGCTCCCAATCAAATGTTATCACTTATTAAATGGAATAAGGTAACACAATGTTATACTACAGGAGAGGTAGGCTTTGCAGTAGTGAAAACATAATTTAATAGTTTTTCATTACCAGGACCTCTAAAACAAAAAAGTGCATGCCCAGCTTTTTAAATGCAATGCTCTTGCCCTACTGGCTGTTTAGGACCTACCCTAGGGGTTACTTATATTTATTAAAAGGGAGGTTTAGGCCTGGCAAAAGGTTTGTTTTGCCAGATTGAAATGGCAGTCAAAAACTGCATATATAGGCTGCAATGGCAGGCCTGGGATGTGTTTTAAAAGGCTACTTGAGTGGGTTGCACATAGCATTTAATTTACAGGCCCTGGGATCCTGTAGTACCCTTTTACAAGGAACTTATAAGTAAATTAAATGTGCCAATTTCGTGTAAGCCAATCTCACCATGCTTAAAGAAGAGAGCACGAGTACTAAAATCCAACAAATACTGATTCAGAAAACAGAAGAATTAAGGCAAAAAGTTTGGGGCTAACCCTGCAGAGAGGGACAAGTCCAACAGCAATGCATTCATCTGCATGTTGATGTCCCATATGGTGCTGCTTTGTTACCAATTGCAGAAAAGCTTAACAAGATTAATTAAATAAGAGTAGTGACATAAAAACTCACTACACAACTGTGCCCATTGGCATGTTCAGACAGACCATTTTGTACTAAGTGGAAGCAAAGGTGATGTGTTTACATCTTGTGATCGAAAATTGATCTTGCTTTATTGTACGTAATGACTTTTTATATAACTCTTTTATGCTATGACATTTCAGCATAGCAACACATATGCTGTTTATGCATCGGTAGCCAATTCATCAAAGACTAGCGTACTCATAGTCAAGCGGACAATAATTTCAATTATCACTCTAAGTAGAGCGTTGGGGGGTGAATAGCCGGTCAGAATGTCTCCTCTGTGGGATATAACTACTGTTAACGTTTTGCTTAGGAGGTATTCTGTGGATTATAGGTCCCTGTCCTTCTGGTGTGATCTTCTGGTGTTCCATTATTGTGGCCCCACCCTTTTCTTGTATATTCCTCTTTCTCCACACCAGGTTTCTACTAGATGAGAGCAGGCAGGAGTAGCAAATCCAGCTCACAGTGGTAAGCTAAGCTTCCAAAACAGCTTCTCTTATGTGCTGCATATTTCTGGCCCTCTCTCAAATGGCTGGCAATAGAAAGTCACTGTCTGTCTTCAAAGACTTGGTGTTCTGGCTCCTCCCCTTCATAGCTGAGGAAAAATGAGAAAACAACCACTGCTGAGCAAAATAACTGTGTGGGTGATTGGACGGTAGCTGGGTTCTGAAAGCAGAAGTAGCTGTTACTACATAGTCTTCTTTAAAGATGTGAGCTTTCAGATTTCCTACATTGGAGCAGGTTTGAGTTGGTTCTGATGGATGTGGGAATGTCGTTCCAGATTCTGGGTACATAGCTGGGGAAGGCTTGCACCTTGTTTTTTCTATTTTTGCATGTCTTCTTCAACAGACTGACGGGGATCTGACTTCCGGTGCATTAAAACCACGCCACTCTGTGTGTATATCTAACTCTCTCACTTGTTTCAGAGCAAAAGCTTTACAAGATGAAAGTGTTGCTTGCTCAGGCGAAGTACAACAAAAAGGGGAATGCGAGTGTCACTTGGTGATCCTGGGGTAATGTTGGCAAGGGGCCCGATACTCAGAAAGAGCACTGGCAGGATCCCATTTGAGTGGATGTTCCCATCAGCAGAGACACATGAGGGAACAACAGTCTTGCAACTATATCAAACTAGAACCAAGTGGTAGTGGCAATATAGAGAAGGTCAGCACCTCTGCAATGTTTGCAATACATTAGGGGGCATATTATCAAGCAGGGCGTTAAAAACTATAAAACTATCGCTGTTTTAGCGGCAGAAAACTGCTGCTAAAGCGGCAATAATGGGCTTGAAATATGCTCTTGTGAATTCCAATAGAAACCCATGTTCTGGTGTGAACCTGGGCTTCTCTTGGAATTCTCCAGGGCATATCATCAAGCCCATGATTGCCACTTTAGCGGCAGTTTGCTGCCGCTAAAACGACGATAATTTTAACGCCCTGCTTGATAATATGCCTCCAGATCCTTTATGTGAAATCGTGCTCAATGTAAACACTGTGCCACCTATCTAGTGTTACTCTGTATAGGAAAAATAATTTTCCTTATACATTGGAGATCAAAAGACTAAGGTACAGAGCACAGCATCAAATTCATATTTTTAACTGACCCTGTTGTCAGTTAGATTTAATCGCAACTCTAACACCAAGGCAAAACACACTGGACAAGATGATACAGTTCAAATACAAGTATTGAAATGCAAAAACTCTTAATAATGTTGACACAAAGTTGTAGCATAGATGCAGACAGCCGACACGTGATTCGTTGCGTAGACGACTTTTTCAAGGCTCAAACTAAAACTGTACAAGCACGTACATGATCCCGAGTCCCCTAATTCTGTTAGGGAGGTGGGACAGCAGTATAAATAGTCCCAACTTCAAACGTTGAATCTTGGGTATAGAAGAGGCACTTTTGGACCCTTGAAATGACAGTGATCTTTGTAATAGACGAGAATATGAATTGTTCTAATCAGTGTAAAAGTGTGCCTTCCAAGGTAAATGCGGGAGCAGTCTCGTGTAAAAAGAAGAACTGACGTGCTTGTTGTGATAATCAGAGCCTCAATTCAAGGTGTACGTTCGCATCAGTAATTTATCCATAGTCACAACTGAAGTAACCCGCAAAATAAGAAGTATCCCACTTGGCTTAGAAAGGTCCTAGGCTTGCAACTATACTAATGAACCTTGGTGATTGTGCTGGGAACAGGTGTCAGCAGAAATGTGGTGGATTCTGCATACATTGCAATGCTAGAGACAAAATTAGCTTATAATTTAACATACCATTTTTTTTTTACTTAATGGCAAAATAAATTATAGGGATTTATTTTGAAAAACTCAACCGAACCAACAATATACCACGGAACCATTTAAAAAATAATAACATTAATTTTAAAACTTAAGATCCAGATCCCCCAATAAATCCTCCAGCCTAAATTTAGAATGTGACAGATAATCTATGACATTCGCAAACATTTAAACATTAACATATATAAAATATCCATTGATTAATATATTTTTGTAAACCACTTCTCACCCAATCCACCACAAAACCCATGTTCCTAATTTGAAATTGAATACATAAATTAAACATTTATTAAGAAATAAATAATAAATAAAAATAACTATCAAATTAACCAATCAGCAACAATAAAATACAATTAAGAAAAATACTCAACCAAAACCCAAATAAGCACAATAACCTGACATTAAAATGTAACACATAATAAGATAATATTTAAATATTTAAATCAATAAAATAAAATAAAATGGAAGCTGCTTGTATTTAAACAGCAAATGCCGGCAGTGATCCTGCGGGTCGCCGTGTTCCGTGTAATGGTAATTGGTAAATACAAGCAGCTTCCAAACACGAAGGATCACTCGCTCCTGAGTTTGGTCTTAACCTACCTGCGTGACTACATGAAAATTAATCACTCGCTCTGCGCCTGAATAGTATTGAGCCAACTGGGGCTCTACCGCAACCTTAAGTTTGACGCTTGTTGAAAGACGTACAGGACCCCACACCAGAGGTTTTCCTGAATCTGATCCGTGTCTTCATATATCAAACACAACACCTTTAAAGTCTCGGGCCCTGCCGGGTCGAAAATATCACACTGGCGGATCGATTTATACATTTGCTTTTTCCTGCTATACAGCCGAGGAGTCGTGGAAATAATTTTTCCACATGCGAGGAAACACGTGTCGGCTGGCTTGTTGAAGGAATGAAATGAAGAACTAAACCTTTTCATCAAACAAAAAAAAATTGTTGTTATTTCTGCCAGCTTTGTATTGAAGTTTACACGTGTCTACAGTGACACACGTTTGCTCTACTTATCTTGTGTGTGCATTGGGTATCTCGTTGCAATTTTACAGTGTGTTGGTTTACCATCACAAATTCTGGGGGGTTATAGGGCTCATCCCCTCACCCAGTTGCACCACACCATAACCCTTTATTCTCTTACAACTTTTGCGTCCACAGCTAGCAGAGCGCCCAGTATTTCCCCTTAATCTAAAAACCCTTTCACAAATATATAAGTTTTAATGTATATTAAATAATAAAATATAAAAAAACGGTTTCGTTGTTACTATGTTTAAAAATATATATATTTATCAAATCATTAAAAACATGATTTTACAAATGCAGCTCTAAAATTAATATTTGCAAAAAATAAAACATTAAACAAATGAAAATATGTTTACCAAACAAATAACTCTACTGTGACAATAATTCTGCAAACATAAGGAAAATTGCATACATCATTGGGGGTGCATCAGATTTACTATTCTAGGTCTCATATAACATTTGGGGAAAATATATAAATAAGTGAGTCAGACTTTCCTTTTTAACTCCACCCCAACAAACATTGGGGAAAATGCATATATTTTGTGAGTTAGATTAAGGGGCTTATTACGACTTTGGCGGTGCGGAAGCGGACCGCGATGCCAGCATCCCACTCCCGCACCGCCAAATTCGACTGCCTGCAGCCCTCCAGATTAGGTGTTTTCTCCTGTTCTGGTGGGTGGTCCTTTGGAGTTCCTACGAAGGTTCCTTTAAAAAAAGGTGGTGTGGTGTGGCTCACTGGTTAGAGGTGGCAGACCCGGAAGCAGAGTACGGCCCGGGACCAGGGTTCCATTCCCGACGCTGCAGGGTCGTGGACCAGGGTCAGCGGACTCGATAATTCTCGCCTCAGTGCCTACTTTAACCAGGGATCACACTCGGCAACTCTGGGCATTAGCTTGCCTCATCTCCACAACGGCCCCCAACATACGCCGGGGATGCCTGGTTTCACCTTGGAGATACCCAGTAGGGACCATCTCACAGGGAAAGCCCGGACGGGTTCCCTAGCGGTCTACAGCGCTGAGATACCCCATGTGGGGTGATTCATGCACTTTACAAGACATCATTACATTACATTACATTACATTACATTACATTGGGAACACCAAAGCAAGATCCTGTATGGGATGGACTGTTAAGTCCATGCTTTGCAGGACCTGATCATGCATGCACACAGGGGGGCACACCTTGTGCCGCCCAGCATGCATCCCAGTGTACACAGGCAACAGGGGGGCTGTAGGGCCCCCTTTGTTTCCCCACCACCAGCATTTTTATGGTTCGCTCTCTGCCATGAAAAGGCTGGTGGTGGGGAAACTCAGAATATGCTTGGCGGTGCTAAAGCAGCACCGGCAACATATATTACTTCCTCAGACTGCCACATCACTGCCCGGGAACGCAATTCCTTGGCGGCTGCAGCCGTCCAATCTGACCGCCAAAGATGCAAAACAGCAGTCCGACCAACTGTGCAACTGTGGCTGGACAACCACCGCCATGCCACCTTGAGTTTGGTGATCTACGGACCGCCAAACTCCTAATTAGCCCCTAAACAATCTAACTCCAGTCTAACAAATATTGCAGAAAGAGTCAAGATTGGGAGGGGCAGCTTTACTAATTTTACTCCAGAAAAGCAAACACTGTAGATGTACATTCACTGGGTGAGTAGAATGTACTGCCTCCTGCTTGCCTCGCCGCCGTTGTGCTTTTTCTTTCCCCGACGTTTTTTCCTAGCCCCCAGTGCTCCCCCCTCCTCGCCCAGCCCCGGCCGCGTTTCCCGCCACCTCCTCACCGCTGCCCCCCAGCGGCCCCGCCCCCATCCCTCGCTCGCCATTCCCATTCGCCACCCCGCTCCCCCTCCCAGCGGCCCCTCCCTCGCTCCGCCCCCCCCACTCTCCTCATATGGCAGAGTGGCCAACGCGCAGCGTGCACACGCAGCGGGCGCGCCGATTGTGCGCCGAAGGCGCGCCAAAGGCGCGCCAAAGGTAAGCCAGTCTGCGCCCATCCGCGCCTGAACCGCGCCCAGTGCCGGAACCCCTGGCCCCCGAGGACCCCAGCCCACCCGCCGGACGTACACCGCCGCCATCCTCAACGCGCTCAACACCGGCCGAGTCCCGGGATGCTACCGAGCCACCCCGAGACGCACCCACGGACCCTTCAGCTGCTACCCCTGCAAGTTCACCTGCATCCGGACCTGCCTCGCACCAGCACCCGCCAAGCCGAACACCAGCAGCAACCACCTCAAGTGCATCCTCTCCGTCCACAGACACGCCATCGAACTCTGGAACCTCCTCGACACCACAGCTCCTGACGTTGCCTTCCTCACGGAAACCTGGATGAATGACTCCTCAGCCCCCGACATCGCCATCGCCATCCCAGAGGGATACAAGATCACCCGGAGAGATCGCGACATCCAGACTGGAGGAGGCATCGCCATCATCCACAGGGACACCATCCACATCACGACCAACACCGACGGCACCCTGACTACCGCCAAACACCTACACTTCCAGATCCGCACCGACCCGAAGACCACCCTCAGAGGCACCCTGATCTACCGACCCCCGGGACCACGCACACAATTCAGCGAGGACATCGCCGACTTCGTCAGCCCGCATGCCCTCCCCTCCGCTGACTACATCATCCTGGGGGACATCAACTTCCACCTGGAGAACAACAACGACCGCAACACCATCACCCTGCTCGACAACCTCGCCAACCTCGGACTCAAGCAGCTGGTGTCCACCCCCACCCACCTCGCCGGACACACACTCGATGCCGTCTTCTCATCCAGCAAAGACATCGCCTTCAGCCACGCCACTAGACTCCACTGGACGGACCACAGCTGCGTCTACTTCACCTTCAGAAGACCGACGATCCACCACCACCAGCAACAGGTTGCTCGAAGAAGCTGGAACAAGATCACAGCCGACCAGCTCGCCGCTTCCCTGAGCCAGCACCCTCCCGCCAGCTCAGCGAACCACAGCCAGGCCGCTGACAACCTCACGAAGTGGATCAGCAACTGCGCGGACGAACTCGCCCCACTGAGGACCCCGCCCAGCAGACCCGGCAGCAAGAAGGCCCCATGGTTCACCGACAAACTCAAGAGCTCCAAGAAGAACTGCCGAGCCCTCGAGAAAGCCTGGAGAAGGAACCAACACCGGACAACATGACCACCCTGAAGCTTGCCACCCGGAAGCACCACCAATTGATCTGCGCCATCAAGAAAACTGCATTCAAGGACCGGCTGGACAACAACGCACACAACTGCAAGGAACTCTTCAACATCGTGAAAGAGCTCTCCAACCCCAACGCCAGAAACAACGACATCACCCCATCGCAAGACCTCTGCAACTCCCTCGCCTCCTACTTCCACAACAAGATCGCGGACATACACAACAACTTCAGCACTCAACCGACGCACGCCACGACCGAACCACCACCCCCCACCACCACCTTCCGCGCCTGGACTCCGATCAGCACCGAAGACACCGTCCGCATGATGAACTCCATCCACTCCGGATCTCCGACCGACCCCTGCCCTCCACACGTCTTCAACAAGGCCGACGCTGTCATCGCACCCCACCTGGGGGACATCATCAACTCCTCCTTCGACACCGCCACCTTCCCGGAGAGCTGGAAGCACGCCGAACTCAGCGCTCTACTAAAGAAACCAACAGCGGACCCCACCGAACTCAAGAATTACCGCCCCATCTCTCTCCTCCCGTTTCCAGCCAAAGTCATCGAGAAGACCGTCAACAAACAGCTGGCCGCCTTCCTCGAGACGAATGGATCCCTCGACCCCTCACAGTCTGGCTTCCGAGCCAACCACAGCACGAGACCGCCCTCATCGCTGCCACCGATGACATCCGAGCCCTGATGGACAACGGAGAAACAGCAGCCCTCATCCTCCTAGACCTCTCCGCGGCATTCGACACTGTCTGCCACCGCACCCTAGTGCAGCGCCTCAGCAACGTCGGAATCCAGGAGAAGGCACTGGAATGGATCATCTCCTTCCTCGACGGAAGAACACAGAGAGTCCGTCTACCACCGTACAAGTCAGAGGCCACCGAAGTCATCTGCGGCGTCCCTCAAGGATCCTCACTGAGCCCCACCCTCTTCAACGTCTACATGAGCCCCCTCGTGGCCATCGCACGCCAACACAACCTCAACATCATCTCCTACGCTGACGACACCCAGCTGATCCTCTCCCTGACCAACGACGCTGCCAGAGCCAACCTTCACGAAGGGATGAAAGACGTAGCCGAGTGAATGACGACCAGCCGCCTGAAACTGAACTCAGACAAGACGGAAGTCCTCATCCTGGGCTCCTCGCCCTCGGCCTGGGATGACTCCTGGTGGCCCCCCGCCCTGGGCACCGCACCCAAACCGACAGACCACGCACGCAACCTGGGCTTCATCCTGGACTCCTCCCTCTCCATGACCAGACAAGTCAACGCCGTCTCCTCGTCGTGCTTCAACATCCTGCGCATGCTACGGAAGATCTTCCGGTGGATCCCCACCGAGACCAGGAAGACGGTCACCCAGGCCCTCGTCACCAGCCAACTGGACTACGGCAACGCCCGCTACGCCGGAACCACCGCCAAGCTCCTGAAGAGACTCCAGCGGATCCAGAACACCTCAGCCAGACTCATCCTCGACATCCCACGACACAGCCACATCCCCGGACATCTGAGAGACCTGCATTGGCTCCCCGTCAACAAAAGAATCACCTTCTGGCTCTTCACCCACGCACACAAAGCCCTACACGATCAAGGCCCGAGCTACCTCAACAACCGCATCAACTTCTACGCTCCCAAACGCCATCTCCGATCAGCCAGTCACGCCCTCGCCGCCGTCCCCCGCATCCGAAGAACGACAACAGGAGGAAGGTCCTTCTCCTACCTGGCCGCCAAGACCTGGAACTCCCTCCCGACCGACCTGCGCCTGACCCAAGACCACCTCTCCTTCAGGAAGAAGCTCAAGACCTGGCTGTTCGAGCAGTAGCAGCACCCCCCCCCCCCCCCCCCAAGCGCCTTGAGACCCTCCAGGTAAGTAGTGCGCTCTATAAATGTCCTTGATTGATTGATTGATTGATTATACCTCCAGTCCAGCAATGTTGGCACAAAAAACGTGCATCGAAGTTGGCCAGATTTACATTTCCAACTACAAACAAATATTGTGGAAATTGTAAGATGTAATATTCTGACTCCGCTCTATCAAATAAACTGATATGACATACATTGGGGGTGGTCAAATTTATTCTTCCAACTCTTGTCCAAGAAATACTGTGAAAACAGCAAACTATGGAGTGCGAAATTTACTATTCTAACTCCAGTCTAACAAACATTACATATTATGATGAAGGTGTGTTTGGAATTTGATGTCCTATTCTAACTCTGGTCCTACAGACTTTTGGGAAGTGCCTATATTTTGTGGTAGGGCAGAGAGATTATTCTAACTTCAGTGCCTCAAACACTGGGTACAATGCATACATGGGGACGAAGGGTTACTTACTGTCCTGACTCCAGTTTCAAAAGCATTGAAAAAGGGCAAATTTAAGGAGGGTACTGATATTCACTTCAACAAAATATTATAACTACAAAATAAAAAAGTGAATAATATGAAAATCTTAATTAAAGGATCTTACCTTTTTTAATACATCTAGAACATTGTAAAATTATTGAATACATTTTTTTAAACATAATTATTAATGCAAACATTTTAAAGTTATCAGTGAACCTAAAACTCAACCTTAAAACAAAAACATTAAAATAATATATATTGAATGTAATAATTATTTTAACATTTTATTCCCAAATATAAGTGCCTATGGGTCCACACCACAAAGTAACAACTGCAGACTACCATCTTTCTCCTGAGGTGTAAGCAAATGCAGACATCTCATTCTGACTGTTTCATGAATACCGTGGCAGTACTGTTTAGATTTCTTCTATTTTCATAATATGGCTGATAACAGATTATTTTATGTCTATTAGTACAAAGTGTAAAGTTTTTAGAAATGCAAGAAGCAATAGTATCATATCTACCTCCTGTCAATGCTGGCATAGTTTATTGTTTTGCTATGGAAGATTCGATTACAACATAGCCACTTACTGTATGCGCACTAATATTTTTATTGTTTCGAGTTATAGGGGCATATAATTTTCATGTTATGTTATGTTAAGGGGTGCTTGTAAAGCGCACTGTCACCATGGGTTTCCTGGCGCTGGTCGGATGCAGAGGGGACAGAGGAACTTAGCTGGATTGAGGGAAGAGCCATGTTTTTAAGGATTTACGAAAAAGAATAAGAGAATTAGAGGTTTTGACAGAGGGAGGAAAGGAGTTCCAGAGTTTGGGGGCCAGGTATGCAAATCTCCGGCCTCCAGATCTGCAGAGTTTGATAGGGGGGACGAGCAGGAGGTGAAGGTGAGAAGATCTCAGATTGCGTGATGGACAGTAGGGCCTGATGAGGGATTTCCAAAAGGCGGGGCAAGAACCAGATAAAGATTTGAAAGTGAGGCAGCCGATCTTAAAGGCTGCCCTCGAAATGATAGGGAGCCAGTGCAGTTTGGAGAGGAGGGGTTTGGCAGATTGCCATTTCGGGATCCCGAAGGCCAATCTCGCCGCTTGGTTTTGAACAAATTGCAGTCTGGAGAGAGATGATTTAGGCAGACCCTGGTAGAAGGAATTCGAAAAATCCAAACGGGAGAGGACAAGGATCATGATGACTTGCAGAAGGGCTTCAGGAGTTAGGAGATAAGCCACCTTCCTGATCCTGCGCAGCTGGTACATGCAGGAGGAGACCACCGTCCCCACCTGGGGCCCAAGAGATATGCCGGAGTCGATAGTGACCCCGAGACTTTTCACCGTGGCCACGGGGGTGGGAGGGGCGCCAAGTTCTGCCGGCCAGAAGTGCGGACCCCAGTGGGTAGAGCTCCTGCCAGGGAGAAGGAGCTCCGTCTTTCCCGGATTCAATTTAAGTTGGTTTTGACACATCCATTGGAGGATGTGGGACATAGCTGCCTGGAAATTGGGGATAGCAGAAGGGGAGTTGAGAGGAAAGATGAGTTGCAGGTCGTCCGCGTAGTTGAAGACGGTGACGTCCCACTGCCTCAGAGAAGAAAGAAGGGGTCGAAGATAGAGGTTAAAGAGAAGAGGGGATAAGGAGGAGCCCTGGGGGACCCCACAGGGCGAGTGCTCCCTAGGAGCCCTGAAAGTGCCCAGGCTGAGGGTCTGAGACCTCCCGGTCAGGAAGGATTTGACCCATGCCAGCGCCAGGCCCTGGATGCCAGCCTGCTCGACACGGTGGAGGAGGATGTTGTGGTCCACCGTGTCGAAAGCGGCTGACAGATCTAATAGTACCAAGGCCTGGGGGGTACCCTTGTCGGCGCCGTCTCTCAAGGCATCCAACACGGCCAGGATCACAGTCTCCATAGAGTGGCCGGGTCTAAAGCCGGCCTGGTTGGCCTCGAGAAAGTTGGAGCTCTCGATGAACTGTGAGAGACAGGCGGTGACGTGGGCTTCCAAGATTTTAGAGAAGAAGGGCAAGAGGGAGATGGGACGGTAGTTCGCCGGCACGGCGGGGTCAGCTCCAGGCTTCTTCAATAGAGGCACCAAAACGGCCTCCTTGAAGGAGCTGGGTACCGTACCGGAGGAAAGAGAGGAGTTCAGCAAGGGAAGGATGCAGTCGGGTAAAGAATGGCAGATGTCCCGAAGTATGGAAGGAGGACAGCAGTCGTCTGGAGATCCACACTTAATGCGGACGGCCAGTGTAGCCAAGGATGCGGGATCTAAAGGAGGGAGCTGTGTGAAAGAAAGGGCATTGTGAGGGGGAGAAACAGAAACAGCGCCAGGGGAGTTGACCGGGATAGTGTCCTTAATCAAAACAGTTTTCTGAATAAAAAAAGTACTTAGCGCATTACAAGATTCCTGTGTGGGGGCCTGAGTCGGGAGCGTCCTGGGGTCGGAGGTGAATTCGTTGAGAACTTTAAAAATCTCTTTAGACTTGCAAGGGGCTAATAAAATTCTCTCTGAGGCGTAAGCTTTTTTGGCTGCAGAGATGGCTGTTTTGTACTTGTTGCGGGCAGCCACATAGACGTCTCTGCTTGACGAGCAATAGTCTCTCCTCCACTTGCGCTCTAATTGGCGGAGTTCCAATTGTAGGGTTTTAAGTTGGGGGGTGAACCATTTGTGGGAGTTGCTGTGTCGGGATCGGGGAAACTTAGTTGGGGGGCAAAGATATCGCTGGCTGTCGTAAGCCAGTCAGAGATATGACCATAAGCTCGTTGGTACCAAAATCATTGGGAAAAAGGGAGTGGGTTTGTGACAGGTGAGCTAACAATTTAGAGGAGTCAGCGGCCCTCCACTTACGGGCGGTACCGCCCTCCCGCGGGGGGATCCTGATCTGGCCGACAGCCGAAATTGTGGTGTCAATCAAAAAATGATCAGACCACACACAAGGTGTTATGAGCGGACAGGAGGATTTGACCCCGTGGACCCAGATGTGGTCGAGAATGTGGCCACCACTGTGAGTGGAGGACCTAACTAATTGAGTGAAGTTCAAGCTTGAAAGAGCTTCGAATAGTTCGGAGGCATGGGGACCAGCGTCCTTGTGCTGGAACCAGTAATTGAAGTCACCGACAATAGCAATGCGGGGGGAGGAAATAGCGAGATTAGTCAGCTGTTCGATAAAGGATGAAGGGAAGGAAGGCATGGGGTGAGGGGGGCGGTAGAGTACCATAAGGGTAACCGCACCCACCTCAGTCTCAAGACTGAGAACCAGGTTGTCCACTTCAGGGAGAGTCATGGAAGCGGAGGCGATAATCTTTAGATTCTTACGTATTACCGTTGCCACCCCTCCCCCGGGGCGGCCCCCCGGACGGTTGGTGTTCAACAGATAGTAATCTGGGGGTAACGCTGCCAGGATATCGGGAAGGGAATCGTCGGTCAGCCAGGTCTCAGATAGTAGGAGAACGTCTGGCCTCTCAGTCATGAGTAGATGAAAGATGTCGGCTTGATGCCTGACCAGAGAGCGAGTATTTAGGTATAGTACACGGATCTGCGACTCGGCAAGAGCAGGTGCAATAGGGGGTAAAGCCGACCCCAAATGGGGGGGGGGGGGAGTTTCCTGCAATTCCGAGTGACGAGATCCGAGTCCAGGTATCGAGTGATAGGGGGCTAGCAGAGGTTTGTAAACTCATAAGAACAGAGGGAGAGTAAAAAATAGCAGTAGCAGCATCCCTGGCCCCTGGGCCCATCCGGCCGCGGACGGGCGCAGACGGGATGGACTTATGCGCGACTTCGGCGCGCTGATGGCGTGCCCGCTGCGCTCCCTGTAAGGGGGTGCCATTTTATAGGCTGAGGTCGTGAGGGGCCGAGCGCTGCACCGCTCGCCTACTCACCCTCCTCACCCAAGATGGCGGCCAACAGCGCGTCCCGGCGGGAATTAATCTCCTGCGAGGACGGCTGTAGAAGATATGGCAGCGGACAGCAGAAGCGGGGAATGATACTGCCCAGCGCGCAATGAAAATGAACCCTGCACAATTCATGTGAATCAAGATGACACACTTATTAACATATTTGTCTAGTCTTGTTGACTCATTCGTGTCTGCAAGTACTACTTTGTTTTTATAAATATATAATCAAATCAGCCATCACATACTGTAACAAGCATTGGCAATACCAATAGGTCTGACTATAAAAGAATGTTTTTTGGTAATGTGAAGCATTGCAAGTAAATAGAAGGGGAATTATTGTGTTTTTGTTTGGAAGCAAAGAACTGTAAAATAATGTTGTTGTAGTTCAGGTAAAAGTTTCACTGTCAAGCAAGACCTAAAAATCTAAGTTGGTTAATGACTGCACTCCTCTCATTTGTGCTCCAGCCAGAGAAATGCAACATACATGATCTAGTTATCTATGACATTTTAATAGCATTACAATGTTATGTGTGTGCCCCTGAAAGTCCAACTCAGGCAGCTGGATAAACAAACAAAATGATCACCTGTGTGGGGGGCAAGCACTTTTTTGTGGAAGCAAACAAGTTCTGCTCAGCCAAAACATATACTTCTGGCTCCGAACATGTTGGCAGATCAAAAGCCCTACTCCAGCTATGCTGTTAATTCAGACCATAAAAACTCAGATTTCTGACCATAATTTGGAGAGGCTTCATATTAGGAATATCATGCTAGAGGTAAGGCTGGTTTGCAGCAACATCCAGCCTGGGTTAGAGGCAGCTCCGGGATTGGTACAGAGAAGGATCTACCGGCTTGCCTTGCTCTTCATTCACAGGCAAAAGCTGTGATAAATAATAATTATACAGCTATTTTGATGGAGAAGAGGTATGCTGTGCGATCCATTGTTTTTGCTCAAATTTAGCATAGCGCTTAGAAGTAGCTTTAGAGTGTTAGAAATGTTCCGTTCATACTGTTTCCCCTGGCCATGTCATGCATTACTCCATTTATTCTCTCATTCTGTTTGGTTACCGTTCATATTTTATGGAATAAACTTGAGCTTTAGAATCAAACATTTTAAAGTATATCCCTTGGTTCTTAGTGCTATTTTGAGTGTGTTATTCATTTACAGAAGAGGGCTTGGAGTTCCACTGTGTCCATAAACTCATCTAGTTGGACTTACGGTAACCAGAAAGCATTTCCTGCACATTGTTATTTGGTGGCTTGTGTATGGGTCGCAGTCCAACTGGATTTCTAATTCGTATTGGTGGATTGAGCCTTGTATCACCTGCGGTCCAGATCGTGACAACTGGTCATGATTCTAAAAAGGGCTATCAGTTTTCAATCACATGGTCCAATACTTACTCTGGGCCTGAGCACATTTCTGCTTTAAGTCAAAGGTGATCTAATATTTTGTTTAACCATGCCAGCTAATACTAATATCCAAAACAGTGGCAGTTGGTGTTAGTTCAATCCTTTAAGCGAACATTCAATATATTTTGGAGTGGTAAATCAATTGCAATTGCATCTTCCTGCAAGCACACTATAGCCCTTGGAAAAATGCATACTATTAATCATATGATGGAGAGGACTAGATTATGTGCAGAGTGGACTAAATTACAACAAAAGGCAAATTATGCTGCATGATGCCGCACAATGTCTGACTGTATTACTCTATTATTTTGTCTTTTTTACGCACGTTAACACTGGGCATAAAGGCACACCTTATTAGTAACAGTTGAACACTCAAATACAGCAATGGGACAATTAAAATGTGACCAGCCAACTTTTGTGAAGGGCCTTTCACTGCTTGGCAACACGTGTTGCCTCAATATTAGAAGCAGGGCTGACTTTAGCATTGGTGGTGCCCAGTGCAACAATGTTAGTTAGCCCCCCCCCCATGACCACCTCCACCACAGATTCTCTCACTAGCACCCTTTAACAGTGACCAAGTCTCCATAACTACCCTATCTGATGCATTGAATTAGTTAAATAGCGCCACTCATACTAGTAAAGGATGTCAGAGCACTTTGCATCACAAAAACATTACATAGAGACACTCAAACATACGTGTGTAAACCAGTTTATAAGAAATGTTACATAATCCGAAGAACTAAAAGTGTAGGAGTCACATGTGAACCATACTGGTAGGCAGTATCGTTTAGGAGTGCTTGGTGTGGAGAAACACAAACTCAGAGTCGAAAAAAACCCAGCATAGTTCGGAGTTTTCTTTAATAATAAAAATTGATTTCTACCCCAAAAACTCTTTTGGCAACAGTAATTTATGCTCTAATGTATACTTTGCAGTGTGTATTAAGCATGGGAGAATTTAGCGAATTCGCGATCCGTGAATTTGCGGATTTGCGAATTTGCGATCCGCAAAATTCACGAATTTGTGCGAATTTGCGGATTTTTGTTTTTTTGCGTGTTCGCTGAGTTTTTTGCGTGTTCGCGGGGTTTTTTGCGTGTTCGTGGGGATTTTAGCGTCTTCGCGAGCCGCTTGCATAGCGAAGTTACCCATGCAGTAGATAGATAGATAGATAGATAGAGAGAGAAAGAGAGGGAAAGAGAGAGGGAGAGAGAGAACGAGAGAAAGAAAGAGAGGCCGGATCTCTGAAGGGCCAGATTCCTGAGTTGCCCCTACAGAACATACAGCTTTTTATTTTTAGCAAAATCATATGAAAATTGTGCTGTAAAGGTCTCTTTTAGTTTAACCCCTCCTGACAACTCAAAATGGGTGTATTTGCCATCCTCTCCCTTCTTCCTGTTTTTTATATCTGTAAGTGCTTCCTGATGAGGTTTAATTCCTTGGGCAGGTGCCTTGTTGCCTACTTGTAACTATTCTCTGACCCTGCTTCAAGGGTCAGAGCAGGGTCAGAGAATAGTTGCAAGTAGGCAACAGGAAGCAATTAGCAGCAGGTGTCCAAGTTGAAGTTAATTTGTTTGTAACCCTTTTGTAAAAGGTTACAAAGAAATTAGGTTCAACTTTTGCACCTGCTGCTGTAACCCTTGCTTGGCTGAAAATTCGTCCCTGCTGATTCACGGATTTTACCGCGATTTCGCAAGATTTGCGGATCGCGAAATCGCGGAAAATCCGCAAATTCGCCCGCGAAACAGATTTTACGCCCACCCTTAGTGTGTATACAGTTCTATGATGAAAGTTAATAGCTCACTGTTCTATATTAGGACGTTAAGTTATAAATTGCAAGTAACAAAATAATGTCTCTTTTAAAAGCAGTAACCTACTAATCTATTTACATTATATGCACTCTGTAATCTATATGGTGCCCATTCTTTGCAGTAGGCACATTAACCCTTTGCACTACCTTCAAATAGGTCAAAACATCAACTATACAAAACTCCAATCTCTCTCCAGGAAGAACATTAATCACAGGAGTTAACGTGACATTTTTGTGAGGCCTGGTAATTGCTGGATAAAAGGAACATGGCAGCAGGTGCTTTAAAAACATAATAAACTTACAAACACTGCACCCCCCGAAAGCCAGCACCGGGTGCGGTGGCACTGGTTGCACCACCCTGATTAGTATCTAAAAACACTTTTTGGTAAAATTATGCAGCAGATAATAGATTATGTGGCAAATGCAGCAAATCAATAATTATGCAGGAAATTTAGCATTGCATAATTCCAGTGGCCCTGACTACAGTGATTACAGTCACTCTGGTACCACAGTGATGACAGGCATAGCACAATGATAAGCTGCTGCAAGACACTTTCAAACATTCAATCAGTGGAATTGGTGGATATTTTTGGAATGTAGCTCCCCCAACCAAACATGTCCACATCACAGGGGTATGGATGGGCAATAAGGTCAGCTTTTTTGTCCAGTGACAGCAGTAGACATCTCTTTAGTGTTGTTGTTTGTGCAAGGGTAATTTCTCTCAGGCTCCACTCTGACATGTTTTAACTGTTTGGATACTTTAAGGTTAACACAAGGATATTGTGCAGCCCCTCTGAAGGTGTGACTGATCTGAACGAAACAAACAATTTAGTTCTAATGGCATTTGTAAGGAGTAAAGTGAACATAGGTACCCAGGGGGATGAAAGAAAATGATGAGAATTTGCATGGAATGACTACAGTAAACAAGCCAGGCCCTAGAAATATTATCTTCCCCCTGCATGCTTCTTTCCATCCATCTATCTGTAGGTACTCCCCGTATTTAAGTTGGTTTCTGTTGCAGTATCCACCCCCCCCCCCCACTTGTTGCCTGACTCTGATGCATCTTTGACTGAATGTGCACTGGGTTCCTACTAACCAGGCTCCCAATGCATGTGTTCTTTCCCAAAAACTGTAACTTTGCTTCCACGGTTGGCACACCTCTGGCTCACATATAAGTCCCTTGTAAAAGGTACCAGTGGTGCCAAGAGCCTTGTGAGCAGAAAGAGTCTCTTAAGACTTCAGCATGTATTGTGCCAGCTAAGAGGTCCCATCCCTGTGTGCCAGGCCTACCAGCACTGCAAGAGGCATAGGTAAGTCATCGATACAGCAGGCTCTACTGCCCTAAGGCAGAGTGCACTATACCTCATGTGAGGGCATAACTGCTTGAGCAGTTATGTCCTTATACTGTCTAAGTCAATTCTTAGACATTATAAGTGTGCAGTGAAGCCATACTGAGTACATGGGATGGGAGTTTGTCAATACAGGTTCCACAGCTCCACAATGGCTTCACCCAATTCCAAGATGTGAGGTGCCCCCTGAGAACCTACCAACCCACTTGTGTGTGCCTGACTGGTCAGCACAAGCCTGCCACTTGTAGACATGTTTCCGACTCCCTGAGGTGGGAGCCTTTTGCTCTCATGGGTCAGAAACAAGGCCTGCTCTGGGTGGGGGTGCTTCACACCTACCCTCAAGCAGGAACAGCATAGAAAGCAAGTGAGCCTCAAAGGCTTCCTGCCCTTTGTTATGCTGACCAGGGCCTTACCAGCTAGTGGAGATGCCTGCCCCTCTGACCAAGCAGGAATTTTAGTAAGCAAGAGAGTTGTGTGTCCCCTCAACCAGGACCACCCAAGGATACCCTGAGCTGAGGTGACCCCCTCCATTCAAAATCCTCCATATTGTTTTGGAAGACTGTAGCCAATAGGGTTCGGAGTATGCCCCATCCCCAGAGTAAGTTGACATACAAAGGGTGTTGTCACACTAAAGGTAAGTATCCCATTGGCTACTACCTTCTGACCCCTGTAACACCCCTAAAATTAGGATTTAGGGGCACCCCTGAACCTTATTGCTCAGTTCCTGACAACCTATGAAGGAAGAGGGCATCCCAGAACTGTTTAACAGAAGATGACTGAAGACACCCACTGACTTGTCCCCAGCTCTACCAGCCTGTCTGCAGTACTCGAAGATCCTGTGAAAAATGACGACTCGTCCTGCCACCCAGCAACCTCCAAAAGCCTCCATTGGGACTGCTGCCTGCAGCAAAGACCCGCACTCCTGAGAACAATGGCCCTGTTTAAAAGGAAACTCCAAGCAAGGCCTCTGTGTCCGCTTCAGGATCCATCACTGCACCAATGCCTTCTGCCCAAATTCAAGTGGCCCACCAGTCCCAGCAATACAGAGCACGAGTTCACCGTTGGCTGACTGCTCCTGGACTCCACGACGATGCCTGCAGCCTCAACCCGAAGGTCCCTCTAACTGCGACCAGCTGCAGTCAGGCTTTTACAACATCAAAGGACACCCCTGCACCTAGAGCCACCAGGCCTTAGGGAGCTCAACTGATGTTGTCCCAGTGACCCTCCACAGCCACTGGTTTCCTTTGCCCAGCTTCTTGGTCCGAGCCTGTAGCCTTTACTTGAAACAGTCATCCCCAATTGATTTGTATTGGGTGCCCAACATTGTGTTGGAACTCTGCACCCGGCAGCCCCTGTGCCGGGCTGCTGAGGGTGTATGTTTGGTGCTGCCTCATGGCCCCCCAGTGCTTCTCTCAAACCCCAGAGGTTGACCTCCAACTCCACTTTACTTACCTGTAAGTTGCACGACTTTGAGTGCCCCCAATCTCCATTGGTTAACATTGAGCACCTAACTCCAAACTTGATCTCTGCACCCAGCCAACCCAGTCCTGCAGGTAGTACAGTCTTGGTGCTCACTTGTACCTTGCCCTGTGCTGACCTAAAACCTGTACTGGGTTTGTAAATACAGAACTTACCTGTGAAATTGCATTCTTGTTTTCCTCTTATAGGTTAACATGTCAATTGAAATTTTGCACTAAGTGTGCATTTTTCTTGCCTTGCAAAGTATTGCTATTTCTAAAAACGGTATCTACATGCTGATCTGACGTCTTGCATAAAGTATTCATTTTGTGCATTGAAAAGTACTGTCAATCTGAAAACTGTACTTCCCTGCAACTACGTTCTTAGGTTCTAGTAATAAAGTAACAATTTTACAAAGCATTGGTCTTAGATTTAGTCATTGAGTTTGTGTAATCATTTCTTGCCTGCGTGTGTACAACAAAAGCTTAACACAGTCCTCTGATAACCCTACCTGCTCGCCCACACTACCACCAAAGAGAGATTCAGCATTATCTACTTTAGCGTTTGTAAAGCCTCTGGGGATCCTTTCACTCATTCACCCATCCTCCCCTCCTTTCACCCATCTATGCTTTCACCATTAATTCACTATTCCACCAACCCATCCATCCATCCGTTCACTCACCCATCCATCCTTTCACCCATCCATGCTTCCACCATGTATTCATCCTTTCATTCATCCATTCACTTCTCTATTCATTCATCCATCCATCTGCCCTTTCACCTATCCAGCTATCGGTTCTCCCATTTATCCTTCCAACCTGCTGTACATCCTTTATCTATCGAATGATTGATTCATCCATCACTCGATCCATCCATCGTTTCACCCTCCTGCATCAATTCTTTCACCCCTCCATTCTTTTACTCTTTGATGCCCATTTTCATCTAGCCATCTTTTCATCATCCACCCATTCATGGCACCCATCATGTAACCCTTGCATCCATCTAGCATTTCACCCATCACTCTTTTCACCCTTCCATCCTTCTTTCACCCTTCCCTTTTTACCTCAGTTCACACTTAAATCTATCAATTTTTAAATCCTTTACCTCTCCTTCTCACCTTTATTACCTTTCACCCTTATTTCCTTTCATCATTCCTTTCACCATTGCTTCCTTTCACTCTTCCTTTCATCTTTCTTTCTTACTCTAGCCATTCCTTCCTGTCATCCTTCCTTCTTTTCCCCTTCCTCCCAACTTTCTATTGCCCTTTTTTTCCTTCCACATTACTATAGTCCTATCTTCATCTTCTCTGCAGCTTAGTTTTTACTTCTTACATTTATTTAGCCCTCTATTTCTATTTGTCGCTCTCGCTGTCTTTCATCCCTATTTTTATTATTTTTCTTTCTCTCTATTCACTGTACTTGACTAAGTTAGCAGCACCGGTGCCAGGCCGCTTAGGGCCGACATGCTAAGCACATGTATTGTTATGGTAAACAGACATAATATCGAGTCCAAAATATCGATTGGACAAAATATCGAGTAAAAAATATAGACTGGACAAAATATAGACTAGACAAAATATAGACAACAAAAATATTGACTAATATCGACTAGAATAGCCAAAATATCGAATCAAAAATATAGACTAGACATAATATAGACTAGAAAAAATATAGAGAACAAAAATATCGAAAATAAGGTAAGTTATTATTTTTAATAATATTTGAGTAATATAAATCTGTAGCGGGTTGTGGGTTTATAGGGGAATAGGGTGGGAAGTAATTTAATTATAAATAATTAATTATGTAAATTTAATGTAATTGTTACTTAAATAATAATTGGTAATTAATTAAAATATAATAGTTAATTAATTAAAAATGATTAATTGATAAATAATTAATTTTTAGTAATTTATTTTCTGTAGCGGGTTGTGTGTTTATAGGGGAATAGGGTGGGAAGTAATTTAATTATGATTAATTAATTATGTAAATTTAATCTAATTGTTAAATAAATAATAATTGGTAAATAATTAAAATATAATTGGTAATTAATTAAAAATGATTAATTGATAAATAATTAATTTTTAGTAATTTATTTTCTGTAGCGGGTTGTGTGTTTAAAGGGGAATAGGGTGGGAAGTAATTTAATTATAATTAATTAATTATGTAAATTTAATCTAATTGTTAAATAAATAATAATTGGTAAATAATTAAAATATAATTGGTAATTAATTTAAAATAAATAATTGATAAATAATTATTTTTTTTTAATTTATTTTCTGTAGCGGGTTTTGTGTTTATAGGGTTCAGGGTCAGTTTTCAGTTTTGGGGTAAAGGGGTATTTTTAGGGTTCAGGGTCAGTTTTCAGTTTTTGGGTAAAGGGGTATTTTTAGGGTTCAGGGTCAGTTTTCAGTTTTTGGGTAAAGGGGTATTTTTAGGGTTCAGGGTCATTTTTCAGTTTTTGGGTAAAGGGGTATTTTTAGGGTTCAGGGTCAGTTTTGGGTTTTTGGGGTACAGGGATATTTTTAGGGTTCAGGGTCAGTTTTGGGTTTTTGGGGTACAGGCGTACGCTTTCTCTACTGTAGCACCCACTGGAGTGGGAATAGTAATTTTTACCCCTACGCTATCCAACGATCTCTGTAATGTAGCACCCACTGGAGTGGTTACATTAAATTTAAACCTTTTGCTATGCCACGGTAAATATATTCTATATGTTTTATTCATAACATGTATTTATATATATATGTATTATTATTATTAATTTTTAAATTTACATTAATTAAGTAATAATGTTACATTTATTTAATAATTTTAACAATGTTTATATTAAATATATGTATATTATAATAGTTTTAACTTATTTTAAAGACATAAAAAATCGATATTTTGACAGTCTATATTTTTAACACTCGATATTTTAAAGTCGATATTTTTGTACTTACCTTAGTGAAGATAGAAAGTCGATATTATGTCCCTCGATATTTTGTCATCGATATTTTGGGAACTCAATATTTTGGTAGTAGATATTATTTCAGTGATCCGTATTGTTATATAGGAGCTTTTGTCTGCAGATCCGCATACAAAAGAGGCCTATAAAGAAGTAAACAAACTTTAAGTGCCACCTAGCCTACCAGCCCAATGACACCTCCACACTGGTCACCTCCACATTTCTGCTGAAAACCAACTTTTGAGGTTTGCTATTGAAAAACAAAAACATTCATTCTGAGCATGCATCACCAACATGGGTCAGGACTTATTTTTGCCAAAAGTGCATCTTGTTCACCAACAGATGTGCTTTTTGCAAAGACCTCCCTACTGAAATGGCAGAGGGCTCTAAAAAGGGTGGGTGGCCCACCAGGAGGTAGGGACAGGCAGAGGCGGCAGGTGCCCTAAATTTTTGGTGAGGCAGTCAACCACTGACCAGCATTCCTTTAAGGTCAATGCTAAAGCTGTCAGTCATGGCACATTATAAACAGTGTTTGTAACAAACTACGACTGAGAGCTCTGGTGTTGAGGCTGAAGGCAGTGCTGGTCTGTCGGAAATAAAAAAAGAATTAAAAAGTAAAATAAAAATGCACTTATCCACTCTGCTGGCTGGCATCCTCCAGCTGGTCTTATAGCCTGTTTTTGGATCGCATTGCAGATCTGGCTGGTTGTTGAGAATATCGCGAAGTGGTGTTTTCGCGTGTTTTTGCACAGGAACGCCTACTCTGCATATTATTAGCGTTAGTTGTCGTTCTCATCCTTCGTGATGTTTTTTGCGGCAGCTATCGCTCGAAAACTGGCAATATTGGCAGTTTGCATAAGCTGGAGAATTGGGCAGAACATCTATTGCCACTTGTGTGCGCTAAAGTGCCGATAAACCGGCGATAAGCCCTTGAGAATATGCCCCTTTGTGTGATTCTCTCACAATCTCCTTACTTCACTTCCCTTGAAATATGTGAATTGTAAGTTGCATTTTATTTCAATTGTGTGTAATGTGCTGCCATTGGTTAATTCCATTGTCTCTGATTTTCCTCCACCACTAAGTAACAATTTTGTTTCCCGTGATCCAAAGCTTATCATCAATTCTGATAGAAAAGCTTCTTTTTCATGCATATACATTTAATTATATTTATACATATTTAAAATTTGGCAGACACACCGGGTTCTGCTTCTATCTTGTGAGGATAGGTCCTTTCGTTCCCATGCAACATTACCACTACATATGGTTATAAGCAGGGCTCGAGTCGGGGTACAACGCGGGTGGCGGCGTCCCCCCACTTATTTTACCGGGTGGACGCCGTCCCCCCCCCTGCCAAAAAGCTGGACTTCACTCTTTGGCCTCTCTGGGACTATGAGCTTTAAGACAATAAATACCGGTTGACCAAGTGGCCTTGCACGTTTATTGGAACAAGCCCACTTCTCCAGGGACACGCTAACCACCATAGCTAGGGCCTGAGCCAGGAGTTTCATACAGTCTAAAATTGTGGCTGCGGGACAAACATCTGGATGAAAACCCGAGACCATAGCATACCTCCGTGGATAATCCCACAGCTAGACAGCTTCAGGGGAATGTTCTCCTTTTAAATCTGTCCATGTCCGTTGCTCTCTCTTCAGCCATATATTGCCCCTTATTTCCCCAACCCGATGGTGCAAGCCACCTTTTTGTGACGTCACGTCCTGTTGTCTCGACACTTCCGGTGTCAGATTCCCCCCCCCCCCCCCCCCACACTTTGTTTTAGGACTTGTGCCCTGGCTGTAAGTCTGACATCACCTTCCTCTAGAGTGCCCTAGATTGGCACAGCCATGGAGATCTTCCCATTCACTCCGTTCTAATCTTTTGGGAGCAACTACAGACTCCAGCCGTTCAGAAACCTTGTGTGATGGGAACGGATGGAGGTTTCTTCACATCGACCTGCCCTGCGAAGCTCGGGGTCTCTAGATCACACTTTCAAGTACACATGGGCATGCATGTTAGCAGATATCACATTTAGCATCTACAACAACAAACCTAGCAATGGCGAGAAAAAGAATTAGGAATCGAAAAATGGATGTAGGGCATCATTCAAATGTTGGTGGCACCATGGCATTTAGGGCAATGCCCCCATTCTGGGTGGTTGAGCCACCAACAGGGCTGCAGTCGAGCAAACACCAGTGAGGTAGACATGGGTCGGGGCCCGTGTCAGATTTTCACCTGTCCACGTCCACCGCACACACCATGTTTGTCCCAGGCAAGCGAAATACTCAAATGTCCTCCTCCTGCGCGCAGAAAATTCAGTATTCCTAATGCATCTGGGGCATTTCTTTTTTCTTTTTCAAAAACCAGGCCGCTGGTTGGTGGTTTGTTTTTAGAAAAATAAAAGCAAAATGCGCCCCTTGTGATCAGAGCATGCATGGCAGCCCAGCCAGGACATTAACTTTAGTGTGACTGAAAAGTTTTGCGGGGGTGGCCACGCCTGATCAGCCACCCACTGAAACCCATGTGACCCCCCCCCCCCCCCCCCGCCCGCTCCTCCACTGAAAACCACAATTTTAGAAGTTCTTTTAGTCCCGAGGCTTCGAACCAAGCATGGAAGGGATGCTCTAAGGTAAGATCAGACTAGATATGAATTAACTCTATTTTTAGCTTGTACACTGGCTGGGGACGCATTAATCACATCACTTTTAAATATAATGTGTTTGATGCGAAACAGGCATGGCTTCTCGTTTCTTCATTTCCCGCTGTTCAAATGATTTAAACCCTGATAAGGTGATTGCATTAAAAGCGACAAAGAGATAATTATTCAATTTGTGATAAGTATTAACTGTCATAGGGATTAATTTCAGAAGAACTGATAAGAAAGATCCCCACCGATAACAGACTTGCAGCCTAATTTCGTTTCAGAAAAAATAACTAGCCTGCCCTCGTGTTTTCTGCACAATGGATCCTCTGATATGTTTATACGATATCCATTTCTGCATAACGGTGTGCCAACCAGGTTACGAGCTTGACTCTGTTCCAGAGAAACTCTCCAGGGAAGGCATGGCTTGGCAGTTCGGGCTGGACTGTTCCCATGAAGCACAGGGTCAGACTGATTTGGATATAGCCATGTCTGAACTGGGGTGGCGGAGTGAGCTAAAGAATGATGACGGATTAAGCCCACATTAGTTTTCTAGGGGTGAGTGTTTGCAATGTTCAACACTTCGTCCATCATCCAGTGAGTGAGCTAAAGAATGGTGATGGATTAAACCCAGATCTATTGACTGGGGTGAGTGCTTGCAACACTCCATCCATCATCCCCTTTGGTTTTGCTTTGTTCGCCCTAAGTTGGCAGGGTATGCCCACACGTGGGTCCCTTGCTCAATTTGCCACTTGTGATTAACCAGAAACCGGTCCCAGGATGCTTGTTTCCGGTCCAGGGAATACATGGCTTGGCAGTTCGGGCTGGACTGTTCCCATGAAGCACAGGGTCAGACTGATTTGCATATGGCCATGTCTGAACTGGGGTGGCGGAGTGAGCTAAAGAATGATGACGGATTAAGCCCACATTAGTTTTCTAGGGGTGAGTGTTTGCAATGTTCAACACTTCGTCCATCATCCAGTGAGTGAGCTAAAGAATGGTGATGGATTAAACCCAGATCTATTGACTGGGGTGAGTGCTTGCAACACTCCATCCATCATCCCCTTTGGTTTTGCTTTGTTCGCCCTAAGTTGGCAGGGTATGCCCACACGTGGGTCCCTTGCTCAATTTGCCACTTGTGATTAACCAGAAACCGGTCCCAGGATGCTTGTTTCCGGTCCAGGGAATACATGGCTTGGAAGTTCGGGCTGGACTGTGCCCATGAGGCACATGGTCAGACTGATTTGCATATGGCCATGTCTGAACTGGGGTGGTGGAGTGAGCTAAAGAATGATGATGGATTAAGCCCACATCAGTTTCCGGGGTTGGTGTTTGCAATGTTCAACACTTCGTCCATCATCCACTTTGGTTTTGCTTTGTTTGTCCTAAGTTGGCAGGGTATGCCCAGACGTAGGTCCCTTGCTCACTTTGCCACTGAATTCAAGCTAGCCTGGCTGATGATGGCTGATTAACCAAAAACTGGTCCCAGGATGCTTGTTTCCGGTCCAGGGAAGACATGGCTTGGCAGTTCCGGCTGGACTGTTCCCATGAGGCACAGGGTCAGACTGATTTGCATATGGCCATGTCTGTACTGGGGTGGTGGAGTGAGCTAAAGAATGAGGATGGATTAAACCCAGATCAGTTGACTGGGGATGAGTGCTTGCAATGTTCAACACTCCGTCCATCATCCCCATTGGTTATAAATTCACCCAGTACAGAGATCTGGGCCTAAATCCATTATTTTTTTGCTCACCATGCCATTCTAGCTTGGACCCAGCCATATGCAAATCAGCCTTAACCCTGCACCTAATATAAACAGTCCAGCCTGAACGGCCAGACCAGGTCCTTGGAAACAAGCATCCTAGGACCGGTTTCGGGCTTTCAGCCCTAATCAGCCAGGATAGCTTGACTCGAGTGGCATGGAGAGCACGGGACCCACTTCTGGGCATACCTGTCTCACTCGGGAAGGGTATATACCCTGAAACCAGTCCCAGGATGCTTTCTTCCAGTCCAGGGAGGGCCTGGCTTGGCAGTTCAGTCTGGACTGTTCCCATGAGGCACAGGATCGAGACTGATTTGCATATGGCCGGGTCCAAACTGGGATGGCGTGGTGGGCAAAAGAATGATGGATTTAATCCAGATCTCTTGACTGGGGGAGAATGTTCGAATCATTCAGTATTCTGTCCATCATTGGTTGCAGTTACACTTTTCGCCCTAAGTGGGATGAGTATGCCCAGACTTGGGTCCCTTGCGCACTATGCCACTGGATTCAAGCTAGCCTGGCTGATGGTGGATGATATACCCTGAAACCAGGCCCGGATGTTTGTTTCCAGTCCAGGGAGGACCTCGTTGGCAGTTCGGTCTCAACTGTTCCCATGAGGCAAAGGGTCCAGACTGATTTGCATATGTCTGGGTCCAAACTGGGGTGGCATAGTGGGCAAAAGAACAATGGATTTAACCCAGATCTCTTGACTGGGGAGAATGTTCAAATCATTCAGCATTCCGTCCATCATTTGTTGCAGTTACACTTTTCTCTGTCAGTGGGATGGGTATGCCCAGACGTGGCCCCCTTGCCCACTATGCCACTGGATTCAATCTAGCCTTGCTGATGAAGGGTGATATACCTTGAAACCATCTCCAGCACCTTGTTTCCATTCCAGGGAGGACCTTGCTTGGCAGTTCGGTCTCAACTGTTTCCATGAGGCACAGGGTCAAGACTGATTTGCATATGGCTGGGTCCAAACTGCGGTGGTGTAGTGGACAAAAGAATGATGGATTTAACTCAGATCTCCTGACTGGGTGAGAATGTTCATATCATTCAGTATTTCGTCCATCATTTGTTGCAGTTACACTTTTCGCTCTCAGTGGGATGGGTATGCCCATACGTGGCCCCCTTGCTCACTATGCCACTGGATTCAAGCTAGCCTTGCTGATGCAGGGTGATATACCCTGAAACCGGCCCCAGCATGCTTGTTTCCAGTCCAGGGAGGATCTGGCTTGGCACTTCGGTCTCGACTGTTTCCATGAGGCACAGGGTCAAGACTGATTTGCATATGGCTGGGTCCAAACTGGGATGGCGTAGTGGGCAAAAGAACAATGGATTTAACCCACATCTCTTGGCTGGGGAGAATGTTCAAATCATTCAACATTCCCTCGATCATTTGTTGCAGTTAAACTTTTCGCTCTCAGTGGGATGGGTATGCCCAGGCGTGGCCCCCTTGCTCACTATGCCACTGGATTTAAGCTAGCCTGACTGATGAAGGGTGACATTCCCTGAAATCGGTCCCAGCATGCTTGTTTCTGGTCCAGGGGGGACCTGGCTTTTCAGTTCGGTGTGGACGTTCCCATGAGGCACAGGGTCAAGACTGATTTGCATATGGCTGGGTCCAAACTGCGGTGGCGTAGTGGACAAAAGAATGGTGGATTTAACCCAGATCTTTTGACTGGGTGAGAATGTTCGAATCATTCAGCATTCTGGCCATCATTTGTTGCAGTTACACTTTTCGCCCTAAGTGGGATGGGTATGCCCAGACGTGGGCCCCTTGCTCACTATGCGAGTGAATTCAAGCTAGCCTGGCTGATGAAGGGTGACATACCCTGAAACTGGTCCGAGGATGCTTGTTTCTGGTCCAGGGAGGACCTGGCTTGGCAGTTCGGTCTTGAATGTTCCCATGAGGCACAGGGTTTAGACTGATTTGCATATGGCTGGGTCCAAACTGTGGTGGCGAAGTGGGCAAAAGAACGTTGGATTCAATCCAGATCTCTTGACTGGGGGAGAATGTTCGAATCATTCAGCATTGCGTCCATCATTTGTTGAATTTACCCCATTTTTTACTTGAGCGTGCTGCCCCCAGGGCAGCATGGGTTTGCGGCTACTTTGGGGGCAGCACATTCAATGTAAAAGGGTGCAATTTCCCTGTTTGTGCCCAGCGCACCTGTTTTAAGGTGCGCCATGGAGCAGACAGGAAAAGTGTTCCCTAGCCATAATAGAGTGCCTGGCAGTCTAGCCATCCTAGAACCCTAACAATTAGTTTTACTACTTGATTCTTTCAAGGAAAGCTCATTCTCTGCCCAGAGTACTATCACTTTGGCTTTTTTGGATTGAGTGTGGAGGGTGTTAGTTCTCTCAATATTCTGACCCTCCATTTCACCCTTTGACGTCAGGTAAGATAACGCTGCACTTGCATAAACACATGGGGTCCCATTAGGATGGCGGGCGGATCGCCACCGCCAGGCTGGCGGTAGCCACCGCCAGCCTTGGCGGGGTGCGATCCGCCTGCCTTCCTTGCTGCAAAGACCCCCCGCCATATTAACATGGCTGGGTGGTCCGTGGCGGACGGAAAGACAGTCCGCCGTTTTCCTGCCCCGGTCGCCTTGCGACCGGGGCAGAAAAGTGTTTCTATGGTGGCGGTGTCTATCAGACACCGCCAGCCATATTAGGATGGGACTTTTCAAATGCTGCCATGGAAAGGCATGCAGAGTCTGCATTGGGGGCCCAACGTGGGCCCCCTTGGACTCCGGGGGTGTGTGGGGGGTGCACATGGGGGGTACCTATGGTACCCCCCAGCAGTTCCATGCACAGCATGGCAGGCATTGTGCTGTGCCTGCCATGCTGTGCATGGAAGTGCATTGCATGCCTTCCTGCAATTGTGGCGGGTGGTGCTGAGTGCACCGCCCGCCACAATGGTAGGAATGCAGGATGCGCCCGCCACTGTGGCGGGCGCATCCTAATGCCAGGCACGGGACCCACGCCCTAATGGCTGGTGGTCTCTGGTACCGTGAGGGTGGCGTGCGGGCAAAGTCCGCCCGCCATCCTAATGGGGGCCATAGATGTGGATGCCTCTTTTCTTACATTTGAAGGAAAGACCTTTTCCTTGGTCTTAGTGTCTCCAAATTAAGCAATTGCTTTTGCTTTCTCTTTGAACCAATCTTCTAATGGTACTCTATAGCTTTTGAATGAAAGGGATGCCTTCAAATTATGTTTTCCACCAAGGGACCACTAAGGGAATTTTCAAAAAAGGTTTCAGAAAAACGTTTTGCATAATTTCACAAAAATATAATTTTTCTTTCCCACACACTTGTCCCCTTGTAGAACATCCTCAGACACATAACCCTTAAGACATGGAAATGGAACCTTCACCAAAGCATCATGCCACCAGAAACATGCAGAAAAGTACTCAGAATGGGACACATGATTCTGTATCAAAGCAAAATAGAGTAGGACACCAAATCAATTCCCTTTGAGCTCTTGCCTCTCTTAGGGAACAGAGCTGAGCAGTCAAGGCTTACTCCAGGAGGTGGAGAGGGTTGAAACAGAGAGTGGCACAATAGATCACAGATAATAACTTGAATGACTAGTCAGTACATTACCTTTAGAAAAAAAAGGGACCTTCTTGCCTAGAGATAAAATATTAAAGGAGAACACAGCTCAAAGATCCCAAACTAAAAGAGCTCAATGGGGAAGAATAGCAAAATGTTATAGGATCTTAAAAACAAAAAGATTCAACATGCCGAATATTTTGTGAAGAATGACAGTAGCATGGATTACACTGCGCCTATAGACAATTATTAAAACAGTGACTCCTACAAGGAAGGCACAATAGTGACCGGGTGCCACATGTATCAAACAATTTTGCATTCACAAACGGTACGAATCAGTAATTTCAGCCGTTTGCAAATGCAAAATAGCCTTTCAAGATGTATGAAAGACTTTGTAGCCGCAATTTTAGGTAATCGCAAAAAGTGCAATTACCTAAAATTGCGGCTACAAATAAGGAATCACAATTTGCGATTTCCTTAGCAGATGGACCAAGCATTTTCCCAAATGCAAACTGTGCATTTAGCAAAACGCTATTACCATCACCTCCAAGTCGATGGTAACCATGTGCAGATTTTGAAAAATGCACAAAAATGCACTTTTCATTGTGCCATGTAGTGCAAACATGCCCTAAGGGGCTTTACATGTGCACATTCCTTTTTGAGGTGCTTCAGGGGTGAGGTAGTTCACCGGGCACCCTTGGCTTTGCATGACCTAATTTCAGATTATCAATTTGGTAATCGCAAATTAGCTAATGCAATGCCATTCGCACCTATGGGCCGTTAGGCCCATAGGAACAAATGGAGTAGTATTACACAATAGGCATTACCAATTAACTGAATCGCTATTTGGCAATATTAAGTAATTGCTAAATCTTTGATGATTCCTTACATACATAGCATTTTGTAATTACCAAATAGCAATTTGGTAATAATCGCAATTTGGTAAGCGCAAAATGCTATTTTGATACGTGTGACCCTGCATTTTTTATTATCTGCAGTGAGCTCCAGCCTAGCTTGACACATTGGGATGATTTCCAAATAAAAACATAAACAACACAAAGTTTGTACAATACAAAGTTATAAATAGGAACAGTTAAAATTATCAAAAAGTTAATTTTACGGAAAACCTGACTTGCTAAGACAGATGATAAATTCCCGAACATGTAGTGCATCAGGAATGAATCACTACTGCATCTCATCATGGATTGACCCGCCATTGTCAATGATGGGAAATCATCAACTATAGAAGAATAAGCACTAAAAATAGGAAACGTACAAGGGGCTGCAGCAGCTAAGCACAATGCCAATAGGTTAATGTAATAGGAACATAAATGTTTTCTGCAAATGTCTCCTAATTACTGTTTCAGAACTTCTGCACTTCAGATACATTCAATGAAATGAAAGTGAGTTTTATAAAGCGCATTACTACCCGGAGGCCTCGTAGCGCTGTTCAATTACCTGCCTTTGAGATTCATATCGCATCATATAATGTTGGTTCAAATTCTAAATTGAAAAATCTTGGCAGCAAAATCTAAACCTCTATTAAGAGTAAATGAGAGGTCTAGGGATATTAATTTGTCCACTAAAAACGTTATTACATTGTAAGCCATGATTTAAGAGTCCAGCGATTCAGATCTAATGGATTGTATAAAACTGAGACAATTTTTAAAAATAAGAATGCAAAGTAATACAGATTTCCCACTGCTGAGATTGTGTTTTATAATATCATAGGATTCTCTTTTTGGTGGGACACCTTGTATTCCAGGTGTGACATGGAAGGAAGTGGGAATAAAATATACTTTAATGATGAAAGGTTATAATGAGGTACCTATTTTTATTCAGCCACATGATGGCAGATTGGAGTGTACATAATCACAGCATGGATGGAGATTGACTGGTAAGAGGGTAACAGGACTCAGAGAATGTCAGAGACTGGATGGGAGGAAGGACTCTGTGAATCAGGAAAGCTAGGAGGAAGACTTCTGCTAGGAGCACCATGGTGATCAGGCAGGTAAATGGTGCACGGTGGACATTGGGCAGGCTTCAATGTGGGGAAGATGAATGAATGGAAGAGCAAAAGGAAGGAGGTTGTGACAGACTTTGGGCAGTTGTAGTTCTTTGGCAATGCAACAGACTTAGTGTCATCTTATTGTTGGAAGAAGTGACTCACCACTGTTTCATCTGCTCAGGAATAGTACAAGTACAGTAGGAGCTGCTGACTTATTCTGTAGCAAACTAAAGAAGCTTTTTTATGCAGTCAGTAACAGTATTTGATGTGCACTTGCCATCAACACAATAAGTGATATGTCGGCTTTTAACAATGCTTCTTACATCGTCTTTGGAAATTACAGTCCTAGTCTTGGAAGCCTATTCACAAACTGCATTTGGAGTATGTTTAGTAGAACCACAATAGTACTACTTAGGTGCTAAAAAATGTTACTCGCTATCCCAAGTGCAGAAGTCTATTCCTCCGTCTCTACTACCATAAACGCCTTTGTTTTAGTAGTAAATGTGGGAGTGGCTTTAAAATGGGGAATTCCTACTGCAATATTACCCCCTGTAACAAAACCGTCTGAAATAGGCCTTGGCAAATAGCTCGATGGCACCCCCAACCCCCCGGGGGGCCGGCTGAGCACTTTGCCAGGACTGGTTTTGGTTCCCTGTATGGCCTTGGGGTTTGGAGGTTGTTAGTGAGAAGCACTGCTGCTGGTTTTGTTACAGGGGGCCGATATTGCAGCACTGCTGCGAAACTGGCCCCGGTAACAAAAATGCCCCCCAACCCCACCACCACAACTCAAAAACCCCACCCTTCCAGCCCAAACGGAAAAAGCCCGGTGCCTGCTGTGGCCGGTCCTGCCCTGCATATCAATAACGATCGCTTGCACTTTGCTGTAGAAACAAGATAATAAAGAGCGTACATATCTTCCATGCAACTTGCCCGGTGAAGATATAGAAGGTATTCAGTGCACCCAGCCTTACCCGCGAAGCAGAACAGACCCTTAAGACAGAAGCTTGCACGCCCTGGCCAGAATCCGAACCCTCCCGCTTGGAACTTTTCTGATGAAAATAAACCTGGCCCCAGGGACAGTTGTCTCTGCGGCCAATAAGAAGACTTGTTCCATTTCATCTTGACCGGCTCACTGGTTGATTAAATTCGAGGCAAGGCAATCACATGAGCAATAGTTACAGCACAATTGGAAACAAATGAAGAAATATTATTCTACTTGTTCTGGGACATGTCAGATGCAACAGCAAGACTGATGGGACAGAATGTGGCAAGGATAAAGCACTTTTCAGATTAGAGGTGAACAGTGAATGGGGGAAAACAGAACAGCAAACCCAGTGACAGAAACCACCCCCAAGCACCTCGAAGCCCAATGCTGTGAAATACTTTAACTTATGCTGTACCATTGACGCTTTAGCATTTACTTTTAATGTTTATGAATGTAAGGATGTATTTAGGTTTAACATATTCTTTGTGCAAAAGGCACACACACCGAAAGCACCTAATTAAAGTTTGTCAAAGTTTACTCTAGCAGGCATCTTGTACTGCATTACAAATATTGCAGTACGGCCAAGAAAATTGTAAATAAGACCCTTCAGAAAGATGTTGACGTGTTCAGCTGTCTATGTAGGATTATTTTTGCACATCAAAAAATGTGTCCTGGACATAATTTTAACTACTCTTCTGGAACTGGATACATTTTGCTAATTCTGCGTTACTCTTTGATTCTAAATTACCAAACATAGCGTTATTATCAATGCTCCAATAATTAACAGTAATTTTGGGGGAAACACTCCTACCGCTAGACCACATTTAGTGACTGCAAGCGCCCGATATCGCTCGCTATTTTTGTTCTGCTACATTTACCGTTATTTCTTAACGCAGAATGCATCCTTGCGTCCATTTTGGCAGCGAAGGTGCATTTTGTGCTAAGAAAATAGAGCTAAATGCCTGGAGTAAATTGGGAGGAAAATTCTCCCAAGCAGCACATTTAACACTATTTCTTAGCACAAAATGCCTTCTCGTGCCCATTTTGGATGGAGGGGGGCGGGGGGGGGGGCATTATGCGATAAGTAAATGGTGCTAAATGCTGGGGGCAAATTGAGTGAAAATCCTGCCCCAAGAGCACATTTAGGGAGCGCGAGTGGCTGCTAATGCTTGCCATTTATATTCTGTTGAATTTAGCACTATTTCTTAGCACAAAATGCATTCTCACATCCATTTTGGAACCAAGGGGGCATTTTTGCTTTAAGAAGTAGTGCCAAACGCAGAATTACTCTTCTCGGGTGAATATGCATAATCTCGCTGGATGGTTAGGTAATTCTGTGTGATTCGGCTACACTGAATCACACTGTTAAACTCACCCTACTAAAACGTACAACAATCTCAGTGTGAACTACTATAAACTTCTTTATTATATGATTTTGATAGTCCAGACCGCTCCTTGGAAATTTACCTACATACAATTTCGGTATCTCTTTCTTGAGTGGCAAAAAAGTTCCCAGTATCATTCAGGCACAAATATATCCTGCTCTTAACAGGCCTCTCAGTGTACTGATTTAGCAGACACATTTGAACAAACCCCTAAAACCTCCAAGTCCCTTTAACCTGTTTTACATCCCCCCTCTTTTGGAGCTTTCTTCGTCATTATCATGTTAATGCTGCATGACCACTTGATAGAATTCCTCTTCATCATCATTAGATCACTGTTAGGTATTGTTTTCAACATTTGCTCACTCTTTCACAGTGGATGAGACAGACACATGCCTTGCAAAGGCAGAACAATTACTAAAACATAATGAAATAATATTTGCATCATTGTTTTTGACATTATATGTTTTATAACCTGAGATGCAATTTAGCTTTTCGTGTAAATGGCTTCACCTTCCATATTGTATGATACATAGTCACATTTTCTCTTGCGAATAATCATGCTTTCTTTGTGTCTGGGAGCAGCCTTCAGATGTTGCTGCCCACCAGGGCCTATATCATGAATCTTTCAATTTCAAGTTCAGGTAACAACAATTTAGCTACCTACATTGACGGCAGAAATGTAAGCCCAGGTGCTCACATTTTCCCCTTAGAAGAGGCCTCACCTGCTCATAAGTGGTGTGGACGACCAGTAGGTTAGTAAGCCCATAAGAGGAAGATGCCTGAAACATCCTGAATTGTGCATGAAGGTCTCATCCAGCAGCAGACAGCGAAGGGACCCTGGTGGGACAGAAAACAATTGTAGCATCATTCCAGACCAATATGGAGAGTGGGCTTGAATGACACTCACCAACCTCCACCCTGGTTGATCTCCCATTAAATGTGGTTACCGAATCCATTGGGGGCGCATTTATGTAGACCAGGCCCACATTTCATTTGCCTCACGACCGACGTGGCTACAAAGTATGAGTATGAAAAAGGCTTTATTTCGATAAAAACATATCTTAAAAGCACAAGCATATAATTGACATTTGGGAGTAACAGCTCTTTACATCAAGATTAAAACACAAGTGTCAGCTTATTACATCTTCTTTTTTTAATAAAAATATACATTTCTGCAAGAGAGACAGTCGCATTTCAGAAAAATAAGATTAAAACTATTTACACCAGTAAATAAAACATAGAATTACACATTTTCTCTCAGCCTTTTTAATCTGATGGACCAGGCCCATCTCAGGAAATTTTCAAGTCCACATGCATACAGCAAACTCAGATTTGAGAATACCAGCGCCACAGAATGATCTCTAGTGCCCAGTTCTCTGCACAATGGCTTGAGCCAATGGCTCCTAGGTGCTTTGTATACCGGGCATGCAAACAGAAAGTGCGCCATTGACTACAAAGTATAGATAGCACACCTCCATCTAAGCCTGCCATACAGAGGCGTTGCAACAGCTAGAAAGAGCTCACAACTTGTACTTACGCTCTATTCGATAGTCTAACAGATGGACAGGCGAAAAATGAAAACACAGGTAATATTCTTTGCTGTGAAACCGAAGATAAAAGGATGGATGGTATGGAAGGGTGAGGATGCAAAAGTAGTGAGAGAGGGATGATAGGCTGTGGGGAGAGGTGAGGAGTGGGGGTAGTAAAAACTGAAGGGTTACATCCTTCAGTGGTGTTCTATAAAGGGTTATTAGAGTTACAAGCTGGGCTAGATCGTGCGAGATTAGGGAAAAGGATTGAAAAGCAAAGACACATGGCCCATCCTTCTTAAAGGAGGCACAATGTTAAGGAACAGTTAAGGCAAATAGATCCCCAAAATAGGAGCTGTTCAATTAAACTGAGGAAGATGTAAATGGCCACCCAAAGTAAAGGATGGAAGAAGGAGCTTGTGGAAAGGAGGAAAACTAGGTAGAAGCTCTAGGAATTCAATTGGGTCAGAATTTGTTCCAAGCGAAACTGGCAGAGAAGGGGGAAAAGCAAAAGGGGAAGCAGGCAAATAAGAAACTGCTGGTGAGGAGTCTGATAAACATGAAGAAAACTGACTTAGAAGGGTTCCAGTTGGTAGGTATGTGGTGGGTATAGAAGTGAAAAAGGAGTTAGTATCACGAAAACGACTTAAGGCTTTCAGAAGATGCTGTGACAGCCTTCAAAAAGAAGGCATGAGAAAAGGGCAAGTAGACGTTGCAAGCTGCAGTGGCAGGAGTGAACTTAATTAATGATGTACCCAGGGCTTTAAGTGGGCCGGGTCTCACTGAGTCTGAGCACCAGCAGTTTTTTTTACGGGGGCTCGAAACGGGTCTCTATCGGGCTCTGTTTTGGGTCCTGGCATATGCTGTCCATTTTTTTCAGGGTCGCAGTGACTGCAGGCACGTCGATGTGCGTGTGCTGGCACTGCTCACTTCTCACTAGTGGAGAACTTATGGCATGACGTCATACCAGGTGAGCGTTGCAGGGGAAGGCGACTCCTTTAAAAAGAGTCATTTTCTCTCTGAATTTAACTTCTCTTTTTGAAACTCAGGAGCAGCAACATTGTCCTCGTGTCACCAGGGCTTTAAGTGGAAGCTTTTCCAATATTATATACAAGCCATAGTTGCGGCTTATTTATCTTATGCAACTAACAACCGTTGACAAAGCCAATAGTCCTGACGTCTTGTAGGAATGAAGTTACTTGTATCATATATTTGGATGCAATGACAAAAACAGCAAAATCCAAGTCGGGCAGCACAATACGCAAAGCACAATACGCAAAGCACAGATTTGTCTCTTTCGTGTTTTAAGCCACTCCCTTAATTACATTGGCCTCGCCCCTTTCAAAGACCCCCAGTTTTTTCATCCCACTTAAAGCCCTAGATGTACCTAACCAAATTGGTTGGTATCATCCAGTGTACTGGCCTGACACCATCTAATTAGGTGCACTGTTCAGGTATTTTGTGGTTCTGGACCAGTGATTCCAATCCTGGAGAACACCAAACTGATTTAACATGTATAACCAAGGGTTTAAACGTGATAATCAGAAGTGCATCTATCAATACCATTTATGCACAGTGAGCTTTTTCTCCTATATTTGATGTAGAAACATGTTGCCATCTGGCATTATGGCCAAATGTTGGATGACTGGATTGACAAAAATGGCTAGAAGGACTCCAGACTGACTTGAGGGAATGTTATGCCTGTCCCGTGGACTGAAGTCTTGGTAGCAGTAGAGTGTTTTTGAATCAGTCTGAACAGAGGTTTTGTCAATTCTGCAGTGTTGTGATGCAACCAGAATAAGTAAACAGCAATAGGTTGGGAAAGAGGGTGTGCTCCAGGGTTTTTCAGAGAGAACAACGCTGATTGGTGAATGACGTAAGGTGGCTTAGGAAGCGTCTGTAGATGACCAACCACAATGAATGGGACATTTGACGCACAGGCATGCCTGGGTACAGAACTGGAGGTGCAAATATTGTGCATGATACACGTTTCTCAACCTTCCACCAGTGCTGAAAGCTGTTGGCCAAGGTGAGAGATGTGAAGAAGTGTTAGTTCACCTCAAAGATTAGAACCTGCTTTTGTAACTGCTATGCCCAACCATTACGGATGCAAGCTGCTGGCCTACCTAAGATTACTTACAATTCCCAGCAGAGGCACTGTACTGTACATTCTCTCTGCTGTGCCGGCCTATGAGGCCCATCATAAATCTACCCCCAGCACTAGCACTGCATATGGTGGGCCAACTGCAATGGGTCTGGAATTATCAATTAATTCACTTATCTTGATATCAATTTAGGGATGCTGAAAATCGGTTTATTGTCCATGCACTAATATTGCATGGGGTCAGGTTGATCTATTTTCTTGGGACAGTTCCTTTTCCTAAACTTTCAAATTCCAGCGTCCTGCATTCAAATAAATTGTACTGTGACTTGTTAAGGATGCAATATTCTTACACTAAGCGCTCATTACAAGGTGGCAAAGGTCTGGTGCGCGAATACCACAGTCGAGGGGGGATGAATCCCTAATTTCAGCTGTCAGCCACGAACCAGATTCTGGCTATTTTGAGGTCCCTCCCTGGAATGAGGAATAACCATACAGAACCAAAGATGCCAGGTCCTTTACCATGCGATTTCCCCAATTCTGGGGAAATACTGCAGGCAGTTTTTGCCTGTTCTGAATAGACGGAAAGTGTCAACAGGAAACCTGGTTTGGGGAGGGAGGGGTTTGATGTCAATGATGCAGGGCAAGATTAGGCCTGTCTGGGAGCTGGCACTGGTTGCTTCCTTCGGACTGCTGCACGAGGTGGACATGGAACAGGCAGTGCTGCCCACAGCCCTGCATCTGAAAGCTTTCACTGTCTCAATACCCAGAATTATCAGGTCGGAACTTTGCAGACCCCATAATTTTGTCACTGAGACATTTGGAATAGCAAGTTGCATTCACCTAGAGTTATTGCTCTGGATAAATTGTCCCACTTGTAATGAGAGCCTAAGACTGAATGTGTCCTCTGCCTACTAATAAAAAAATACTGCTGCCTCCCCCTTTAGACCCCATAAAGCCAAAACTGATGCAATATGAAGTTGCAATGAGTAGTTACCTCAGATATATACAATGTTCCTAGTTGACACCAGCTGACTTTGTGTAAATTCCTTGAACTCTTTTTGAAAGGGCAAATCAAACCGAAAGACTTTAAAAATAAGCACAATCGATCGTGGCAGTAACCTGACTTCTTCTAGTATAAAAGTTTAGCTTTAATGTTTCAGACATCCTACTCTTCAGTCTGTGTGGTCTCTGCTAGCTCTTATCCTGTGCTCAGCATAGAATAGTTGTGAAATAGGTGTGAAATGGCTCCCAGGAGCACACAATAGGATGACCTGACTGGGCAGAGATGACTCCTTTGAACTCCCCAAAATATGCAAGGTGCATTGGACATCTTTTTTGACTCTACAGTGTCAAATCCCGCTTGGTAGGTCTGTTGATCCACATGTAACACTTTGGGAACACTTGAAAGAGAGAGAACATGATGCCAGGACAATTTGTGTAGATTCCCTGTCTGGTTGCTAAAGGACCCTGCTTTTCTCCTACCAGACTTCTGTTTCTGGGTTTGTGGGAGGACACTAGGGTTACCATAGTACACTCCAAACGCACCCTCCCTTGAGTGCCCCAGTTGAGAGTGGCAAAGACCTAACCACCTTAGATTTTCACTGACACATAGCATTTTCTGCATGTTTTGCTATAGGGCAAACAGAAACTATTGCAAAAGTAAGTAGATCAAGGCTTGGAAATATTTATCCCATGGGTTAGGGACGGGGCAGGAGTCAACCCCCCCCCCCACCCCCACCCACTAGCTAGTGCCAGACATAAATGTGGCATTTCCAGGTACCCTCTTCAGAGCACATTCTGGATCTGCGGAAGATCAGATGTCAATTGGACCTGCTGTCTCTGGCCTGAAAAGAGCCTGAAGGACTGGACCTGCTCCCAGGACAAAGAAGTGGACTCCAAGGGTCAGCTAGCTGAACTCCGTTGTGGTAACTTGGAGACAACAAGCTTTAAGAGTCATTTTCTTTGAAGTTTCCAGAGGACCAGTAGCAACTGGGCCTGCATTAGTCCCTGCTGTTGGCATCTCCCTGACATGCTGTGGGTCTCCAAGTGCCTCCTCTGAGGTACGGGTAGGGGGGGTGGATTTATATGTGTACTCCTGTGGTGGATTGAAATTTCAAACGACTACTGATGAAGTTAAAAATGTTTGACCGGGGCAAACCTGGTAGGTGCAGCTGTACTTTGGTAGGGCCCCAACAGCCCTGTTCTTTGGTTCCTGTGTTGTCACATGCAAGGACGATTGATAACTCGTTTTGGTCCATGACCTTTGTGCAGAGTGGGTGAGGTGAATATCTTTGTTATTGGGCTGTGGTTTTAACCTACATGGTGCCAATTTTATTTTACTGATAGCAAACACATGAAGAGAGCACAAGGGATGTTGGTCCAGGGACATTACTTAAAGGCATAGCAACTCCTAGTTACAGGCAGGATACTTAGTGGACCAACACTTATACTGTAGAGATCCGTGTGTGGACTATGGTGACAAGTTGTAGCCCTAGCACTGTTGATTAACCTTTTCACCACCTCAAGGTTAGTGAATTGAGTACTGTTATTCGGAGCAATAGTATGAACTGTTTTCTAAAGTCATGCAGGCTGTATAGTAATGGCAATGTGTGCTATTTAAATTAAAACAGTTCGATTATTCAGACTTTTTTTGTTTTTGTTTTTTTGTAGTGTGTTTTACATGTAACAGTAAAAATTACAGACAATATAGACTGTCACAAATGGTGAGGTGTTGAAACAATGGAATAACAAAATGACACTGAATAGCATAAGAAACATTTGGAAATTGGGAGAAACAGCTAAATTTGTAGAAGAATATGCTGCAGTATGTACCCCAGGTTCGCACAATTAAACCCAGCAAATATGTAATGACAATCATTTCACAAAGGATAACAGGTTTGGTTTTGTTCTTAAGGTGATCGTGGAGAGAGTTACAGAGAATTGTTGCATTACTGGTGAAGAATTGTCTAAGTGTAAAAAACACTTTAAATGTATTGGTTTCCAAACGTAAAAAGTCTTTCCTTCTGTGTTGCCCACCTGTAGTGGGTTTCGTAAATGAAGGACCATGTAAGTGAGGCAGTAGATTTAAAAACGAAGTTTTGTCTAAATTGGTAGCCAGAGTAGACCTCTAGAATTGGAAAGATGTGGTTGAAGGTTCCCTTAGCATAGGTGAGGGGATTTGTGGCATGGAAAACAGCCTTAATCAGAGTGAGTTGTTACCAGGAAACACAAGCCAAGAAGATAACACCTCTGTTGAGTCTTGACATAACTAAAGTGTGGGCAGCAGATTTCGTTAGAGATCTTTGCATGTTTTTTCTATGAAACAAAAGGAGTTATTAGGTTAGAGGTGGAGTTAAGAATGGCAAATCCATGCATACCTACATATTCCTTTCTTCACAAAAGCAGTAGTTGATATTCGGAGTATGCAACCGATGAGGCACACATCATCAATTATGAGATTGTTGTCTCCGTGCTGAATCAGGAGTAAAAAATAGAGTAATAGGCAGCAAGTATGTAGTTTACACTTCACATAGCCAGGGTAGGTTGGAGACATCTCTGAAATTTGCTAGAATGGTGGGGTCTAGTTTTGATTAAAAATTGCAGCCATCTGTCCAGTTATTAGGGTGAACAATACTCTGAGACACCTAATTGCTGATTGTTAATCAATCAATCAATCACAGACATTTATTTAGCGCACTACTTACCCGGAGGGTCTCAAGGCGCTATATACCAAGCTTTTTCAAAGAACTGAACATTAGACTTGATGATGTTAGCTGGTAGGATGTCTTGGGAAACGTTTGTTGCTAATTTGGAGAGGTCATCTGTGGGGCTAGGGGCAAAAGTGTTCATGGTGGTCATTGGTTTTTGGTGCAGTGGCTTAGAGCTGTTTGTCAATATTTTTCCTCCAATTATGTTTATTTAATCCAGGACAAAAGAGAGGAGTTGAATATATTTAGAAACTGGAGCAGATAGGGTGGAATTGGCTGGAGATTAAGGGCCCCATTAGGATGTCGGGCGGATCGCCACCACCCACATGGCAGTGGCGATTTGCCCGACATCCGTCCCCGCCCGCCACCCATTCTCCCCCGCCATATTACTATGGCGGGGGGACCACGGCGGACGGAAAGACCATCTGCCGCTTTTCCGCCCGGTCGACAAGTTGACATGGGCGGAAAAGAGTTTAATATGGTGGCAGTGTCTGCTAGACACCGCCATCCATATTATGATGGGGCGGACACATGCCTTTCCGTTGTGGCAGGCATGTGGGAATCTCTTGCGGGGGCCCATTGTGGGCCCCCAGGGATTCTGGGGGTGCACATGGGGGTTACATATGGTACCCCCCTGCATTTCAATATACAACGTGTCAGGCACTGCGCGGTGCCTGTCACGTTGTGCATTGAAATGCATGACGTGTATTTTTAGCATTGCGGCGGGCGATGTTTCCAGCACCGCCCGCTGCAATGTTAAAAATGCGGAATGCGCCCGCCAGTGTGGCGGGCACAACCTAATGGCCCCCACGGGACCCCCGCCATTATGGGGGGTAGTCCCTTTTTATGTCAGGATGGCGGGTGGACAAAGTCCGCCCACCATCCTAATGACCCCCTTAGTGTTATCATGGCTGAATTTGAAGATGGTGCCCACAGAATTTTGTTAGGTGAATATTTGCCCCTGAACTAAGGTTTTTTTTGTTGCTGTCAGTATTTCTATTATTTATTATTTTCTGATAGTTTTCAGCTTTTTAGAGAAAGATACGTGATGTTGAGCAGTAGGCCTTTTCAGAAGTATGGAAGCTTATGTTGGAAAAGTTTATTAAATCAAGGTTAGCTCAGTTGAAAAGGGCTTTGTTTTATTTGAAGAGCAGCAATTGACTCGACTATGTAATTTATAATTTAGTTGTAATCCTTTAGCATGATGTAGATATTTCCAGATATATCAAGCTAGTTGAGTTTAGGAGGTAGCAGAGTTCAAATTATAGATTTCATTATTCTTTTCAGAGGAAGAGTCTGTGTTTTTTCAGATACATTTGGTAGTGATAGTCTTGGTGTGGGACTGAGACATGCAAGATAGAGGAAAACAAGCACAAAAATCGACTTCAACAGGGTAAGATATTTTACTGACAGTGCATTAATGATGTTGAGGTTGGGAATAGGACCCTTGATATGAGTCAGAAGAGAGGAAATTTGGTGCAAATCATTTATTAATGGAAGGGTTCCCGGATGCATTTGGATTTGGAGCAACAACTACCCCAATTAATGTTGAAGTTGCCCAGAATAAGTTTTGGAGGAGAGAATTTTGCTGTTAGCGATCAGTTCAGTGAGCTATGAGGTTAATTTTTTAGGTTGGGCCTACAAATTGCTTTACGTGTACTGCAGCCTGGTGTTTTCCCAAAATTATTATACAAAAATACATACGTGTATAGGGGTTCCCAATCAACACACTTTTACTATTGGTCTATTGAGATGACACTCAAATTATGCTCCCTCCCACCCTGCCCAATTTATAGACAGACCAGCCCACTACAGCCATTGGATGCTTTTACTTTGAGAGATTTCATTTTGCCCTTTCACATACAAACATACACCTAAAAATATTTACTTAAGTATATAACTTTTTAGACACTTACACTTCCCAATGATTGATAGTTATTATACATAGTACGTTTAATCAATTAGTAACTAATAATACCTCTAAAGACATTTATTGTGAACTGCAATGTTGATTACTCAATTTCATCCACCGTTGGTACTTTTATTTATCCTACAGAAAATGTGCATGGCCATTCTTAGTTGGTGGAGCAATTTGTCTGGTTAATTCCGATAATGAACGAGACTCCCCCATGCTAACTAGTTACCTGACCCCCAGCTTGCATACTGAAAACCCAATAAAATACTGGGTTTATTGCTCCTGTGAGAGCCTGTGATTTCTTACTCTGCAGCTGACATTAATAGCGCGATTTGCGTCTTCGCGTATGAAGCACCCGACCGTGAGTGAAGGGACGCAGACAAAGTCTGGCAGTGTGCTATATATATTTGCCGAAAGGTTTCTCTTCAGTTGTAGGGTAAAGGGAGACCCGAGAAAATAAAGAATGCCATTTACCTTCAATCCCTGAGTGCGTGCCTTCTACTAATGGGAGAAGGATGTATCGTTGATATATATATATATAAAATCAATCACCTTTCATCAAATATCTGTATCTTTTGTGTTGTTCCAGTGACATTTATATTTTGCTTTTTCCTACCAAAGCATAGGACATTGGGCTTTAAGATATGTTTTTGGAGTTATTGGCAGACATGTATAGTACCACTCAAAAGCTAGTATACTAAGAATACGCTTGAAGGCACTTAACTTTGCTTGCAGGGGCAGTCATTTATACTGCATAGCTGCCAAGCTGATGTTTTTCTAAAAATCTAATAACACATGTAAAGACTTTCAACCTGTCACCTCTTTTCATTGAGTTACTCAAATAATCCCCACTCCCACCACAGCTCACAAGAAACATTAATGGGTAAACGCCCTTTACTTAAATAGTAAAAGTGTATATGCATATTTCTAGGTTGAAGCCACGCCTCCCCATCCTCAGGTTTGTGACTGATAATTCTAGCACTTGTATCTGACTTCAGAGATGCCTCTATTAACTACAGGTGGAACTGTAGCTTTAGGAGGATCAGGGGCCTCTGTGCCTACCTAAATTATTCAGAGAAAACCTCCTCTTAATTTGTGCAGAAAGTGTTAAAAAGCAAAAAACAACCACAGCTCTGCCAAAATAAGAATCCAACCACACATTCTTACCAGCGAACAGAGTTTCCTATGTATGGTAGGATGTCATCATGCACTTCAAAATTCAAGAACCTTATTGATATCTGTAGTTGTGACTCATTATTACAAACCAGCTTTGACAAAATAATGTATCACTTGAAAAACATAGACAAAAAAGCTAGCAAATGTTTGCACAAAAACTTAGATGGTAAGTCCAGACACCCCCTCAGCTTGGTGAAAGTAATTTTAAGCAGTTACATCTGGCTTGAGGAGGACCTCGAGTAATAACTAGTGGATTTGCATCTTAATGTAAAGAATGCCCAGGCTTTTGTATTTGACTCGAGATGGACCTCTAGTAATGGCTTAAGGGACTGCAGCTCTGTGAAAATATTTTAATGTTTTGCATCTGACTTGAGAGTGACCACTTCTAATGCCTTGAGGAACTGCAGCTCTGGGAACGTTGTTTGAAGATTTAGCATCTGACTCGAGAGGAACCTCTGCTAAAGACTTGAGGGAGAGAAAGAGAGATAAAAAAACACCTTTCACAAAATGTCATTGGCTATTGGCTTGCATTTTGCTTGTTCCTACAACAGCTCAAAGCCTAAGGCAGTGGGCATTTTACTGGGACATAAATGTTGTGCCACTCAAAAAACAGCTTTCCAACAATACAATTGAAGTCACTTAACTTAACCATTGATCGATAGTACCTATATATGCTAGCTTGTCTTCACAAGTAATCCATAGTAATCAAGACATGTATTGAACATTGCAATATTGATTCATGAGCATATCCCAGCATTGGCATATTTAATTATCCTGTAAAAAACAAGAAAAATGTATTAGGGTAGTAAAAATGGATATGTAAATTTTTATGTTAAAGCCACCCTTCCGACCTTTATGAAGGCAATTTGTAGAAGTAGCATCCCACTCGAGAGGGCCATATAGTAACAATGTGAGATATTACAGCTTTGTAACAGACTTGCTAAGAAGTTCCTTCTGACCTGAGATTGACAGCTAGTAAAGTTTTGAAGGGCTGCATTCTTGTTAAAGACTTCATGCTGTTTCTTCTGACTCGACAAGGACATCTAGTTATCACTTGAGGGACTTGAGACTATGTAAAAAGCCAGACAAACTGCCTTTACTAATAACTGTTGAATTTGAGCAGTGGTAGATGAAATGAATATATGCGGAGTTTGTGCATGAAGTTGTTTGGAATTGGTTTGAGATAGTTTGTAGCTTGCTTTCGAGTACTTTCTATATGTGCTTCTATGTGGAATCGGCTTGAAAGTACCATACCCTAAAACATCATCTTCCTTGGACGTCAATCTGATAATCTTTTTTTATTGTGTATACTCATCATGATTTAGTCACCTGCTTTCAATTCTTCCTACAACAGCACAAGAGCAATTTTTGCAAAAAACGTGCTAGCTTTGGCCAAGTTGCTTTACATTTTTTTCAAATCTATGTCATGTTTACATCTAGCCGGACGAAGTGTTCTATTGAACACAAATTCCAGCAAACAAATGATTTGTTTAATTCCACAAATAATGATATTTTACATTATATATTACAGTACATGCAACCTGAGTTCACAGCAATGGCAGACACTGCATAAGCATTTGACTGCTGAGTTTATCGCTAATGGTTCACTGATAGAATATGGATGGTAAAAACATCGATCGTACAAAATAGAGATAGTAAAAATACTGACTCCCTATACTTAAGCAGGTAAGCACAAAACTATTGAATCCAAATATCGAGGTTAAAAATATAGATGTAAAAAAATCCTTGAAAAAAATATAAATATAATTAAATAATATATATTAAATATATAAATATTTGTATTATCTTTAACAAAATGAATTACATTCAATACACATTTTAAATATTAAACATAATTAAATAAGATATAAACATACAAACATAATAATTTATACATATAAATATATTTACTTTTTTAAACGTTTACATTATATACAAACAAAATATATCCATATATCAATAATGTTAAATAAAAAAATCTATGATTAATTAAAACATTAAACTATTAAAACAAAATTAAAACATACATTTCACAATACGATAAATACAACAGTAGGGAAAATGTTGGATAGTGAAATAATTAAATTTACTAATTCAACTGAAATGAGTACAACAGGTAGGAAAGTGTTGGAAAGCAGAGGGGTAAAAATGACTACTCCTGCTCTAAAGAGTGCAACAGTAGGGAAAGTATTGTATAGCGGAGGGGTAAATTTACTATTACCACTCCAGTGAGTGCAACAGTAGGAAAAGTATTGGATAGCGGAGGGGTAATAATTACTATTCCCCCTCTAGTGAGTGCAACAGTAGGGAAAGTGCTGGATAGCAAAGGAGTAAAAATTACTATTCCCACTCCAGTGAGTGCAACAGTAGGGAAAGTGCTGGATAGCAAAGGGGTAAAAATTACTATTCCCACTCCAGTGAGTGCAACAGTTGAGAGAGTGGTGGATAGCGGTAGGATACAAATTACTATTCGCACTCGAGTGAGTGCAACAGAAGGAAAAGAATTGGATAGCGGAGGGGTAAAAATTACTATTCCCACTCCAACGAGTGCAACAGTAGGGACATTTTTGTACAGCTGAGGGGTAAAAATTACTATTCCCACTCCTTTGAGTGCAACAGTAGGGAAAGTGCTGGATAGCGGAGGGGTAAAATTTACTATTCCCACTCCAGTAAGTGCAACAGTAGGGAAAGTGCTGGATAGTGAAAGGGTAAAAATTACAATTCCCACTCCAACTAGTGCAACAGTAGGGACATTTTTGTACAGCCGAGGGGTAAAAATTACTATTCCCACTCCTATGAGTGCAACAGTAGGGAAAGTGCTAGATAGCGGAGGGGTAAAATGTACTATTCCCACTCCAGTAAGTGCAACTGTAGGGAAAGTGCTGGATAGCGAAAGGGTAAAAATTACTATTCCTACTCCAGTGAGTGCGACAGTAGAGAAAGTGCTGGATAGCGAAGGGGTCAAAATTACTATACCCACTCCAGTGGGTGCGACAGTAGGGAAAGTGCTGGATAGCGGAGGGGTAAAAATTACTATTCCCACTCCAGTGAGTGCAAAAGTAGGGAAAGTATTGGATAGCAGAGAAACAAAAATTACTATTAGAATGTAAACAATTACAAAAACAATGATAATAATCTTAAAAATATGTCAACAATATTTTACAAATATACAATTAAATATATTAAACATAGAAAAAGAACACATATTATAATGTTAATTACATATAAAAAAAAGGTACAAATATTATTTAAAATGTTTTACTAAATACATTCATAAATAATATTTATTAAAAAAGAGAAAATATTCACAAACAAAAAAATTATTTAAAACATAAATGCATTTATTTTATTTCCTACCCTATAACACCAAACCAATATAAAAAGACATTGGCGTTTTTTTTTTAATTATTTCCATAATTAACCTAATTATTAATGAATTTAAAATGTATTATTAATAAAAAAATATCATAAACATTCATTAAGTACACATTCTTTAACACTATAATATCCACAAGACACACCTAAAATGTATTACACAATTACCATAATTAATTAATTTAAATAAATTAACAAATAACTAATAAGTTATCAATAAAAAAAATGACTTCCCACCCTTCACGCCATTTACAAATATAAACACCGAAACACACACCTAAAAATGAATTACACAATTACCATAATTAATTAATTTACATTAATTAACAAATAATTAATAATTCATTGATAAAAATAAATTACTTCCCACCCTTTACACCATTTACACCTATAAAAACTACAACACACAGCTCCATTTGATTATACAATTATCATAGTGGATCACTAATTAAATATTTTAAATTAATTCACCACTTATTATTAAACAATTATTAATGAATTAATGTACATATTTAACTCTATAACATCACAATTAAACAAATATTATTAATTATTCAACACATTTTATATGATTAAATTACTTCCCACCCTAGTCCCCTATAAATCAACAACCCGCTAAGGAACTAAAAATACTAAATTCTATTTAATTTCTTTTTTATAACTACTAAAATGTTAACACATATAATAAAAATTCAAACAATTCTTATAGAAAAAAAAACACCACTCACATATAAAATATATATACTAAAATACATGACATTAATAAAAAATCGATATTTTTAACAACTATATTTTTACAAACTATATAAAACACTTCAATATTTTTTACAGGGATATTACCTACCTAAAATCGATATTCTTGACCACAGTATTTTGTCTGATGATATTTCCGACCCACAATATTTTTACCTCGATATTTGTGCAATTCAATATTTTTACATTGATATTCTTACTCTGCACGATCACTCATTAAGCACAGCAACCTCATTATGCACACCAGCTCTAGAGGAAAGATTTTTGGAACATGAAGCAAAATTACAGTTTGCCTTTAGGGTGCTCCCGCTAGCCTATCAACAAAGCCGTTTGTTGCATTTGAGTGCCTTGTTGTTGCTCCTTGTAATGCTATAAGCAGGACTGGGCAAAATGTTAATTACTCCGGCATAATTTGTGTAATTTACAGAATTTCTCATATGTTTGTTATGTGTATTTCCCAATTTATGTCAACTCGCATTGTTATGTACCATTTGCGGTACAAACTTACCACAATTACATGCAATAATAGAATACAAGTGGCGGCACTTCACATTGCTTTTGTTTAAATACATCTGCGCACAAAAAATTGATACAGGGACACATTTTCTGCTAAAACAGTGCATGAAATAAAAAATTTACATCCCACATAATTCAAACTAATTTCAAGTAATTTTGGCGAAATTGCACACAATCATAAGAAAGAAAATTACACACATTTCCCACACCCCTAGCCATAATAAGGTGGCTGGGTACCACAGCCTCCGTGTAGTACTGGCCCTGCTCAGTATGAAGCTGTTCAACTATATTTACCATGTTGTGTCCTTGGTGAGCCAAAGTGGCTGCAAGATGGGGTGTTGATATGATATAAAACATTGAATTATTTAAGGCACTAACTGCACTTGCTCTGACTGCCATAGAGATCACATACTAATGTAGCCTTTAAAATCAGTTATCAATTACATTTTTCTCCTTTATTATGCCTTTGGCACCCAATTAAGTGACAGCATTCCCTGCAAGCCTCTTCAGGTCGTTTATGATTACCGAGCGTTACAGCTGACATTGTGCTGTGCAAGAGAAATGTATATAGTTGGAAATAATTGGACTTTCTTTACATAATAAAAAGATGTAAATTATCACTGAATCACGGGGGGCTGGCATCATGACTCGTTAGCACACCCTGCCAGATGAATACTGCTCATATAGGTTTCATTCCAGGTCAACACTTATGTCTTTTATCCATGCAGTTCAACATACACTTATAATATTAACTCGTTTTCTTATATTTCTTGCATTTTTAAAATGCCCTATTTCCTTCAGGAATGGCATATTGCTGTAAAAACTAGTTTCAAATTCTCAATAGTGCTCATTTTATCAAGTTAGGAAGAATGAAAAGCTATGTTGGCCCAAGGGTGAGTCTAATCTGTGACCTGAAGGTCAGGGGCGTGTTTTCACTGCAGGACTGTAATGAACAAAAATAAGTCCATTCTTTGTGATTTAAATGATGTATTTATTTTAGTTGTATTCAAGATGGAGAGAGCCCCAGCAGGAGCGGTCTGCGTTCTACGCAGCCCATTCAGCAGCTGATCACATCCAACCAAAATTCTAACATTCCACATTCTCTACACGTCACACACCACCGTGAACGCACTTTCAAGAGACGTTGTCAGTGATGGAGCTGCTTCACATTGGGGGAGGGGGGTCTGGGGACCGGGCTGCGTTCATGAAGTAGCTGGAGGCCGAAGCAAAGAGGAGGAAACAAGGCAGGCAAGTCGCTTAAAACAAAATGGTGGGGGTGGTGGTGGGCTCTCCTCTGGATCGGGACAGGCTGTTGCTTAAAATTTGCACCTGACTCTCGGTGGTGTCGGCAGTGGCGTAGCAAGGTCAGGTGGTACCTGGTGTGGAAAATTTCGTGTCACCCCCGGCTTGACAAAATGTCAAAAATATTTGATTAAAACACATATTTTTTCCATTTTGTCACCGCCTCACTGATGACACTTGTTAAAACACATATTTTTGCCATTTTGTCACCCCCCCTCAGTGACGACACCTGGACGGCCGCACCCACTGCACTCCCCTTTCTACAGCACTGGTTGTCGGGCTGACGAAGTTTGGGAGCTTGCTGTGTGATCCGCTTCCCTTACGGATGCACAGGGTGCCTACAAGGTTAGGGGCCAGATGTAGGTTGCCAATTACCACATCTGTGCATGTACACCTGTGCCATGTGACACACAGACATGCCCTTAGGGCATGTATGTGTGCCACATGGCACACAAGCCCGGAATTGGGGTGCTAGAGGGTGTCATAGTGACACCCCCTGGACCCTTGCAGGATTCGGTATTTACTGATTCGGTAAATACCGAATTGATATTGCCCATTGATTCCTAAGGGCTTCATGGCCTATAGGAATCAATGGGCAATACCGATTCGGTATTTACCGAATCGGTAAATACCGAATCCTATCGATTCAGTAATTCTAAAATTAGAATTACCTACATCTGCCCCCTTCCTATTTACCGACTCTTAAATACCGAATCGGTATAATTCGGTATTTAAGAGTCAGTAAATAGGAATTACCTACATCTGGCCCTAGATGTTTTATTGGGGCAGGGGTGAGGGGAACGAGGGATAGTGTACGGCAGGCTTTGATGTTGCCAGCAGGGTTGAGGCCTGTCGGAGGTCTGAAGAAGAAGAAGACAAAAATAAAGAGATGTAAGCGCAGTATGGGAAGATACATAGGGTGCCCACATCCTGCAAGTTGCTGCCCCCACAGATTATCCTCCTACTCCAGGAAGGAAAATACAATTATGATGGTTCAAACCAAGGCGTGGCCTTTTCTGATACAGCATCAAATTGAACATTTAGATCTTGTTCAGCATTCAAAAACTCATAGTAATGCAAATGAAACAATGAAGAACTCTCAGAAAATATCACAAACAAATAACACATTTCATTTAGTGTCCGCTCATATTGCTTTAGCCCGTAGAGTATGCAGAATACATTGCGCCAGAAGGCCCCAATTCCAATCCATAACCAGGCCCTCTACCTAGGGCATACCTGAACTATTTGGCAAATTAAACCTAGGGCTGGCAGACTTCAGTAAAACCATTACCAGATCCCCTCCATCCTAGGGGGGTACCATATTCGAGGGCACCGAATAACGCACCGTCCCTGCCTGGGTACACGTCCACAGGTGAATCACCCACATTTCAACTCCAGACATCGTTGGTTAAGGCAGAGGGGTCCAGGACCACCAACAGGTCAGCCCTCTCCTGCCTGCCCAGTACCCACACAAAATGTCACCCTGCCAAGGGGTCAGTCCAGTAAAAGAGTCCAAATCTTGGGTACCCTCTGTTTCTCTGCTGTCAGTGACTCCGCCATTCTCGAGGGGTGGGTGGGTGGATGCACAATTCCCTCAGGGTCTCAAACACATGGTGAAGTGAAAAAAAAAAGAGAGACGCTCCTAGTGCATGCCGCCTTGAATGCCCTCTGACCCGTTGTGCACTTTGGTGACATTGCACTCGCATTGTTGACATAAACAATGTGCTCATATCACAAGCTCCTGCCCGTGGCGCAACGAATGGCGCCCCTTCTTCAATTGTAGCGGGGCACCTGTGCAGTAATGCATTTTTTCAAGAGACGAAAATGAACACAGGACTGTACCCAAGAGTGGCCAGATGGAAGGCATGGCCTTGGATACCAGGGCAGTGATGGAGAATTCAGGAGATAGAATGGGATGCAAGAATACCGACTTCACCCTCACGGGTGAGATACTAAATTAAGAGGTTGAATGTTTTGGTTACATTGTTATGAATGTAATATGTAATGTTAGTTACCCACCTGAACTAAAGCAACCTTGAGACATGGTTCATTACTCACATTGTCATCAGAGACAAATGTTGCCCCCTACAATATGAGTCATGTATATGGACAGAGCTTTCCCTGCCTGCCCAGTGATCAAGGCTGTGGGGTGCCCAAGGCGGTCAGCCGCCTGCCAAACTGGCGTCGGGCTGGGCTGCAGGAGGCGGGGGGGGGGAGGGTTCAGGGGACAATAAAACAAAAAAAAGGTACCTGAATGCCTCCGCCCGCTGCAACGCGCTCCTCCTGGCTTCTTCTTCTTCTGGGCACAGGTTCCCAGACTGGACTGTGGACAATCATGATGCTGAATTAAAGCAGCATCGGGATTGGCCTGAGCGTTGGCAACTTGCGCTCCCAGGCAGACTGGAAGCCTTTGTCTGTTCTCTCCAGCTCCAGCAACACAGTTGGGGCAGGAGAGAGCTTCACTGTGCATGAGGGTTTGGCCGGACGTCTCTGTCCGGCCAAACCCTCATGCGCAGTGCAGAGCGTGCCCACCACTCCCCCACCAACAATGTCATCCCCTGGAACCACCCCCAAGACTCATCAGAGTCTAATTGAGCGGCCTCCGCTGGGTGGCAGTATACGCGATGATTTGGGCAACAACACTGCATTTATGTCTTTGCAAAGTCTGGGACTTCGCTCTCTTTTCTGACACACTGATGTCCCTCAATATTTTGTAGAAGTGCTGCCCGAAGGCTGGTAGTGCACAGAGCCTGGTGCTCGCACCCTCAAAACCTTGTATGAAGAGGTTGACATCTATGTGCATTGCCGGAGTATAGTTACTTAGGCTGTGGCTGGGCTGCTCCAGATAACATTGACCTACTAGATAACGGCTACTTCTCAATATGAGGAAAACCAAAGAATAAGAACACAAATCTGGCCTCGGCGCTACAGCACCAGGACTTTCAGGATGCTGACCTAGCCTAGCATCAAAGTGCAGATAGTGACAGAACGCACATATTCACTCACTCATCCACCTATACATTCCTCTTCTATACATTAAGCATCTGTTTCATAGAGCATAATGTTGCTGCATTTTTAAAAATAAAGTCTTATACAGGAGAAACAAGAGAAATGACTTGCTCTTGAAACATTAATAACATTGTAACACCAGTAAAGATGCGGTTTATTAATCCTAATAAAGGCCAATCAGGGCCATCATTAACCCCCTACTTCAGCAGCTTGAGCTGGGGAGGGTGCCACTAGACAATTCAATATAACGTGAAACATGTAGGATGTTATTTATGGCTTCCTTCACTTTGGTCTTCAAAAATCTCCTAAAGATGATTTCTTGCAATAGAAGGAAGGGAGGAAATGAGTGCTGGAGCAATGATAAGAGGATGGATGGATGAACGAAAATAAGGATGGGGGATGGATGAATGGAGAGAAGGATGAATAGATGTGGAGAAAAGACAGAGAGGATGGAAAGAAGGATGGTGCTCTGACTGTTCTCTTTCCAATTGTGTTTGTGTTTTGCTGGTCCGGCGCCGGGAAACCCTTTGTGGGTAGCTGTGCGCCTTACAAGTGCTATAAAATAAATACATAAAAATAAAAAAATACAATGGATGAATGATGGACAAAAAAGAAAAGAACGATAGTGTGAAGGATGGATAGGTAAAAGATGGATGGATGGATGGATGGATGGAAAAGGCTGAGAGAGATGGATGGAAGAAGGTAAAGGATGGAGGCAAAGAGGGGGTGATAGCAAGATGGAGCAAGACAGAAAAGTATGGAGAAAAAAATGCAAAAACGTAAGGAAGCATGGAGAAAAGAATGGAAAGAAATGTAAGAATTTTAGAAACACCTCGAATGGCAAATCTCCAGCTGGATTTGCTTGCCTGATCCTCTCACTCAGATCTCTTTGGCACATGGTTCAAAGTGTGTTGTTTTTCTACTTTCCTGGCTACTGTCTTGAGGCCAATCAGTGCAGTGATTAATGTAAGGTGCTAAAGTGAAACAATCCAAAATACACTTTCCAAATATAAAAGTTCATACCTCAGTTATAAAATAATGAGCAGTTCCGACACTTGAAGCAGGGCAGGAGGTCTATGCTGGCTTAAAGGTGTTCTCTTCAGGGCTGCTTTTTCACACTGGATGCAATGCCGATGAGGCTGCGGAGCATTATGGGACCCAGCTGCCACTCCTTCACAACCACTGCCCTATTGGTGCTGGTAGCAAGGCAGAAGATGCTTTGGTGTTGGGGGCGTGGTTCGCGGCCTGAAAGACTATGCATTCCCCCTGCCCATATTGACCAGGGACTGTTTACAATATCTGATATGAGATACTATATTAATGATGAAGATTCCTGATTCCTACAGGGGCAATAATCGAAAACAGAAACATGTTGCTCGGCCTTCCTGCTTTTAATCTTGCGGTAGGGAGACACCAGTAAAAAACATTTTTAGATCACCCACATGCAATTTTAATATAGGTCTGACAGTTTAACAAAGTGAGGACATAAATGTCGACATAAAGGACTTAAACGCACCCAAACTAGAGAACCCAGAACTAGAAGACTGTAAAACCAGTGAACAGTAGTACCTTCAAATGCTTCCCATTGCAAGATGTGGAACCCACTGATGAAACTTACCACACCAGGTAGGTGAGAGTTCATCATCCTGAAAGAATATGGAGACCTATAAGATTTTATGATAATTATGTAAGAAGTATGGCTATTTCTTTCAGTAGTTTTGTACTTCTTGTATGTTTATGTCTATTTACAAAAAGCGCAAGACAATTCTTTAACTCCTCTCACTCCCGTTGAATGTGTGAGCTAACTGTATAGTACCTGTCAAATTCAAATTCAAAAAGTACTTTACTCGGGTTTATTTTTGTACAAAACCATAAAAGCTCACAGAACATTAAAACTAGCAGTCCAAGCTAGCAGATAAAATACACAAGACAGGCTACAGTTTATAAAATCCAACTATTCATATTGAGAGAGCGCAATTTGAATGAAAATTATGTCTGCATCATATTTACAAGCCTGTGGCGTAAAGTTAGCTTATGTAACTTAAGGAGTGAGAAAATGTATCTGTATTTACTCTAGAGTGTTTAGTAGAATTAGGAAAGCCCGTATAGAGTGTGGGCTAATGTAGAAATGTGTGAAAATGCTTAGGAACATTATAAGCGTTAAACAGATTCCATGTATGCAGCTACTAAACGAAGAAAGAGATAAAATGTAAAATGAAGAAACGTGCAGACTACATGGCACTGTGTAAGAACGAAGTGTACCATTTCATCTAATACGACATGGATTCAATGTAATCAATGAGTTTGCTTATATATGTTAAAGGCAATTTTATAGAAGTGTGTTTGTATAACTTTAGAGTGGTGTGCTAGCATATTATTTTAAGCTCAAGAAATAAGGGTTCATAGGGTACAGACTACTGCATATAATTTAGTGGGCTTGGAGAGATAGTGGGTTAGCTTTGATCTGCACGTGTGAGCTAAAAGTCAAAAGCCTCGTTAAAATAAATTGCCAATGCTGGTCGAAGTTTTACGGCCTAGTAAGATAAGGGGAGCCTGGAATTTGGGGCCCTGTTTCGAAGTGTCTGTTTGCAGGTGCGAGGGGGGTACCAATCAAAGGCTTGATGAATAGAGCTCTGTTTGAGGAGATAGGCTCGGGTCCGGAGGAGTCGACCGGAATGTCATGGGGGTACCAGCACGATGGAGACGGCGCCTGGGAAGCAAGGTCAACTTAACAGACGATTCAAAGAAACGAAACTATGGAAAAAACCAGAAGCAGGACCACGTGAAATGTATACGTGGTGGGCGTCTCAAAGGGGCGTTCCACCCATACTGTGATTTTGTATTAGGGACAGCACCCCGGGGAGAAGACAGAGCAGATGGCCTGAGGACCCTTAGAGAGCGGATGGGTAGGCAGAGAGGGTACTGCTACGCGACGTAGGTTTCCATCTAAGACTAAGAGAGTTTGAGCTTCTTCGGAAGTCCAACTGCTGACACCTTTTTAGGTAAAGAAACTCGTTAAGTAGGGATGTCATCTAGCATAGTGTAGGGACAGTTTAACCTGTTTCATTTTTCTTTCTGTAAATGACGCTTCAGATTCACTTTGTGTCAATGATATTCAACTTATTGATTTTCGAACTGGTTTTGATTGTTTTCTTCTGTCGATTGAGGTTTCTTAGAGAGTTCATGTTCCTTCTAGTACCTGTATACCTTTTGAACCTTATATTGAGGTGCTTGTATTTGCAATTGATCTTGGTTTTATAATAAATCTTTAAACCTTTTCAGTCGTAAGTGGTTCTTTAGAAGTTGCGTCAGTCTATGGGGTTGATTTAACCTATGTGGGTTTGCCTTTTACTCAATGACAGTCAATAATCGATCCAAAAAGGGACTTAAGTGAGATAGGTATCAGGGTGATCAGATAATCGATCAAAATCTCATTCCCGCAGTTGGTAGCAGAGAAAGATGGTTGGCTTCTTGAGGAAGGCGACCTAGGTTAGGTCTAGATTACCCCAAGGCCCCTAGTCATCGACGACCAGAAGAAGAGCTAACTGCCGAAGAAGGTGCTGACGGTGCGAGAGAGAAAAAGCAGCAGAGTCGGTCGAGAGTGAGTATAAGGGTCATGCGTTGCCAGATTGCGGTGTTTTGTGTTGTACCTGTGTTGTAATGTCAAGCGGAGTTGAATGCCTGTAGTGTGATTGTGAGACGGTTGTGAGCGCGCCCAACCGGTGTAAATCTTAAGTCCAGGGAAGGGTTTAAGTGGTTCGGGTGTATCGGACATCCAGAGTAATTGTCTACCATTGTGAAGGGGGTCATGAGGTACCATTGATCGCCCGTAGGACCGTGATAGGGGGAACGTAAGAGTGAGTGTATGAGTAACGGACGCTGGTCGGACGTTGACTGTGTGTAAGTAACCTATCAGTTAAGGCGAGCGTCTGAACGTTAGTGAAAGACGTCTCGTCAGTTGAGGTGACAATTACAGTTAGACTGTGGACGTACAGTCAAGAAAAGTGATCGCTTGGTCGGAAGTAGTCATTTTTCGGTGTATGAATGAGACGCATGCAAGACCGGGAGACGAGCTGAGAAAGGAGGGGAACTGCTGCAAAGGGGACGAGTGACGTCAGAGCGAGCCGCGCTGGGATAGGCTGGTTGGTGTAGAGCCGCGCTGGGATAGGCTGGTCAGCGAGAACCGCGCTGGGATAGGCTGGTCAGCGAGAGCCGCGCAGGGATTGGTGGTTCACCATCGGGAAGTAAACAAGGAAGAGAATTAAGGAAAATCGTAGATTTTTGAAAATGAAGTGTTTTAAATGTCTAAGGGCGATCTTTAAGAGAGACAGAGGGAACTCGTATGCTGGGGAAGAGGCCCCGCCGGAGGGTACACCAGCTCATTATATGGCTGTGAATGTTGGGTTACACACTATACTGTGGATCTCCGAGTGGAGCAAGAGAACAGAGGGAAATGAGGAACTGACGTTCCCGAGATACGGGACGTTTAGGTTAGAAGCATTGAATCAGCTGAAAGCAGTAATGCTCGCAACAAGACCTCTACCCAGGCCAACACAGTTCGAAGCCCTCAATGCATGGTTCAGGGCGGCGTACGACCGGAGCCTGAACAGGCGCCAAGAAAGAGTGAAACGATCGGTAAGAGCAGTGCAGGATGCCAAATGGGATGATGAAGCTAAAAAGTGGAGGGTGCAGAGAATAGAGGCAGATAAACTGTACCCAGTGATAGAAGTCACAGGAGAAAAGAAGCCTCCAGAGGAGGATGATGAGAGCGAGACGGATGATAGTCTGATAAATAGGTTATTATTAGACAGACCACCTCCGTACAATAGAGAGGCCGAACGTCCCGAACTACAGCAGGGGGACGGGGCCGGGAAGGGGGAATATAGACCGCTCCCCATATCGGATTGGGAACCTAAGAAAGGCGAGGAAATACCTCAACCTAGTCCAGTACAGAGAGTAGTCGGAAGGTTTGTGGTACAGAAAGTGCCGGAAACGGAGTGTGCAAGGTCGTATCAACTGCCGGATGCTCTACAAGTACCTGTTACCATAGGTCCTGTAGTGTCAATCTACAACCCAGAGAGAGCTCAGGAGGAGGAACAGGCACGTTGGGACAGGGAAAGAGCAGAGATGGAAAGCAGGAACAATACGATTAATTCCCAAGGCAGTTGCTAGGACCAAGGGGTCGGAGTACCCCATTGGATTCAGTAACGGATCCCTTAATAGAGCAGGGGGGTCAGAGAGGACTGATGGATCTGAGGGGATCGCGACCGAAATCCTTTAAGGAGTTAAGGGAGTACTTGAAAGAATGGGACGCTGCCGTAGAGACTCAGAATAAAAGAATAGAAACGGAAGCCGAATGGAGAGGCCAAGATAACAGGATCCTCTCTCACTGCGGAGCTGGCAAAAGCAGTCCGGAGTGGGATAGAAGGAGTCAAGAAAGCAAAGGAGATACTTGCCATACCATCGGTGGCAATAGACAAACGTGTGAAGACAAGAGTGCAGGATGTGGGGGGGTGCCTCGCCCCATCCTCAGTGAGGGAGAACGAAGGACACAGGAGTACAGAAATAGTTACAGGTGCACTCACCATACACCGGGCGAAAATGTGCAACATTGGAGTCGCGGGAGTATGGAGAGTCGCGAAGGGTCTCACCATGTATCCAGTGATCACGGACGGGATCGCGGGAACATGGAGAGCTGTGAGGGACCTTATCGTTTACTGAGTGACACCAGACAGCAAGGGAATTGCGGTGACTTAGAACATAACGGGGGATCCTATCCCGTATCTAGAGAGACAGAGCCGAAGAGACAGAATGGGGTGGTGGGAAATAGAACATTGTTCCACCATACACCTAGGGAAGATGGAAGAGCATGGGATTTAGAAAGATGGGAACAAAGGGAACAAAGGAGGACTCCTCATAGCTCACCTGTGCCTAGACGTAGGACTCGGAGTTGGGACGAGAGGGATGTAAATGGACCGTCTAGGAGTGAGGTACTGAGAGCTGAGGTAAAGGCAAAAAGACTCGATGTAACCAGTCTAAAATCAGATCTAGATGAAATAATAGACGGCACATTGCCAATGGAAAGGATCGACCTGTATGAACAAGATGAGGTACTGTTTATGGCAAAAGATGTTACTCGGAAGGCGAGGTCAGTACATGAAAGATTATCCGAGTTGGCAACCAGGTATATGATAGATTTATCAAGAACAAAAGCCTTACAGGGTAACCATAGGCTGAATTGCACGGATCAGGACCTAGATGAACGGAGGACGATTGGGTTGAAAATACACATAAAAGAACTGATCCTGGGTATAAGAACGTGGAGGGATTTGGATAAATGGGAGGAAAGATGGTCCAAGAGGGGGACCGTCAGAAGGAGTACAATTGGAATGTCCCCAGAGGGAGGGCCACCGCGAATGGAAGCTTTCCCTTTGCGAGAAATCGCTAATGGAAATTACGTGCATGTGCCCTGGAGTAGGGGGGATTTAGCGGCATTTACCAATTCCTTCCCTAAGCTGAGGGAGAATCCCGTGGAGTGGTACAAACAGGTAGAGAGGTTCGTAAAGATCTCCAAAGTGCTGTGGGTCGATTTGAACACCCTGTTTGACATTGTAGTACCAGGGGATTTGTGGACGGCATGCAAGCTTAGTGTTGAATGGCCCATCTCTGAACCGGATAGAGATGCCCAGACGAATGGGACATCAGAGAAAGTCATGGAAAAGTACGAGAGGGTAATGGCATGGTTGAAAGAGAAGGTGCCGTTGCAGGACATAGACTGGGTTAAGATAGATCGAACCACTCAGGAACCTAAAGAGACTGTCCATGAGTATTATGAGAGATTGCTGAAAGCGTTCAAACAGTACAGTGGGTTGGATGTGATGGATCCTAAAGACATAGGTCAGTTTGTGTCAAAATTCGTCCTGGGTTTGAGACCTGACATCAGCTTGATGATTCAGCAGCATTTAATTTGTTGGCAAAACAAACCATTGGATGAAATTCTGAGATACGCAAGGTACTGCAGCGATGAAATAGATTCGAAAGCAAAGAAACTTAAGGAAAAACTAATGTTGGTACAGATGCAGTCAGCTGGAAAGGGTGGACAGCGGCAACAGGGAACCGGAACCCTAGGGAAAAAGCAGAATAATCAAAGTAAAGACGATGAGGAAAAACAGAGACCTAGGGTAGATATCGCGACACTGAAAAAGACGACTAGGTGCCACCAGTGTAACGAGGTGGGACATTGGAAACGCGAGTGTCCCTATAATACCGAGACTGGAGAATTGGAACCTGAGGAAGACGATGTTCAGAACAGTCTGGTGAAGGGAACAACGATACCGAAGGGAAAGTTTATCAAAGGGGGGACTCCGACTCCTCGAGCCCAGTTCCCTCAACCACCTCGTATTGCGAACGGGGGAAAAACCTATAGACAACTGCCACTGTTCGTAGGAGGAGAGGAATGCTACTACGTTGATCCCCTTACAGGACAGCGAGTGAATAGAGAGGAAGATTGTACCCTAGGGGCAGCCTTAGAGGTAGACCAGAGGGGACCATACGTGGAGGCTGAAGTGTGTCCTACAACCTTTTTAGTGGACACGGGGGCCACTCGATCCACTCTGAAATCAGCGGTGGTCCCAGGTCTGCCAATGTCAGGAGAGACGATCCAGGTGGTAGGAGTCGCAAATAGGAGAATGACGAATCCTCTGACAGAACCAGTGTCGGTGAAAATAGGGAAATACAGTGATGAGCACCAGTTTGTGATTTGTGATTCCAGTCCTGTGTGTCTGTTGGGAAGAGATCTGTTATGCAAACTAAATTGTACGATATATTGCACACCTCAAGGAGTAGAAGTGCAGACTAACGATGATGATGCCGATTTTAAGGTTGCAAACTCACAGGTATGCGTGGAGCTATATCCTACCTTGACGGTGGAGGAGCTTCCATGGGACTTGAGAGGTGCGGTGTCAGCTGAGGTGTGGGATTTCACTGGAGAAGAAATAGGACTGATCAAAGGGGTAGAGCCAGTAAAGATCTTGGTAAAACCAAATGCTGAGTATCCAAGAACACCCCAATACAAGTTGACACCGGAGACGATTGCAGGAATAAAGCCTGTGATCGAATCCATGATCAAACAGGGAATACTGAAGGAAATCGTGGGAAGCCCATGTAACTCCCCGATTATGGGTTTGCAGAAGCCTAGTGGGAAATACAGAATAGTGCAGGATCTTCGAAAGATTAATAATATAGTTGTTTCATGTTGTCCAGTGGTACCGAATCCATCAGTGATACTGTTTCAGATACCATTCCAAGCTGAATGGTTCACGGTGATAGACCTGTGCCAGGCCTTCTTTTCAATCCCCTTAGATGAGGAAAGCCAATATCTTTTCACTTTTAAGCTGGAAAATCGCGTTTTAACATGGTGTCGTATTCCCCAGGGGTATACAGAAAGCCCATCGATTTTTAACCAGCTGCTGAAGAAAAATCTTGAGAGTCTAGTACTACCCATGAACTCGGTTCTGGTTCAGTACATAGACGACCTGCTTGTGGCGTCAGAAACTGAGGAAGCTTGCAAAATAGACACCATCACTTTATTAAATCACTTGGCAGTGAACGGACACAAGGTGTCTCCAAGCAAATTGCAGTATTGTTTGACAGAAGTGCAATACTTGGGCCACCGGATCGAAAAGGGAAAGCGGAAGGTGTCACCAGACAGAATAGAGGCAATCATGAAAATGAATTCGCCTACAACACAAAGAGAAGTCAGGATGTTCCTGGGAATGGTTGGTTACTGCCGGCAGTGGATAGCTAACTTTTCCCTGAAGGCAAAACCCTTACAAAAACTGACGCACAAGGGGGTGAGTGATCCGGTACCATGGGACAAAGATTGTTTGATGGTTTTTCTGCAGCTGAGGGAGGATTTGTGTCGTGCCCCGGCTTTAGGAATGCCTGATTACGAAAAACCATTCTTACTTTACTGTTGTGAAAGGGAAGGTTGTGCTTTGTCAGTTTTGGCCCAGATACACGGAAATGCCCGTAGACCAGTTGCATATTTCTCGGCTACCTTAGATCCAGTAGCCGCAGCGTTGCCCGGATGTCTTAAATCCGTTGCTGCAACGGGTGTCAGCATTGAACGTTGCGAAAACATAGTCATGGGACACCAGTTAGTGGTGTATGTACCGCATTCTGTAGAATTGTTAATGACCAGGACCAAGACACAGCATCTGACGAATAGCAGGCTCACGCGCTATGAGCAAGTCATTTTGGCTGCCGAGAACGTGACCCTAAAGAGATGCTCTGTTTTGAATCCTGCCACTTTGATGCCACTTCCAAATGACATAGATGATGATGTATGTACAGATCATGACTGCCTTGATGTGACTGAACTATGCACCAAACCGAGACCAGATATTGTAGATGAGCCATTGACTGACCCCGATGAGATATTCTTTGTTGATGGCTCATGCGTAAGAGACGATATTGGTCAGCTGAGAGCAGCATATGCCGTTTGTACCATTACCAGAGTTGTGGAAGCCGCCTGCCTGGAAGGAGTACATTCCGCTCAGGTAGCTGAAATCATTGCTTTGACCTGTGCCTGTTTAGCAGGTAATAAAATTCGAGTCACCATTTACACCGATAGCCAGTATGGTTTCGGGGTAGTTCATGACTATGGGCAGTTATGGTCTCAAAGAGGTTACATGACCTCCTCAGGTTCTCCTATTAGGAATGGAGAGTTTGTGAGATTATTGTTAGAAGCACTACAAGGTCCAGCAGCCATTGCAGTTGTTAAATGTACAGCACATACTAGGAATACTGATTTTGTGTCACAAGGCAATAGGTATGCAGATGAAGTCACACGTTACTGTGCGGAACAAGGGTATTCCTTTACAGAGGTAGAAGTGGGGGGAATACAGGAAAGGACTGAATTAACTATGTTGTTGGAAACTGTAGACACTTGGGATGAGTTGAAATGTATCCAAGAGAATGCACCTGATTTTGAGGAAAAGGCATGGGAGACAGCTGGTTGTACCAAGAGTGAGATGAACTTTTGGATATCTGCAGATGGGGAGGGCAGTGTTACCAAACGAACTCGTCAGTCCAATGGCAAGGAGATTGCATGGACCAGCACACATAGGTAGAGATGCCATGGTAAGGGTATTCAGACAAACCTGGTACAACCCAAAGTTTAGAGTAGCGGCAGAAGCAGTATGTCAGCGTTGTGTGATCTGTCAGCAACTGAATGTAGGAAAGAGAACACCAGTCACATTGAGCCACATAGGGAGGTCTGGGGGGCCATTCAATAGAATGCAACTAGATTTTATTGAAATGCCCAAGTGCAATCGCCTCAGATACGTCCTAGTGATTGTCTGTATATTTTCCAGATGGGTTGAGGCTTACCCCACACGTAGGTGTGACACACTTACAGTAGCAAAGCTATTGCTTAGAGAACTGATACCGCGGTTCGGGGTGCCGGCCTCTTTGGATTCAGATAGAGGAACACATTTCAACAGCGAAATAGTGAAGATGCTATGTTCAGCGTTAAGTATAGATCAGAAGTTGCACTGTAGCTATCGACCAGAAGCTTCAGGGATCGTGGAGCAAATCGACAGCACCATTAAGTCACGACTTGCCAAAGTTTGTTCGTCGACATCCTTAAGCTGGCCTGATGCACTTCCACTGGTCCTTATGAGCATACGTAGCACACCAGATAGAAGGACAGGTCTCTCCCCACATGAGGTGCTAATGGGGAGGGCTATGAGATTGCCATCCGTCCCAACTGTAGCACTGTTGAACATCACAGATGATTTGATCCTGGACTATTGCAAGGGACTCTCTGACGCCATTCATTCTGTGTCCCTTCAGGTGCAGGCTGCAGAAGTTCCATCATCTCAGGACCTGTGCCATGACCTGTGTCTGGGGGACTGGGTCCTGGTGAAGAAACACGTCAGGAAGAATTGTCTAGACGTGCGCTGGCGTGGACCTTTCCAAGTCATATTGGTCACGAACACTGCAGTGAAGTGTGGAGGCTTGCCCAACTGGATCCACGCCTCACACACTCGAAGAGTTCCAGCACCTCTGGAAGAAACAGCTCCTCTCTCGGATGAAAATCCAGCTGAAAGCGGAGAAGCCACAGAGGGGAAAAGTCAAGCTGTAGAGGTGCCAGAAGAGGCTGAGAGCGTGTCTGACCAGGCTGAGGACGGTCAATACACCAGTGAGACTGAAGTCGCCTCAGAGGGAGAAAGTAGCTGGGAGTTCAAGTCAGACACTGACCAAGCTGCAAGTGGTCAAGAGTCAAGTGCAAGGACAAGGAGTAGGAGGACAAGGAGTGAGGAAGCTAGCTGGCCGGAAAGAAGGAGAAGGTCAAGCCTGAGAGCAAATCCAGAAAGAACCCTTGTCCCGATTTCTGAAGACTCAGATCTAGACAAAGGTGCAGCGGACTCAGGCTCTGAGAGTCCGAGAAGATCGAGGAGGGTACGTGTGCCCTGCAGAAGATACGCCACTCCTGAGTGGACCTACCTAGCAGCAGGTGTCTTGGGGACAGAGATCCGGGAGGGTGAGGGAAGTGCAGGTGACCAATCTCGATCCAATTGTAACGGTGGAAGTACGGCTGTTGACACCTGGAATCGAAACTGAAGGGTTGCTAACATTCACACTCCCCGTCCCTCTGTACCTAAGTCGGATCAAGGACCTGGTGCTGAATAGATTAGAATTTCCAACCTTGGGTCATCCAGTACCAGCACATGAAGAAACCATCCTTCGTTTAGAACTGTTGGAATATGCCATTAGAGCTGCTGGCACCAGAATTATTGTAGATACCTAAAGACTTTGTAATTAAGCCAGTAAGAAAGAAGATAACCTAGTGCCGAGTGCAAAGAAGAAGAAAATTAGGGATTTCATTTAGAGGACGGAGAAGGGCTAGGGTTGTCTGTTGCTGAAAATAAAAGACTTTGTTGAAAAGAGACTTTGTCGGTTAAGAGTGCTTCACAGACTGAGAAATCAAATGTAAACCGAGTGAAGACCTCAAAAGGACTTTTTCAAAAAGGAAAAGCTACGCTGTCTGATAACATGGAGACTGGCAGTCCAAACCGCAAAGCCAAATGCATAATAGGCACACTTATAGCAGTAGTAATTTCTCTCATAATCATAGTAGTTACTGTATCATACATAGTGGGACATGCAAGTGTAACTGAGACAACAGATGTAAGGCCTGTAACGACTTTGAAACCTGCTCTTGTTGGAAAGAAGGAGGAGAGCAATGTGATACGTGAAAAGGCGTTACTGGCAGCTGAAGCCCGTAGGTTACACATAGATGAGTCGCAGGGAAATTTCAGAACAAACGCATATGCCAAGTTATTGTATGAGTATATTGATGCCATGGAGGCCAAAGATTGTTACGTCTGCATGCAATTGCCGGCTTCCGTTGATGAAGGCATCAGATATCATCATCTTCCATTGACATATGGGATAACATGTAGTTTATTGCTCAGTATATTTTATGGTCGAGAGGGGTTTGAGTACTACTTTTCAAATTATGATTCGGTACTGCCTGAAGTCCCGAATTATAAGCAAATGAACAAGTGGGACTATTACAAGAAGGAAGATAGATTGGCTAAATTCTTCCTTCCTGGGGATACATTAGATACTTCATATGCACGCCGAAATAATCTGACTTGCAAAGTGTCAGAGATCGAGAAAAAGTTCATTGGACAAGTTGATGACCGTTACAGGAGGCAGAAGATTTTGAAAATGTCAGGACAATGGAAAACAGATTGGACCGAAGAGGAAAAGGCACACAAAAAGAAGGGTAGTAATGGTCCAATAGCTTTAGATAGAACACAGAAAGGAAAGTTATGTTTGACCCGAAGCAAAACATATTATGAGAGTGTATTTGTAGGTGAGGTTAGTTGTGAACATGCTTTTCGGTTAGAATATTACACGAAAGATTTCTTGAAAGGGATGCAGGTGATTCCTAACGTATATTTTGTATGTGGAAGAAATGCCTATGTAAAATTGCCTGACAATTGGTATGGTTCGTGTTATTTGGCAATTGTCTTCCCCAAAATATACCATGCAAAGGATTTAGAGGTCATAGAGGGAAAGGCTTCGGCAAGAGGGAAAAGGGATGTAGGAGATGCTGAAGTGGTTGTAGATGTATTTGGCGCCATGTTTCCTCTTTTAGGTTTGATACTTAATGATGTTAAGATCAGGAGATTGGCAACAGTTGTAGACAGATTGTCTGCCAGTACTGCAAGGTCATTGATGCTGGTGGAAGGAGAGATGCAATCGATTAGGGCAATGGTCCTTCAGAACCGTCTTGCTTTAGACGTTCTGCTAGCAAAAGAGGGCGGAGTCTGTAAGGCTTTGAAGGTCCAGGAATGCTGCACTTACATTCCAGACAATTCAAAACCTCTTGAGAAGGCTATACAAAATATTACTAAGATACATCAAGAAATCGAAGACTTAACAAAGGTAAATGTTTGGGAAAAAGTAGGTCATGGAATGGGTAAAGTTGGAGGTTGGTTTGCCAATCTCGGGAAAAGCTTTGTTTGGTATATCCTGAAGCCTATCTTCATAATATTAATTTGCATAATCATATTGTGGGGTTTAGTGAGACTGTTCAAATGGTATAGATCAAACCGGTTGCAAAGGTCCATGAGAGAGCAAGAAAGGAGGTTAGCTGCTATGCAAGATCATCAATATAGAAGTCTGAGAGCTCTAGAAACAATAAAAAGGGGGAGCCTTGCAACCAGTTCTGTGTGACACATTCAAATTGAGATACTAGTGATGACCCCTAGAGGTCATCAAAGGGGGGAACTGAGAGAGCGCAATTTGAATGAAAATTATGTCTGCATCATATTTACAAGCCTGTGGCGTAAAGTTAGCTTATGTAACTTAAGGAGTGAGAAAATTTATCTGTATTTACTCTAGAGTGTTTAGTAGAATTAGGAAAGCCCGTATAGAGTGTGGGCTAATGTAGAAATGTGTGAAAATGCTTAGGAACATTATAAGCGTTAAACAGATTCCATGTATGCAGCTACTAAACGAAGAAAGAGATAAAATGTAAAATGAAGAAACGTGCAGACTACATGGCACTGTGTAAGAACGAAGTGTACCATTTCATCTAATACGACATGGATTCAATGTAATCAATGAGTTTGCTTATATATGTTAAAGGCAATTTTATAGAAGTGTGTTTGTATAACTTTAGAGTGGTGTGTTAGCATATTATTTTAAGCTCAAGAAATAAGGGTTCATAGGGTACAGACTACTGCATATAATTTAGTGGGCTTGGAGAGATAGTGGGTTAGCTTTGATCTGCACGTGTGAGCTAAAAGTCAAAAGCCTTGTTAAAATAAATTGCCAATGCTGGTCGAAGTTTTACGGCCTAGTAAGATAAGGGGAGCCTGGAATTTGGGGCCCTGTTTCGAAGTGTCTGTTTGCAGGTGCGAGGGGGGTACCAATCAAAGGCTTGATGAATAGAGCTCTGTTTGAGGAGATAGGCTCGGGTCCGGAGGAGTCGACCGTAATGTCATGGGGGTACCAGCACGATGGAGACGGCGCCTGGGAAGCAAGGTCAACTTAACAGACGATTCAAAGAAACGAAACTATGGAAAAAACCAGAAGCAGGACCACGTGAAATGTATACGTGGTGGGCGTCTCAAAGGGGCGTTCCACCCATACTGTGATTTTGTATTAGGGACAGCACCCCGGGGAGAAGACAGAGCAGATGGCCTGAGGACCCTTAGAGAGCGGATGGGTAGGCAGAGAGGGTACTGCTACGCGACGTAGGTTTCCATCTGAGACTAAGAGAGTTTGAGCTTCTTCGGAAGTCCACCTGCTGACACCTTTTTAGGTAAAGAAACTCGTTAAGTAGGGATGTCATCTAGCATAGTGTAGGGACAGTTTAACCTGTTTCATTTTTCTTTCTGTAAATGACGCTTCAGATTCACTTTGTGTCAATGATATTCAACTTATTGATTTTCGAACTGGTTTTGATTGTTTTCTTCTGTCGATTGAGGTTTCTTAGAGAGTTCATGTTCCTTCTAGTACCTGTATACCTTTTGAACCTTATATTGAGGTGCTTGTATTTGCAATTGATCTTGGTTTTATAATAAATCTTTAAACCTTTTCAGTCGTAAGTGGTTCTTTAGAAGTTGCGTCAGTCTATGGGGTTGATTTAACCTATGTGGGTTTGCCTTTTACTCAATGACAGTCAATAATCGTTCCAAAAAGGGACTTAAGTGAGATAGGTATCAGGGTGATCAGATAATCGATCAAAATCTCATTCCCGCAATATCGTTAAAAAATTCGGCTGTTGCACAATCGGGGGGGGGGGGGGGGCAGGAGACACAGGGTTTTGCTCTTAACGGTCTTACATATCCACACATTTCCTGTACTTCATGCTACATTTTAAAAAACCAGCCACATGAGGAATGCTTTCTGAGTTCAACACTTGTAAGTAAAATAACGCAGGACGAGCTTGTGTGAAATTCATCCTTTTAAAAATAGGTGAAGTAGTGTGGCTCACTGGTTAGAGGCGGCAGACCCGAGAGCAGAGGACGGCCTGGGACCAGGGTTCGATTCCCGGCGCAGCAGGTTTCTGGACCAGGGTCAGCGGACTCGATAATTCTCTCGCCTTGATGCCCACTCTGATCAGCGATCACACTCGGCAACTCTGGGCATTAGCTTGCCTCATCTTCACTAACGGCCCCACCAGACCGCCGGGGATGCCTGGTCTCACCCTGGAGATACCCATTAAGGGACCATCTCTCAGGGAAGCCAGGAAGGGTTTCGCAGCGGTCGAAGCGCCTTGGGACCCTCCGGGTAAGTAGTGCGCTATATAAATGCCTATACATTACATACATTACATTACAAGATAATAAGCCCTGGGGAATTCATAGTGTTTACAAAAGAACATGAGGTGAAGCAAGTCCTGTGTTTTGTACCTGTCCTGTATGTGTGAGAGAATTGCGTGATGTTTCTTCTGCTACTGCCACCGGTCCTTTACTTATTATGTCTGTTCGGGATACTTGCACTGCTGCTGTTCATGTTGAACCTTTATGGAGCTGTAAAAAAAAATCCATTACACATTAAAAAAAATGATTCGCACTGCCAATGCTTGTTTTAATGCATTATGTATGTATGTGTAAGAGCGAACCTGCACAAAATGTGTGAGCCAAGTTTACTTTTGGTTTTATGCATGAAACAAACAGTTTTTTTTAAAAAAGTAGTTGGTGTCTTTGTAAAATTTTAAAACCTAGCTGACCCGTGGCTCCAGCCAATTCTGCCATTTTAGTCAATCACACTTTGCATGACGGAGTCTTGAGCTTAGACTGATACTGCTAAAAGCAAAACTACAAGCGCCATAATGCAGCATGTTGTTGGTTGAAAAAAATGGATGATGGTATCTTGTGTCATAGTGCCAAACCGCAGAGCTGTGAAATGCAAAATAAAATGTAATTCCTGGCTATAAGCTTTTTTTCTTGTAGGCAGGCACAGGTTAAACAGCCCAGTTGATTAGACGTAAGAGATAGTCTTTCAGATGCAAAAGTGAGCATGTGACTGCTAATGCGCTAACATTAATACACAACAGAAGACATTGTTTACAAGAACAATGTGAGTAGTAGTAAGACGTGTCTAGAGACACAGAGAAAGGGAAAATAATACCCTGTCGCCCCTCTTCCTAAGCACATACTTGGTCTAGAAGTTGGTGCAATATAGGTGACGTGCTTAGATTAGGGGAAGATAGAATTTGTGGAGTTTGAGTCAGCAGAAACTTGTGGAATTGCATAAAAATCTGCCTGATTTTGTGGAATTTTGCGACAGGGCAGAGTGGGCATTTGGCACTATTTAAATTAGCGCAAAATGCACCCTTTCATCCAAAAACGGATGTGAGGATGCATTTTGCCTAAGAAAATAGCACGGCCAAATACCACTCAGCGCCCTTGCATACTCTACAGTGAGTAGCCGAGTGGTATGCAGTGGTTTCGAAACTTTACCACTGCATGATTTTTAGTTCCACCGGCAGAGTGGCAGAATTTTAATTTATCAGTAATGCCACAGTACAAGAGTAACACAGAATTATCAAACTCAATTTCAATGGCAGACTTGAAAATTTTACCCAGGCTTAGCTTAGACCACTGTTGTGAGCCCTGCATTGAACATGTGGAGCACATGCTGCATGTGTTGCCCGCGAGTGCCGCCAGCGTGCAGTCATTAGATATTGCAAGAAGTAGTAGGAATGTCATTGTAACTAAGGGGCTGGAGGCCACATTCCAGTAGGTCCAACATTGGTTTACTGCTGCCTTTCAAAAAAGTATACAAGGGGAGCTTGCCATGGCACAAAGTACTGTTATGTAGTACAAGGGATACCCAAAGGAGCAATAGGTGAAGGACCTTGGGTGCATATATTATTTCAAGGAACAGTGGTCCCTAACAAGCGAAAAATAATAAAGATTCATATAGATCAAAATTGAAATCCATATAGTCTGTCCAGCCGGACAGGGTTTAATATGGGCTTCTGCTGCCACGAAGCCGATGACATGAGCATCGGCTTCGTGGCAGCGGAAGCCCATCGCAGCAATTCCCCGGATTTACCATTGATTCCCCGCCCCAGCAGACCTGCAATTGCGGTCGCTGTCTCTAATTACGTTAAGCGGATTCTTTCATAGATGATAACCGCGTATCATTGTGGAATTTAAGGCATGAATGGTTAATGTCCTGATGATGACCCTGCTATTCTCTAAGGGGATCAAAACGCCGTCGACACCTTACACTGGATGATTTGATTTTATGAGTTGCTAAATCACAACAGTGTATTTTTTGTAAATATCTGTCTACAAATTCTGGAATATATGCGGACTGCCTATGCTTGCCTCACCTGTCTTTGTATGTCATATATGTCTCTAAACAGTAGTAGGACACAGGTTGTGTCCCACTTTTGATATTGTACGAATCTATGGACTATACCTACATTCATGTTATTAAACCCTGTCCGGCTGGACAGACTATATGGATTTCAATTTTGATCTATATGAATCTTTATTATTTTTCGCTTGTTTAGGCACAAAGTACAGCACAGGACCAAATTAAGAGCACCAGGGCAAAATGTTAGCTGCATGAGCAGGTCTCAAAGCCCTCTCTGGCCATGCTTGCAATAGCACCTATAGATTCTAGGGAGCGCACCGGCTGCCTGCTTCTTCCTGTAACATGAAAAACATAGATGCACATGTATGATCTGGAGTGCAATATGCGTAGCAAGCAGCAGAGTCAAGGGGAGACTTGTCAGAAGGTTTTGCGGGGCCCTGCTAAAAAACTTCAATCCGGTCTCACTCCTCTCTCTAAGTGGAAAAATATCTTCTTCAAAATAAAAAATAAGATTTCCTTTTCCAGGCAGCTCCAGCATTTGGCTCCATCCAGTGGTGTGACCGCTTTTATCTCCTTCATAATAAATGAACTGGTAAGGACTACTTTTTTATTACATAAATAACATTTTGGGGCATTAGACCTTGATAAATGAGAAAAAGCCCTCTCTGGGACTACTCTGGTTATACTGGTCACTGTTTTCGACTCCACTCCAGTTTTTCGTTTGCATCCGAAGGGCAGCCCAGCAGTCCCGCAGCAGCAGAAGCAGCGGCAGCTGAGTCTCCCGCCGGAGCTGTGCCGCGACTCGACTCAGCGTGACGGTAGAGCACAAGGCTGGCTCCCGGCTCCCCCCCGCAGCTTCATCAGCAGTCCTGCAGCAGCAGCGGAGGCAGGGTAGGCTGCGGAGTTAGCCTGAGCACGCGGAGCATGCGGAGCAGACTGGGCAAGTCAGAGCATAAGGCTGGCTCCTGGCTCCCTCGCAGTTTTATCAGTAGGCGTTCAGCAGTTCCTCAGCAGCAGCGGTGGTTGCAGGAGTTTTCCGCCGGAGCTTCCCGGTTTACTTGGTTGCCTGGTCAGTTGAGCTGCAATCTGTGTTGATTTATGGATTATTGATCGCTGATTCATTTGCCCTGCCCTGAACGTGACTTTAAAGTAAATCAAGAGTGAGTCAAGAGTCAAGAGTCTTGCATTACAAAAACCTCTGAAAAAGATAAAAACATTGCTCTCCGCCTCATTGACCATTTCCTTTGCCTAACCCAGGTTGGTCATTTTGCTTGGGCTACTCCTTCGCCCCGATTTATTGACTTGCCACCCTGCTACCCTGATTACTTGCCACATTGATAGCCCCCCTTATTTTATAACTAGCCCCCACAGACTGCCCAGCGAAGGAGTAGAGAGAGGCAAAGCAGAGGCAAAGGAGCGTCAGTAGAGACACTGTCACAAACAGGCCACAATCCAGATTGGCCCTTTACCCTGACCTCTCAGCCTGCCCTGAAAAATCATCAACTGGAGAACTGCTGAAGGCCATATGGAGGGGAGGACGCCTGCTTAGCGTGTGATTAAATGGAGCTAAATCAGGTAGCTCTAATGCCTTCACCTGAGGCACGGCCCGAGGCTCTGCCCACTCGGAGAAATCGCTATCTCCACAGAGCCGCCAAGGGCCCAATCTAGGAGGGCACTTCCTTTTCTTCAAGGATGGAAGTCGTCTCACAGAGCATTCCACCAATGGCGAGCCAACGCTCTTGAAAAATGGAGGGATAAAAAAACAAGAAAAGGGGTTCAACACAAAAAACATCTAAATTAGCGGAAGTGCTGATGACAACTCAAGATGGATTTTGCGCATCCCTCTTCCTCGGTGGTGTATCCAGCCCTAGCCCAAACCAGACAAACCAGCCACCTTTGGAGACCACAGCAGCCTCCAAATCCACCAAAGATGGAGATAGTGTAACTCCATTGAAACCTAAATATTCATCTATCGTAAAGGTACGCATGGATAGCATTTTGTAAAAAAGTCCCCTCATATTACTCAGTCAGCCCAACTGGGAATCATGGATATCTCGGACTCAATTAAGGAAAAAGTACCCAACAGTGACCGAGTAGTTACTCCGGCCCACCCTGTGGGTATAATATCTCTTATAACTCCGTCTCCCACAACAATTAGTACGCACAACCAGGTGCAACCACACTTAATATATAGCACAGTTATTGATATTTCCTCTGAAAGCCCCTCGGACAGCCTGCTGGCGGTCATTGACCTAACAACCAGCATGACGGAGAAAGACACAGGAGCCAAAAAAGGGACCTGCCCCCCAACACCCAAGCATAGTCCGGAGAAAGCACTATCCTATCCCAAACTAAATCGCATTACTACGGCTGCACAGATTCATAGCTCCATGGAAAGGGACGCAGTAGCTACAGGACAACAGGCAATCATAGGCTGCAGTCTATGGCCCACTGACCAAGCAGCCTATGAAACTTTCAAAGGCAGCCAAAGGGGTCCTCACACCGGCCCAGTCTCTCTTGGGGTCCCTTTTCGCACAACGGGCAAATGTACAATAAAATCTACGGAGTCCGGGCAAGAACTCGAGCAGCACAAGCTCCTCCCCCCAGTGGTCTGTAGCTCTACGCTAAGTTTGAGTATTATGGAAAGTCTAATATCATCTGCTTCTAAAAATATCACAAACATCACGGATCCAGAATCTTTATTGGCTTCTAGAAACGAAACACTGGTAAACACAATAGGGGCCCTGACATGGCAGTCCAATAGATTGGAGTTGGAACTAGACTTAATTCAAACCCTGGCTATCTCAATACTAAAGATCGAGGAAAAAATCAGCGCACTGCAAGAGAAGCAAAAATAAGCCGCAAGCAAGGAATCCCCCTGCGCTTCTTGCCCCTGCCACCTGATTGCGGAAAAACTATGCTCCCTGCAAGACGCATTTAACTTAATGCTAACTGATTTAAATTCGGCTATACTGCAAAAACTAAGCAGCAGCCACAGCAGGCTTGACGAGAAACAAATAGACAAAAAATCTAGCTGCAAGACAGAAAGAGAGACCACCCTTCTGGGGCCAGCTGATGAGGAAACCCCACAGCCGGTTGCGATGCTACCAAAGCAAGACCTCGCAAAATCTCCATTACGTACCTCGGAAGCAAATCACAACCAGAGGGCTGATTTGCCCCCCAGAGAGCACAAATTTGGCCTGGAAGCAAAGGATAAAAAAAAATCGGCCAGGCTACCAACACAGAAAACATCCAACTAATGATAACAAATGGGCCGTTGCTCTATCTAAAAGAGCAAAAAAAAGACAAAGGAAGGCCAGAAACAAAGCAGTGAGAGATTGTCGCTCAAACCAGCCTCCAACTAAGCTAATAAAATTAGATTACCACTCGCCTAACGTATATTCACTGTTTAAAGGTTGTGGCAATTCAGGAAATGCACAACCACCGCCTCTCCTACCCCAGGCACTCTTGGATTCAACAATGCCTATTCCAAATACAGCTCCCACCGTGGTACAAAGCATAACATCACAGTCCATTACAGATATTCACCCTCAATCACGCAAAACCAGAAGGAACCTCCGCCCGGCAATCGTGGTAACATATCAAAAGATCCAGATGGCCGGCATTCTCATCTGAACGCACTGAGAGATTAGCTCGTTCTACAACCAAGAAAGACCCAGGCTCCACCACTGATCAAAGCCCCGCACTTCGCAACTTAGAACTTCGATTCACTCACAAAGGGCACAGCAACCCCCAGGATGGGTGGCGACTTTAGTCTCACCAGAAGTTCTTCCATCTGCAATAGAAAGTGGAGACCCGCGGAGATCATCGCTAGTGCGCGAATTGATTAGATCAGTGATCAATAATCATTATCCCCTAGCTCACCCTAATAATGAAGGCCATACTAAAAGACGCCAAGGAGAGGAGCAACCGGCTAAGCTGGCCTTCTTCCCATACTATCCGTCGGAAGGGAGGCAGGATGTGTTGAATCGTTCCAACATATTAAGGCTACTTCAGGCTACTCCTATCGAATCGAAGCTAACCTCAGATGACATACTGAGTGTGGAATTTAAATTTACCCCGGAGTGCCAAAATGGGAGGGAAGCCACTTTTTTAACATTAAAAACAACTACACTGGCAGAAGAAATACTAGACCGAAAGGACATCCTTGAAGAATAGGGCATAGGAATCTCAAAAATACAAGCACCGAAATACCCAGCTCCGTTAAGAAAGCCATATGACTCACCGATTCCAAAAGCCCACCCCTACAGTCTATTGAAGGGGTGGGCCAGTCACAGATAGATAATATAAATATATCCTGCTTCCACTCATTATCAAGGGGCATGACTAGGAAAATAGTAACAGGACAACCAGGGAGTGCCCACCAACCTGACCAGAAACCAGTTTCCCACATTTTGCCGAGTGAAGTCGCAGCCTACTCCGAGTCCTAGCAGTGAAAAGTGTGCATTATTGCCACAACAACAGATAACCTTCCTATCATGAAATGTAGCTGGACTATCAAGACTTCTTAGCTCAAACACAGCAAAATCACTGCTATTGCCATCTGATGTTCTTTATTTCCAAGAAACATGGGCTCTAACACCTTTAAAAATTGTTGGCTTCCAAGGGATCCACCACGTAGCTAAGAAAAAAAACATCTTTGGGAGGCCCTCAGGAGGCCTGTCAATATATCTCAACTTGAAAATTAAAATAAAAACACACTCAATATCAATCTAAGATGAGATGCTTCAAGCGCTCGTATTGGGGAGCACTAAGCCGTTGGTGCCCCGCTTTAAAATCCTCCTAATCAATGTCTGTTTTAACAGCTTCGGCTCAGATCGAGCAAGATGTCTTCACCAGCTGTGCGATAATCTGGATCAAATCCTCTGTTATCATGTTAACTACGACACAATAATCTGCAGAGACTTTAACCTGCAACAATTAAGATTATTTAACACCACCTTCTTATCTAAATCCTTTAAGTACCCAAATAAATACCATCTTACGTAAACATGGATTACAATCTTTACAGCTCTTATCAAACAATCAAGAATCATCATCTCAATCCCAGAAGATCTTCAAAGGAATAAGAACCATTGACTATGTTTTTGCCATGGCAAACCTTATTAATCACCTTGCGAACTTAAAAGTGGTTTTTGTAAAGATAGCGGCCATCTACCACTTCGTACAATATTGAATATAAATCTCCCGAAACACAAAGGTCATAAGGGGTTGGGTATGCAATGATGAAAGATTTCATCTAATTCGGAGGATAAAATGGGGCCATGTCAATTTATGGAATTTAGCATTTTGGAAAGCTGCCATAGGACAGTCCCTGCAAGCCCAAAGCGGCAAATCCCTACTATCTCACTGGACTCCCATCATTAGGGGTATCCATGAATTACTTAATCCCCAAAAAGGCCCCAGGCTGCACCATTTAAAACCAACAAACAATAATCAAATGATTTTGGCGAGTTCACGGCACATTCGTAAGCTGACAATAGCACGCAAGAAAACTTGCAATGAACAATCCAAAATCGACCTGTCATTGGAACTCTAAAGTGCAAGAAAAAAGCATAGGCAATTGATATGGCAGGAAAAAAAACAGAGGAGGGAAAAGGATTGGCAATATGTTCACTCAATTATGAGCAATCATAATCAGGCAGACCTATGGAGATACATCAAAAACAAAACAAGCCAAGAACTTGTAAGGAGCAACTCCATCACTGAAGCAATGTGGTCTTCGCACGTAAATAACCTCTATGTAGTTGATCAATCAGGAGCCTCTCAGCCTGAATACTCAGATCCTTCGGATGATTCAGAGGACCGTGCCTCCATATTTACGACTAATGGTATTCAAAAAGTACTAAGCAAAATAAGATCTTCGGGTAAACCTGTCCGAATGGCCTCCCGGCCCAACTGTTCAAAGAAGACTTTTTATTATGGTCCGCAATACTTTTCTCACTGTTCACAACCTGCACTGAACTCCATCAAGTGCCCAACAGCTGGAGAGGTTCAATATTGCACCCAATTTTTAAAAAGGGCGACAGACAGAATCCCTGTAATTATCGGCTGATAGCCTCATTGGATATTGAGGCTAAGATCTATGCAGCTGCACTCCTAAAAGATCTAGAGGCTTGGGCAACAACAAACTCAATAATTCATTTCTGCCAAACTGGCTTTAGACCCAATTCCTCAACACTGGACAACATACTCACCCTATCCTACCTTGCCCACGAGGCAAAACACCAGAAGACACTAGCACTCTAGGCATGTTTCGTGGACTATTCATCTGCAGTTGATCTGGTGGACAGAGGTATTCTTTGGAGAAAACTGCAGGCATGGGGCATTCCTAGCGGCCTCCTCAATGCCATCATATCGCTACACACAACTACCTGGGTGAGGGTCAAGCTGTCAGACACTGCGCTAACCAAGAAGATCAACACCGCCCAAGGGTTAAAGCAAGGGTGCATCCTTGCTTCAATGTTGTTTATTTATACACAGTGGACATGTCGTGGGCACTTACCAACGCTAATCTAATCTCCCCAAAAGTCGGCAGCACAAAGATCACAATATTGCAGTACGCAGACAACATCGACCTCCTCAACAACTCAAAAATAGGACTCCAGAGAGCATTACATTCTCTCCACTTATACAACAGTGGAAATAAACTGAAAGTAAACAAAGTAAAAACAAAGGTTCTATCATTTGGAAGGACGCTACAAAAAATAAATAATAATTGGTCCATGGGTCCCTTAAAAATCTTTGGAGCCAAATCCTATAACTATTTGGGCACATGTTTTTCTGCAAACGGCGCATCAACAACACACAAGCGTCACTTAAAGAACAAGGCAGCATTAATAACCACAAGACTGTGTCAACTACATACAGCCCTTGAAAGTCTGTCCTCAGCGCCAATTAGAAAGGTTCTCAGGGCAGTATTACCATCTGCAATTACCTACGGCAGCGAGGCCTTTCTAGGTCAACTCACCAACACTATCGAAAAATTACATCTAAAAATATATAAAAGAGTGTTCAAATTGCCCTGTTATACCATGGGACCCATTGGGAGACTTGAATTTGGCCTGGAGGGCATCACATGGTCACGTATGGGGTCTTTTATAAAGTACTACCACAGATGCATCACGGCAACACCAGGTACCCTGAAATTTATTTTGCAAGATATCATCAAACATAAAATCAATCCATGACTTACTTACTTAAGGATAGCAGCAGAAACTCTACAAATCGATTTGACTACTTTAAATACTTCTTCATTTACGTTCATTGCAATAAAAAGTATAATGAAAAAACAGACTAAATTACTTTTCAAGACCATGGACCTGCAAAAAATTAACACTACACCGCCACTAAGGGCCCTGACAGCTTCATACAACAATGAAAGTCAAGTTGGATTTAGGGCACAACTTTACCTCAATTGCACTATGGGGAAAGTCTGCCTGACTAAAATCTTGGCAGTAAGGATGCTGGCATTACAAATCAAAGATTTTAGTCCTAACTGGCCGCTGCTCTCTAAAGTAGTACAGTGTAGACTCTGCGGCTACAAATCAGAAACTCTTTTCATTTACTGTGCAGCTGTCCGACTTTGCTCGACTGCCGTCGAATCTTACTAAAGCCACTCTTTTTAATCCACGGCATAAGAACATGCAACCAAGCAATGAACTGGATTTTTAGCACAATGGTCCCCCTCGAACTGGCAAGAATAGGTATTTTTTTAAAGCAGTGCAGAACTTCCTAAAAAACTCTAAACAAAGCACTGAGATGATTATTAACCGCATGCGGCTGTGCGCTGAAATTACAAAATCGCGGGTAACGTGACAAAGCCAGCTCGTCATCCGCGTAGCACAGGTAACGCCCATGACGAGCTGGCTTTGTCACCCGCATCGAAGGGGTTAAGTATTAACTCTTAGTCCTTGGATCACGGACATTGATGCACAGTAGAGTTAGACCACGCTGTAATTGAGTTCTCTCTTAGTTGAAACTTTTTTACTCATTTATGGAAGGTTTTTTAACTTACTTTTATTTATTATTTTCATAATATACATGGGAAAGGGAAGATGGTAGAGAGAAAGCTTGTACACCAAGTGTTTCCTTTCTTCGGGCATAACAAGCCACTTATATTATATGGTCTTGACAGGAACTAGCATTCTAGTTTGCTTCTGTATAATTATGATACTTTTTCAAAATGATTTCTATTGTCATGGTTTTAAGTAATATACACAATAAACTTCTTATCTCATTCCACACTTGTGTTGCTCATGATTCCCCATTGAAATGAAAGTGTCAATATGCAGAAAACATCTGTAACAAGCTGGATTTTGGAATAAGAAACAGAACCCTTCAACAATGCCTCTCCTGTCCAGCTTGCCACTGTACAATGGCCTCTATCCTGTTTGTCTTCTGGGTTTAACATGGCACACAAGCACAACAGCTCATGGATGGCAGGTTTTTAACTAGACTACAACCGGAGCAAGCTGATACTGCTGACAAGTCACAATCTTATGTTTACCACAAAACTCTGGAGACTGCAAAGACATTTGCCCTCAAGGTTGCTTTCTAAGCATCACCTGCCTCTTATAATCTACCCTAGAATGACCAACACTGATAGGCCATCATCCACATATTCAAGGTTGTGTAGGGGGGTAGTAAGTTTGGTGACACCACCAACCATATGTTCATTCCTGTTTGGAGACCTGGCAATAAGCAAATCTCACTCTAGGAAGGCCCTGAATATAATCTCAGTGACACATCAATCCTCGTATGCTCTCAGACCTATGTCTAATTTCCGAACTCCCTGGTTGACAACTTATCAACATTAGGTTTCATACCCATAGCTGCATTTGGTACACTGCCACAAACCAATACCACAAACACAAGTGTGCAGAGGTCTACAGACAGGGTGGTGGAAGTCAAAGTAGGGCCCAAATCTTTCCTAAGTGCTGACTTCCTAGGCTTTGAAGAGAATATCATTTCTCACCAACCAGTAGTTGGCTGTCTTGGATTTCTCTCTTACTCCCCTGGGAACTTTTTCAATTGTCTTTACTCACAGATAAACTTAAACACATCTAAATTAAAGCCCTACTTTGCCACTGCATGGTGCATTGTACTCTTTAACTGACTGACCCCCTGATATCCCTTGCCTAAAAGACACTTCCACACCTACTGGTTCATGCCGTGACCAGACCATGTGGTGGTGTTGGCGTGTGAAGCAACATGGAGTCAACACGTTTCCTTTTCAAGACAGCTAGTTGAGCCAATGTCTGTTGGTGACCCACAAGGAACATTCAATTGTGGTTGGTTATTAAAGCAAACATAGGAGGCCGCCTATCTTCACTCTTTGAAATAGACCTGTGGTCTAGTCATAACATTGAACAATTTCAATGAGAATCCGCAGAAAAATATCAGCTCAGGTAAGAAGAGTGTTAATTTTATTCAACTTGACAGAAGTCAGTTTGACTTTCTTCAAACAATACAAGAAGACAAGATACAGGGGACAGGAGGCAGGTGCCTTGTTCGAAAACAAATTAGAATTTTGATATGCCTTATTAAAGGTGATTTACAAACTGCAAACAGCTGCGGGATTTTAAAGAGATGAGTCGGTGCATACATTTCTTTGCAAATTTGTCAAGGAAACGATGCCCTTATCCAACAAAGCCAGCATACAGATTATTGATTTAATGCCTGCTCACAGCAGTTAGAATTGGAAATAATGTGTCTCTGACTATGAATATATGAAAAATAGCAAAACATAAACACAGGCAAACACGTCAAAATACAGGCTTAGGATCCGCATGGTGATCCTGGATGAGATTGTAACAAGCATTACAGACACACCTAGAAGGCAGAGATATTACTGCACTCACAGCCATGGGGAAAACAAGAGGCACTTCTGCTTACGCTGCCGCGAAAATGAGGGAGCAAAGAACCACCAACGCACGGCATCCCCAAGGGGAACTCTCACTTTACAGAGTTGGAAGTGAAACAAAAGAAGCAAATTCTGTCAGGGGCAAACTTATAGTAATGAAGTCATAATAATTGGCATTTGGTAAACAATAAAACTTTGTGTAGGTCTGAACATCGTTGAGACCTGGCAATAAAATAGATATTGAATCAATGTAACAGCACGAGACAGCAAGAGAGAGAGGGAGGGAAATAGATTGCGGGAGGGAAAGAGTGAAGGAAAAAGAGTGGGAAAGAAAAAGTAAAGAAAGAAAGAAAGAGAAGGAAGGAAGGAAGAAAGGAAGGGTGGTTGTAAGTGAAACAAAAGTTTAGATTTCTGTCGGGAGAAAATTTATAGAAATTAAGTAATAATAATTTGCATTTTGTAAACAGTAAAGCGTTGTGAAGGTTTGAACATCATTGCGAGTTGCCAATAAAATAGATATTGAATTGATGTAAGAAAGCATAAGACCGGAAGAGAGAGAGAGGGAGATAGATAGCAGGAGGGAAAGAGGAAGAAAAAGAGTGGGAAAGAAAGAAAGAAAGAAAGAAAGAAGGAAAGAAAGAAAGAAAGAAAGAAAGAAAGAAAGAAAGAAAGAAAGAATGGAAAGGGGCGACCACTCGGTCCCCCCGAACGTATGGCTGAGTGCCTCGATCCCCCCGGGAAGCCATTTTTGGGCGGGAGGCGCGTCTCGGCTGGTATGCCCGAAGCGGCGTAGCCGGGGCACGCTTTTTCCCGCCCTAGAGTGGGCTGGCCTAGACACCGACGCAGCCGGCCACGCCCTCGGGGCGGGCAGGGGCGGGTTTTCGCCCACCCTGAAGACGGATAAAAGAAGGCGCAAGACCAGAAGACGTCCTCTTGTTCTTGTGCTCCGAAGCTGCACCCCCTCGCTACACGTGAGCTCGGGACGGAACGAAGAGCCAATTTTGAGCGTTTTGATCTTTTTCTTTGTCTTCTAGATACTTCCTCGGAGAGATGCCCAAGAAAGGCGCAAAAAGAATGACGACCGAACAGATGGTGCGGGCCCTTTGCAAAGAAGTGTCCGACATAAAGAAACGGTTGGCGGAGCGAGATGGGGAGGAGGGTTCGGGCACCCCACCGGCTGGAGGGAGACCTAAGAGGCCGAGAAAGGTTCCAGCCGGTGGGGCCGTCCCGGTTCCCTCTACCCCGCTCGAGGCGCCGACCCCAGTACCGATGGAGGGGAATCCAATCCCCGTTGTCGTCACCCCGACATCCAAGGAAGACATGCCCCCCGAGCTGGCAGCACAGCTAGCAGCATGGTTGGGGGATAGTAGTGATGGCGCCACGGCTGCCGAAGCACAGGCGCTGATAAAAGGGCTTCGTGAGAAGAAAGAGGCAGCTAGAGTGGCTACGCCGTTGGCGGGGATAGACAAGCCGCAAGCGGCAGAAGCTGCGTCCGGTGCAGGTAAGCGGCCATTGCCGATTGCAAGGGACGAGTCAGCACCCTCTCGTAGAGAGAGATTAGGACAACATGTGCCTTTAGCTATAAAGGAAAAGATCTGGGCGGGGGAGTACGTGAATATTTTTTCCCTGCTTGTTGATCATTATGATGTGGAGCATGTAAAAAGTCAGAAGGACTTAATGCATCCGAGTGTTTGGCGCGCAAAGATGGCCGCCTTTAAGGTAAATGAGAACATTGGCAACTGGGGCAATGCATGGGGTATTTTCACATCAATTTTGGGGGAACGTAGGCCCGAGTTGCTTCCTGAGTTTCCCGTTTATCAATCACGAATTATGGGTTACTCGACAGCGTATCAAGGTAACCATTGGTTTTGTTATGACAATTTGTTCAGGAAAGAAAAGGAACATAACAAGAGTTTGACTTGGGATTGTTACGATTCTTTAACATGGGATAAGATGAAAGAATCGGGAATGTTAAGAATGCCATTGGTCGGGAGCACTGTTGTTGATTACTCCCGCCAAAATGTGGGGACGCCCTTTCGACCAAGTACGAGCACCGACGACCAGTCGAGGCCCGCAGGCAATACAGGGAGAAAGGGTTTCTGTTTTAATTTTAACAAGGGGAAGTGTACCAGGCCTCCGGGATCGTGTAAATTCAAACATGAGTGTAGTACGTGTGGGTCGTCCCATCCTGAGTCATCGTGCAGAGCCAGAACGAGTGAGAATGGGGGTAAGGGAGGCGCCAAACAGGTCTAAGCTAGGCCGAGGGGCGCCTTTACCAACCCCGATTGATACCTTGGCAATGATTCCCTGGCTCAGCGAATACCCGGATCGTACTTCTGCCGGGGTGCTGCGGAACGGTTTTACACATGGTTTCCGCATCCCGGTAGGGGACTTTCAGGGTGTAGGGATGTGCAAAAATCAACTTTCCGTTTTACAACATGCATCTGTAGTGCAAGAAAAAATTCAGAAAGAGGTTAGCCGGGGACGGGTCGCCGGCCCGTTTAGTGAGCCCCCGGTACCGGATTTCGTTTGTTCTCCGTTAGGGGTGGTCCCCAAGAAGGACCCGGGTGAGTTTCGTTTGATTCATAATCTATCTTCTCCATATGGTCTTTCGGTGAACGACGCAATTGAGCCAGAAGTTTGTTCGGTGCGATACGCATCTTTTGATGAGGCGGTAGCCATCTTGAATCGCCTGGGGCACGGGACGTTGATGGCGAAATCTGATATCGAGTCAGCGTTCCGGTTGCTTCCGGTACACCCAGACGATCAGCGTCTTCTGGGATTCGGGTTCCAGGGGTCATTTTACATGGATAGGTGTATGCCAATGGGATGCTCTATATCATGTGCTTACTTTGAGCAATTCAGTACTTTCCTGCAATGGGTGTTCACTAAGAAAACGGGTTTCCGAAATGTAATGCACTACCTTGACGATTTTCTGTTCCTTGGCCCCGCCGGTACTTCCGAATGTGCCCGGGCCTTAGCTGAATTCTGTGTGTTAATGGATCATCTTGGCGTGCCATTGGCACCAGGTAAAACTATGGGTCCCACGACTTGCCTCGAGTTTTTGGGGATCGAGTTGGACTCAAGGGAGGGGTGCTTCCGTTTACCAGCTAGCAAAGTGTCGAAATTCAGGGCAGCCCTCCAAGTATGTTTAAAGGCATCAAAAGTTACACTGCATCAGTTGCAACAGTTAGTGGGAAAGTTGAACTTTGCCTTGAGGGTGATACCAATGGCTCGCCCTTTTTCCCGCTCAATTGCCCAAGCGATGGTTGGCTTAAAGGAGGGTCATCATCGCACAAGGTTATCGGCCGAGGTCCGCCAGGACATGCGGATTTGGTTAGCATTCTTGGCGGACTTCAATGGCCGGGTCGTCTGGAACAAGCCAGCCGTCTCCTCTGAAGAGCTTGGGCTATGGACAGATTCAGCAGGAAGCGTAGGTTTTGGCGCCATCTTCGGCACAAAATGGTCGGCACAAAAGTGGCCCCTATGGTGGCACGAGAAGGGGCTGACAAGTAACATCGCTTTCCTCGAACTATTTCCCATTCTGGTGGCCCTGAGAACCTGGCCAGAAGGGTTCAGAGATCATTCTGTTGTGTTCTGGTCCGACAATATGACCGTGGTAGAATGCATCAATAGTCAGGCAGCCCGTTGTAAGTTGATTTTGAGGCTCCTCAAAGAAATTGTCTTACTGTGTATGCAACTGAACGTAGTATTCAGAGCAAAACATGTCCCAGGGGTGATGAATCAGGCTGCTGATGCACTGTCTCGTTTTCACATGCAGGCTTTCTCGGGTTTCCTTCCTTCAGCGGACCCGGAGCCGGCACCCTTCCCCGAAGCTCTCTGGTCTCTCGGTGCCCCGAACTTCGTCACCTCGTGGGAGAGAGTCTAGCACCCAGGACAAGGAAGGCATATGAAGGGGCGTTCCAGGCCTATTTAGCCTTTTTGGGGGCAGAGAGAGGAGGACTTTGGGGTCAGGAGGAGTTGGTAGTACTTTTTCTGATGTCCTTACGTAGGGCTGGGAAATCGGTGGCTACGGCCCAAAGGCATCGTGCCGCCATTTCCTTTGTTGCCAGGGCCCATGGCATCCTGGACCCAACAGCGTCTTTCACGGTACAAAAAGCGCTACGTGGGTGGCAACGTCTAGAGGGTCGCAGAGTAGATGTACGACGACCGATAGGTCTAGACAGGTTGTCCCAGTTACTGGTCACGCTCCCGAACACATGCTCGTCCCCGTTCGAGACCTGTTTGTTCCGGACTGCATTTACGCTGGCATTTCACGGGGCTATGAGAGTTAGTGAGCTGGTTGCAAGGAACAAACGGGACGTGACGGGGGGCTTGTGCAGGGAGCATGTCCAGATCAGGGGTGATGCGATGATTGTCTCCTTTCTCAGGTCCAAGACTGACCAAGATGGGAGAGGGGACTGCACGATCATCCGCAGGAACCCCGACTCATCCATGTGTCCGGTACAGTGCTTAGAAGATTACCTAGCACGAAGGGTGGCATCATGGGGAGGGACATTGTTGAGGCATGCAGACGCCACCCCGCTGACGAGGTTTCAGTTTCAACGGGTGCTTGCAATGGCCATTGCCGCAGCGGGCTTGGACCCGGGCGAATTTGGGACCCACTCCTTTCGTATAGGGGCTGCCACTGAAGCTACAGCCAGAGGTCTTAATGTAGAACAAGTGAAACGTGTGGGGCGCTGGTCCTCCAATTGTTATAAGAGGTACGTGCGATTGCACATGTTCTGAAACTGTAATCATGTACTCACGCCTCTTGTTTTTGTTTGTTTTCAGTTGCGCAAGCCTACGCGGCAGGGCAGACTGAGCAGTCGACCCAACACCAGGTCAGCGGTCGCACGTCACCGGCTGTGAGGAAGGAGGTTTGGGTCGTGGGCCACTCATACGTGAGACGGGCTGCAGACGTATTCAAAGCAGGTGACATGGTTCACGTACCTGAGGAATACGGGTACAGAGTGTCCTTCTACGGAAGGGGCGGTCTCTGTATTGACCAGTTTCAGGAATTTTTTGAGGGCTTGTTAGAGCGGATGAGGTCACCGCCGTCCATAGTCATAGTGCATTTGGGGGGCAATGATTTGGTCACCACCGGTAGACGACTTCTCCTGGAGGCTATGCTTTCCACGGTAAGTTGGTTAGCGAGGAGAGTTCCGGGGTGCCTAATCGCATGGTCTCATATGATCCCACGAAAAGTGTGGCGGGGGGCTATCTCGATCCCTGCTTTGAATCATTCGGTTAGAAAATTGAATAACAAAGTGAGTAGGTTGTTCCGTTCCAAGGCATTGCATTCGATCTCGCATAATTGTATTAATGATGACAGTATGTATCTGGGGGATGGTGTGCATTTGTCGAGGGCGGGGAATGAGTTACTCATAGGAGACTTCCTAGCCTGGTTAAAATCTTTGGAACATGACCTTTAGGTAGGAGTTTTGTGGGGGGTCCGGATAGCCGGTCAACTATCCGGACCTGTGGCGGTAAGGTCATGATCGGTGAGCACTAATTGGTAGATCCCTATGAGTGGGCGTCACCCAACACGGATGGGAGCGCTCGGGAGAGGTGGCCATTGGCCCCTCAGTGGGGAGGCGGTCCCGTCTAAGGGCGGGTCGCCGGAAGTAAAGGAAAGGCGGTCAAGGCCCCTTCCTTTGTAGGAGGGGTTACAGCCCCCTCCTGGGGAATTTCCCGGGGCCAGGGTCATCTGCGACGGCAGATGCGGTAAGTTGTGTGGGGTGGGGAGAGGTCAACGATACCTTCTAGATACCACACACAAGTGTTCGAACGACCTTTAAATGGCGTCGAGTCTTAAGGGCCCCCGTCAAGTCAAGGGAAATTGTTAGTAGTTGCACTTGAGGTAAGCCTCTGTGCTGTCGCCCCTCCCAAGTGGGAGGGGTAAGTCTGGTTAGGGATCTTGACACCGGTTATGACCTTGCCGTTGGCCCTTAAACGTTAGGATGTACAATTTCAGTGTTCTTAGAGAATGTTTTGTAGGATGCTAGTTCGGCTAGGAGAACCTCTGTATTAGAGATTATGTTAAGGTTAGCCAAACATCGTAATGTGATAATGAAATTGTACATAACATGAAAACGTTTAATGTTTTAATTTTGTTTTAATAAATACGGCCGGGATGGTCACTCCATCCCACATCCAAAAACTTTAAGAACTGTTTCCGGTTTCCCTCCTTTTGGGGATTGTGTTGAGAGGGGGTGGCGGGTATCTCAGCCATATGGAAAGGGGCGACCACTCGGTCCCCCCGAACGTATGGCTGAGTGCCTCGATCCCCCCGGGAAGCCATTTTTGGGCGGGAGGCGCGTCTCGGCTGGTATGCCCGAAGCGGCGTAGCCGGGGCACGCTTTTTCCCGCCCTAGAGTGGGCTGGCCTAGACACCGACGCAGCCGGCCACGCCCTCGGGGCGGGCAGGGGCGGGTTTTCGCCCACCCTGAAGACGGATAAAAGAAGGCGCAAGACCAGAAGACGTCCTCTTGTTCTTGTGCTCCGAAGCTGCACCCCCTCGCTACACGTGAGCTCGGGACGGAACGAAGAGCCAATTTTGACCCACCCACCAGCCCCTGAGGACAGCAAGTTGTTGTGCAATAAAGTGAAGTTATAAGTTGGTTTTTCCATTTCGTTTACAGGCTGTGACAGTATCAGTTTGTGGTTAATCATAATAAAGTATGGTGAATACAGTCTAGGTTGTTACGATTAAAATGAGTTGATGTAGTGTTGCATTTCTAGCAGGCTCTTTCGGTCGTAGTGACCAATGTTTTCATAGGTTTCAGAATTGTCGTATTTATTTTTGGTAGGCGGTAAGGTCATGATCGGTGAGCACTAATTGGTAGATCCCTATGAGTGGGCGTCACCCAACACGGATGGGAGCGCTCGGGAGAGGTGGCCATTGGCCCCTCAGTGGGGAGGCGGTCCCGTCTAAGGGCGGGTCGCCGGAAGTAAAGGAAAGGCGGTCAAGGCCCCTTCCTTTGTAGGAGGGGTTACAGCCCCCTCCTGGGGAATTTCCCGGGGCCAGGGTCATCTGCGACGGCAGATGCGGTAAGTTGTGTGGGGTGGGGAGAGGTCAACGATACCTTCTAGATACCACACACAAGTGTTCGAACGACCTTTAAATGGCGTCGAGTCTTAAGGGCCCCCGTCAAGTCAAGGGAAATTGTTAGTAGTTGCACTTGAGGTAAGCCTCTGTGCTGTCGCCCCTCCCAAGTGGGAGGGGTAAGTCTGGTTAGGGATCTTGACACCGGTTATGACCTTGCCGTTGGCCCTTAAACGTTAGGATGTACAATTTCAGTGTTCTTAGAGAATGTTTTGTAGGATGCTAGTTCGGCTAGGAGAACCTCTGTATTAGAGATTATGTTAAGGTTAGCCAAACATCGTAATGTGATAATGAAATTGTACATAACATGAAAACGTTTAATGTTTTAATTTTGTTTTAATAAATACGGCCGGGATGGTCACTCCATCCCACATCCAAAAACTTTAAGAACTGTTTCCGGTTTCCCTCCTTTTGGGGATTGTGTTGAGAGGGGGTGGCGGGTATCTCAGCCATAAGAAAGAAAGAAAGAAAGAAAGAAAGAAAGAACGAAAGAACGAAAGAACTGCGGGGAATGAGATTTTGATATCTTTTCTGATTATCTAGAGGCCTATCTCATTCATCCAATTTTGGATCGATTATTGACTGTCATTGAGTAAAAGGCAAACCCACATAAGTTAAATCAACCCCATAGACTGACGCAACTCTGAAAAACCACTTACAACTGGTAAAGTTTAAAAGTTTAATATAGAACTAAAGTCAATTGTAAATACAATCCTCTCAAGATAAGATTCAACAAGTATACAGGAACTAAAAGGAACATAAATTCCCTAAAGAATCTCAGTCTACAAAAGAAAACGATTAAAACCAATTCTAGAATCAACAAATTGAATAGCATAGACACAAAATGAATATGATGCGTCATTTACAGAAAGTGAATAAACAAGTTAAATCTGTCCCTACTCTATGCTAGATGACATCCCTACTCAGAAAGTCCTTTACCTAAAAAGGTGTCAGCAGTTTGAATTCCAAAGAAGTTCAAACTCTCTCAATCTCTGATGGAAACCTATGTCGAGAAGCAGTACCCTTTCTGCCTACCCATCCGCTCTCTAAGGGTCCTCGGCCTACTGCTCTCTTCTGCGCTCCTTCTCCTCTGCTCTGCCTTCTCCCCGGGGTGCTGTCCCTAAATACAAAATCACAGTATGGGTGGAACGCCCCTTTGAGACGCCCACCACGTACACATTTCACGTAGTCCCGCTTCTGGGTTTTTCCATAGCTTCATCTCTTCACGTCGTCTGTTAAGTTGACCTTGCTTCTTAGGCGCCATCTTCGTCATCGTGCTGGTAACCTCATGACATTCCCGTTGACACTTTCAGAGCAAAGTCTATCACCTCAACAGAGCTCTATTCATTACAGATGTGATTGTAACCTCTTTTGGTCCTGTGAACAGTCACTTCTAAACAAGACCCCAAATTCCAAGCGTCCCTTATCTCACTTAAGCCATAAACTTCGTCCAGCATTGTCACTTTAATTTAACAAGACCTTTGACTCTTGGCTCGCACGTACAGATCAAAGCTATCCCCCTCTTCCTGAGAGGCCACTAAATTATATGCAGTGGACTACACTCTTGCGAACCCTTGGTCCGTTAGGTTAAAATCACATATGATCACACTATTCTAAAATTCCTACAAACTCTTCTACACGGTATGACTTTTAACACACATATATATAATCGACTTAGTAACTTATTCATTATAATCGAATCCTTGTTACATAAAATACAATGTTATACTCTCGTTCCTACACAGTGCTATATAGTCTGCACATTTCTTCACTTTACATTGCACCGCTTTCTCCATTTTATAATTACATACGTACATGAACTCTGTTTAGCACGTTCTACTGTTCTTAAGCATTTTCACATTTCTATATTAGCCCAACCTAGGTATACGGGCCTTTTAATTCTAATGCACATTCCAGAGTAAATACAGATATATTTCTTATTACTAAAGTTACATGTGCTAACTTCATGCTATAAGCTTCTAATTTCACGTTACAAGTTCTAAATATGCTACAGTCTTGTAAATATGGTACGGACATATGTTTCATTCAAATTGCGCTCTCTCAGTTCCCCCCTTTGATGACCTCTAGGGGTCATCACAAACACCTCAATTTGAATGTCACTTTACACAGAACTAGTTACAAGGTTCCCTCTTTTTATCGTCTCGAGAGCTCTTAAACTTCTATACTGCTGATCTTGCAAAGCAGCTAATCTCCTTTCTTGCTCTCTCATGGACCTTTGTAACCGGTTTGACCTATACCATTTGTACAGTCTCACTAAACCCAACAATGTGATTATGCAAATCAATATTATTAAGACAGGTTTCAAGATGTACCAAACAATACCTTTACCAAGGTTGGCAAACCAACTTCCAACCTTTCCCATTCCATGACCTACTTTCTCCCAAACATTTACTTTTGTTAAATCTTCGATTTCTTGATGTATCTCTGTAATGTTCCGTATAACCTTCTCAAGTGGTTTTGAATTGTCTGGAATATAAGTACAACATTCCTGGACCTTCAAAGCCTTGCAAACTCCGCCCTCTTTCGCTAGCAGAACATCTAAAGCAAGACGGTTTTGAAGAACCATTGCCCTAATCGACTGCATCTCTCCTTCTATTAGCATCAATGACCTTGCAGTACTTGCAGACAATCTATCCACAACTGTAGCTAGTCTCCTGATCTTAACATCATTAAGTATTAAACCTAAAAGAGGAAACATTGCTCCAAATATGTCTCCAACTACTTCAGCATCTCCTACTTCCCTTTTCGCTTTTGTCGAAGCCTTTCCTTCTATGATCTCTAAATCCTTTGCATGATATATTTTGGGGAAGACAATTGCCAAATAACACGAACCATACCAATTGTCAGGCAATTTTACATAGGCATTTCTTCCACATACAAAATATACATTAGGAATCGCTTGCATCCCTTTCATGAAATCCTTCGTATAATACTCTAACCGAAAAGCATGTTCGCAATTAACTTCACCTACAAATACACTCTCATAATATGTTTTGCTTCGAGTAAAGCATAACTTTCCTTTCTGCGTTCTATCCAAAGCTATTGGACCATTGCTACCCTTCCTTTTGTGTGCTTTTTCCTCTTCGGTCCAATCAGTTTTCCACTGTCCTGACATTTTTAGAATCTTCTGCCTCCTGTACCGATACCTCTGACACTTTGCAAGTCAGATTATTCCTGCGGGCATATGAAGTATCTAATGTATCCCAAGGAAGAAAGAATTTTGCTAATCTATCTTCCTTTTTGTGATAGTCCCACTTATTCATTTGTTTATAATTCGGGACTTCAGGCAGTACCGAATCATAATTTGAAAAGTAGTACTCAAACCCTTCTCTACCATAAAATATACTGAGCAATAAACTACATGTTATCCCATATGTCAGTGGGAGGTGATGATATCTGATGCCTTCATCTACAGAAGCCGGCAATTGCATACAAACATAACAATCTTTGGCCTCCATGGCATCAATATACTCGTATAATAGCTTGGCATATGCATTTGATCTAAAATTTCCCTGCGACTCGTCTACGTGTAACCTACGAGCTTCATCTGCCAGTAACGCCTTTTCACGAATTACATTGCTCTCCTCCTTCTTCCCAACAAGAGCAGGTTTCAAAGTCGTTACAGGTTTTACATCTGTGGTCTCCTTTACGCTTGTATGTCCTACTATGTATGATATGGTAACTACTGTAATAATGAGAAAAATTACTACTGCTATTAGTGTACCTATTATGCATTTGACCTTTCGGTTTGGGTTGCCATTCTCCATGTTATCAAACAACGAGACTCTTTCCTTTCGAGGAAAAGTTTTCTCTTCCAGATCTTTGTTTGCTTTATTTGCTTTCTCAGTCTGTGAAGCGCTCTTAACCAACAAAAAGTCTCTTTATTTTCAGCAACAGACAACCCTAACCCTTCTCCGTCCTCTAAATGTAATCCCTAATTTTATTCTTCTTTCCACTCGGCGCTAGGTTATCTTCTTCTTTATATCTTAATTATAAAAAGTCTTTATGCATCTACAACAATTCTTGTAAAGATCAGTAACTCCTCAGACTCGATTCCAGGAGTCAACATCCATATTTCCACTGTCACAATTTGATCGAGATTGGTCGCCTGCACTTCTCTCACTCTCCCAGATCTCTGTCTCCAGGACATCTGCTAGATAAGTCCATTCTGGGGTAGCGTATCTTCTGCAGGGCACACGTACCTTCTTGATCTTCTCGGACTCTCAGAGCCTGAGTCTGTAGCTCCTTCGTCTAGATCTGAATCTTCAGAGATCGGGACAAGGGTTCTCTCTGAATTTGCTCTCAAGGTTGACCTTCTCCTTCTTTCCGGCCAACTAGCTTCTCCATTCCTTGTCCTACCGCTCCTTGTTCTTGGACTCGTCTCTTGATCACTTACAGCTTGTTCGGTATCTGACTCGAACTCCCAGCTGTTTTCTTCTTCTGAGGCAACTTCGGTCTCACTGGTGTCCTGACCGTCATCAGCCTGTTCCGACACAGGCTCAGTCTCTTCGATCACCTCTACAGCTTGACTTTCCTTCTCTGTGGCTTCTCCGCTTTCCGCTGAATTTTCATCCGAGAGAGGAGCTGTTTCTTCCAGAGGTGCTGGAACTCTTCGGGTGTGTGAGGCGTGTATCCAGTTGGGCAAGCCTCCACACTTTACTGCAGTGTTCGTAACTAGTATGACTTGGAATGGTCCACGCCAACGCACATCTAGACAGTTCTTCCTGACATGCTTCTTCACCAGGACCCAGTCCCCCGGACACAGGTCATGGCACAAGTCTTGTGCTGATGGAACCTCTGCAGCCTGGACCTGGAGGGACACAGAATGAATGGCATCAGATAGTCCCTTGCAGTAGTCCAAGATCAAATCGTCTGTGATGTTCAACAATGCTGCAGTCGGAACCGATGGCAGTCTCATAGCTCTCCCCATTAGCACCTCGTGTGGAGAGAGACCTGTCCTTCTATCGGGTGTGCTACGTATGCTCATAAGGACCAATGGAAGTGCATCAGGCCAACTCAGGGATGTCGATGAACAAACCTTGGCGAGTCTGGATTTTATTGTGCTGTTGATTTGTTCTACAATCCCCGAAGCTTCTGGTCGATAACTACAGTGGAGCTTCTGGTCGATACTTAAGGCTGAACATAGCATCTTCACTATTTCGCTGTTGAAGTGAGTTCCTCTGTCCGATTCCAAAGAGGCTGGCACCCCAAACCTCGGTATCAACTCTCTAAGCAACAATTTCGCTACTGTAAGTGTATCGCACCTACGTGTAGGGTAAGCTTCAACCCATCTGGAAAATATACAGACAATCACTAAGACGTATCTGAGTCGATTGCACTTGGGCATTTCAATAAAATCCAGCTGCATTCTATTGAAAGGCCCCCCAGACCTCCCTATGTGACTCAATGTGACTGGTGTTCTTTTTCCTACGTTTAGTTGCTGACAGATAGCACAACGCTGACATACTGCTTCTGCCGCTACTCTAAACTTCGGATTGTACCACGTTTGTCTGAATACTCTCACCATGGCATCTCTACCTATGTGTGCTGGTCCATGCAATCTCCTTGCCATTGGACTAACAAGTTCGTTTGGTAAAACTGCTCTCCCATCTGCAGAAATCCAAAAATTCATCTCACTTTTGGTACAACCAGCTGTTTCCCATGCCTTTTTCTCAAAATCAGGTGCATTTTCCTGAACCCTCTTCAATTCATCCCACGAGTCTACAGTGTCTAACAGCATAGTCAAATCAGTTCGTTCTTGTATTCCCCCCACTTCTACCTTGGTGTGAGAATACCCCTGTTCCGCACAGTAACGTGCGACTTCATCTGCGTATCGATTACCTTGCGACACAAAATCTGTATTCTTTGTGTGCGCGGCACATTTGACAACCGCTATAGCTTCTGGACCTTGTAATGCTTCTAACAATAATCTCACGAATTCTCCGTTCCTAATAGGAGAACCCGAGGAGGTCATGTAACCTCTTTGAGACCACAACTGCCCATAGTCGTGAACTACCCCGAAACCATACTGGCTATCGGTGTAGATGGTGACTCGAATTTTGTTGCCTGCCAAACAGGCACGGGTCAAAGCAATGATTTCAGCTACCTGAGCGGAGTGTACTCCTTCCAGGCAGGTGGCTTCCACCACTCCGGTGATAGTACAAACTGCATATGCTGCTCTCAGCTGACCGATATCGTCTCTTACGCATGAACCATCAACAAAGAATATTTCATCAGGGTCAGTCAATGGCTCATCTACGATATCTGGTCTTGGTTTGGTGCATAGTTCAGTCACATCAAGGCAGTCATGATCTGTACAAATTTCATCATCTATATCATTAGGAAGTGGCATCAAAGTAGCAGGATTCAAGACAGAGCATCTCTTTAGGGTCACATTCTCAGCAGCCAATATGACTTGCTCATAGCGTGTGAGCCTGCTATTCGTCAAATGCTGAGTCTTGGTCCTGGTCATTAACAATTCCACAGAATGCGGTACGTACACCACTAACTGATGTCCCATCACCACATTTTCACACCTTTCAATGCTGACACCCGTTGCAGCAACGGATTTGAGACATCCGGGCAACGCTGCAGCTACTGGATCTAAGGTAGCCGAAAAGTATGCAACTGGTCTACGGGCATTTCCGTGTATCTGGGCCAAAACTGCTAAAACACAACCTTCCCTTTCACAGCAGTAAAGCAAGAATGGTTTTTCGTAATCAGGCATTCCCAAAGCCGGGGCACGACACAAGTCCTCCCTCAGCTGCAAAAATGCCATCAAACAATCTTTGTCCCATGGTACCGGATCACTCACCCCCTTGTGCGTCAGTTTTTGTAAAGGTTTTGCCTTCAGTGAAAAGTTGGCTATCCACTGCCGACAATAACCAACCATGCCTAGAAACATCCTGACTTCTCTTTGTGTTTTAGGCGCGTTCATTTTCATGATCGCCTCTATTCTGTCTGGAGACACCTTCCGTTTTCCCTTTTCAATCCTATGGCCCAAGTATTGCACTTCGGTCAGACAATACTGCAATTTACTTGGAGACACCTTGTGTCCGTTCTCGGCCAAGTGATTTAGCAGGGTGATGGTGTCTACTTTGCAAGCTTCCTCAGTTTCTGACGCCACAAGTAGGTCGTCTATGTACTGGACCAGAACCGAGTTCATGGGCAGTACTAGACTTTCAAGATTTTTCTTCAGCAGCTGGTTAAAAATCGATGGGCTTTCTGTATACCCCTGGGGAATACGACACCATGTTAAAACGCGATTTTCCAGCTTAAAAGCGAACAGATACTGTCTGTCCTCATCTAAGGGGATTGAAAAGAAAGCCTGACACAAGTCTATCACGGTGAACCATTCAGCTTGGAACGGTATCTGAAACAATATCACTGATGGATTAGGTACCACTGGACAACATGAAACAACGATATTATTAATCTTTCGAAGGTCCTGCACTATTCTGTATTTCCCACTAGGCTTCTGCAAACCCATAATCGGGGAGTTACATGGACTTCCCACGATCTCCTTCAGTATTCCCTGTTTAATCATGGATTCGATCACAGGCTTTATTCCTGCAATTGTCTCCGGTGTCAACTTATATTGTGGTGTTCTTGGATACTCGGCATTGGGTTTTACCATGATCTTTACCGGTTCTACCCCTTTAATCAGACCTATTTCCTCTCCAGTAAAATCCCACACCTCAGCTGACACTGTCTCCTTCAAGTCCTGTGGAAGCTCCTCCACCGTTAGGGTAGGATATAGTTCCACGCATCCCTGCGAGTTTACAACCTTAAAATCGGCATCATCATCGTTAGTCTGCACTTCTACTCCTTCAGGTGTGCAATATATTGTGCAATTTAATTTACACAACAAATCTCTTCCTAGCAGACACACAGGGCTAGAATCACAAATCACAAACTGATGTTCATCACTGTACTTCCCTATCTTCACTGACACTGGTTCTGTCAGAGGATTCGTCATTCTCCTATTTGCGACTCCTACCACCTGAATCGTCTCTCCCGACATTGGCAGACCTGGGACTACCGCCGATCTCAAAGTAGATCGAGTGGCCCCCGTATCCACCAAAAAGGTCGTAGGGCATCCAGCCACCTCAGCCTCTACGTATGGTCCTCTCTGGTCTACCTCCAGGGCTGCTCCTAGAGTACAGTCTTCTTCCCTACTCACTCGTTGTCCCGTAAGGGGATCAACGTAGTAGCATTCTTCTCCTCCTACGAACAGTGGCAGTTGTCTATAGGTTTTTCCTCCATTTGCAATGCGAGGCGGTTGAGGGAACTGAGGTCGAGGAGTCTGAGTCCCCCCTTTGATAAACTTTCCCTTCGGGACCGCTGTTCCCTTCACCAGGTTGTTCTGAACCTCATCCTCCTCCTGTTCTAATTCCCCCGTCTCGACATTATAGGGACACTCGCGTCTCCAATGTCCCACTTCGTTACACTGATGGCACCTCGTTGTCTTTTTCAGCGTCGCGATATCTACCCTAGGTCTCGGTTTTTCTTCCTCATCTCGGCCTTGATTATTCTGTTTCTTCCCTAGGGTTCCTGTTCCCTGTTGCCGCTGTCCACCCTTTCCAGCTGACTGCATCTGCACCAACATCAGCTTCTCCTTAAGTTTCTTTGCTTTCGAATCTATTTCATCACTACAGTACCTCGCATACCTCAGGATCTCATCTAAAGGTTTGTTTTGCCAACAAATCAAATGCTGTTGAATCATTAAGCTTATGTCTGATCTCAATCCCAGGACGAACTTCGACACAAACTGTCCTATGTCTTTAGGATCCATCACGTCCAATCCACTGTACTGTTTGCATGCTTTCAGCAATCTCTCATAGAACTCGTGAACGGTCTCTTTAGGTTCCTGAGTGGTTCGATCTATCTTAACCCAGTCTATGTCCTGCAACGGCACCTTCTCTTTTAACCATGCAATTACCCTCTCGTACTTTTCCATGACTCTCTCTGATGGACCATTCGTCCGGGCATCTCTATCCGGTTCGCAAATGGGCCATTCGACACTAAGCTTACATGCCGTCCACAAATCTCCGGGTACTACAATGTCAAACAGGGTGTTCAAGTCGACCCACAGCACTTTAGAGATCTTCACGAACCTCTCTACCTGTTTGTACCACTCGACGGGGTTCTCCCTTAACTTTGGGAAAGAATTTGTAAATGCCGCTAGATCCCCCCTACTCCAGGGCACATGCACGTAGTTTCCGTTCGCGATCTCTCGCAAAGGGAAAGCTTCCATTCGCATGAGCCCTCCCTCCGGGGACCCCGCAAGTGTACTCCTTCTGACAGATCCCCTCTTGGACCATCTTTCCTCCCATTTATCCAAATTCCTCCACAATCTGATACTCAAGATCAGTTCCTTTATGTGTACTTTCAGCCCAATCGTCCTACGCTCATCTAAATCCTGATCCGTGCAGTTTAACCTATGGTTGCCCTGTAAAGCTTTAGTTCGTGATAAGTTTATCATATACCTGTCTGCCAACTCAGATAATTTTTCATGAACTGACCTCGCTTTCCGAGTAACATCCTTAGATATAAACAGTATTTCATCCTGTTCATACAGATCGATCCTTTCCATTGGCATTGTGCCGTCTATTATTTCATCCAAATCTGACTTCAAACTGGTTACATTGAGCCGTTTTGCTTTTATCTCAGCTCTCAGTACCTCACTCCTAGGTGGTTCGTTTACATCCCTCTCACCCCCACTACGAGTCCTACGTCTGGGCACAGGTGAGTTATGAGGAGTCCTTCTTGCTTCTCTTTGTTCCCACCTCTCTAGGTCCCAAGCTTTTCCATCTTCCCTAGGAGTATGGTGGAACAATGTTCTATTCCCCATCGCTACATTCTGTCTTTTCAGCTCGGTCTCTCTAGATGCGAGATAGGATCCTCCGTTCTGTTCTAAATCACTGCTATTCCCTTGCTGTCTGGTGTCACTCAATAAACGATAAGGTCCTTCACGGCCCTCCATGTTCCCGCGATCCCGTCCGTGATCACCGGATGCATGGCGAGACCCTTCGCGACTCTCCATACCCTCGTGACTCCAATGTCGCACATTTTCGTCCGGGGCATGGTGAGTGCACCTGAAACTATTTCGGTACTCCTGTGTCTTTCGTTCTCCCTCACTAAAGATGGGGCGAGGCATCCCCCCACATCCTGTACTCTTGTCTTCACACGCTTGTCTATTGCCACCGATGGTATGGCAAGTATCTCCTTTGCTTCCTTGACTCCCTCCCTCCCACTCCGGGCTGCTTTCGTCAGCTCCGCAGTGAGAGAGGATCCTGTTATCTTGATCTCTCCATTCTGTTTCTGTTTCTATTCTTTTATTCTGAGTTTCTATGGCAGCATCCCATTCTTTCAAGTACTCTCTTAACTCCTTAAAGGATTTCGGTTTCGGTCCCCTCAGATCCATCTTGCCTCTCTGACCCCCCTGTTCTATCCAGGGATCCGTTACTGGACCCAATGGGGTACTCCGATTCCTTGGTCCTAGCAACTGCCTTTGGGAATTGATCGTATTATTCCTACTTTCCATCTCTGCCCTTTCCCTGTCCCACCGTGCCTGTTCCTCCTGCTGGGCTCCCTCCGGGTTGTAGATTGACACTATAGGACCTATGGTAACAGGTACTTGTAGAGCATCCGGCAGTTGATACGACCTTGCGCACTCCGTTTCTGGCACCTTCTGGACCACGAATCTTCCTACTACTTTCTGTACGGGACTAGATTGAGATACTTCCTCACCTTTCTTGGGATCCCACTCTGTTACTGGGAGCGGTTTATATTCCCCCCACCTAGCCCCGTCCCCTTGCTGTAGTTCGGGACTTTCGGCTTCTCTATTGTACGGAGGTGGTCTGTCCATTAATAGCCTCTCTATCAGACCATCATCCGACTCGCTGTCCTCGTCTTCTTCTAGAGGCTTTTTTCCTCCCGTAGCCTCTAGCATTGGGTACAGTTTGTCTGCTTCTATTTTTTGCACCCTCCACTTTTTAGCTTCATCATCCCATTTAGCATCCTGCACTGCTTTTACCGATCGTCTCACTCTTTCTTGGCGTCTATTCAGGCTCTTGTCGTTTGCCGCCTTGAACCATGCACTAAGGGCTTCGAACTGTGTTGGCCTCGGTAGAGGTCTCGTTGCTAGCATTACCGCTTTCAGTTGATTCAATACTTCTAACCTAAACGTCCCGTATCTCGGAAACGTCAGTTTCTCATTTCCTTCTGTTAGCTTACTCCACTCGGATATCCATAGTATTGAGTGTAACCCTACATTCACAGCCATATAATAAGCTGGTGTGCCTTCTGGTGGGGCTTCTTCCCCTGCATACGAGCTTCCTCTATCTCTCTTAAAGATTGCCCTTAAACGCTTAAAACACTTTATTTTCAAAAATCTACGATTTTCTTTATTTCTCTTCCTTATTTACTTCTCGCTGACAAACCACCAATCCCTGCGCGGCTCTCACTAATCAGCCTATCCCCGCGCGTCTCTACGCTGACCAGCCAATCCCAGCGCGGCTCTACGCTAACCAGCCAATCCCAGCGCGACTCTATGCTGACGTCACTCGTCCCCTTTGCAGCAGTTCCCCTCTTTTCTCAGCTCGTCTCACGGTCTTGCATGCGTTTTCATTCATACGCCGAAAAATGACTACTTCCGTCCAAGCGATCACTTTTCTTGACTGTACGTCCACAGTCTAACTGTAATTGTCACCTCAACTGACGAGTCGTCTTTCCTCTCACGTTCAGACGCTCGCCTTAACTGATAGGTTACTTACACACAGTAAACGTCCGACCAGCGTCCGTTACTCATACACTCACTCAGACATTCCCCCTATCACGGTCCTGCGGGCGATCAATGGTACCTCATGACCCCCTTTACAATAGTAGACAATTATCTGGGTGTTCGATACACCCGAACCACTTAAGCCCTTCTCTGGACTTAAGATTTTATCCGGTTGCGCGCGCTCACAACCTTCCCACAATCACACTACAGGCATTCAACTCCGCTTGACATTACAACACAGGTACAACACAAAACACCGCAATCTGGCAACGCATGACCCTTATACTCACTCTCGACCGACTCTGCTGCTTTTCTCTCTCGTACCGTCAGCACCTTCTTCGGCAGGGATTCTTCTTCTGGTCGTCGATGGCTAGGGACCTTGGGGTAATCTAGACCTAACCTAGGTTGCCTTCCTCAAGAAGCCAACCATCCTCTGCTACCAACTGCGGGGAATGAGATTTTGATATCTTTTCTGATTATCTAGAGGCCTATCTCATTCATCCAATTTTGGATCGATTATTGACTGTCATTGAGTAAAAGGCAAACCCACATAAGTTAAATCAACCCCATAGACTGACGCAACTCTGAAAAACCACTTACAACTGGTAAAGTTTAAAAGTTTAATATAGAACTAAAGTCAATTGTAAATACAATCCTCTCAAGATAAGATTCAACAAGTATACAGGAACTAAAAGGAACATAAATTCCCTAAAGAATCTCAGTCTACAAAAGAAAACAATTAAAACCAATTCTAGAATCAACAAATTGAATAGCATAGACACAAAATGAATATTATGCGTCATTTACAGAAAGTGAATAAACAAGTTAAATCTGTCCCTACTCTATGCTAGATGACATCCCTACTCAGAAAGTCCTTCACCTAAAAAGGTGTCAGCAGTTTGAATTCCAAAGAAGTTCAAACTCTCTCAATCTCTGATGGAAACCTATGTCGAGAAGCAGTACCCTTTCTGCCTACCCATCCGCTCTCTAAGGGTCCTCGGCCTACTGCTCTCTTCTGCGCTCCTTCTCCTCTGCTCTGCCTTCTCCCCGGGGTGCTGTCCCTAAATACAAAATCACAGTATGGGTGGAACGCCCCTTTGAGACGCCCACCACGTACACATTTCACGTAGTCCCGCTTCTGGGTTTTTCCATAGCTTCATCTCTTCACGTCGTCTGTTAAGTTGACCTTGCTTCTTAGGCGCCATCTTCGTCATCGTGCTGGTAACCTCATGACATTCCCGTTGACACTTTCAGAGCAAAGTCTATCACCTCAACAGAGCTCTATTCATTACAAATGTGATTGTAACCTCTTTTGGTCCTGTGAACAGTCACTTCTAAACAAGACCCCAAATTCCAAGCGTCCCTTATCTCACTTAAGCCATAAACTTCGTCCAGCATTGTCACTTTAATTTAACAAGACCTTTGACTCTTGGCTCGCACGTACAGATCAAAGCTATCCCCCTCTTCCTGAGAGGCCACTAAATTATATGCAGTGGACTACACTCTTGCGAACCCTTGGTCCGTTAGGTTAAAATCACATATGATCACACTATTCTAAAATTCCTACAAACTCTTCTACACGGTATGACTTTTAACACACATATATATAATCGACTTAGTAACTTATTCATTATAATCGAATCCTTGTTACATAAAATACAATGTTATACTCTCGTTCCTACACAGTGCTATATAGTCTGCACATTTCTTCACTTTACATTGCACCGCTTTCTCCATTTTATAATTACATACGTACATGAACTCTGTTTAGCACGTTCTACTGTTCTTAAGCATTTTCACATTTCTATATTAGCCCAACCTAGGTATACGGGCCTTTTAATTCTAATGCACATTCCAGAGTAAATACAGATATATTTCTTATTACTAAAGTTACATGTGCTAACTTCATGCTATAAGCTTCTAATTTCACGTTACAAGTTCTAAATATGCTACAGTCTTGTAAATATGGTACGGACATATGTTTCATTCAAATTGCGCTCTCTCAGAACGAAAGAAGGAAGGAACTGAGAGGGACTGGAAGAGCACTTAATTATGAGTATGGCTTTTTCAGTCCTTGAGAACTTGACTCTAATAATGATGCCCAGATGGCACACCCCGACCAAAGATTACTCCGCAGGACCCCGGATAGGGCACTCATGAGTGAAGGATTGGAGTTGGCGGCAGCTCCACCCAGTACACTCTCTCCATATGTTTCACCTTGCCTCCCTTGCCTCCCCTATCTTCCTCAAATTCAACAGCAGTGTTTCATGTCCTTAGCCACTCTCTGCACCACCATGGGTGGATATATGGAATGGGGCACGGTTTTACAACAAAGTTAAGGGCAGAAGGGCTATATCTCAACATATTTCACAGCATGGAGGCAGGGGGAATGGGGTCAGAGCTGCTGGTGACAGTCTTATAGATTCTCTTTCATCTGTCCTTGGACCCTTCCAACTTTCAGCCAACCAATCACTCAGAACAATGGGCTGGTTTAAAATAGAGCTGATGTCCCAAGGAACTCTCTATGGGGCCATCAGATTTCAACCCTATTCGCTGATGATGGCGGTCACTCTCTGTGTGAACATTCAGAATGTAAATGTTAACAAGTACAGGCTCCTTTTAGACACAACCTAGCAAATTTACAGTAATATACTGTGTTTTGTACATATTTTTATGGTTTTCATTAACTAAAACAAAACAATTGGCATGACTTGAGTAGACACAACCTTAGTCCAAATGGAATTAGACCCTCTTGCTCAAAAATATGTTTGCTGAGCCAGACAATCCCATTCAAGTTTTCCATTTATTGCCCTAAAGTTGAGATGAATCAACTCATTGTTGAAGGGTTGGCTCTCACAATCACCACTTTATATGGTGTAATCCCAAATATCATTCAATACTTTGTCATCAACTCCAAAAATCTTTGTATCATAAACTTAAATGGATGCCCCCAGGTGCCGTGCATTAAAGATGTAAACATTTCTCTGACCTGCCAAATTACATCTAACATTTCAGAATCTGTAAATATGTATTGGCCCAATAAAGGCTTGTAATATACGTTCATCAAAGACATAGGGGTCCACTTTCTGACAGCCATGGGGTTTCCAAAATTGTTTTGGAGATTGAGTTGTGCGTATATACTGCACACATTCTGGTTTTAACTCACTTAAATTCTTTCCTATATGAAGGTGACGAATTTACGCAGGGAAAACAGGTCAGTAAACATGAAAATATGTACATTTTTAGTATGGTAATACTGTATCCGCTCTGTTATAACCAAACTATACCAAAGCCCACTTTGCTCCACTCATCTTCGGCATCAGTCATTATACAACAGTGCAGCACTCCTGTCCCCCAGTTCTAGGGATTGCATTATTTTGCAGGAGTAAGATGTCTTCAAAGCTCAGATGTAGAATTACAAATTTATAAGAACAATATCATAGTGGTAGGCCCTCCGTCTCAAGCCTAAATTCACCACGAGGTGCTGCTTACTCCCCCATATCCATAAAGGATGCAACCACTTCTGTCCACAGGTCTGCGTTGGGTCTTTCATGGGCATCACTCCATTCTTCACCTTGTATAGCGGCTCCCTCTTCCATAGACCATCTCTCTACTGCTGTTTTCCATCTGCTATGTGGTTGTTCCTCTGAAGATCCTCAGTGTCGCGATGTGTCACTATGAGCAATCACTATGCTAGGTCTAAAAATCTGTTGTCCATCTATTCTGGTGTGGATATAGTGTAAGGAGGCATGCTTCCGTCTTTTTAGCATACGCTCCATGTTCCATCCATGTCTAGCCCAGAACTGTGCTCTAACGAAGCAGCTCCACACCATGTGTATAAAGTCAGTATCAATCAAACCCCAGTGATGGCAGGGCATACTGTCTATCTGCATCATGACATTTGATCTATGTGGAGTGGTATACGGGGTGTGTCAATATTTTAACTATTTATGGGTTATAATTTACCTGTATTATAATGTAGTATTTTGCTATGGACCCCTAACTATGACTTGGCCTATGTAACTGTTCAGAAGCTTGTAGATGCCATAGGTAGTCAGAGTTCATATGTTGGCTGTTGATCAGATAAGCTGTATGGTGGCTGGTGGTTTTCATTGCTGCTCACAGAACTTGATTAAATTCTACTTACTTGAAACTCAGCTTTCCAGGTGATCTGTGAATTTAACACTGGTGACAAGAAAGTCTCAGGCAGGAAACCACCAGATTGATGATGACCCTATGGTGTATATCCAGAGTAGTTCACTGGTTTGCACCATTTTCAGCTTATCATTTGTTCTTAGCAACTGGGCTGAATTCCAATCAAAGTCATCTCGAACCAGTCCAAGTTGAGGTGCCTGTCTTGGGTATTGTCATGATCAATGCGGCTCTTCAGTCTCGGGAGGGCAAAAAACTGACTATCCAAACTGTAGTGCAAGCGGTTGTGGGACCATTCACAGAATATTGGAAACAGAAATATTGTGCAGACATAATATTGTGTCAAAAATAGCGAGGACCAAAATATCTAGAAGGTAAGTGTGATAGGTAAGTATAGATTTGCTATTCTTAACTCCACATCTACATACCGTGAAAATATATACATCGCTATAGTACATATATGTGGAGCTTTATATAGAAAAACTTTGCTTACCTACAGAAACTTACCTTCATGATATTGATGTCCTCGATATTCTTGACACAATATTTTGGTCCACAATATTTCTGTTTCCGATATTCTGTCAAAATATTCGATTGTGCAGGCACTGTTCTGCTTTCTTGAGAGGTGTCTGCTGGTAACTCTTTATTGCATCTCATGGTCTTGATTCCTTAATGGTCTGTGTTTTGCAGTTTGTGTTCATAACCCCTGCAAGTGTTTTGCTGCGCACAACGACCCCCTCAGATTTTGATATTGGCTCTATCGCCTCAAGAAAAGTCGAAGCAAGGTACTATGGAGAAGAAGAGACATGAAGTATGGGTGTCTGACCAAACTCCTGAGTTACCCAGTGGGTCAGAGGTGGTAGGATCCTACAAGAGTGTAGCCATAAATCGGATTAGCTATATGTTTCTACTTTATTTCTTTATTTCGGCCGCCTTGGCCATAAAAGATACATACATAAAAAACACAGGATCATATCAATTTACACATACAAGTCTAAAAAGGGTTAAAAAATTATATCTATAAGTACAAAGTTCATTATAAACATCCTCATAGAAACATTAACAAAGACACCAAAGCTTCATCTCAGTTATTGTCTTGTTACTAAACATGTACCATGTTAGGAGGGAAGTTTCGAAAACCAGCAAAGATTTAGCTGCTCAAAGTAATTGGCCAGACTTCCTACGAGCAATATGTTTATGGGTGAATGGGGTGGATGGGATAAGGTTGTTTATCCATTCAATTAATTCAATGAAATGTCTTCATTTAACCCCAATCTGTGTGGAAACATGGAAAATCCAGTTTGGTTCTCTTCTAAAGAGAGCCTTCTTGCTCATTTGTGGGCCGGCCTCGCGGATGGTCCACCATATGTTATCTGGTGAGTGTCCTTGGTTTGTAAAGTGTGTGCACATATTTGTCTTTATTCTGTGACACCAAATGTGACTGCGGTGTTCCATGATGTGTTTGTTTACCGGTCTGGTGGTCATACCGATATACCTTTTGTTGCAAGGGCATGTCAATGTATATATGCAGTTGCTGGTGTTACAGTTAGTATGTCTCTTCTGTATCCAGTTCAATGTACTTGTCAGTTTTACTTCCTTTGTCGTATTAGTCAATGAACATGCAGTAGAAGAACCACAATGGAAGTGCCCCATCACTGGGGGTAGATCCCAGAGAGATCCCTGATCAGATCTTGGTGGTATTCGTGGTCTTGTATGTAAGAGCATGTCTTTAATATTCATGGTACATTTAAAGGCAAACCTATGTTGAGGTATAGTCTGTTTGCCTGTTTGTGAGATACCCCAATGCTTTTTGATTATTTTATAAATTCTATTTGAGACTGGTGTATATGTTGTTACCCACTTCAGTCTGTCTGCCTGCAGTTTTTTATTATGTTCCAAGAGTGCAGCTCTATTATTATTTGTGGCCATTTTTTGTCTATTCTGACACTGTGTGCTGGGTACTCTTATCTTCAAAGATTGTCTGATAGTTGTTGTGCCTCAGTATTGTAGTCCTACATGGTGTTTCTGTAAAAATTGTCTGTATGGTAAACTAAGAGCTTTTGGCTGATGACTGCTGTAAAGGAGTAAACTATTACAGTCGGTTGGTTTTCTGTATATAATAGTAGTGAACTTCCCCTCCGTAAAGGGGATCATCAGGTCCAAAAAGGGGACCTTTTCATTTGAGATATTTCTGGAAGAGTTGAGATATGGATTTAAGGTGTTGATCCACTGGCAAAATGCCTCGCATGTCAGCCTTCCAAAAAATGTCATCAATGTATCTGCGTTATAGTGATATGTTTGAGGTAAAGGGAGTGGATTCTCGGAAAATCATGTCCGTTTCAAAGGCTGCCATATACAGACATGCCAGGCTAGGGGCAAATGTTCTTCAGTTTGAAGTTCCCAGGATCTGGTGGTATAGCTGTTTGTCAAATTAGAGAAAGATTTCTGTGAGAGCTATAGTTGCACACTCCATGATAAGGCTGACTGGAGTTGGTGAAGTCCATTTCTCAGCTAGTAGTGCACCCTCCACCACATCAAGTGTAGCTGTTTGGGGTATGTTAGTGTAGAGTGCCTTTAAGTCCAATGTGATCATCAGGTCAATCCCATGGGTGTCCTCGGTGTTCTCGATCAATGGTAGCACATCTCTAGTGTCCTGTAGAAATGTCTGTGTTTTTTGAACCTCTGGTTGTAGAGAGTGGTCACAGACTGCGGGATAGCGACTCCAATAAGGAGTTTATTCCTGATGCAAAGGATCATCCAGGTGGTGGGTGCTATCCCTTATGTATTTTGGCAAGATAGAAAAGTAGGGAAATAGCTTGTCTGTTAATCAGTAATTCAGCCTCATTTATGCTTATCCAGCCCTGAGTCTCAGCATCAGATACAAGTGCGGTGATCTGTGTAGTCACGCGCCCGGTAGGGTCAGTTGAAATGGGGGTGTAGTAAGTTAGATTAACCAACTGGCGGCTGCATTCTCTATTATAATCCGTGGTCGACATGATCTCTGTTGAGCCCCCTTTGTCATCTTGTTTTATGGAGATCTTGGTGTCATTGGCCAATGATTTCACTGCTGCTGATTGTGAAAAAAGAAGATTGTAAGTCTAGCATGACAACTGTCTTGTATTTGGGACATATAATTTCTTCTGAAGGAATTAGTCACAAGTTTGAACTGATTTGAGCATAAGTGAGGCACCTTCACCATATAACAAAGATCACAGACATTCATTTTAGGTGTGGTAGACATGAGCTCAAAGTTCATTCCTGGTTTTGCCAATGTGTCTTTATGCTTAAGGCCTCTGCTAAAAAATGTGTTAAGTTAAGACTTTCAAAGGTAGCATTGCTGTTTTATCAACTCTTGGGCCATTTGATATTTGCAGGAAGGCTTTGTTATCCACTGATGCTACTTCATCTTGGTTGGGCGCTGTTCTTTCTCAGGTTGTTGATGGCGAAGAGAGAGTTATAGCTTTTGCCTCACTATCTCTCAGAGGTGCACAGGAGATGTTCTCTGAGAATGAATCATTGACTGTATCCTGGGCTGTTTAGCATTTCAAGTTCTTTTGGTAGGGGATATCGGACTATCAACCCTAATGTGCAAATATTTTCCAGTAATGGGAGTGTGAATATGACCTAAGGAATTAAGAGATGGTCTGAGGGTTTGACTGATTTTAATTTCTGTGTTGACTGTGTTCTATGTGTGAGCGATAAAGCTTCTGATTGCCTCTCCAGATGACCTCTTCCAAGTGTTGATGTGGCGGATGAACCTGTTTTAGATGGTTGAGTAAAGGAAAATGCTTTGATTCCTGAAGAAAGGGGCAGCCATATTATTACTGATGAAACCCTAAAGGATGTCCCGGAATGTGTATTCAAGAGTTGGCCTGATGCCAAAGAAGCGTCCAATTGCATAAAGGCCTATTGGAATGTACTTGATAAATTAAGCCACTTGGATGGGATGGTGTGCAGATTCTTCTACATAGTGAAGGACCGGGTTTTAGAACACAGCGGCGTCAGGGAAACCGCCCGATGCCTTTGAGTTCCCCTGCCTTGGCAAACAGAGACACGGGACACTTCTTGATGACGTCAAAGACCAAAGTTTATTGGCTGCAACCAGGAACAGAGGTCTACGAAGCACACACGGGTGGTTCGCTAGAGACTGCACAAATTCAATGAGCGGAGCATGGTCTTTTATGCCAAAATCAAGCCTCAGGCAACATTCCAAATTAGCATTGGGTTCATACAAACTGACCAATAGAAATGCGACATTTTGTAAGTAGCGTATGACGACAATCCCACTTTCCGTTGTCCAGCCCACCAGAAATGACCAAGCACATTCCAATATTCTTGTTCGATCAGGCCGGACAAACCCATCATAAAACCCTCAACCCAAATCAGTGATTATGTCGTAAAGGAAGGAACAGAAACAGATTGGAAGTGAGATAGAAAGGTGGGAGCAGTGTACCTTAAACTTCGGCATGTCCTACTCTTTGATCTTTATCTGACCAGCTGTTTAACAAGGAACTGGCTCAGCGAGGTCAGCCTCGGGCAAGGGAGTCAGTTCGGCCAGGTCACTCAGAAGTCAGCTAAGGTGTACGTGTCTCAAAGACTCGTTCGGCCGCAGTCATCGGCCTATGTGAGGGCAACCACACAAAATGGCTGCCGTACACAAAATGGAACCCGAAGGTTCAAACGAAATCCCTGAATACGTAGTGTTCTCATTGATCGATTTATGCGAATACACTCGTACATACTACACTCGTGATTTGCGGTCTGCTGACACCAAAATCGTCTATTTACGACGACTTTTATTGAACGGGTTCGGAACCACCAAACCTCACCCAAAAACTACGGAACTACAGTAGTCTGTGGGAGAAGGTGATCAATATGGCCCATTATGGGCCTTTAGGTAGACGTTTAACAAAGGCAAGCTTGAGGCAAGTTCTCCTCTACTGTCAGCAGTGGAAGTGTAAGTCCCTTCCAATCCTTGGATGAAATTGGGTCTTGACATTTTGGATCCTTTTGATCTTTTATCTAAAAAGGAACATTATGTTCAATTGTTGATTGATCATATGTCGAAGGGGGTAGTGACCGAATGGGAGGGTGTGGTTAGGACAGAAACTGTGATAGTTTTCGAGAGGGAGGAGTTTGCTAGAGAGGGTGTACTGTAGTTCTTGGTGATTTTCCATGGTGAAACCATTTGTCTCACAGGAAATTCTAGATTTTCTTGAAGGTGTAGCTATTGCATCTTTGAGTACAGCTCTTTACTCACCACAAGCTAATGGTCTAGTAGAACAGATGAAAATTAAGATTTGCGTTCAAAGTACATTTGAGAACAAGATCTTACTAATAGAGATGCTACACGAAACCTGCTGGATTCATAGAGATACACCAATCACTTTGGAGTCTCCTTTTTTCACGTAAGCAAAGAATGCCAGATTCCTAGGCTTAGACCTATGTGATTACATTTTGGAAAAAAAATAGTTGATTGCGAAATCTTTTCAGATGAAGTGATCGATGCAAGGCTCAAACACTATCAGAGGAAGTATAAGGCTAGGTATGATACCAAGCGGTCTACCAAATTAATTGAATGGAAGGTGGGTAAAAAAGTAATGGTCAAAAAACCTGGTAATACAAGAAAGGGTGTAACCAGATTCATGGAACCTTTTATCATAAGCAAGGTAAAAAGGAGTGGTGTGCTTTTAGATTTGGGTGATGTTTGGAACATGTCCATGTTGGTCAAAGTCGATTCTGCAACTAATGAGGATCCTAATCTGAATGTTCTTCATTCTACAGTGAACACCCTTTCCATTTAAAGTGTTCAGCCTGCTGGCACCACTCAAAATCTTAGAAATGTTGGTAATGGGAAACTAAATGGTGTTTACGACTTTTCCCTAGTTTCCAGTTTAACAGCTTCTGCTGTGGATATCTCTACCTGTCTGAACATCATTAAATATTTACCTGAATCTCAACTTTTCCATGTGATCTGGGAGATTAACAGTATATTTATCTTAGGTATTCCTGGAGAGCTTATGAATTTGCTCCAGGACGTGCTCACATTCCTTCCAAATGAATGCTCCGGTGGTTCTTTCCCACCTAGCTCTTAATGCCAGCAGTTTGTCAAAGTCATTGACAGGAGTGTTCTGTAAAGTCACAAGTCCAGCCTGCATCCACTACCAAAGCTCAGCAGAGTCTGCAAAAGTCATGCATTTGCAACTCTGTAGAGTTTAGTCCAAATAACTGCTGCATCAGCGTGGCATATGGCTAAAAATTTGCCAGAGGAAATTGTCCTCTTCAACCATCGCATCTAGGGAGCAAAATATTCCCTTGGAGTAGGAATCTCTTGCAGCCTAAATCCCCACCATGGACCATTCCCTCAACTGCCTTTCTGTAAAGAATCCCTCTTGTTAGATTTGGGGGTCTCTGGTTGGCACAGGTAAAGACTTGTGACAAGCAGGGACCCTCTCCTCTAGTCAGGATAAGGGGATCACCCTCTAAAATAATCCCTGCTCACCCTTTAGGTAGTGTGGCGCAAGCAGACAAGACTTATCTCAGAGCGTCATAGGTTAAGCATTTGTGAGCACATACAGTAATTCCAGAATACACCACAACAGGACACCAGTCTAGTTTATATCAAAAATAGGTACTTTATATATAGGTTTGAGCAGACTTATTACAAGACCAAAATAACGTTTCAAATCCGGCCACCATATTATGCAGCAAAGCGTTATCATTGAAAGCGTACTCTTTGAGTCCTGTGCGACTCGTTCTCTTAATTCCAGGCGTTCGGTACTGGGAAATGCACAGAAGAGTCAACTGAGTGCAGCAGATGCTTCTGTCCGGTGCGTGCAGGGATATTGTTTGAGTTGATCGCAGTACCTTAATTGCAAGGTTCGTCGCGCACAAGTGGCGAAAGCGAAGGTGATGCAAGCGGCTTTGTTGGCCTGGAATGGTGCGAGCTCTAGCTCATGGCCGTCGGTAGTCCGAGGCATAAGTCGAGGAACTGGCTGTGATGCACGCGGACGATGCAGATTGCGGGGTGTTCGCTTGTTGCGCTGCGTACGAGCCGTACCTTTCGTTCAGGCTGTGGACAAGATGCGGGCCGGGTGGCACGGAGCGGCCAGTACGGTGCGTACAGGCAGGCTCCTTGGTGCGGCGCGTTTCCAGAGATCAGGAGCGTGGTGTGGGGCGGCCGGTACGCTTCGGGCATACGGACCGTACAGGCCTTGTGCTGTACCTCCGATCTAACTTCTGGCGGTGGGGGCTGCGAAGCGAGCAGTGTAGCTCGACGGGAAGGAGAAGGCAGGACGGGACGAGCACGGCTCAGGCAGAGCGGAGTCACCCGTGGCAGGGCGGCCAGGCACAGGCTGCACAATCGATGGGGGATGAGGCGCACTTAGGGTCGCGGCTTCCAGCCGCACAAAAGGGGTCGAGCAAACATCCAGAGCTCGTCAGGAAAGGCCGCGAGAGTCCAATGATCCCGGGACTCTGGTCAGGGAGCAAGCTCAGTTCCAAGCCCTTGGAGATTGTTTGAATGCACAAATAGTCAAAGTCTCTTTCAGTCCTTCTCCTCTCCTCCCTCAGCAAGGCACCTACTGCAGGCCAGTCCCCCAGGTCAGGGACAGTATTCCTCCTCACAGCGTCTTCCAGATCCTTCTAGTTGGGCAGAGGTTCTTCATGGTCAAATAGTAACTGATTTCTTAGGAGCAGGGCTCCTATCTTTATACCTAAAATCCTTTGTTCTTTCAGGCCAGGGGGGCCTTTGCTTAATCCAGTCCACTTCCTGAGCACTTTGTTTTGGAGACTCTGGCTTTTCTTTCAGTGTGCAGGGCAGAGACATCAGAAGCTCCCCAGGTGGTGGAGCCAGCATTGAGGTGGCAGAGCACAGCCCTATTCAGAGTCAAGGGGCACTCCTCCCACCCATCCTGGTGTAATCTCTCTATTCACCACCTGGCAGCCTAGACTGTCTCCTGGAATTCCCCAGCCCTGTCACTCACAGAAACCAGACAGCAGATACACATAAGAGCAGAGGCGGGCTGAAATGGTTAGGCAAGCAACCACCAGCTTTCTAAAAGTGGTGTTTGCAAACACAGGATATTAAAATAAACTTTAATAAAAGATGTATTCTAATATGCTGAGTTCAGGCATACCAAACTTGACTTTCTACCATGTTCCCTGAGCCTGCTGGGATTATAGAGTGTAATAATTCCAGCAGCCCATTCTGGCCTATGAGAACAGGTAGCTTTCCAATAGTGAAAAACGGAAATGGCTGTAATTCACTATTAGGACATGCCACACACATCAGGGCGTGTCCGACCTTATGCTTACAATGCACCCTGCCCTTGGGCCTACCATAGGTGTGATTCACATGAAGTAAAGGTGTTTTTTTAGGAGCTGGCAAGTGTGTGTACTTGAAGTGAATGTTGAGGTTAGGGACACTAGCCTCTAGACTGGGCTCTCCAATAATAACGAAAACGAAGTTTTCTCATTAGATTATTCACATTTATTTCAGTTCACACATTTCAAATCTGTGTTTTTTTAGACGTAGTATTCATATTTCTTGCCAACATAATGAAACTCTTATGTTGTGTTAAACATTGTTGTGTTGATCCAAACTTTCAAAATACCCAATGCATTTCGGGTCAAACAACAGCCATGACCCTTCGTCAGGGGTCTAGATAAAGGAAATCAAACAGGACCAAATTAGTCACCCGACACAATGACCAACAATTTAACATTGACACCTCACTAAACAACTGACTGCATGGTAAAGGAACACGGACAATCGTGGTGAAACAAGAACCCAAATGAACCAAAGTGAAATGCCTGATGCCTGGATAAACAATGCTAAAACGAGCAAAAGAATGCTCCACCTTCGTGCTGTAGGAGAATCCTAGCGTTAGCTACTGGCTTTAATTTAAACACTCTCGCGTTACAGTACACAAAAATGCAACTATCATATGCAAACTTACAAGTTTAAACGCGCGTTCGCGCTTCCATGGACATCAACAGGTTAGTAACTATCCAACTAGCTGCGTTCTCATAGGCTGCGGGGTGTGTCACGTGATCGCGGTTGCAACCAATAGTGTTGCAGGGCCGTGGTCATGTGAGGAGAGTGTACTGACTTCAAAACAGAAATACGGTGATCACGCTAGATCAGAATGCACCCACGGAGAAAAAGGTTTACCAGCGCGCAGTTAACGCAAAGCATAATAAATAACATATGATGCTCAACAAAATCGGCAATAACAAAGTAAACATGAAACAATATCAACATCAAAAACCTTGCTACAAGCGAAATTCATCTCATTGCAACTTGACGCATATGCAGGGAAACAGGATCTGGGCACAAGTCAATGACAGTCATAAAACCCACGCATGCTCAATACGATCATTCAACCCCATGGGCTGGGCAGAGTTCAATTTTTTGATCCAGTGGAACTCTGCTTTTAGTCTATGTTTCATAGGATCCATGTCTGGGCGCTGATGGATGACCTCTAAAACCATGGGGTTGAATGATCGTATTGAGCATGCGTGGGTTTTATGACTGTCATTGACTTGTGCCCAGATCCTGTTTCCCTGCATATGCGTCAAGTTGCAATGAGATGAATTTCGCTTGTAGCAAGGTTTTTGATGTTGATATTGTTTCATGTTTACTTTGTTATTGCCGATTTTGTTGAGCATCATATGTTATTTATTATGCTTTGCGTTAACTGCGCGCTGGTAAACCTTTTTCTCCGTGGGTGCATTCTGATCTAGCGTGATCACCGTATTTCTGTTTTGAAGTCAGTACACTCTCCTCACATGACCACGGCCCTGCAACGCTATTGGTTGCAACCGCGATCACGTGACACACCCCGCAGCCTATGAGAACGCAGCTAGTTGGATAGTTACTAACCTGTTGATGTCCATGGAAGCGCGAACGCGCGTTTAAACTTGTAAGTTTGCATATGATAGTTGCATTTTTGTGTACTGTAACGCGAGAGTGTTTAAATTAAAGCCAGTAGCTAACGCTAGGATTCTCCTACAGCACGAAGGTGGAGCATTCTTTTGCTCGTTTTAGCATTGTTTATCCAGGCATCAGGCATTTCACTTTGGTTCATTTGGGTTCTTGTTTCACCACGATTTTCCGTGTTCCTTTACCATGCAGTCAGTTGTTTAGTGAGGTGTCAATGTTAAATTGTTGGTCATTGTGTCGGGTGACTAATTTGGTCCTGTTTGATTTCCTTTATCTAGACCCCTGACGAAGGGTCATGGCTGTTGTTTGACCCGAAATGCATTGGGTATTTTGAAAGTTTGGATCAACACAACGATGTTTAACACAACATAAGAGTTTCATTATGTTGGCAAGAAATATGAATACTACGTCGAAAAAAACACAGATTTGAAATGTGTGAACTGAAATAAATGTGAATAATCTAATGAGAAAACTTCGTTTTCGTTATTATTGGAGAGCCCAGTCTAGAGGCTAGTGTCCCTAACCTCAACATTCACTTCATTTTCCAAGGCACGTTCAGGCTACGTGCGTCGACGAGGGCACCCACCAGGAAATTTAAAGCAATCATTGTTGAAATTGTTTACAGAGTGCTCAGGATTACACAATTTGTTGTCTAAGTGTGTGTACTTGCCCAGCTACCATGACAGTACCAGACTGCACGCAGGTTCTGCAATGGCAGACCCTAGACACATTTTACAAGGCTGCTTCTGTGGGTGGCACAACCAGTGCTGCAGGCCCACTAGCAGCATTTGGATTTACAAGCCCTGGCACTCCCGGTGCATTTTACTGGGGTCTGACAGTAAACCAAATAAGCCAATCATGGAAACCAATCACATATACACTTTTCATAGGGAGCACTTGCACTGTGGCACTGATTGGCAGTGGCACAGTGCCCTGAGCAGCTAACACCAGCAAAACACATGAGGCACATCATCAAAAAGTGGAAGGGAGACTCACGCCAAGGCGCCAGGTCTAACACCTCTCCAGGTGTGGCTGTCCTATCAGAGGCAAAGTCGGAGCATACAGCAAATGCTGCTGAATATTTTTGACCGCTGACCTCCAGCAGTAGAGTGTGAAGACAAGTAGAGCTGGCTGTCATGTCATTTTCAAGTGCGCTCCGAACATCAGAGCAATCAGTGCTCCTCCACGATTTGAGTTACCTATTTACACCATGTCTGTCACGTTGGGTACCTAAACCCATCCAGCCAATCACTTCCGTGGAACTGACAATAAATATATTTTAAAGTCTATCCTCCCATGCCTCTCTTGTGAACCTGGCGCCGCAGAATGTCCAGCGAGACACGGTGCCTCCAAACTGTATCTGCATGTTCTTCATAATACCAACCTGAAAACCCAGAACAGGGCAGTAACTTCACCCAAGGGAGAAAACACAAAGTGCAGTAATGGTCATCAATTCTGAAATACTTGGGAGCATTGCACACAGTGTTTGCTGTCCATAGAGTCCCTGGTGCAATTTCTAAGACTGAAAATGGTTTGTTTACAAAACTGATGTTGAGTGAACCTGCTCTTGGTCTATCGCTGGTCAGATCTTTAGTCAATTTTTCATGTACACCGTATTTCAATAATGAAAAGAGCTCAGAATTGCACATATATTATAAATAGATGATATGAACTGGTAATTTCGAATCAACACAGGTACTTTGTAGAGTGTTTTTCTAGCATTCCATGATAATTTTAAAAGCAAGGAGCAAGACCTAGTTGGATCTAGCGGAGATCATGAAGTGGTAGGAATATGACATGAATCAGAGGGCAAGGGGATACAATAACCAATCTAATCATTGTGCTTTTACTTTCAATTTATTAGATTTATCAGCGGCATACAGGTGATATTGAGTAGAAAGCTGCTGCGGTTGAAGGGAGGGACACAATGTGGTCTGTGTTGGCTACTAGTAGCTCTAAGTTTGCAGCTACTCAACAAGGATCTGAAAGACAATGATTAGCATTCAGTAGATCATTGCATTCAGGGCTAAGATTTTTGATTATGGATGAAGTCATTTACATAATCTATGGATTAATAGAGAATTTAGTGATCTTAGAAGCTCTTGAGAGCACTAATTCTTTAGGCCCTGGGAGAAGTAGAGCAGGGTGTTCAGGCGGGCATTCCTCTGCTTTTTAATGGTGATATTAACAAACTGCCCATAACAAAATCAATGAGTAAAAGAAATAGTCCTACATTCATACTGTTGTTTTATGCCTTGCATCCACAGCAGGGTAGCTTCTAGGTCATTTCCAGCTTCAAATATAGGGGCTCGTGGGTTTTTGAGGCCACTCGGGTGTCCTTGGGCAATATGGAATGTCTATCAGATCTTGTCGGATTCATAATGCCTCCTTCAGCTGCCGCAAAACGAACACAGTAATCAGCTACAGGAATGAAGAAGTAAAAAGGACACAAATTAAGAAGTTTTCCACATAAATAAGGACTGCTGCAGAGTTTTATTACAGTTTCTAAATATTTATGAAAAACCATTCCGGATTCGGAGCTGGTGGGTAGCACAGTTCGGTGGTAGAGTGTAGGGATTCCTGCAGATATTGGCATCTGAACTTCATACATTTTATGTAGAGCGCCTTAAAATATGTTCTGTTAGGAGCAAAAAGAAATATCAGTGCTACCCCAATGAAGGAACTGTTCTTGTCTTATTTTAGTTGCCCCCATGCAACTCAAAATACAAGGCGTTCTTCAAATGAGGGTCCCCTTACCTGATTGTTTGCTGCCGGTGGTACTCCAACCACTGTTGGTTGGCAAAGCCAGGCCCACCTCCTCCTTAGCTCTCTGTCGAAGATATTCAAGTTGGATGTCTGAACAAAACAGCACCGGGCATGAAACTTTGGAACCCCGAATCAGACTCAATCAACGAGGTTAATTATTATGTGGGTCAGAAAATATTGAATTAAATTGTATTATAATGCCTATTCCCTACTGGAACATCGAACGACTGGTTGTCCTTTTACCTCACCCTCATGTATTGCCTTTTCTGGGTTCCTAACGTTCAGCCTGCCCTCCTCTGCTTTTTTTCAACACAGCAAGCTCTAGAACAGTCAGCCGGCTGCATGTAGCACATTAAATAAAACAACAATACAAATAATGCATACGTCCATCACACAAGCAAAAATACCATTGTGTCCTGTTGCTTTGAATTCTTGCCAAGGAGATTGCTGCTTTTCAGCCCACATGGACTTGCAGGGACGTCAACTCACCAAAACACCATGAGTAGCGGACATCTTATCATGTAACAATTGACCTCAAAGACATCACATTTTTGACTTGTTGTCCATCCTTAACCACTCATCAGCCACTGATAAGGGGCTAGGGGATGGGCAAGGAATAGAGGTTGTATGACAGTACAACGCGGGCTATTACCAGGCGTGCCATTACAACGCTGTTTTTACAACGCAAGTCATTACAATGACTTGCGCTGTAAGCGCTGGATAGTGGAATAGTTTAATTTTCTATTCCAACTCCAGCCCACGTTACAGTAGGGAAGGTGTTGGAATAGAAAACGAAACTATTCCCTATCCAACAGCGCTCTCCAGCGCAAGTCGTTGTAACGACTTGGGTTGTAAAAGCAGCGTAGTAATGGCAGCGCGTGGTAATGCCCGCATTGTAAAGGCTGCTCACCAGGAATAGATCCCCAGAAGGCTTAGGGAACCCTGCTCTATTTCTCTTCATATTGCGGCCATCTTGCTCCCTGATACCAGAACTGGAGAGGGCAATGCAAATGGCACCAACAGATTAGACAAGGTAGCAGTTGCTACCCCGGACAACCCTCAACAGATGACCATGTAAACTTTCAATCTATGCCTCTGGAGATCAATGTTACAGTTTCTAATAGGTTGACATCAACTGTGCAGATTTTACAACTATATTTTAATCCTTATTTTTAATGTATGACAAAGTTAAACTTTGGCTTTAGAGGTCATCATGAACAAATGAATGAATATATGAGGTATTTGTATAATGCATCAGCTGCTAAAAAAAAGTCGTCCTGGCACTACAGACTACAGAGGGTCAGGTAATGCTCCAGTTGGATGCAGAAAAACAGGTTTCAGTTGCTTTCTGAAGAAAAGTTCAGTTGGCACACTTTGAAGGTCAACTGGGTGAGAATTCCAGAGTTTTGCTATGAAGAAGAGGAAGGATCTGCCTACAAATATGACTTGATCATTGCGCGGATCTCTAAGTAGATGTGCGTTTTCTACTCTAAGTACCCTGGTACCGCGGCTGCCAGAGCTTTGGTGGGGCTCCCGCGCTTTTGCTCTGCCACTAGCACTATTCGGAGGCTGCATTGGCTTCCAGCTGAAAAACGTATCCACTTTAAGACACTTTGTCTCTCCTTTAAGATCTTGAAATCCTCGAAGCCCCGCCCTGTTGGGCAACATGATTACCCCCTACGTTTCCTCTCGTCCACTCCGCTCTGCAGAGCAACATCTGGCGATTGTGCCTAGAGTCAGACTTGCCCGGGCGGGTGGGCGTTCTTTCAGCTATCTCGCACCCAAGCTATGGAACTCCCTGCCCTCACATATCCGTTCCATTGACTGCCTACTTGCTTTTAGGAAAGCTATTAAGACCTTTCTTTTCCCTCCATTATAGACGGTTATAGGTTTTTTTCTCACTACTTGTCAGTATGGTATATGTTGTCTGTGCCCTCTTCATGGCCAGCGCCGGGACGCCCCTTCGGTGGGGCAGCTGTGCGCTTTATAAAACTGTTAACATAACATAACATAACGTAAGAGTGTATCCTTTTGCCAGCTTCTGCAGATAGCGGGCCGGTCGTAGTTCAGACCGTATAGGCAATCAAAATTGCTCAGATTTTGATGTGGACAGAGATCCAGTGAAAAGATATAAGATTTGAACACATCGATAGACATCTAGGAAGTTTAAGGACCAATCTTGTGGTAGCATTTTGAACAACCTGTTGCTGGGCTGAGGAGAATTAGTTTGAGAAGGCCCAAGTAAAGGGCGTTCCCATAGTCCAATTAAGATATAATTAAGGGCATAATTGTCTTTCTTAACAGTAGAAGGAAAGAAGTCCAAGATTCTACTCCGAGACTAAAGAAGGCCACAGAAAATACTCGCTAATGTGGAAATCTGAGATTTGAAAGCGAGATCTACATGGAGTTTCAAGTTCTTGTCTATTTTAACTGGAGTTAGGGCTAGAGGAAGTTCCGATAGCCACCAGATTGCGTTGTCTGTGAGGATAACTTTGCCAAAGATAGTAGTTCTAATTTATAGGAATCAAGTTTTAAGCAGCTGTAACGCAGCCATGCGATAACTATCAACAGGCAGGATTTGCAGTTAAGATAGTAGGTGGCAAGATTGCCTCCACTGATGGCAATGAGTTGATATGTCTTTCGCACAGGCTACAATGGAGAATCCAAAGGAATACCCCAACTGAGCAAAGGGGGCATATAGGAATTTGAAAATGTGAGGCTGGTAGAAGAGCCCCGTGGGACACCACATTTAGGCATATAGGTGGTTGTTTGAAAGAAAGAGAGAAACACTGATTCATTTCTGTTTTTAAGAAAAGACACCAGCCAGTCTAGGCCTAAGTTATCGCAGCCCAGATTGTGGAGACAATGTAGTAAAATGGAATGGAAAACCGTTTCAAAGGCTGAAGAGAGGTCGAGTAGGATGAGAGCGGTTGATCCTCCTACGACCAATGTAGCCCTAACTTGCTCTGTGCTAGCTAAAAGATCTGCTTCTCTGCCATACCATGGTCTGAAACCTGACTGAAAGATGTCTAAGCTGGAACTGGCTACTAGAAAGTTGAAAAGTTGGTAATTCACCAATGTTTCCAGAGCTTTGGCTGCAAGTGGCAGGAGAGAGATAGCCCAGTAATTAGAGAGGGTCAGCAGTGGCCTTCTTAAGAAGGGGAATAACCTTTGCAGGCTTCCATTTAGTGGGGGCTGAAGCTGAGGTTTGACAACTGATGTAAGGGCATATCCAACAGACCATTTGCCAGTTCAAAGATGTTGGTAGAACAGTGATCTTAGGGGGATCCTGAGTGACAGGTGGCAAGCACAGATGAAAACTCTATAATTAAAGTTGGAGAGAATTGGTAGAGTGCAGGCTTTAGAGGTTGATGATGAAATATAGAGGGGGAGTGGAAATGACACTGCCTGAGGTTGTGGCAGGAATATGGAGTAGAATGTGCGCTCTTTGTTGTGAAACCATTTGGCAACATAGTCGCTGGGATTTTGTGAGGGGGTCAGTCTTATCTTGTTGACAGGCTGTGGGTTGAAGCGTGCATGTTACAATGGGGAAAATGTATTCAGACAATTTGGATCAGTGGACTATTTTTTTGCAAAGAAGTGGACCTGCAACATGTGTATAACTTTGTGGTTGTATTTAAAGGCACAAAAATAAAGGGTCGTATTATCAAGAACGGCGATAACATTATCGCCGTTTTTGCAGCAGGAAACTGCCGCTAAAACTGCGATAAGGGGCTTGATAATATGCCCTTGTGAATTCCTATGGAAGCCCAGGTTCTGGTGTGGAGGACAGCAAACCTGGGCTTCTATAGGAATTCACAAGGGCATATTATCAAGCCCATTATCGCCGTTCTTGATAATATGGCCCATGGTCTTTAGCATCCTCTTAGTTATAAACTGTTTTCCAAAGACATTCTAGTTAAAAAAAATATATTTCTTCTCCTCTCTTAGGGTATTTGGGTACCAAGGGGGGTTGTGCAAAGAGTGACCAGTTTTGATAGGAGCTATTAAGTCCAGGACTAAGGTGATTCAGGAGTTAAACTAAGATACTTCCTCTGAGATGATAGTGTGTTTTCTTTGGTAGGTCGTTTTTTGCTTAAAGCTGCAGTGAACAAGTTAGGGTTCACCTTCGACCGGCGTCTAAAATGGTCGCAGAACGGGAGAAACAGATTCCGCCGGAACTGGAAAGGAACCGCCGCGAGGACTGTCCATAGTAATGGGATAGAGTGCTCAATTTGAAGAGAAGTAACACTAGTAAAGATCAGATCTAGTTGTGCCCGACATTGTGAGTAGGGCCAGGGTACGCCTTGTTTTGCACATGGACGTCATTTGGGGTAGCATGCTCCTTGCTACTCTTAGCACTTCCTTTACGATTCCTTGTCTCAGATGGAAGCAAGCTGCGACCCCTGACTACCTCCAAATGACGTCCATGGTTTTGCACCACCTGTTTGCAGTACAAGGCATACATCCATAAAATGTATCTGCAACCTTACTGATGCATAGTCAGTTTCCCAGCTTTCTAAACAGTGCTGTTTAAGAATAATCTAAGATTTCAGTAATATTAGCCTTCTCTGAATTGATGGCGAATTTAGGATGAGCGGCTTTGAGCTGTTCCGTGTGTGGTTGCAGCACCGTACTTATGCATAAAACATACATTCCACCAGCCGTAAGTGAATTCATCATTAGCATTCAACTAACTTCACTGACGAAAGCAGCGGAACAAAATGCTATAGTGCGGAGCCAGGGTTCATTAATTACACATGTTACACAGCGGGCAAAAGGAGATGGAAATTTCAGTTATGGGACAAATATATACACAGCTCTTCAGGCTGCTGCTTAAAGATAATACAATCTGCCCAATTCTATAATTTTGTAACCATTCTATAATAATGGGGGGAACCCAGAAGGTCAATACGGACCTGGGCACAATGCGGGAATGAAAAAATGGTCCATCAAGAACAAAGTAAATGGGCAAGTTTAAAAAAGAACTCAAAGTTGTAGGTGAATTTACAGTTTCTATAAGATGCCTATTTAAATATGATAAAACTTTTGTATTTTGACATTTGCTGTGGTTGTTGCTACTCTATTTTTTCTTGAATAGTACTACCTAACACTGGGCACTGCCTCCTCAACATTTTCACTATTCTTCTGGACATGAAGAACCACTCCCATTTTACTTAGCTCGATGTGGACCAAGAGATGGAGTCCAACTCGGAGGCTATGTTGATGTAAACCAGGGGTCTCAAATCTTTTCTGTAATGAGAGCTACTTCTGATCAGAGAAAATCGTTGTGAGCTACCGAAGGCCAAGTAACTCATACAGTGTTACCAAATACTCCTCGCCCAACTTCATGGACTTTAAATCTCATGTCCATGGACCCGATACTATGGTTTGAAAAAAATACTGTGACTTGGGGTACTGTGATAAGGCTGCAATGTGCATCAGTGAGTGTATGATCTGTGGGGATGTATGAACATGTGTGTGAATAAATGGAATATATGTGTATGGGTGACAGAGCCTGTGTCATATGTACTTGTGGCACAGGACATTCCTTTCGCCACATGTGGCACTGTCACGTGTACAACACAAACATACAACCATTTTTTTAAAATGGGAGAAATTTAAAGTGCAGAAAAATGCTCTCCGAAAATGTTTCTAATAAGGAAACATTTTCTGCACTTGATGGAACATTTTCATGCACTTTCAATTTCTCCTATTTAAAAAGAAATTGCTTAATATTTCTAGAAATGGCAGTGTGTCTACCAGCCACCGGTCGTAAGATGCCTAGTGTGTGTAAATGTGACACTTTGAAATGGGAGAAAATTCAACTGTAGAGTTAACTTTATGTTTATATGCATTATATAAAAACTCATCATTTAACTTTTCTCTCATGTCAAAATATCTTTACAAACCGCAGGTTATTTGTTTTGGAGGAGGACACCTATTTAAATTAGTAAGGTAAATAATCTGTTTCCTAAATCCTTTTTGCTAAGGGTGCAACAGTGCTACACTTGCTGTCAATCCAAGTGTTGAAATTAGAAACAGTTATTACAGGTATGGTAACCTGAGTGCACTGTGCCAATTAAACTCTAAATATTATCACACAATAAACACATGTAATCAAACTTGTCATGTATCAGACTGTAATTTTCATATAATCATGACATTGCAAATAGTTTCAAAAGTGAATCAAAAAATGAAATACAAAATGTGATAAAATGCCATTACATGTATTTTAACAATACTACTGATGTCATGTTCATTAAAAACACTGTTCATGTAACATTCAAATGAGTGCCCAATGCATTTTAGGTCGTTGCAGTGCCTTCCTTAGGGGCCAGTCTACAAAAGGAAAAAAAATATACTATATAAGTCATCATTATAACAGTTAATACCACGACAGTCTCATTACCCGGTTTCCAATACATATAACAAGTCTGTCGAAAATATTCACAAAACAATACAATGTAATAATTGCCACTCTTAGCCTGGGGCAGACTAGCACCCTCTCAGGTGATAATAATGTAGATATTGTGTTGTATAGAATCATGTTGGTTCCTTAAAATGAAATGAAAACACCCAGTGCACCCGTGACGTCACATAACTCAGCCTGCTGAACACTAGCTAATTACCTCAGTCACTGTATCGAGATTTCGAAATACTGTGCTGTCCGTCCTGTCAAAGGAAATTACATATGTCATCTAATGGTCCACATAACCATAGTTCAATTTGAAGGCATATACCGCTAATGTGCTCACCTGCGATTTGTAAATTTAAAAGTATTCAGAAATAAAATGTGTTCTCATGCTCCAATATTGACTTGCGTATGACTTACTTAAGAGCTAAATATTGCAGTGCTTCAGTTATGAACCTCTCTGACCCACATTGGTCCTAAATATGAGTGGAGCACTGCTCATGTATCAGGCTCTGTGGTCTGCAGGCTGATAATAAAGTAAAATAAACATAGTCTTTCCTTAACTTTAAAAGGAAAATGCAACATGTATTTATTGCAGTTCTTAGTAAAAAACAAACTCAAGGCTGGAAGCTACTCTCGGGTCTCTGCGAGCTACTGGTAGCTCCTGAACGGCTGGTTGGAGACACTTGTTCTATTCATATCAGTAGCAGTAACACTGACCTTACCTTGTACATTTTTATTTTCAATGTTCTTTAAATCCTCTTTGACCTTTTTTGGAACCTGCCCCATTCAATCTTCATTACAGATTTGCCAGAGGTTCCAATGTCCCACATGCTTTAGTTGAAACAATGCTATTTTTCTCAAGCAATAGCGAAACAGCTTTTATAGGCGGCATGTCCATTTTATCCACTCATCTCTTCTCTTCTCTTCTCTTCTCTTCTCTTCTCTTCTCTTCTCTTCTCTTCTCTTCTCTTCTCTTCTCTTCTCTTCTCCACATTCTGTGCTTTCTTGAAGGGGTTGTTTCTAAATTGTGGATCTGTATTAGCAGGTTTCTAACATCCACCACCATCTGATTTTTCCCCACTTTCTCAAAAGCTTCCATTAGCCTCTTATCCATCCTTCCTGTTGCCAGGTTGAGTGTTATACTTTTTTTTAAAAATGAAAAGGGGTAAGTACTGCATCGAAAGGCTCCCCTCCTAGTCACTGGCCTCCTGGTTTTGTTGCCCTTCTGGTCTATCTTCAGTGTGTTTTTGTAGCATTAGTGCAACTGTAGGACACAGCATTGCTACTTTAACACTACCAAGCAAAGGATCAACTGTAAGGTATTCAGCAGTAGACACAGGAGCCGTTTTCCAGCAGGGCCTGCATACCTTAGCCTCTCTTACTGCTTTTTGACTAGATATGTTTAACATTGTCAAGATCTGAACTTTGTTTTCCCTCTTTATTCGAAATTACCTTGAAATGGGTATGCCCCAGTCAGTGCAACCATTTAAAAAATAAAATAACTTATTGGACCAGCTCTAGAAGCTCATGACAAGCCTGTGAGCATGCTGCTAAAGTTCTCAAACATGAACTTCCAGAACACCTAATTTCTGAGGCAATGCAAAATAAATAAAGTTATTTCATTTGAGTCATGAGATCTTTTACTCATTGCTGGACAATTCTAATGAAAAATTAGTCTGTTATATGGATAATATTTACAGTTCTTTTTTATAGATTTTGCCTTCATTCATGTATGATAAGCCCCTAGAGTCATATAAACACAGCATAAGATATGTTTGTCTTCTGCAACCCAATATTATTTCTTACATAATATTTTTATGTATGTGATAGAACTAAGGCTGGGCGTAGGAGGCGTAGTTGCTCTACGCGGCGCACCATGGAGTTGACCCAAAACTCTGTGGAGTTCGGCTACGCACCTCCAACCCCCAGCAATACATATTTTCGAATGCAATCTACAATTAATGTAAAATAAAATCGCACTTACCTTATTGCAGCATCCCAAGCTGCCCTCCTCCTCCTCGCCGTAATCTATGATCCTACCATGACGTATGTCCAACGTAGGCGATTACAGCGAGGAGGAGGAGGGCAGCCCGGGACGCTGTGATAAGTACGGGTTTATTTTAATTAATTGTAGATCGCATTTAGAAAATATGTATTGCTGGGGTGAGAGGTGGAAGGGTCCGGGGCTGAACTCCGTACAGCTGCGGAGTCAGAAGTTTGGCAGAAATGTTGTGTTCTCCGTGGAACGCGGAGTATGCAAAATTCCGCAAACTCCACCAGCGTAGCGGAGTTCAGTGCCCAGGGTTAGTTAGAACCCTTTTAAATCGTTTTAAAGTATTTTATCACACATGGTCGGTTACGTTTTTCTTGACATACAGCAGTACTTTTTGCTTGCACAAGCATATATATTTAAGAGACTCTGCCATTTAACTTGATAAAAGAGTCCATATGATATAGTACTTTCATCATATGAGAGGTACTTGACAGTAACTGTAATGAAGACGTGATCCTGCACCAGCTGGTCAGTGTTGCAATTCCTTAACTATAAAGGGGGAAATATAGTGAGATACCAATATATCCCACCCCTCTAAACCAAGATATTTCTTCCAGGCCTTGATATTCCAACTGAACAAAGGGCATATTCCTGCTGAACAAAAGACTTTTCCATTGACCTATGTATTGAATTGGCCAACATCCAAGGAACCAGAGAAGTACTTGTTCTTTTTCCAGTGACTGCAAAGAGATACATGTAATAATGGAAAGTGGACCCTACTGCTTTGGTTTATTGGTAGGTTTAACAGATAACTCTACATCACCAGGAGTGCCAAGTTCCAGTCTAATACCGTCATTTTACAAAGAATTGTATTCTGATCCTCTTGTCTGAATTGCTATATGAAAGTGAACCAAGACAGTAAGTAGTATGTAAATTGACAGAAAAAATAAATAATAGAAATCTATTTTTAAGATGACAAGTTTAAAAGCAAATTTATAGAAATACACAGAGGATGGAAATAATATTAGGAACAGAAAAATTCATTTTCTTAAGAGAGCGAAAACATATGTGTTTCAAAAATCTAAACTATGAACCCTATTTAGAATCCTGGTTAGGGAGCATAGTTTTATTATTAAAGCAAAAGAAAAGTGATGGGGAAAAGGTAGTGGGAAGCAGGGTAGGGAAAGGAAAAGTATTGAGAGTACGGAAGGAGCCTCAACAAAAACTGGGAAAAAGAGGTGCACGTGTGGGGAATAGATTTTTTTTAAAAATCGTTGGAGGAAGCAGTTTGGGAAAGCCCACACACACAAAAAACGTGGGAGTGGGGAAGGAGGATTATGGGTGGAGAAAGGGAAAGGGGATGAAGGAAAAAAAGTCTCTTCAAACTTGAAGGTAAACCAATCATAAAAGACTTTTTTTACGATTAATGATATTTCTATCTTAAAAAATGTGAAAGATAATTAAAAAAATTAGGCTTTCAGTGAATTGGTAAATGGCTTAATCTTGTACATTTCGGCTAAACAGTCTATGCCACATACAATACAGACTATGTCATGCAAAATGCGCTTCTGCAACTGAGATTGGCCTGGCACATTCTAAGGCCCTGGTCTTCTGTGAGCCAGACCCTCTCCAGATCCTCTGTTTTTTCCTCACTAGATTGTACTTGTGTCTTTGCACACAAAGACCTTTTGCACTCTATGGCTCTGTCCCTCGCACAGGCTAAAGTAAAGACATCGAAGAATACCACATCAGGAATCTGGTGCATTTTTTCTATTGTTAGCTCAGATGGGGTGATCATTTTCTAGACTATGTTTAGAAGAAAATATTTATTTCAGAATAAATTTCTTACTATATTAGCCTGGTGCCACAGCCCATTAGCCATGAAAAGCATGAAGTGCTAGCAATAAAACATAGAGCCAGATTACCTAACCAGTGTGGGTATTGTAAACCATACCAAATATTATTGTGCAACATTTTTGGTATTTTTTTAATACACAACAGACCAAACTGATTTTGCTTATGTCCACATAAATATGTATGCACTAGGGAAAACCTAGAGAAAAACTGTTTGGAGAGAAATATTGCATAAATGCTATCAATCAAACAGGATTTGTAAAGTGCTGCTTATCACCCGTGAGGGTATCCTGATCCCGGCTATCATGCATCTGATGCTTACCAATCATTTTTCATGCATAATATGGTATTTAATGAATAAAAAATAAAAAATCCACCGACACTTTTTGTTAAAACAAATCAAGCAAACTGATTTCACATTATTTATATTTCATATTTATTATTGTAAAAGCGGAAAAGTAATTATTATTTAAACAGAGCTATAAATGATCAGTTATAATCTGCTCCATTTTTTTCCAGTGATACATATATCCTGATGTGATATGCCTTGGCATTCAATATTATTACCCAACAGCAGAAGCTATGCAGAAGTACATTTGCTAATTTTTGCATCAGTGCAAAATTTACCTAAGATGACCTCTCATCCCTTTTCTTATATCCAAAGTCCCTGCAGAAAAAGAGGCATTATCTTACATTTTTTTCAAGTATATGGAACATGGTATTCTGATATGAAAACAAAAGTGATCTCGTCCATTAAAACATACATAAGATTGGCAAACTTTGTTCCACATTTTTTAAAGGGTTTTAACCTGTATGTGGTTGTTGTTACTTCACAGAATGGATGATGAGCCAACAGAATAAAGCAAAATACCACCATTGCACAAAGAAAAAAAATTACAAGCTAAGGAAAGTTAAAAGAAAATGATGAAGAAGAGAAGCAAATTGTCATAGAATTAGAAAAGAACTACAAAGAACGCCCTTGTTGTGAACGTTGAATGTATGTCTCTCATCATCTTCATAAAGTGATGCCCAGGAATGTGGTTGAAACCAAGAAGATGCAGGTTAATCCGTTCAAGAGAAGACTGAAGCATTGAAGGTCCTCTCCCTTCAAAATGGCCTAGGGGAGCACCCCTATTTACAAAAGTGGCCCCACAGAGCTCTGATAATCATAAAGCATCAACAGAAAAACACCAAGAACTAAAACACCTGGAAAGCAAATGTATGCATTAAAAAGCATGGTGAGCATTAGGGATTGTTACCATACATCATTGGGCCATTACCACAAAGGTCTGAGGATCACAGCAAAAGCAAACCCTTTCTCACCCTTCTCCCCTTTTATACTACTGTTCTCAGTCAAGACATACAGCCCTTCGCAATATAGTAAACTTTCTTTGGTCTAAACTCATTCATAAGTTAGCGTTAGTGAAAGGGTTACATGGAGAAAGGGTACCCCAACCAGCTTGGTTCCCTGAATTTTAGTTCAAGTCATCACTTTGTCCATCATTTATTTTCCTGCATAAAAGTACTTGTATGTGTCCTCTGATACCAAACTCTCTGTGTCATTAAAGGTGTCACTTTCTCCTGAGTCGTTTGCGTTGGCCATTCTGGTCAAGCGACTTTCTAAGCGTTCGTGTTCTCTTTTGAGCTCAGCGTAGCAGCGTGAAAAGGTGTGGAAAATGGAGGTAGCAGGGAAGGCCATTATGAGTATTCCACTAAGAATGCTGCTCAATGCTACCACTTGGCCCGGGATGCTCCGAGGCACCATGTCACCGTAGCCCACAGTTGTCATGGAGATGACTGCCCACCAATAGGAAGCAGGAACGCTGGTGAACTCTTGACACAATCCCATTTCAGTTTCAGCTAGGTGAACCAAGGGTGCAAAGAGGGTGACCGCAACGCACAGGAAGAGCAAAAGAAGGCCAAACTCACGAGTGCACCGTCGAACGGTGAGGCCCAAAGTCTGCAACCCCAGAGAATGCCGGGCCAATCGCATGACATACAGGATCCGCAGGGCACGCAGCACGCGCAACACCAGCCCAACCTTCTCCAAGTACGAGTTGCTGCCCTGTTTCTCGTCCCCGGTGTGCTCATCTTCCACAATGAGTGAGATGTAGAAGGGTAGGATGGCTAAAGAGTCAATGATGTTGAGTGGGCTTTTGAAAAATTGGCATTTGCTCTTCGTCTGGACAAATCGAAGGAGGAATTCCAGAGAAAACCATGCCACGCAGATGGTCTCAATGATGAACATGTTATAGCACTTCTGAGAGCATTCACCCTGGATAACAAAAGAAAGAGAATAAATATTAGTGTCATGCTCTTGTATTCGCTTTATTACCACTCATGAAATATGACAATTTGTGTACATCTATTTCAGGATTTAGGTGGAGCAGCCTGTTTCCTGAAATGAATTCATGTTGACTTGACTGAATGCCATTAATGGCCATTATACTCAGTCTGCTCTGATGCTCATAGGTTTTGCTGGGAACTGCCTTTAGGGGTTCTACACATATCAAATAAATCATTTCTCAGCGCTGTACTTTTATTGATTAGCTTCATCAGTCGAATCATTTATTTGCTGATTTGATATTGGGCCAACTTTATAAATGTCTTGAAGGTGAAACTAGATTACTTGAATGGAGATAGCCTATTGGCGAGCGCGGGGAAGAAACTAGCTGAAAAAACCAAGCACTTGCAAAAACATATAACAAACTGTTTAACAAAGGAAATATTTAAATTCAATATTTAAATATACCCAGATTTATTTAAAGTTTTGAATAGTAAACAATGGTTTGAGGCAGGATTGGGTGCTGGAACACTGTAATGGGACGGGACGAATGTGCACTGCCCAGGCCTCTCTTCTCCCACAAGAATCCCAAAAGGCTCCTGGTCCACTCACCATCTTCATTTTACATTATAGGCTGGACATATCATAGAGGTGAGCAGAATCTGGGTAATTACGTGAAATTTTGGAGAAACACTTAAAATTGAGCACAATGCAAGGCTGGCATTTAACGCTATTTTTAGCACAAAATATGTCTTTGCATCCCTTTTGGAATGCAAAAATGCATTTTGCCCTAATAATAGCATTAAATCACGCAAGACGTTGCTCCAGTGAAATAATTTTTTTCAGAATCTACGGAAAAATAAGCGACGTAGCATAATAGCGTAATGTCAAGCATTTTGGGTAAGAAACAGAATGTGAAATTTCAGATATTATGAGAGAGTATGCTGGCGTAACAAAATTTCACCCAGGCCTAGACAATGTATGGCGTTTTAACCCCTTTCTACACTCATGACGAGCTGAGCTCGTCATGTAACGCAGGTTTTTTAAAAAGTCAGCACGCAGCGGGAAAAGCCGCTGCGCGCATTGTGTTAAGCCTGCAATGCTTTTTTAAACTTGCTCACAAGGGTGTAAGAATTATGGATAACCTACACCAAAACAATTATTTTATTTTTATGATAGTAGGAACCGAATGGCTATCTAATGCCCATATCTGAATCGCTGAAAGCTAAACGGATTTCGCGATCCATGCCCCATGAAGTAAAGGCCATTATTTGCATCAATTTAATGTTATTTAATACCCAGTCTCTAAGCTGCATTGACTGATCAGATTTTCCATGAGCTGCCATTCCTCTCCTTAACATGAGTAGAATTTTCCACTCAAAAGCGACCCTAGTAACAGCCATCCCCCAAAATATCAGTCGGCACCATCAGGTATCAAATTGGTGCGGCCTTGCACTTCTAGTTTTGAGAAATCATAGAACTACAGATGATTACACTCTTCAAATGGTGCAAGGTGGGTTGAACCTCATGCCATTGCCACATGATCGACTGGGTGAGCAGTAAGGGTGGGCGTAACTCATGGAGTTTCACTCTGCGGAGTAAAATAAAAACTCAGAGAGATTCCTTGGAGTTCTGCCAACAGTCTGAAAAATATGCATGTCCTGGTGCTCGCATGGCAATTTAGTGCCCGTAGCAAGAGCAGCACTGAAAAATCAGTGTGAACAGCACAATGCGATACGCAAGAGCGCACATCCACTCGAGCTGATTTTGCTCCGCATCAGTAGAAAATGTATTAGAGCGGCAGCAAATCTACTTCAGAAGCAGCCCTCTGACCATTGCTGCTTGTGACTGACCATTTTAGAAAATGGCACTATGGGATGCCAAATTTCGCCTGCTCTCGTATTTCGGTAGCCGTGTGGAAAAACATTTAGCCACGTGGCAATTGTCAGAATTTGCCAGAACACCATATTTCAAGAGTAATGCGTGGTCGCCAAATTCTGCCTATTCCATGGGTGGAATAAAACATTCTGCCCACCCCTAGTTAGCGTCAAAACCAAAAAGTCTCTACCTCAAATAATATGGATCAACCACCTTCCTCAGGACAGAGTTTTCTAGAAATCAATATTGTATACTACAACAAAATGTTATATTATATATGTTATATATTGTATTAAGGGTTGATGACTTTCCTCCTAGTACCACAATAGGTAGGTTTCCAGATAATCGATGGATCATGTGGTGTTGTTGTTTGTGTTAGTGCGCAGTATATTTATAACAGTAGATAGACTATGGGTTGCAAGGGGTAATTGCATATGTAAAATTTGTCAAATAGGAAATGTATATGTTTAATAATTCTGAGCACTGCTATGAGCTGCCTGGAGGCTAATATATAGTTGTATTATCCAATATTGATATCTAGAAAACTCTGTCTTGAGGAAGGTGGTTGATCCATGTCTCACCATAAGGTCGCATCGACTGTTCTGTACTTTTCTTAGTTTTTATCAAAAAAATGTTTGTGTCAAAAATGATATGATTATTATTCTTGTGCTCAAGATGATGAAATTGTTTTTTTAACTTGGTTTTTAATTGTGTAAAATTATTTGTGTATAAATATAATTTTTTTAACGATGAATAAAAATGTATCTATTCTATATACTGTTTCTGTTCTAAATGTTATATTTTGATGATATTTTTATTATGTCAATTACTTTGTAACTGGTGTTAAAGTAATTGCTGTACAAGAATTATGTTTTAGCAGCACCACACTAACAACACACGATCCATATATAATTTGAGGTAGGGACTTTTTTAGTTTTGAAGCTTTATTACCCTTTCCCTACTGCAGACAATAGGGTCCCTCCTCTATTTTCCACCCCTAGTTAGCAGCATCCCAAGTTAGTAGCATTCAAGACAAATATGGAGATATACTGCATGAACAGCCCAGCTTGCAGCATGGACACACTGTGTATGATGAGTGTGAGGTCAGCTTGCTAACACCTTATTTCATAACTAGCTGCCATATTAAAGTGGCAGCCGGGTGGGCAAGGGCCATCGCCAAGCTGGATCACAACATTGGCCGCAATAACGGCTAGTATACCATAGCCCAAGCTCAGGAGTAGACATTTTGACCAGGCTTGATTCAGATGTAGCTTAGTTCTTGACCTTATAGCATGCCTGTTTCCTTGTCAGATAATCACGCTTGTGGTTCCAGTGCCACACCTCATGACAGTGAAATGGTGGTCAACATTTCAACAGTGGAAAAGGCTGGTAAGTGGTAGAACCACCAACGTTTCTATTGTAAGTCTACAAATTACGGAGGGGCCTTTGAGATATCCAGATTTGCCTTAACCAGGAACAAACCTCTTCCCACTGCCTGCAGTTCTCTACTACTTGCACTCTATCAATGTTCCAATTTCTCCACTGTCCACACTCCTTCACCACCCCCACTCTTCACCTGCACCACTATTGCAATGATAGGATTACTCTACTCCCCCAGGCTCTTTCAGGGTGATTTGTTGCACTTAAATAATAATAATACCTCCAAAGCTAAAATGCCTCCAATGCTTTTACTCCTCTTCTTTCTTTACTTCTCCACTATCATCTGTACTCCACTAATTACCCTACCCCTCATTATTCCACTGCCATCAACTCCCTTGCCATAAGACCTTCATATATTAGGTTCCTCTACTGCCCTCATTCCTCTACTGTCTTCACTCTACCACTGCCTCCATTCAGGCTGAAGACCTGCAGCATCCACCTTTACATTATTTCTAAACCCTTTCTTTCATTCTTGCCCAGCATCTGTTCGTCCATTCCCTCACTAATACAACTTCTCTAATTGCACTGTTCCCTAGCTTCACTCCTTTATTCCTTCAATGACTTCATTACTCTTATTCCCCTACACCTTCAACAGCTTTGTGCCTCTAGTACTCCCATTGATGTTTCTGCTGGGAGTCTTGAAAGCAAGACAAGTGCCTGTCGGATATCCGAGTTTTGCCACAGTCATTGTCTCTGACTATAGCTTGCAGTTCTCCACTGCCTCCATTCTGGTGTTTGCTCCATTCATCTAATGCTTCTATGTCTTCACTCCTCTGCTACTCACTCTATTAATGCCGCAGCTCCCAATACATCTCCTGGTTAATACCAAAAACAGGCAATTCAAAAAAGTTTTTAAAACATAGATGTTTTAGCCATGCTTTTAGTCCATTACTCAAATATCTTAATCTGTAGCCCTTGTCTGAAGATACGCAGCAGCGCCTAACGACGCTTTCAGTGTGATTTGTTGCGCTTAACAAGTAACATTATTAATAATAATAATAATAGCTTAATGTTTTCACTTTCTTTAATGACCACCTCCCCAATCCTCATTGTTTTCACTGTTTCCACCCCTCCACTTCTTCTTCTCATTTAGTCCTCCACTACCCGACTCCTGACAGGTTGCACTGTAGGATGTGTAGCTCAGGTAGATATAAATCTGAAGAGGTGGTGTGGGAGGAAATATAGCTCAGGCTACCAGAACTCCTAACACGTGCTGTGGTAGGAGGTATAGCTCATGCTGAAGGGATTCCAAGCAGATGATATGGTTGGAACGATATCTGAGGCTGACGGACTGTGAATAGGTGATGTGTTAGGAGGTATAGCTCAGGCTGCTAGGACTCCAAAGAGGTGATGAGGTAGAAGGTGCATCTGAGGTTGCTGGGACTCTGAGCAGGTGGTGTGGTAGGAGGTATAGCTCATGCTGAAGGGATTCCAAGTAGGTGATATGGTTGGAACTATATCTGAGGCTGACGGGACTGTGAATAGGTGATGTGTTAGGAGATATAGCTCAGGCTGCTAGGACTCCAAAGAGGTGATGAGGTAGAAGGTGCATCTGAGGTTGCTGGGACTCTGAGCAGGTGGTGTGGTAGGAGGTATAGCTCATGCTGTAGGGATTCCAAGTAGGTGATATGGTTGGAACTATATCTGAGGCTGACGGGACTGTGAATAGGTGATGTGTTAGGAGATATAGCTCAGGCTGCTAGGACTCCAAAGAGGTGATGAGGTAGAAGGTGCATCTGAGGTTACTGGGACTCTGAGCAGGGGGTGTGGTAGGAGGTATAGCTCATGCTGAAGGGATTCCAAGTAGGTGATATGGTTGGAACTATATCTGAGGCTGACGGGACTGTGAATAGGTGATGTGTTAGGAGATATAGCTCAGGCTGCTAGGACTCCAAAGAGGTGATGAGGTAGAAGGTGCATCTGAGGTTGCTGGGACTCTGAGCAGGTGGTGTGGTAGGAGGTATAGCTCATCCTGAAGGGATTCCAAGTAGGTGATATGGATGGAACCATATCTGAGGCTGCTGGGACTCTGAGCAGGTGGTGTGGTAGGAGGTGTAGCTCAGGCTGCTAGGACTCTAAAGATGTGCTATGGTAGGAGGTATAGTTTACTCTGAAGGGATTCCAAGCAGGTGATGTGATTGGAACTATATCTGAGGCTGCTGAGACTCTGAACAGGTGGTGTGGTAGGAGGTGTAGCTCAAGCTGCTAGGACTCTAAAGATGTGCTGTGGTAGGAGGTATAGTTCACTCTGAAGGGATTCCAAGCAGGTGATGTGATTGGAACTATATCTGAGGCTGCTGGGACTCCAAAGAGGTGATGAGGTAGAAGGTGCATCTGAGGTTGCTGGTACTGTGAGCAGGTGGTGTGGTAGGAGGTATATTCATGCTGAAGGGATTCCAAGCAGGTGATATGGTTGGAACTATATCTGAGGCTGCTGGGACTCTGAACTGGCAGTGGAATGGGTGGTGGAGCCCAGGCTTCCGGTACACTGAGCTGGTGTTCAGACGTGTGGTGTCGCTTTGGCTACTAGGACTGAATACATAGTGGTGTAGGGCAGAGATCAGGGTGTCAATATTCTGAACATGCCAAGGAGGGATCTAGAAATCTTTGTGCAAAGTGTTCTGTTGTTTATAGTGAACCCACGCCATCCAATTTCTCTGTCCACTAAGTGATTACACTGTCTGTAATGTGTTAGAGGCGTTTGCCATGTGAGGCACCTATGCCATTTCTTCTGAAGACCGGCAAGTGAGAAGTCTCCTGGCCTACACACTGCTGTTTATGTTTGTCAAATGCCAAACACCATGGGAACCTGGCTCCCATGAAAATATAACACATTTAGGGCCGTTATACACTTGGTTGCTAATTAATGAATACAGTAAATGCATTTTACCCCATTTTCAGCCTTTAAGCATGATCTACGTCCTTCAGTTTCAGAGGCATTTAGGACCTTGTTTTATATGGTTAAAATTAAATTTTCCCTCATTTTTAAATAACCTATTTGGTTCTGCTTATCTATTATTTACACCAGTCCTCAAGGACATTCTTTCAAGGCCTATGAAAAAGCACTGATCTTTAAAAAAGATGCCTATCTGACAATGCACCATGTAGCAGCAGGGCAAACAATAGTTTACACCAAATTAAACTGACTTCTAGATATGGTTAAACAAGGTCACTGATCTGGTAAGTTGGTGTCTTTTACCAATATTATCCTTACTATGCCTAAAAAACAGAGAAGCGCTAAACCACAATGTCAGCTATGAGCAAATTTGCTAACAACCCCAACATCTTCCCCTGTACCAGATATCAATTTGGGGCAATTTACTCCTGAGGCGTGGTGCTAAATCGGACCAGCAGGCGAATAACATGCCCCCATGAAAATAGTAGTTCTAGTTGTTTTGTCTTTAATGCAGCTAATGAAATCTAATATTTTTAAACTGAGAATCGGGCCGTTTGCAACCCCTAAAGAGTCGTTTCGCATGTACCAACCCTATTTTGTGAGTCAGTACTGTATTGCAAAATAGGATTTGCGAGTCGGTATTTGGAAGGGGCTTTTCAAGGGCATCTCTTCCTAATAGTGAGTCGCAGGGGCATTTATGAATGTTTTGCGACTGGAATGCGGTCGCAAAACATTCATATTTTACAGACTCTGTTAAGAAGGTAGTAACCCATTCACAAATGGGACTGGTCGCAAGGGACCCCTTCTCCTTTGTGAATTGTGGTCACCAACATTTTTTAAGAGCAGAAAGTGGTTCCATGGACCACCTTCTACTCTTAAAAAAATGAAAAGGTAGCTTTTCGTTTTGTTTTTTTATTGTATCCTGTTTTCCTTTAAGGAATGTAGGATGCATTTCATTTAAAGAAATGCGTTATTTAAAAAGCACTCACAGACCTGGTGGTCTGCTGACGCCAATAGGCCACAATCCCTGTGATTACAGGTCATTCCTAATTGCGACCAGCCTCAAGAATATTGATGAGGCAGGACAATTGTGACCCCATTAGGAAGCGCAAACAGTGTGAGACACTTTTGTACATCACATTTTGTGAGTTCCTAATTGCAAGTCGCAAAAAGACATTATTGGGAACTTGCAGAATATTTCCAACATACATATGGCCTTTAGATTTGCTTCCCTGCTTCTCATATATTCTTTTTAAGGATCCCAAAAGTCTCTTGGGGTGCTTTCGGACGTGCCAGGTTAGAATAGTCTTCAATTTGTGCATTAACATATGTCTTTTAATAATGCCTCCTTTATGGGCTTTTAGGTGCATCAATCACATCGCCACTCACCTTTTAGCCAGCAGCAAAACCACTGATACCAGTTTTAGCATTGTGCTTGGGATTTCCCCTATAAATGGTACTAAAACAATTTCCAGGGATTCGCACAATGTTCAGCTATAACATTTCTGAGACTGTCGTGAATACCACTGTCCAATAAAAGACCATATGGCTGCAACTGCAGGTAATGCTATAATTAAATGGCTTATCTTGAATTCGTGCACACCAATATTTCCAAGTCATATTTGTTACGGGTTTGGATGATTTTATTATTTAGCATTCTCCTTTTTTCTTGGAGTTTCATACAGCGCAAACTAGACCCAAAGGTATCTGAGCAATTTACATGAGCACCAATTGGGTTACAAACGGGCACATTCATTTTTCCATTTTTATTTTTTTGTTAGGCACGTGGAGATTAAGGGCAAAGGTTTTAACCCATTCTGTGCCTATGGGAAACTGTGTTCGTACATATGGCCCTAAGTGATTTGTCTAGAATCACAGGATGTTGAGGGTCCCTGCTGAGATTTGAACCCAGTTCCTCAGCTCCGAGGTCGACCGCTCAAGCCGTTAAGTCATATCCTCTCCAACAGCAGAATACTTAATGAAAATAAATGATACATCAGAGGCCCTGATTAGGAGTTTAGGTGTTATTTATCACACATAATAAATAATGATACCACAAGGTACGTTATTTATTGTGTGCAATAAACAACACCTATTTTGAGTTTGTAGGGAGTAACATGCAGATTTTTGTGTGTAACGCACCAAAATCTACATGTCATGGTAATTACAGCATGGTTTTCCTAGTTAAATCCTGGCAAGTTTGACCTACCGAAATTTAAAGAAGGTTGAGGTATTTAATGTGTCTGATAGTTATTGGATGCATTAAATAACAAACAACTCATAATGACGACCCCTGTGCTAACAGGGGTCTACGCAGGGGTCGGAAATTAACGACTCACTCATAATCAAGCACATGAACTGGAACTCATCTCCACACTTTTAAATGAAGTCTGCAAACAAAATCAAACAGATTTCAAAGAAAAGCAGGGGCAACTACCCTTGTAACTTAAGTATAGAGAAACCTCATGTATATTCCTGCAAGGCAAAGTAGATTTAAGCCTCTGTGCCTGACTGTGGCCTCCCCTGGTACATCCGAAGGCCCTACCACCTACTCCTAAGCATGGGTGGAAAATCCGTTCCGCTCGCGGATTTTGCGGATTTTCGGTAAATTTGCAATCCATGAACTCTCGCGAATTTACCGAAAATCCGCAAATTCGCACGCAGCGGATTTTTTTGCTTGGTGATACAATATTGCGGCGTGTGGCGTTCACTTACCGTCATTCAGCGTTTGCCGAGTTGTTTTTCTCGATATTTTGCGAGTGCTGCACCATTTTGGATCTTGCTGCGGGATCCCGCGGGAGTTTGGCGACGCATCGCGAGAGTTCGCAATTGCGAACATGTAGATGCGGCGGGCAGCAACAATCTCGCACTCGCGAAATTACAAAATTTGCAATTCTGCACAAGAAATCCACCAGCAAGCAGCATAAACCTTCGTAAAATGATGATTTTTATCAGAATAACTCCTCAGGTTGACATTAGCCTGCACTTTTTTGGATTTGAGGCCTTTTTGACTTTCTTTGGATCACTTTTGGATTAGAAATCAACTTTCATAAGTAAGTTTGTTTGGGGCATTACAGTTGCTGTTCTGCAGAAAAACGAGTTTTGCAAAACTGAAAGCACTCAGCAGGTGCAAAAGTTCAAAGTCACCATTAGTAACCATTCCCTGTAGTGCTTCCTGAGGGGCCCCTTCAGAGTTCAGTTGCCTACTTGCAACTATTCTATGACCCTGCTCTGACCCTCACAGCAGGCTCATAGAATAACTACAAGTAGGCCACAAAGGTCCTGGGAAAAAAAATTGCACTGCAACAGAAAGCAAATTACAGATAAGGAAGCAGGTGCCAGACAGGAAGTTTAAATTCAGTGACACATTAATCAACCCCAAATTAATTCATGTCAGTTGAAGCAGGGCAGGTGTGCTTGCTTTTCCCCCCCATAATCTACAGTGATGAATCAGAGGGTGGCAGTGATGTACCAGAGGGTGGCATGGGTGAATCGGAGGGTGGCAGTGGTGAAACAGAGGGGGCTGTGAACCTGTGATGATGAACCAGACGTAGAAACAACAAAGTCGCGACCGTTGCGAGCCGACAAGTAAGTTCACAATTGCGAACTGGTACAAAACCCTCGCGAACTGGCAGAAACCCTTGAAAACACACAAAAAAATAATCCGCAAATTTGTGAGAATTCGCGTATTTTGCGGATTGCGAGTTCGCAAATACGCAAATTCGCGAACGCCAGATTCGCAAAATTTGCCCATGCTTACCTACTCCCACTGCATGCACGCTCAGGATACCTTCCCTTGCAAAGTGGGTTAGCGAAACCAGGAGTACAATGTTTAGACATTATTTTCTGGAAGCCCTCTCTCGTAACCACTATTACTGTCTACTGAAAGTCGACAACAAAAGAGGCCTCAGATAAACAAATATTTACAATGCAATATGTTTTGCATTTGATAGAGTTAGAGCTAATGGCGTTGCAATCGACAATGTCTTTGATCTTTGTGTTTTGGTTTGAGTGGATGTATGTGGTGTAGAGTGGAATTATGTGGGTTGCATTAGAATTGTAAGGTGTGGAAATGTCTTTTAGCTATGTGTTTTGGTTTGGAGTGTAGTGGATGTATGTGGTGTAAAGTGGAATTATGTGGCTTGTATTGGAATTGTTAGTTGTGGAATTGTGTGGGGTGGAATTGCGTGGTGTGGAGTGTATTTGTATAGTGGAATTATGTGACATGGTGAATAGATTTCTTGCCTTTGGGACCAAGTGGCTTTGCCAATGGGTTTTAGCCCTGCTGCTTAGCATCTCTGATCCGATGCAGCACACTTTAGGGCTTGAATGGTGTCGTCATTTTGCAATTCTGTGCTCTACCCATGCACACCTACAAAATTTACCAAGCACATTTTTTACAGATCCGATTTGAATCAGTAACTTAAATGAAAAAATGCCAGGGGGGTGAGCAGACGAAAAATGGGGGAGGCAGGTGGAGGAAGGGTTACACAACAGGGGGGACAGAAACAACATGGCCTCAAATTTAACAATTTCTACTGGTACACACTAACCCCCAGACACCTTACCAGAAAATGTGCTGAGCATCCCCAATCCTCTATAACTCATGTACACAGCTTGTGACAAGCTGCAGGATCAATGGCAAAGCCAAAGGTTGGCACAAAAAAACTGACCATCATTTGTAGCATAAAAAGAATAAGCAAATCCTGCAATATCAACAAAACATCTGATCCAACCAAACAGCGGTGAAGTTTTACTAACATCTGCAGCCCATAGTGTACAGAAATAATTACATAATGTAATGTTACTATAAAAAAAAGAGAATTGATGCAACGCTATACAACTAACTTGCAAGTTTAATAATGCAACGTGTAACTAAATGAGCATAATCAGTGGTCATGTTGAGATTATGAATCAGTCATGAAATCATCTTAAAGGAGGAAATACAAAGTCAAATAGGGTTGGGCACATAACACAAGAACGTAGCAAAGCGTGCAAATGTACTCATTCCTCCCAGGGGAGCAAGTAGGGAAAACAAGGGGTGTCCGAAAAGCCCATAATATGCGTTAGTGTAATTGTATGAAATTTCAGCAAAGGCACTCAAAACAAATCTGCGTTTTACACTATATTTTAGTGAAAAATGCTTCCTCATGTCAATTTTTATAGCAAGGACGCATTTAGCAAAAGTGCTGCAAACAGCTGCTGGTAGCAATAGAACAGAGCCACCCAATAATCCCCCCAGGACTGGCTATCATAAACAGTAGAAGCAAAATGTCCAGGAAGGAATCATTTCAATATAATTTCAATGTTATATATGTCACATATGTGAACATTTGATTATAGTGACCATAGGGATTCACAAACAACAATCCAATTGTATCAAAAATATATATTGTTTTAATTTTCAATGAATAGATAGCTTTCTTTGGAGATAAAAGTCTGGCAACAAAAGTACCACCAAAATGATCATAAGAAGTACTGTGGTAGTAAAAGAAACACCTTTCGCATATAATGTGGGTAAACAATAGAACCACATACAAGTGAATTAACACAATGAAATTCACAGATTATATTTAAGTGAATCTACAGTTTTTTGCAAAAAAGGCGTTGTGCGTCGACGTTTCGGTCTTCGTTGGTCAAACCGATCCATAGGACCATCTTCAGGACAGAATAGTTGCACAGGAATATATGTCCATCTACTAGGACCAACTGATAATGTTCAGAACACGCCAGAATGGTCAGTATCCGAAAGCCACCATACAACTTCAGCGGCAACAACAACCGGCAAATCTCAGTCCGTGTTGATTCCGATGTAAAATCTGCTTGCATTCTTTTGTTCCCAGTAGATTTTTATTGTGAATTGCATGCAATTACACTAAGTGGCTCAATGTCATAATTTCGTGAGTTTTGCGTAACAAGCGAAACATAAAATTCCCAAATTTCCACGATGTAATACACATTTTGCCTTGGCCTAGAGAAAAAGAACCAATTAATAAACCTGATACCACCTCTAGTCTTAAATTTGACAATATGTTCATAGAACTGACTGAAGGTTTGTGTGCACTGATATGTTCATTCCTCAAGTTAAGAAAGACACCTTGCTTACGGTATCACAGGCAAAAAATAGAAGCACCTTACATTTTTGTATGGGTTACAAACCCACCTACGCTCCCCGAGTCGAAAAACAGTGTACCACAAGTGAGAGCTATGCATAGTCCAACTGTGCCATACAATTTAGATGCCCGGGAATCTTTGAAGTGTCAATGCTCCATGGATTGTACCAATTCAGTTCATCATTCCACAGAGCCTATCCCTGATGGAATGAGGAGGACACACCCTAGATTTGGGTGACTTATGCAACTGTATGCAAATGCCCGCTGCCAGAACTGATTGGAAGACTTGAGTTGTATAAGAAGATAATAATCTCTACACTTTTCTCCTGTAGGACTTTAGTTGGTGCTGGCCATTCTGAAGTCATCTGTCAAAATATATAAAAAGAAAAGAAAGGTCGCACTTTAATATAAACCCCAAACATAGGGAGAAAAGTGTATTTAAGTTCTTTTAGAAGAATCCTAATTGTTCAATCTCAACATAAATTAATATTTTAAAAATTCTCATTTTCTGAACACTCAGCTGAATCTTGAATGTCTAGAATTGACATTGTTTTCAAATCACGTGCCTTGGGAACTCCAGACAAGAGAACTCGATCTTCATAATCTTTTGATATTAAATGTAAATTGTAAATGCATCTCGAAAGGTGTAAGAGCAGGGGAAGTCTATATGACTCAGGAAACAGTAGGCACCACATCACAAAGGAGTTATCTATCTATTTACAGTTCTGAAGTGCCACCTGTCCTTTCATTACACTTAGAAAATGAGGTTGCATTTTGCAGCCACCAAGTGAATCATTCTTTACCAATGGAAGCACTAGATACCTTTACTTTATACTGTACTAGATAGTCATAATTTACTAGCAATTAGATTTCAGCAATCCTTTGTAAACAGACAAGAAACTCATGGACCTAAAAGCCTGTGGAACAGCAGGACAGAGCTGTGGGGCGATAAGGAACTGCAACAAGAAACTTCTTGGTGAATTAATTCTACCTACGATGAACCCAAAAAATATATACTTTCTATTCAACAAAGTACACGTGTTATACCTATCCATTAGCAAATATTAAATAGCATCCTATAATGCCCTATTGCACACACCTAGTTTTTTTTTTTAAACCAGCACAAACCATGAGTCATGGAATGGACTGATGATTCATGGGTACAATTCTGGAGACAAACTGTGGCATCAGAGTGCTTGTTTGTAAGGAGCTCAGAGATCTTCTGTAGGGTGTTTAGCAGCTTCTGTAAGTACAGTCCAGCACATATGCTTTTTAATGTCGCCAAGAGGATAATTTACTCCTGAAATGCTAGGTGGATCGGCATGTATTTCAGATTAGCAAGTTTAACTTTAAAATTACTGAAACACATCACAGCTCAAAATCTGGGAAAGAAACTTGCCTTATCTGATAGTGAGAAGCATGTTCAGGGCACCAATAACCTCCACCTAGAAACTGAGGGGCCCCTTGCGTCGCCGGTTCGTCACTTTTAACATGGGGAAAAGTGACGTATCGGTGGCGCAAGGAGCTTGAAAATACGCCCTTGAATTATTGACAAGACTCTTACCTTATTATCTCTATAAGATTTTGTCACCAAAACTTGGTTTAATACCTACTGAGATTCCACATCTTACAACGGAGGCTCAACAGCTGCCTACTATTAACCCGACTGAACACTCAACGACTGCATACAACGCTGAGACTGTATAACCCAGTACATTATGTAATCACTGGAATAGCTATGATAAGCATGTGATAAACGAACTCCTTTAACTAGTGCTTTAAATATTACTAAGATGTACTATTGGAGTGGATTTGTGTAGTGGAAATATGTGGCATGGTGTGCAGTGGAATTATGTGTATAGGAATTATGTGGTATTGAGTGTTTTTTAATATGCCCCAAATGAAATAGACTCATTAGTTCTATGTGAATCCTTTGTTTTTATTACAAGCTAACAAATAAGCCAAGGCAACAGGATGGAAACAGACATGGTGTGAATATGGAAGGGGCAAGAACTGTTGCAGCAGGATGCTAGAAGTCCTTTTGTGTAACTGAAGTCAAATGTTCACATATGTTAATGGATGTGGCAACAGGAACCTGTCACCAGATGTAATGTCTGCAGACACACCTTCTTTTTCTGTAAAAATTGGAAAGTACATCAGTAATCTTGTTTTTAAAACTATTGTGGTATTTTAAAATAAAGTGTCCTGTACAAGGCAGCATGTTGATTAACATCAATCAATTTGTTTTTATGCATGTGTGTTTGCAGGGACAGTGATCTAATATATATTTTTTTAATTAACACCATATAATTAGTGTATGTATATTTAAAGTTTGCACCTAATTTTTTAAAGTGCTGAAAGGTATTTTTTTTTTGCAGTTTATTTGCACATATTTCCCTTAACGAAATACAAACATTTTAAACATGCCGCTTTGAAGAGCAAAAGAGAAAGCTTTCTAATAATTGCATTTCAATCCCGCAGTCATTTAGAATTGAAATGTAGTGAAACGTGGGGTTTTATGTTTTTTTCATTATATTAAAGGTTTCAGCTGTAATGCGTGTGCAGGGCTGATCAATTCAAGCAGAACATGAGCAATTGAAGGAAGTGCTCCAACTATTTCATACATTGCTGTCCATTTCCAAGCAATATAATGTATGTTGTGTAAAACAAACAGGATAATTTCAGTTGCATTATACATAAAGCAATAGAGCAAACCTAAATATAACCATGGATATTATAGTAGTCACTGTTTCCAAAACTGAACACAGGGAAACAAATTCAGTTTCACAAGCAACAAAGTACATGCCCATATGTTTTCGTTGTTTATTGCTTACTAACAAATATTGTAAAACTTACCAAAGCTATATGTCAGCAAGTTATCATGTGGAATACATTAAAAGCTATTTCTGCACACACTTCCTGTGTTACCTCTATAGAAGATTGATGCATTTCTTTTTAAAATGAAGTTTTCTAGTAAATGCATTTTAAACCTGTAGTGCTTTTGAACTTTACCTGTTCCGTGCTTATGACGGAACCACGCCGTCATGAGCCATGGGCGTAGTGTGCTCATGATGGCGTGGTTCCGCCATGCGGCTGCCGCTCCGCCCACGCGGCATTAATTCCCTGCCTGTGCGGGCGAATTAATGAGCGGACGGGGCCTTGGCGGAACCACGCTGTCATTAGCACACGCCGCCCGTGACTCATGACCGCGTGGTTCCGTCCTGAGCACCGCAGTGCCGTGCTTACCCCCTAGCCCCCCCGCGCCGCAGCGAAATTCACGCAGCGGCGAAGGGGTTAATGAAAATTAAAGATATGGCATACTCGTTTTTATAACACTATAATGAGAATTTAGCCTTTACTGAGCCTATAGTAGGTAATACATTTTGTAGAGTCTCTCCCCTTCTTTGTCTGAAGCCCGCACCAGGATGATTTCACATATGGCCTAGGAAAGTAGAGAATCTGCCGGCTCCCTTTTGAAATGATCCAGCTGGAACAGATGAGCCAAAAGAATAGCATGGCCATAAAGATTATTATCTCCTTTACTAGCTGCATTTTGTTTTGTCACAAAGCCGTACAGTAAACAAGAGAGGAAGGACAGCAGCAATAATGGGAGGGAGGGGGTATGAACGAGGAGGCAACTGATGGGCAGAGATGGCCAACTTAAAGAATCAATCTGTGATGTCCCGTGGGAGGGAACAATTGTCCAAATCTACCCCACTGGCCCCCTAGACCTTCTCCCTGTCAGATTTGGTTGACCTAGCTGGCTGGAGTAGCAAACTAACTTGTACAAACTTTTCAAAACTTTGCAAACTTTAAATTGACAATTACTTGTTTGCAGTTGAATTAAAAGTGATAAAACCTTCAAAAATAGGTATCTCCTGAACCCTCCCGTGGATTTTGCTAATCAAGGACTCTAAACATTCATAAAAATATAATCTATTGTTATAAATTGGTATTGTGCTTCTTTTGTGTTGTGTTGCTTCCTTATTTCATTGTTTGGTATTGTTAAATGATTTAAAGTTCCGTGTGCAAGACTTTACTGCTTAAAGCCATATCTACCCAGGGTTGAGCTTAAGGTTGTCCAAACGAGCCTCACTGGATCCGATAATATTTATTAGTGTAATATACAGCAAGGCTACACAGCCATACCATATAATACACCCAAATAAGCACTGCTGCTTTCTTTTCAATGATTTGTACATCTGCTGGATAACCCACCCAATGCAAATGCATTAAGGATGATTGGCAACATGGGTAGCCCTGACTTTGAACACAAGTGCCCAACCCTGACTTTGCACCAGTAGCCTACCCACAAAGCTGGTCACTGCCTAGAGCTCATCTTCTCCAAGATCCTAATTCTCATCAAATTAGAGAACCCTCCTGGATCCTATTTCAGACAAACTCATATAATTTAGGCCATTGAGGGTCAATTCAACAACAAGAAAGCCTCCTCTAATTGCCAATTGTCTCTTATTCCAGAACACTTGTAACATCCCAAACTCTTGCAGATATTACTTCCCTGCTGGACTGCTCAAAACCAGAAATACTAGGTCTGATAAAAATTAAAGTGATCATTGATTAAGTGGTTGCCCGTGCTAAGTCAAGACCAAAGAGTTCTCTGAATGACTCTACCTAATTAAATTACAATAAAGTATAATGGAAAGGTGGCTGTGTTTGACTCAACAGAGCCAAATACCAAAAGTATTCAAAACCAACAATTCACCCAAAAAACTCTTCTGATCTACACACACTCCGTCATTCCTTTAGCATTCATCAACTTTGCAGAAATTATGTATTACACTTCCAATATGAAATATCCATTATTTTGGGTACCATCACCATAATTAACACGCTGCTGCTGTAAACCACCAATGAACTACCATTACCTCACCACCTTCTGTGAATACACTTGAGTCCAGGAACTGGATGGGTCTAGTCTCAACAACAGATACAATCTACTACCTATAAGAATGACACTGACAATGTAAGGACATTAAACTCTGTTAATCACCCACCATGCCTTTTATTAGGAACTATGTTAATTAACACTTCACCAGAACAACAGAAAGTCCTCTTGTACCTCAGATACTTTCTGATAGCTTTTTTCATTGAAGATACCCAATTCTGACACAGAATACTTAAACAACTACCTATTAATTGTCAGCCTCTTCTACCATGCCAAATTACTACAGACAGTGGTAAATACCTAACTTATTACCCATCTGGAACAGAACAACTTTCATAGTAAGTTACAGTCTGTGTTCTTGTGGTGAAGAATTGAGATATTTCTGATGAACCTTCATGAAAAACTGTTGACAGTACTAAACCATGGCCATGAATACACCTTATTATCTCAGTGGAATCCAACACTGTCACCCAAATATCTGCAAAAAAGAAGCACTATTTAATCATGCATCTCTTTGATAATTTGTCCTACCATGTAAAACTGGTTTCTTACCTTTCCACCTCAACCAATGTTTACTGTGCTATTCCATAAGAGTTGCCATTGTCATCACTAAAGTCAATGTCTATATCATGACCCTCTGAGGCATCTTTGACAGCTTCAATATGGTTTGACCAAATGTATACAGGCAACAGCTAAGTCTCATAAGACCATTGAAGGTATCAGGGGATGCTGACTGAGTCATGCATTGCACACGGTTCTAAAGCTAGATGAATCAGGAGAGTGTTTATCTTAAAACACCCAAGACTGAGATCCTCCTAGTAGACCATTGACAACCCATGTTTCTTCCATACAACTGGCCACTCATCGTAGGGCATTCTCTATCTGCCAATAAATATGGTTATAGCTTGAGAGTCATAATCAACGCACAACAGCAACTATCACTTGTCATGTGTGTTCTTCTTTCACTGATATCACAGGAAAGTGGAAACATAGAGCCCGATTTAGATTTTTGTAGAGGGTTACTCCATGACAAAAGTGATGCATATCTGGTCCGCTTTATTACAAGTGCCATAAGATATATGGCACTTGTAATAAGGTGGCTGGGATATCCTTCATGTTTGTGATGAAATAACCTGCCTTCCAAATTCTAAATCAGACCCTTCTCCTTTTGCTCTTTCATCCCAGTGAAATTACAGGACCTTAGAATCTAAATAAATCAAATGAAGTACCCATGACATTTGACACCGATGCCATCCCAAGAAGTGACATCAATGAAGTGAAATCTGAAAACCTACATTTAGCAAAAGGTTAATACGATGGCAAAATAATCTCTTTGCCACCTGCTGGATTAACTCTTTCTTGTCAAGGCTGCCAGAGGTAAGGGCAAATCTTTTCTGTAGCCACTGTGTTGCCTAACGCTACTTAATATAATGTGGATGCCACAGGCATCCCCCTGAATGGCCACTAAATAGAGGAAAAGACAAGTGGCATAAAAAACATCCAACAGGAAGGAGAAATCAATTAGAAAATAATTGGGAAACTTAGCACTGTAGGCCCTGGGCTGTAGTAGGTTAAGCCTGGATCCAGCTAGAGAAAGATACCTGGAGATCTAACTGCAAGAAATCCTTTCGGAGAACAAGAGTCCCAATGGCAGGAAAGGAGGAGCAAAAGTAACCAGGGGGAAAACCTACCTCCACAGTTACTAGAGCGTTTATGACGCTTGGTATTGGTCATTCCAGCTCCTTATATGGGGATAAAGAGAAAATGAAGACATATAAAAAGAAGGAAGTGGCTGTTGTCCCCAAGTAACACCCATGGAATTTGGCACATTCCAAGATTTACAACATGCTATAAACCTCGGAATGTGTCAAAAGCCTACGTGTCCGCAGGGGTGGTGTAAGAGTTGCTTTGTGAAGCAAAGTGTCCCTTCCTCCACAAAAACAAACTGATTTGAATGCAAACACCCTTGCACCATGGTGCCTGTATTGGCACATGGCAGGCATTTGTGCGCCAGCTCTGTTAACCCCTTCCAGGCTCATGACGAGCTGGGCTCGTCATGGTGTAGCCTCCTCGCACACTGATGACGAGCCCAGCTCGTCATGGAGCATTGGTTTTTTAAAATCTCAGCATAGAAGGAGAATTCAACTAGCGCGGATGTGGTTAAAGAGGAAAGGAATGCACAGTATCTCATAGGTATGGCGCATTCCTGCTCTTTTCTTTTGACATAGGGCAGGGCAGCACAGCAGAAAGGCTTGCGGCACTGCCCTGCTCCAAAATATTGTAACTGAAGGCCAAAGTTTTCAAGGTCAGGATTTGAGAGGATAGCAGAGATTAGCCCCAACAAAGTCTTTTAACAGAATGTTTAACAAGATCGAACAGAATCATTAGAGAACCTGCCGAATTTGCCAGTATGTATGAAGAAAGATAGGAATCCAGCCTTCCCGACTCTGCACAAGTCACAAAGTTATTTACCTGCCACGGGAGAGTCAAACTGACTGAGGAGTTTACACACCACAACCTCAAACCTCTGGCACCCATGGAAGAATAAACATCTAATAGGTGTGCAAGGTTTGCGAGGAGGAAGGAGACTTGGAATTGGGAGAAATAACTGATAATCTAATGTTGATGTCTTTCTGTACTGTGTACACACCTGATTTTTCTCAAAATATTATTCCCTTAACCAAAAAAAGTTTAGTATTGATGTTCATTCATCTGCGCAACTTTTCTCTATTGGCCTATTCACTGGAGGATAGGTTTATGTTAACTCTTTGAACTAACTCATGTCAAATAACCCTTCAGCCCAATGGTCATTACAAGTTGCATGTTTTTGGAGAAAATCAACAACTTTCTATTATTTCGAAATGTCAGCTCAAACTTACCCACACACCTACAGATGTTTGTTACAGTTGTATTTAGTCATGAGCATTACATTTTAGATTACTCAATAGTCCAAAAAACAAAAGAGATCATATTTGTTGCTCACACTTTTTCAATTAAACCTCTAAGTTTTACTCATTCACAAACATTACCTTTTATATGATTCAATACTCCAAGAAAACAAAGGTTGTCATATTAGTTGGTCACATGTATTCCAAAAATGAAACCCCTCTGTTACCCAAGATAGTAACCTATCTTTTGACAACTTTCAAATCCATCTGGAAAACCCAATGAGCATGAACTCTCTGCCCTAGTGTTCCTCACTGAGACGCACAATCTTGAGCGGGAGTCTGATGAGAAGCCCGCATTCGAGACTGCGCTACCTTTTGTTTACATTCTGATGTACTAATATCAGTAATGTCAGACTTCCCTTAAGTCTCATGCAAAGGTGGAGATACAATATACAAAGAGGCTAAATCTGAAGGTAGCAATTGATGTTCCCTCACCACTGAGGATCCAAGGTATCTGGGAGAACAATTCCTCGCATGTTCAAATCAGACTTTCAGGCCCACCTTCAGATAGTCATTTTCACTCACTATTATTCCTATAATCTTCCATTTGTGACCACTTTTTTATTCTAGACAGCAACCCATGGATGCGCTGGCAAGACCAAGCTCTGCACACACCAATCAGGAGCAACACAACACTGAGATGATGACGCAACTGCAACCAGGAGTCTGCCTGTGGCTTTGCTGACCATATATAACATTCACTTACACTTGTTACTTTACTTACCATGCCAAGTGCATCTTCGTTCATCTAAGTAGAGCAATTGTATTCAACTATAGCCTTGTATGCTCAGGCACAGCCTTACATGACTAAAGACAACCACAAATTGCCAAGAACGAACTATATATGTATTATGCTAACTTCTACTTTCATAAATAGCCTCAAATTGCCAGGGTCAGCTTTAATATGTTCAATCTTAGTCTCAAATGCCCAGGCATAGTCTCACATGTTATCAGAACCATATATTTAAATACATTTAAATACAACTTAATGTGTCTGAGACAGCTTTATTAATTTTTTTCCTAATCAGCTGTAGTTTCTGTGGTTATTTTGTGTTGAAAAAGTACTAATTTGATCCCAGTGACCCTCAAACTTCAGGACATTCTTTAATCCATTTTACCCTGAAAAGCTTGTGTAGTTAATTGTCTATATCGAGCCTAATGGCTTTATGGATCAATACCCAGCATATTTTGAAATGGCAGAGTCATGATATGTTTTCTAATTTTTTCTAGAAACACAGAGGTCAATCTTCTAGATGCTATGGATCAGCGACCCAGTCAATGTGCCAGTTCGAATCAGAAAACCAATTGTACTGCAACCACGCCACAAACCACTGAGTAATAGTTGAGCAATATCTGTTTCAGGTAATGATCAATCCAACTAGATATTACAAGGATAGTTAGTGGAATCCCAAACCCTCTTTCATTAAGAAATTAAACACTGAAGAATACTAGACCACAAGTGATACATTAAAAAAATATTTTTTACATCTAAATTATAGTCTAGTGCACCCAAAATGAATTGTTCCCACAAGGAAGACAAATAAAAAGGTAGTAGAAATGGGATTGCTGTTATAATTTGATAGCACTCTTTCACAAACGTTGCTACTTCTATGTGGTAATCTGATTCTAGAACAGCAGAAAATAAAATGTATTTCAAGTTTCAGAGATGGTAAACAACTGCACACCTATTTGAACAATAGAGTTTATGTTCAATGCAATAGTAAGTTCCCCTATTCTCCTCTCACAAGCCATTTCCCCTGATAAGTCAGCAAGTGAAGGCAATGTGTTTCCCATCTGGGTAGTCTTCAACTGGACCCAGAGATATAATCCTGTACAGCCCGTCGCAGTGTTGCTTGGAGTGAAGATAACCAAACACCCTTCACTCTTCATGTTCGTTTTCTATAACCTTATTTCATTGTTGTTATTTATTAATTTATTTATTTATTTATTTGCAGGTTTGTACCGCGCTGGCTTCGACTCCCGAAGGAGTATCTCCGCGTCTTTGGCCTCTACAACATAAGTTTAGGGGAAGGAATAGTTTAGCAGCCATTCTACTGCTGAAATAAGAAGGTCTTCAGCATTTTTCTAAAAGGGAAGTGTTCTGCACATAGCCTGAGAGATTTTGGGAGACTATTCCAAAGGGAGGGTCCGGCTACAGATAGCGCTTTGGTTCCATGTCTGGCCTTTTTTGCTCTAGGTACACAAAGAAGGCCTTGCTCACTCGACCTAAGTGTCCGGGGGGTATGTAGGGGATACATTTGGTGGACAGGTATGCAGGACCCATCCCATTAAGGCTTTTATGTATGGTGCAGCATACTTTGAACTTGGCTCTCTGTTTGACCAATAACCAATGTAGTTTTGTCAGCAGTAGTTTGGAAGGCGTACGAGGAGGGGCGTTCAGGAACAAGCGAGCAGCCGTGTTCTGTACCACCTGAAGTCTTGTCGTGACTCCCTCGTTAGCGGACAGGAGCAGGCCATTGCAATAGTCTATTCAACTCAGGATTAGAGCTTATACCAGCGTCCTTCTAGTTGCATCTGGTAGTAGGGGGAAGATTTTACACAGCATGCCAATCACATGGAAGCAGGCTCCCACTACCTGGTTGCCATGTTGTTTGAGAGTGAGTTCCTGATCTAATCTGACTCCCAGATTCTTGACTATTTGTTTGGGTTTGGGTACTGGTCCCAGATCTTGTGGCCACCAATCCGGAGTCCAAAGTAGTTTTGCTTCACCAAACAACATGACTTCTGTCTTTCCAACGTTGCATTGCAAGTAGTTGGAAGACATCCAGTGTGCCACTGCTTTCATGCCCTGAGAGAAGGAGTTCCTAACGTCGGGGGTAAAGATCTTAAAGGGAAAGAGGAGTTGCATGTCATCCGCGTAAGATATAGGGATGAATCCGTACGTTCTCATGATGTTAGCCAGGGGTGCCACATATATGTTAAAAAGCGTGGGGCTCAGGTATGAGCCTTGTGGCACCGCCTTGGAGATTTCAACTTCCTCTGACCGATACGCGCCCATTGTTACTTGCTGGGTGCGGTTTGTTAGGAAACTCCTCAACCATGCCAGAGCCTCGTGCTTCAGGCCAATGTTAGCTAGCCTGGCAGTCAGGATGGAATGAGATACGGTGTCGAATGCTGCAGACAGATCTGCAGCATTGTTTTTTGTGTTTTTTGTAATTTTGCAGACAGATCCAACAGCACCAGGATAACGGAGTGGCCCCTATCCTGGTACATGTGTAGATGGTCTGCGACTGACATCAGGGCAGTCTCGGTACTGTGTCTAGGCCTAAAGCCCGATTGTGAGTGGTCCAACACTCCTGCAGATTCAATGTATTTAGACAAATTTCTGTTAACAAATTTTTCAATAATTTTGCCTAAAAAAGGGAGCAGGGATATAGGCCAGAGGTTGGTTAGCTCACTCCAGGGAGTCGCAGTGTTTTTCCTGAGTGGCCTAACCAGTGCCTTTTTCCATTCTTGTGGAACCTGTCCTGTGCTTAGCGAGAGGTTTATTAGCCTCTGGATAGCAGGTCCCAGTTCCATTGCCAGTGTGGGCATAACATGCGCAGGGATAATATCCTTCTGGCAACCACTCTTTATCTGGGAGATGAGTACTAATACTTCCTCAATCGAGATAGGGGGAAATACAGAGAGGGAGTGCATGACAGGCGGTTGTATTTCCGTATTTAGAATTGGGTCATTATCATTCCTACTGGTTTGATTCGAAAGTATGATTTTGTCATAAATTGTATCAATTTTTTGAGTAAAGAACTGAGAGGTATTATCGCACAATTGCTGTGAAGCCACTTCCGGGCTTTCGCAAGCTGTTGGTTTTGTAAAGGTCTGTAAGATCTGATATAGTGCTTTGGGGTTGTTACCAGCCGCCGTTAGCTGTGATGCAATATGATTTTTCCGCGCAACGCGAATGGCTTTATTGTATGTTGTCAAGGAGCTCCTATACAGTTGTTTGTCTCTGTCTTGACGGGAGGCCCTCCATCTTTTCTCTAGTTTTCTGGCGGCTTGTTTAAGTGATCTGAGGTGCTCCGAAAACCAGATTTCCTGTTTATGTGCAGGTCTGGGTTTAAAGGTTTTTAGTGGAATGATCCCATCTATAGTTTTGAGTACCATTTCTTCGTATTTGTTTAAGGCATTTTCAATGCTCTCGTTGGCGCATGGTGTCGGTGCTACAAATTTATTATTAAAGGCTTGCTGGGTCAGTTTGTGCCAAGGTCTTCTTTTGCTTGGTAGGGCAGTGTGTCCCATATCATGCAAAATAGGAGTTGGGGTATAAAATTCAATAATGAAATGGTCTGTCCATTCTACCTGATAGGGGGGTATACACTCGACCTGTAGGGAATTGGTTAAAACTAAGTCTAACGTGTGTCCGGCCTGATGAGTAGGCCCGGTATTAACCTGCCTTAGACCCAGTGAGTTGAGGTCTGCCATTAATGTATGCACCTCAGTACTGTTGTCTAACTCACTGAGGACATTAAAATCACCTAGGAGTAGGAAGTCGGAATTGTCATGTATATGGGGTGCCAATGTCTCCATCAATGCAACAGATAGATTGGAGCATGGACCGGGGGGCGGTAGATTAGTGCTCCCTTTCTACTCTTTTTAGATGAAATATGAATTTTAAAAATCATAAGTTCTAATTCGGGGGTGCATATCTCATCCAGCACAGTGACATTAATTTCTTGTTTGTGGACAATCGCTATTCCACCTCCAATTTTAATAGGACGGTCCAGCCTAACAATTTTGTAGCCCACTGGGATTCCCAAGGTTATGGCAGGGACTGAGTGAGGTTTAAGCCATGTTTCCGTCAGGAAGCACAGGTCTGGTTCCTCTGAAGAAATCAGATCCCATACTTCTATGGCGTGTTTTGGTAATGATCTGATGTTACATAGCAGGTTTTTATTTTTCAGTGGAGTACGAGTAACCTTTTTGTTTAACGGGGTGGAGTTGTAGGCCAGTATAACATTTTCGGGGGGGGGGGGGGGGGGGCAGCGTTCAGGGAGAATATCAGGGGTGTATCTAGCCCCTGCAACTGTCTCAAATTGAGTTTTACAATGGCGGCATGTAAAAGGACCCTCTGAACTGCCCTCCACCATGTTAGGACACTCTATAGAAAGATGGTTTTGGATGCTTAGTAATACCTGTGAGGAGTAGGTTAATCGTGAAACTGCGGGTATTGCCATAGCCCCAGGCCCCTGGCCTCGTCCTGTCGCGGATGGGCGCAGACGGGCTGGTCTTTGGCTTGTCTTCGGCGCTGGCTAAGGCGCCCCACTGCGCGCAACCGCTGGGCGCTAGGGCCAACGAGGGCTAAATAGCTCTGGGAAGTGGAGAGCTGGAGCGCTAACCGCTCGCCTTCCTGTGCGTGTCTTGCTCTTGCCTGCCCCGCCCTCCGCTCAACGGTATAGGCTACTGAGTCGGACCAGGGCGGGCAGGCTTGAGTATTGGGCAAAGACAGCCGGTGATGCCGTGGGAGCCCCTCTGAGCCCTGTCAGGCGCGAGTGCATCAACAATGACAAAGAGTGATAACACACACTTAACGCTATGAGTATTCAAAATGAGTACATCAATTTTAAACACGGTCTATACGGGTTAGTGCTGGGATTTTAAAATTCTAAAATCAATTTTAAAATACGATCGGTGCGGGGTCAGTGCTGGGACAATTAAAATTATTACATCAATTTCAATTCCAATCAGTGAAAACTCTTAGCATAAATAATTAACAAAAATCGGTCTGATGTTCTTTCACTTATTTTAATTCTGTGAAACTATATTCTTTTGAATAACAATACATTAGGTAGATACTTGTCAATCTTCTAATAACTCTTCAAAATCAATATGAAAACACGTTAAATAAAGCAGTCACCATTTTGATTAAATACTGTGTGTATATTCACGTGAAAATGATTATCAAGTAGCAGAAATAATAATATAAACTGTATCTGCATCATATTAATCACATGCATTCACTTATGATTGATTGACAAGTACATGCAACTCAAGCAGGGGAATAGCATACATAGAAAAAAATGTAATATTAATGACATCCCAGGAATGGTAAGAAAAATACACATAATCAATATATTTGTAGATTATTATAGAGCATTATGCACAATATAAATGAAGGAAGCATTTTCTAATTATTGTGGCTGAGTACAAACATTATATATCAGACAAAAGTAAAAGGTGCAAACTGTCCCTTTGTGAACCTTTCCTTCATGTAACTTCTGAAAAAGAAGGAACCGTTACTTGCACATTGAACCAAGTTTGCCAAACAGCAGAGGGATAAGGTGTCAGTTCAGTGATGCTTTTGGATTTGTTGGTGGCATTTGATAATGTCTCCTTGTCTTGCTCACCTAGAGACATCAATGTCTGTGTATAAAGGGTTCACTTAAATTCTATCTCAAACGCTTACTTTTCAAACTATGTCTGAATATATGACAGTTGCTCTTTAGTAGTGTTGCCAAAGGTTTGTTCTTATCCCAAATATATTCATATTTTTTCACCCACTAGCAGAACTTGTTACATTCTTTGGACAGCAGTTTCCTATTTTCAGAGGACAACATAGCAACATGATCTCTAGCATCTATTATTCATTATTGGGTTTCTACCACCTGTTAATATATGAAATCTAAGTTATCAAATGTGAATTTCCAAATGTGAATGGTAATAAGACAAAGGGATCAATGTCAAGATAACAGCTTTGGACCTCTGACATCTTGCACAGTTGAATAGGGATGTGCACTAATATTGAAATTAAAGTGTGTATTCTGGAACCCATTTTGTCCTCAAGAACCTCACAACAGTAATGGATACATATATGAATTCATAACCTTACCATAGAAATAATTAAATGGCTATGTAAGACATCAAACGGTATTAAAACCAAATTAATTTGCATCTCTTTAAGTTGAGAATTACCTACGTACACATTTGTTTAGTTTAATAATACAAAATATTACAAGTGCACAGTATTGTAAGGTCAGTAAACAAGAAACAGAATAGTGGAATAGTGCTGGTACATGTACAGAGATGTCTGTTTGTTTTATTTTCTAGTTATTTTGAAGTCTTAGTAACTGGTAAAGTTGATACAACTGTTATTTTATTAGCTCATTTTTAATGACTGGAGGTAGTAAATGTTTCTTGTGAGAGTGTTGCTATGTTGTTAGATTTATGTTATTACATAGTGTGTTGTAAGTGTCGTTGATTGATGTCAGTCAGTCTGTGAATAGTTGCATGAATGTCTTAGTGTAAAACGTTAGGATGCGAGAAGTAAGTGATTAGAATATGTGGTAGTGTTAGCTGAGTCACATTGTCTATTAATTTCCAGGATACAGCTGTTATGAAAGACCATTTCATATTTAACAGGCAGATGTTTGGTGACTTCTTCAATGTTGTCAAATTCAACATAAACGTAACTTGCCGATGTTCACAAAATTAACACCTGAGAGTAGGCATTAGATATAGACACTGCAAGCTGCAGAGGAGGCGAATAGGTCTTGGGACCCATGATGACTGTGTGACTACTGGGCAAACTACCCTCCGGAGATTCCTATCAGGCATCAGACGTCCACTAAATAAGTGGACCCTCTTCTAAGAAAGGCTATTATGGTAGTGTACTGTGTATGTGTGTTGCATGGTATGAATGATTAAATAAATAACCAGCCAACCCTTCTCAAAAGGGTATTTATAGGGACATACTGATCCTGAGGAAAGCCACTGGATTGGGGTATGTGGCAGAAACTAGTTGATCACACCTAAGAGCCAAAGAGTGATAGTAATTCCGACTAGCCCATTTTCCCCAGTTGTTAACCTTGTCAGGTGGACCCGTGAATAAATACTGATTTGGGCACCGCTCAGGCACATTTAAAAATTACCTCATATATATATACCACACCCTTTTTCCTTAAAAGAAAAGGGGTTGCAGCATGCCCTGACCATCCGAGGGCAGGGCAGACTCAATCATGAGGCATGCCACTGGATAAAATTCAGTGTGGGAGATTATCTTTAACAAAAAGGACTTTCCTCTAAATTCAGTGGGTCCAGCCTAGATGACTTGAGGTTAGCTCTGTCTTTATTGTGACACGTCAAATTTAACATAAACATAACTTGCCCTTGTTCACAAAAATACCACCATTAGATATAGAAACTGCAGAGCTAGAGGTAGATTAGTTATGAATGTTTAGGTAGGTTGATAATGTAGGTATGATAGGTTAGGTATGGTAGACAAGTATAGTAGGTTGGCATGATAGGTTTATGGTATGCATGTTGGTTTGAGTAGATTTGGTTTAGGAGGTAAGTATGATAGGTATGCTTAGGTATGATCAGATAGGTGCGATAAGTATGGTAGGTACAGAAGTAGGTTAGTTATGGTATATAGCTATGGTAGTTGCCTGTGGTAGATACAGTAGGTAGGTAGGTACAATAAGTGTGGTAGGTAGGCATGACTGGATGGGTTTGGTCGGAATGGCAGTTAACTTATGTTTGATAGAATAGATATGCCATGCATATGTTCGGCATGGTAGGTAGGCATTAGTAGGTATAGTTAGGTAGGATAAAGTTTAGTTATGATGGGTTATGTATGGTAGGTTGGTAATGTACATAGGTGTGGCAAGTATTAGAGTTATGTGCGATACCAATGTTAGGTAAGGAAGTCAGGTGTGATAGGTATGACATGTAGAGATAGTAGGTAGATATGGTGGATAGGTATGGTGAGTTAAGTGTGATTGGAAGGTACAATAATTATGTGAGGCAGGTAGGTACAGTATATATGGTAGAACTGATTAGAAAGTAGGTATTGTGGGTAGATGTGGTATGTAGGTATGCATGTAGGTTTTGTAAAGTAGGTAGGTAGGAAGGTAGATTAGATGTGGAAGGTAGATACAGAAAATATGGTAGGTGTGGTAAATAGGTAGGTGTGGTACATATAATAGATAGGTATGGTAAGTTAGATGTAGCAGGTAGAATACAGTAGGCTTGCGAGGTATTTGTGAAAAGAATTAGCGCAGAATTTTCAAGCACTTCCAAATCAGTGTGTTACTCACTGCTGCTGAAGGACAATAATCCAGAAACACATCTGCTCAGTGCTACACAGGACTGGCTGCACCACACATTTTAAACATTACAATACTTGTGAGTAAACTCAGGAAACTGCTATCATGCACTGCCTTTACCATAATGAGTCTTGGAGAAAATGAGTGTTGGTATGCCAGCCAGTGTGCTGCCCCCCATTTGATATATAGGGTACACTACCTCCCCTTAAAAAATGTTACAAAGACGTTTTTTTTTTTTTAATGCATCCCGTTTTCCTTTAAGGAAAAAGGGTTGCATTAAAAAAAAAACTGCTTTATTGAAAAGCAGTCCCAGACATGGAGGTCTGCTGAGCCCAGCAGGCCACCATACCTGGGAGGGCCTGCCATTCTCAATGGGGTCGCAAATTGCGAGTGCCTCATTAATATTCATGAGGCATGCAATTTGCGACCCCATTGAGAATCGCAAACAGTGTCGCAGACATGTTTTACATTGGAAATTACTACTCGCAATTGAGCGCAAATTGTGAGTCGCAATTTCCAATGGTCGTAAATCTGGCCCTTAATGTTTGGAAAACAGGCATTGTAGGTAGGTGTTGTACATTTGGTGTGGTAGGTAAGGTATGAACGGTAGCTACGTGTGTTAGGCAGGTATGGTGGGTTAGGTATAGTAGATTAGACATGGTCTATTTGCAGTGTTTTTGGTTTACAGTTATTTTACCTGTGTATGTGTAGTACACCCCTACCTTCTGGATCGCGACCTGCTATATGTCATTTATGGGGAAGATACAATTGATTTTCATGTTATTTCTGACTGGCAAAATATTTGGAGTACACTAGGCATGACATTCATCAAGGGAAGTAATAAATGACTGCGTCACCCTTGAGCACTGTAACAAAAATCCCTTGGCTGATGTATGTCAACAGGTTAATGAAGGATATTGAAGCAGATTTCCAAACTAAGATACCAGCGAATATACTACAGTTTAGCAAGAAAGAACTAAAAGCTATTCTTATCTATAATCGAGCAGAAGAGTGGGAACTAAGAGAAAGGCAAAAAAAACAACAATTACCTGGAATCTGAGTTCCATGCTACTTTCTGAGGGTCACAGATGTTCAGAAAAGATTTTAGCTCACCAGGTTTCGATTAAGTATTGTACATCGTCTTGCAGCCATCCCAAAAAGAGATATTTGGTACAATAGTCTCCCTAGATGCCCGTGTGATGGAGTGTCAGTACAACCTTCAATGCACTTTACACTTTTCTATGGTTTTTACAGTGAAATTAGGTAATGTGTTATGCGTCCTGTCCTATTATCAAAGAATTGTACAATGCACCAGGATGCTTAGAAATGTTTATGTACCTTCGAGACTGAATATATTTGATATGCTGTTTCCCTCTATATTAGTGGTGCTATAAGAGAAAGGAACTCCCTTAAATATGCCAATTTGCTGTGTGACTATGATTAGCTATGCTGCTTTATATTGTGTTTTTTCTCTTTTTTTGCTATTACTCTGTATGTGATATCTTTTTTATTTTTACCTGTTCTTAATAGTGAATTTTATTATTTACAAAGTGAAATTTTGGAAGCTGTATTTAATTTTGTATGCATTTATGATTAATTGGACTTTAATCTTTTTGCACGATGTATGTTTCGACCCAGAATCTTCGTGGGCCTGTATCCTACTTCACCCCAGCCCTGCCTTTTAACAGATTAATATACTCTGTTCACCATCAAGAAACAGCAAATAACTTGCGAATCTATGAGAGACATGACCCATTGTAAGACTGGTGCTATTGTAAACCACGACTAGTTTACTAAGGATATAACTATATGCAATTGAGTTTTCAAATGTATTCTTTGATTTCCCTCCCTAGTATCTGTTCTATTCTCATGAGCACTCTCCTTTTTCACACTGCCCCTGGAGCAACCCTTTTGCTATTTTGAAGCATTGTCTACAGTGATCTGTTATAATAACTGTGAAATTAAACAGTCACTATTGAAGCTATGTAAGGTGCTTGTATTTTTTTTAGCAGCCTTGTTTACATTACAGCTGGCAACCCTGCATGATGCACTGAGGTACTCACTGGTGGCAATGCTGCCTAGGGTGGCCACTAATGTAATATTGTTTGAGGTGGTCACTTTGCACCATTAATAATAGTAGTATCTCCGAGTGTTTTTCAATTCACATATATAGCTCTTATTAAAAAATAGGTTGGAGATTTCCACTCCAGGAAATCCCTCTGACGCTGAGCGAACCCACAGCAACAAAAACATACCGAAATTCCATCCCGATGACTGTGAGCAGTGATGTATTATTGTAGATTTTTAATTTGTATACTAACCCATCAATAACTAACATGGGATGAGAGCCAATTCACCATATCTTTATTTTTGTTGCTTTCATTCGGGGCAACTTATAAATTGCAGCAGCTGAGCAATGACCACATCAGCTTTAATGCCTTCATTTATATGCAAATTGCAGTAAAATAGCTGTTGTAATGCAATGCGCTCAGTCTCGTTGACATATACGTCCCACTGATGTAGGGGAAGCAGCTGTAGACTTACATTAACAGAGCCCCTCCAGCGTTCAAGAAGTAAGCTAGGGTCGTGTAAATATAAATTATCTCAGCTTCGACATACTGTTCACCCCAACAAAGGAAGGATTTAACCGAGTCAATGCATGGGATTGATTCTCTGTTCTACATCAAAAATGTAGGGCATTTCAGTGTAGTAATGAAAGGATGCTAAATATTATGTTAGGTTTTATTAAACAAATAAATAAGGGGCGGGTTGTAGATAGGAGTGATGGTGTGGTGGGAAGGAACTGGGATGGATAACTCGGAATGTGGTGGGTGGCAATACCCCAGCCTAATAGAACTCATATGACACATTTAAGTGTGCAAATCCAACCATCCAATTGGGGTACGGGATAAAAAAGATTTTAAAAGTGAGGCTAAATGGACTACTTAAAGCACAGTGCTTGAAAGTAGTTGTCTACAGAGCCAAAGGTTTTACATGTATTTCTGAAAGGTGCACCCATGAAAAATATTCCAATAATTGGAGTGCATTTTCTGTAAAATGCTACAGGCAGGTCAAATAACAGAAGTCTTCGATATGACGCTGCTGCTATCATTAAAAAAACATAATAAAGCAACTTAGGGGCTCATTACGATGTTAGGTGGAAAGCCTCCGCCTGAAACCGTCTTGATTTTGGGACCAACCGGCTTGCGGTCAGCGGTTTCACCCGCCAGATTACGATGCGGCCGAACACTGTTTGGTTCGATTCCCATTATTTCCTATAGGAACTCGAGTTACGCTAGAGAACCGGCCTTAACACAAGCTCCTATGGTGAAATGGGGTCTGTGTGGAAAACCCTGTACCATGTGGCAGGCACCCCATGGTGCCTATCACACAGTGCAGGGTTTCAGGGGTGGGTACCTTAGGTACCCCATCAGCCAGCAATCGTAGGGTGTGGGGACCAGGGGACCATGCCAGGGGCCCCCCAAATCAGTTTCCGACAGCTTTTCAGTGATGGACCGGGCGGGCAGGCTTGAGTATTGGGCAAAGACAGCCGGTGATGCCAATTCGGAATGACTGGCCTGTTTAGGTTCTGACAGCGAAAATCATAATCAGGCGGTCGGACTGTAAAGTGACACAGACAGACAGAAGGGCTCCAACGCGAAGCTTCTGACTGTTGGGCCGAGGCTTTCCACCAGACATTGTAATGAGCCCCTTAATTTCTATCTGCCACTTGTTTTGATTTTATCATTTGACTCCTTTCCAATAGAACATTAGCCCTGTAATGTGATTTTAAACTTCTTGGAAATGGCAGAATACTATAATGAAATGTTACTTAGATCTCACAGTCTCTGTCATTAAACAGCAGAGCTATCCATTGGGTGGCACAGACAGCACAGTAACCTCTAACAGTTTGGGGAGCACACAGATAGATGGTTGCTTTTACACCAAATGTCAGGTCTCAGGCAGCTATTGTAAATAGAGATAATAATTAGAGTTTGCCAAAGTTATTAACATTGGCCATGAAGTAGGGAAACCATTGGATAGTGGGAGGGAAAAAATAACTATTCCCACTCCAGAGAGTGCAACAGTAGGGAAAACGTTGGATAGCATAGGGGTAAAAATTACTATTCCCACTCCAGAGAGTGCAACAGTAGGGAAAGCGTTGGATAGTGGGAGGATAAAAATGACTATTCCCACTCCAGAGAGTGGAACAGTAGGGAAAGCGTTGGATACCGTAGGGATAAAAATTACTATTCCCACTCCAGTGAGTGCAACAGTAGGGAAAGCGTTGGATAGCGTAGGGACAAAAATTACTATTCCCACTCCAGAGAGTGCAACTGTAGGGAAAGCGTTGGATTGCGTAGGGGTAAATATTACTATCCACTCCAAACAGTGCAGATAGTAATTAGAGTTTGCTAAAGTTATTAACATTGGCCATGAAGTAGGGAAACCGTTGGATAGCGGGAGGGAAAAAATAACTATTCCCACTCCAGTGTGTGCAACAGTAGGGAAAGCGTTGGATAGCGTAGGGACAAAAATTACTATTCCCACTCCAGAGAGTGCAACAGTAGGGAAAGCGTTGGATTGCGTAAGGGTAAATATTACTATCCACTCCAAACAGTGCAGATAGTAATTAGAGTTTGCCAAAGTTATTAACATTGGCCATGAAGTAGGGAAACCGTTGGATAGCGGGAGGGAAAAAATAACTATTCCCACTCCAGAGAGTGCAACAGTAGGGAAAACGTTGGATACTGTAGGGGTAAAAATGACTATTCCCACTCCAGTGAGTGCAACAGCAGGGAAAGCATTGGATAGCGTAGGGGCAAAAATTACTATTCCCACTCCAGAGAGTGCAACAGTAGGGAAAGCGTTGAATAGCATAGGGGTAAAAATTACTATCCACTCCAAACAGTGCAACAGTAGGGAAAGCGTTGGATAGCGTAGGGGCAAGAGTGCAAAAGTAGGGAAAGCGTTGGATAGTGCAGAGGTAAAAATTATTATTCCCACTCCAGAAAGTGGAACAGTAGGGAAAGTGTTGGATACCGTAGGGGTAAAAATTACTATTCCCACTCCAGTGAGTGCAACAGTAGGGAAAGAGTTGGATAGCGTAGGGGCAAAAATTACTATTCCCACTCCAGAGAGTGCAACAGTAGGGAAAGCGTTGGATAGCTTAGGGGCAAAAATTACTATTCCCACTCCAGAGAGTGCAACAGTAGGGAAAGCGTTGGATAGCGTAGAGGTAAAAATTTCTATTCCCACTCCAGAGAGAGCAACAGTAGGGAAAGAAATGATTTAATATTAAAATAAGATTAAATTAATTATCAATACCAATAAATAAATAATTAGAAATAATGACCATTTAATAACAATTAATTACCAGTTAAAAAAATTATTACCGAATAATAAATTAATTACCAATAAATAATTCATTATCAATTAATTATCAATACATATAAATAAAAATAAAAATTAACTTTATTACAATTAAATTATTTCCCACCCAATTCCCCTATAAACCCACAACCCGCTCCTAGTAATGAAAAATACAATTAACATAATTATCAACTAATCAATTAATAAAAATTATTTAGCAATTTATAAAAAGTAATGACCAATTTATAAACATTACTAGCAGCCCGTCCCGACGCTGTCCGGGTATGAATTGCTGCCGGCCAGTAGTATATTGTTTTGTAGGATTTCGTTTTGATAGCATTTCTTATCTGTGACAGGCCTATGAAACGCTCCGATTCAGAGTGGACTGCTGATGCACTTAACAGTGCGCGTTCAGTAGTGTGTGAACTCGAGTTTCCCTACTTTATTTTTCCTTGCAATATTATATAGCGCAAACTCAACAACATGGCATGAGCACAATTTACATTACAGAAGAACACATTCATTTGTGGTAGGCACGGGGAGAAAAAGCGATTTGCCTGGAATCACAGGATGTTGAGCTGATGCCGATATTCGAACGTAGCTCCCCAGCTCTAAAGTACGCAATTCTAGAACTTGTGGCGGGAGGTGTGTCTAAAAGTGTATGACGGTGTTGGACATCAATGAGAGAGACCTGTGCATTTTTCAAATATGTAGTGAAAAAATATGAGTATGTTGCTGGAGATGTGGGCCGCCGTGCCACCAATGTACTTACCGGGGAAGGGTAAACACGCATTATTCCGTAACTTTCTTTCCGCATACCATCACTCAGCATACTTTCATTACGAAAGTACCATGACTCCGCAATGCCATTATAACGCATGGCATTACATTTTATATGCTTTTACCATGCATACATTAACAACGAAATTCGTTGTAAATGCATAAATGGTAAAAGCATGTTTTTTTTAATGTTTGGATAAGGTAAGTATGGGTATGGGGGTATATGTTTTGGAGTACTGAGGTATATATTTTGGGGTGTTTGGGTATTTTAAGGGTTCAGATATAGTTTTGGGTTATGGGTTACAGGGGTAGTTTTAGGGTTTAGGGATAGGTATGAGTTTTGGGGTACAGGGGTATTTTTAGGGTTCAGGCCTAGGTTTGGGGTTTGGCGTATAGGGGTATTTTTAGGGTTCAGGGGTAGGTTTGGGTTTTGGGGTACAGGGTTTTTTTTAGGGTTCAGGGCTAGGTTTGGGTTTTCGGGTAGAGGGGTATTTTAGGGTTCAGGGGTAGGTTTGGGTTTTGGGGTACAGGGGTATTTTTAGGGTTCAGGGCTAGGTGTGGGTTTTGGGGTACAGGGGTATTTTTAGGGTTCAGGGCTAGGTTTGGGTTTTGAGGTACAGGGGTATTTATAGGGTTCAGGGCTATGTTTGGGTTTTGGGGTACAGGGGTATTTTTAGGGTTTAGGGATAGGTTTGGGTTTTGGGGTACAAGGTATATTTATAGGGTTAAGATGGGTTAGTGTTTAAGGGTGTTGGGGTATTTTAAGGAGTAGGGTGGGTTATGATTATGGCGTGCAGGGGTATTTAAAGGGAGCAGGGTGGGATTAGTTTTTAGGGTGTAAAGGGTAATACAATAAAATAATAAATACAAATAATATAAATAATGCAATTTAAAAGAATAAATGTTTTAATTAAATTTAAAAAATGTATATATATATATATATAAATATATATATATATCTATATACATATATATATATATAAATACACATATATACAAACATATATTTGATGTTTTAATAATGTACTTTTACAATGTATATGACTTTACCACACATGCATTTGCGTTATAATGGCATGCGTGATAAAGTCAAATGCGTTGTAAAAGTTTTAGAAATGATGTCTTTGCGGAGTAATAGTCACGCGTTATAAAAGTTGCGGAGTGATGGTATGCGGGATGTTGGTTTGCGGAATATCATCACATATTTCCGGGGGAGGAATAGTCCCTTTCTTGCTATTTCCGTGGAGGCAGCCCTTGTGTGCGGATGTGCGTGGCGCGAGGCCTGTGCGCAACAGAAGTGGAAAATCTCCAGTGTGCGCTTCAGGCGTCACCGGAAGTTAAGGCGAGATTACATTTCCTGCACAATGGCCCATGTTTGCGCTCCTTCTGGCCCTTGGGAATAGCGCCATGCCTGACCTCCATACAGTAAAGCAGGTGCAAGTCACTGGGAGCGCGGGGCAAGCACACCCGGAGCTGGAATGTACAGAACCTGGGAAGAAAAAACAATGAAATATTGGGCACAACGCTCGCTTTTTTTCTCCATAATCCCGCGCTATTCTGGACCTTAATTAAAAAACAATAGTAACTCTGGTTCTACTTAATGGATGTTTGTTGTTTTGGTGTCATTTTATGTATTAATATTCATTCAATTTTTCTGAACTGGTTTGTGATTTTTATTGTGTTGTAAGTTTAGTTTATTACTGTTTGAGCGATACATGAATACATTAAACATTGCTTCTAGGTTAAGCCTGACTGCGTTTGGGCCAAGCTACCAGAGGGTTGAGCACAGGTTTATTTACAGACTTTTGTGATTCACTATGACAAGGATTGTGACTATTATTTGAGATGGCTTCTCACCCCCAACTCACCTAATAGTACAATTTCTTACAGTAGCTATAGGGTCCATGAATGATTAACATCTTACCATTGTTAGTAGTCTTAAACAAAGTACTCAATGAGTTCTCCTTGAGAACAGTAGTTACAAATCTGCCTTTAGTACTGGGGACTGAAGATTCTAAAACCAGGAGTATATATTCCAAGATGACCGACCCAGACCACCAGGTGGGACATATTTCTATGCTATAAGTAATATAAACAGAATACTCCTATAGATGTTTGCACACTGTTCAACTCTGTTTTACTAATGAATGGCTAATTATATGCTTGAGACAGGGAGTATGGTTCTCCACAAGAATATGGGTGGACAGGCACCTAAGTAAAGAAAATAGTCTTACCAGGTGGAGAAGGAAGTTGGTGAAGATGAATGAATATGCTGATTGGCAACTGGCAGAGAGTCATCCTCACATAACCATACACCCTCACGCATCACACATGCCACGCATTACATCAGATGGCATAAATAGCCAACATCTTGCTAATTATGTGTACAAATACTACAGTGATGGGAACAGCTGCAATATTTGAGGCTCAACAACCTATTGAGGGGAAGTTTCAGGCCTCATCTTCTTATTGTCATTGTGTTATTTTTCAGATTTGCTATCCAACAAAGAGAGGAGGTTAGGAACTAGAGAGGGACGTGCCCATGTCGAAGGCATGAACATACAAAATGTTTTCAGGTAAATGTAATGTCCCTGCCTTACCTCAATTCTTAAATAATCACTGTGCATGTTGAAGGAGAGACGCAGACCCGGAACATGTTACGCTGCCCGCATGGAGAGGGCTAGCAGAAGGCAGATTAGTCAATGGCAATGGCAGAAATGGTGGGGCTCCACCAGTCATACCTTATTGGGTCTGGTATCACTGAAAGGAGAAAAAGAGTGGGAGAAGGAGAGGGAGAGAGAACAAGAGAGGGAAGACTATGAACAAAACAGAGATTGACAGAGAGGGGTGAAGGATAGGTAGGATAGGAAGGGGGGAAATGGAGAGTCACAGAGAGGTTTCAAGATGTCAAAGTATTTCTAAATAGAATGAAAAGACTTATCTTATGTGGCTTTAAAGTATAGCAACGATTTTGAGAGGCCTTCTTCGCAAGAGATATTGAGTGGAATAGAAATTAAAAAAATATCCAAATGCATTTCCAACCACAATTGAACTCTTTGAAGCTCAAGCTCACACAAAAACAGTCTGTGAATTATCTTCATCAACCTCAATGAAGCAGCAGAACTGACGTCAACGTCATGCTATTAATTTGCTAGTTGCTTCACAGCATGCCAGCTGGAGCAGTTATATGTCAGCCACTGCTTATTATGCATCATTAACGAGGCTGCTCTGTTCCTCAACTTGTTGCCACATTGTGCTAAGGTACTTCTGAGCATGCATGTAAGTTACATATCACATGCCAGGGTACAGCTGACGAAGCTATGGTGGCCATGCCACATGCCACATGCCAAGAAATGACTCAATATAACCACTTAACTCAGCTAGGCAACATGCACACGCAAAAGCTGTTTTGGTATTTATCAATAGAAAGATAGGCTGAGTAGATCTGGGCAATAATTATAATGCTCTTATTTTATGTGTGCCCACATTCTTTTAAGAGGGAATGCACAATACCCATTGAGGAGAAAAGGCCAAGAGCAACACATGACATCTATATGTATGGCGGCCATCATCAGAATGGAAAGTTGACCTTAATATAAAATGAATAATCAAGGCAGACAATTTTAAAAAAGTACCAGCCACCCAGAAGATAAAGCAAGGTTGACCATGTTTCAAAAAGATCACCAAGCAGCACTGGAAGAGAAAAAGCACAGCGCAGCAAAAACTAAAATAGGGCACGATTCTCCCTCGGAACCCGCTGTACGCAACATCCGTACCGTTTGAAGCAGGTTTTCCCGACCCAGCAAGTATGATTTGTGTCGGGTAAGCACAGTACAACACTTTTTTTACGGGAGCCCAAAACGTCCGGAGAAGCAGAGTTCACCTCGAAACAGGTACGGAACGCCCCCCCCCCCGGGTACGGTGTGTACACTCCATGTCTGCAGGGGTACGGTGCGTACCCCTGCGATCATGGGGTGTACGCACCGTACCCCATGATCGCAGGGTGTATGCACCGTACCCCATGATCGCGGGGTGTACGGTGCGTACACCCTGCAATCATGGGGTACGGTGCGTACACCCCATGATCACAGGGGTACGCACCGTACCCCTGCGATCATGGGGTGTACGCACGGTACAGTGTGTATGTGATTGTGTGGTTGTCCGTACAAATCGCCCTTACCTGACATGGACCATACGAATCGCATCCTCATACCCCAGTCCGGATGTACTCGTCGGGTCATATAGCATGTTTGCGAATTGTACGGTTCACTGTGAGGGTCCGTGTCGTACGGTTTCACCCTTGCAATTCGTACAGTTCGTGTCGATTCAGACGGATTGACGAGATACGGATTGTACTACGTGATTTGGACGGACGTGTATGATTCGTACGAAGAGGGCTCCGGATACGATTCGGACGGACGCTTTTTTTCCCGAATCGGAATCGCCCCCTAAATGTGTCTATGGAATCTCTAAGCATAACAGGAATAAAAGTGGAAGGTGGGCGGAAGGGGCTGTTTGCTGTGCTGCCACTTTGAAAGCCCCTCTCATTCAGATCTTCTTGAGTGCTATTAATAGATTCGCTAGTGTCATGGTCAAGGGCATGTATTGTTCTTAAAGTTGGGATGTCCGCTACTAGGAAACAAGTACTCGGTTGATGCAAAACCATAATGTTAGAGGCAGTTTCCGTGACCTTATTGAGTTTAAAATGCTTTAACAATTTTAGTTTTCTTATAAATTTGAAGACATCAATACGAGTTTGTACATATTTGAATCTGTTTTTGGACAAAAAGAAAGACCCAATGAGAGAAGTTGTGTTTCAGCTGTGGTTAGTTCCATTTGGGATAGATTGATAACAATATTATCTTTGACTGATGTTGTTAAATCCATTGCTTGGCTTTGCCCCTCTTGCCTCTCTTGTGGTTTCCTGCATTTGCGCCTCTGTTTGCGGCACCTATTTCTCCATCACCTGTTTTCCTCTGGGATGGCCTTGGTCGCAATTTTTGGTGACGGTCTTGGATTAAAAAACCAAGTTCCTCTGAGGTAGTAAAATTAGTGGGTAATAGTGCCGGTGTGTTGGTTGGACTGTTATCATCCGAATAAACACTACTACTGGACACTGAACTTATATATATATATGTGCAAAAAGGAAAGAAGGAAATCTGGTAGTTCCAAAGTTTTAGGGGGAGAGTAGCTCCTTTCTTAGAACACTCAACACCAACACAGCCACACTAAAACAGTTCACCTGCTCAAATGTGTTTTTCATGCAGAGGTTTTAGGCACAGGATTAGCACAGAACATCCATGCTGAGTTAGAAAAGTGACAAAGTCATTTGCCATTTTGTTAGCAAAGACTTTAGGCATAGGATTAGTTAGTGAAATTGACGCCTAGCTGAAAAATTTGAAATGCCTTTTACAACTCGAGCTACAGTATTACAGACTTGGATTAGTAAATTACACCCAAGCCAACCTAGAATGAATAAAAACAGTCCCTGATATATGCAATTTTCTATTTATTTATTTTATTAGAGCTCATCAAAGAGACATAGGTATGTCCAGACACAAGGGAGCGCCCAGTATAAACCAAAGCAATACCCTTTAAGGCTTTGAGCGTGACATAAATTATACAAAAAAGGAAGTGGGGATTTCTGGTAGTTCTCATGTTTTAGGTATAAAGAAACTCCACCAACACACTAAAACTGCTTACCACAAATGTCTGTTTTTCTAGCACTGCTTTTATTCTGCCATGATTTGAGCCTGTGGCCATGAGGTCAAACACAGATTCCTAGAGTGGATGCATTAATTCACTAAACCACCAAACCTGTCTGGGCTTCAAAGCACTCTGCAGTAGTTTCCAGTATTAATGAAGAGGTTGTCATTGCTGCACCTCGATTCCCCTAAATGAGTCGCACAGAGACTTCTTTGGAAATTCTTCCATAATTTGTAACTTGTCCAAAGCATAAGTAGCCACTAAACCAACTCAGTCTACACTTCCACCAAAGGAGCAGCAGAACTACTTCACCACATGAAAGACTTGGATCATCCACAGTTTTCTGCTTCCTGTCTGTTTATTAGTGGGGAGCAACCTAAATCATAAGGCACAAGGAGTAAAGGCTCAATGTCTGGACACACTTTAGTTTAGGTGGCGGCCAAATTCATGGTATTGTGGAGTATGCAAAGTAGTACTTCTGTATTACTGTTTTAGTTACTCTTTTATGACTTTGTCAATTGGTATTATAACATTTAGGATGGGAAGTAAATAACAATATTCAGCAAATATTCATATGCAGTTGGTACCAATGGAAAGGTCTGGCCCCTCTTTGCACTTTTACTAAGGGGGAGTTGAACAATTAAGGCCAATTCACAAACTCACGGATGAGTGCAAAAAAAAGTGCTTCTATAGTACTACTTCCCGTACTCAGAAATGTTTTTGTGAATCAGCCTTAGGTTTCTAAACCCCTGGGAACACCTCTGCACTGGACATGTTTCCATCTGCCTTATTTTTCAAGGATTCTAAAGAGCACCATTTTTCTGTATAGAACAGGATGGCAGGTTTGAACAAAAATTGGTTTAGATGAGGCAGACGTTCTACAGTAAGTTGCATTAACTGGTAATAACAGGATAGGTTCAAAAGCACATTCACAATAACTAGCATTATTGACTCTCTGCAAGGCGAACAAGAATGATTCGCCTATCACCACTTCCATATCCTGTTAACAATGTGCTGTCAAAACTTTAGTTGAGAGCATGTATCAAACATTGCAAACTGCATTAGGAAAAATTTGATTGGTGGTGCCATTCTCAACATTCCAATATATTTACGAAATGCAGGGGACTGTATGAATTAATCAGAGAATGAGTGCAAAACTGATAGCACAAAGGAATTTTAATATTGTACTATGTACATTGCAAACCAATCACCTATAGAATTTGAGGTCGTGGTTTGCCCCAAAAAAGTATATTTACTCAAGTAGAAAGTTGTAATGCGAGGCTATGACTGTAACAGCTTTCCAGCGGTGTTTACAATCATAAGAAATGACCCACGCATACACGTGGATGTGTGTAAGATGTACATTGTAAATACTTTACACAAGTATATTTGCACTTGATAACTTTTCCCTTTTTCTCCAAGGAAAACATTTTTCCATATGGAGAATCCCCTTCCTTTACACACCACCACATTCTGTTGGTGTTCCTTCCTTTTACCCTCCATTGACAGAGAAACTCCTACCCTTGACAGGAGTAAATCAGGAGTAAATCTCCTAGTGTAACCAGGTAGTCAATGAGCAGCAAAAAGGTTTGAGTTTATCAACTTTCCATGGCATTCCCGACCTGTGAAGCCCCTGCACGTGAATTTACCCATTTACGACTGTGTTTCATGTTTTGTGAAATGCACAACAACATTTACATCTGCAAGTCCTCCCTTGTGCGTACTTAAAGTGTTCGAAGGCTTTGTGACTCTGGTTGTTGGCTTGAACTATTGTATAGTGCTTTGGAAGTTGTCAGACACGTGTGGAATGTGACCACGTCCGTGGAGTTACAAATTAACACAGAAACAATATCCGCTCACAGATTAATGTCGCCATTCTTCAGCACTCTAACCTCTTTACCCTTTCGGCTTTTATCTGCCTCTGACATTTCATTACAATCTGGAGACATGTCCCTCCTACAATGCAGATCCTTAAAGCATGGAATGTCATTCCTTAGTGCTTCAGCAGAGAACTGCAGGCAGATAAGGGCTGCATGCAAATGGAGCTCTTGAACTGTAGATAAGGCTAAGTGTCACCTAGGGAGATTAAATTGAAAAAAAAGATAAAGTTATCTTCCAGTGCTATTCTTGGAGCTACAGCCTGTCTGCTACAAAAAAGTATCCTATCCCGCATTTATTGCAGGGACCATGGGCCAAATGTACGCATGTTGGATTTGCTAAAAGTGGTTGCAATTTGTGCACCGACCTTGAGCAAATCCAACAGTATGTTGTGGACCGGCCTATCTACCAATGGTTGGGTTGCAATTTGGCCTACCTCATAATTAATAAGGTAGGTTGCAAATTGCGACAGACTATGATTCGCTGTCATCACAGGGATGTTAGCCTACTGGGGTCAGCAGACCACCATGTCTGTGATTGCTTTTAAATAAAGCAAATTTTTTTTTGCAGCCCGTTTTCCTCAAAGGGGAATGTGATGCATTTATAAAAATAAAAAGAAGTTTGTAAAACATTTTTTAAGATTATGCAACGGTCTCAGGCAGGGCCGGACAGGCGTTTCAGCTGGCTGGTAGTCTGGGTGCCGGTTTCACTGTTGTGGGTGCCGGTTTTGTTGCTGGTGACCTGCCAGCCACATTCCAACTTGCAGCCCCAAATAAAGGATGCAAAAACAAACGATTTCAAAGCATGTTTAAAGCATACTTTAAAACCATTTGAAATACTGTCAAAGACGATTATGTGCCAAGGCTGGATATCTACAATTTATAACAACACAGAGGCCTATTAGCAAGAAATAGCGATATTTATTGCTAAACGTGGTTAGCGACTTTTTTTTTTTCGATGGCTATCGCTGGATATTTTAGCGGAGATAACATGCTATTAGCAACGTTTTTCTCCATTGTGCTAAAATATCCAGCGAGAGCGCCGAAATGCGAGAATATCGCTAGAAATCCAGCGATATTCTCTCATTAAAGCCAATGGGGGCTTAATCTGATAATCCACCCCCCATTGACTATACAGGTAAATCAACTTTTTAGCAGACGTTAGTTTATAGTGATAATCGCGCTTAGCGCATTTTTTTTAATCACTTCGCCTGCCTTGCTAATAGGCGATAGACTGTTTTCAGTCGCTAACACTTTGGGTACGCCCACTTTGCATGTCATTAGCAATAAATATTGCTGACATGCAAAGTGGGCCCCAAACCTGTAGCTATCGCCTAAAAGCTGTCGCTAACTGCTGTAGCGACAGCTTGCTAATATGGTGATAAAAATATCACCGCTTTAGCAGGAAAACATCCAGCTGAAGCGGCGATATTGCCCTTGCTAATATGCCCCACAGTTCCCTTTAATTCTCTTTCTCAGATGGCCAATCCATCTCACCCTTGTGACAAAAAGTAGCCTGTTTTCATAATTCGAGATGTTGAAGTTAAATGTCTACAGAACCCAAGACACAGCTTATTTTTTGTTGATCAGTTGACTCTATAGCAGAAGACGCCAGCACAGGAACATTTGCAAAGACAGCCACATAAAGCATGCTACAGGAGGTAGGTTAAGCACAGTGGTTATAACTCTATAATGTTGCTTATAAGGTACCTCCCTACGATTCACCCCCGAGCAGGGTGCCTAGGTGTGAATGAGATGGCACAGCATTGATGTAGAGCAGAGGCAGGGGTCATGAGTGGGGCAGTAGGTTTCCTATTGGCCTGGTTTGTCTCCATCCATGTTGCCATCAGGATTACAATTTGCATTTCCAGAGCCCCCAAAGCTCTACAAGAGGGCTTACACAGGACTCAATTCTGGTTTTGAGGTTTGAAAAAACATATCCAAGTCAGGGTCACATTTTCTCTCTCTGTTAACCTTGAAAGCGCTAGTCTGATGTAGGTTCATCAAACAGTTCGATGGGTACTTGTTGGAATTAGGTAGCCTGGCCTAGGGCAAGACTAGAATAACAGAGGCACAGTGTAAAGGTTGCAGACCACCCAAAAGTAATTTCACGCAATAGCACACAAAAACAACACTACACCAACTTGTTAGAAAAATATGAGCTGTTTTATAAAAATAATATCTTTGCTCTTTGTTTCAGAATTCTCAATTGAAAGCACTGCAGAATATCAGATCATAAATCACAGTACTGTTGAAGTTGTTAAATCAAATCAATACTCAGCATTAACTGTATTTTACATTAATTCATCACTTTGAAGATGTGGTCTTCTCTGTCACACCTAAACCTTAACCCTCTCCACACCTTAGGTCATGGAAGGATGCACTAGCCTCCTTCTGCTTTAACTTCTTGCAGTAGAACAATGCATTAAAGACATGTGAATTAAAATGATAGTTTACATTTGAATAACCATTACACTTTTAATGTCATAACTTTCACTGTATGTTGCCAGGACCAAAGGGTCGCTCCCTAGCACCAGCCTAGTCCTAGTTCAGTCAACCGGCAGTCTCTGCCCTTAAGAGGGACCCCTCCTAGCCTCTCCTTCCCCTGCTTAATCCTCCTTACTTGTATTTCACATCACTTGAGGCAGGGCAAAGGAGCTGAACGTTGAGGAGACCCACCGCTCTTCAGAGCCCCTCAGCTTCCCCCTTCCGATTTAAACCAGCTCTCTCTCAGGGGCGCGGGAGCAGAACAGAGGAGACTCCACACTCGCTCTTCCCCGCCGAGGGGATTCAGACGCTTCTCCTCCGCTCCACCGCCGAGGGGATTCAGAGGCTTCCCCTCACTCGGGGCTTACGCGCGCACACTTCTGGGCATGCGCGGGGAGTTCAGACGCTACTCCTCTCTTCCAGACCCGCCTACCTCCGCGCTGGCTCCGCTGGCGAGACGCTACACCTTCCGGCCTTCCCGGCCCTCGACCCCTCCTACATCAAGGAAGTGGGAACGCCTGGGGCATGCGCGGTAGCGCTGACGGCCTTGCAACCTTGAGTCACTGCACAATGCCGCGACCGGTGCCCCCGGGGGCCCCGCAGACGGCGATTTCCGTGCCGCTTCAGGGAACCGGTACCCTTCAACTTCCAAGCGCCTCCTCAGTCACGATGCGGCGCCGATCTCTCCCGGCCACTGCTCCCTCAGCGCCCACTTCACGGCAGGTGAGAGATGACTCACTTGGGGGAGATTGGACGAGGAGACAGTCGCTGAGACCAGGGCAGGATGATTTGAAGAGTTAAATAAAAGGATGGGGCCACAAGAATTAACCCTTCACTGCTAGAGGGAATCACAGCAGAATTCCTTTCACTGGGCAGAGGACTGCGCACCACAGCGCCGCAGTCTCCTTCTCCTGAAGCTGTCCCTGTATGATTTTAGACAAGGGGTCAGCTAGGCGCCCAGGGTCTCCAGGAACTTCCCACAGCGGGGCCAAGACAAGTAACCAACAGGGGATTAGTGGGTTGGACTTATAAGGTAGCTTCCCAGTCCAGGAGGTCAATCCTAAATCCAACCTCCTCCCACCCTCAGCTACAGCCTGTCCTCCAGCTGACTCTCACAGGTAGACAAAATGGCTGCCCCGCATTCCGCCTTTTATAGGCTGCCCTTCAGTGGTCCAGAATGGACCAGAAGGTTCTGGAATGCCCTATGTTGTGCTATGGCCAGGTTCTGTTGGTGACAGTTGGGGCAGTTGGTGGCCACCATTTTAGGTGGTGCCAACTTTCCTGTCAGAACAGGCCTCTGGGCCTAAGGTAAAAGATTATGAGGGGGGGAGAAAACACCTATCCCCCTGACCAACTCCTACAAAAAGTCAGTAGACACAAAAATTAACAAGGGTATGAGGGGCCAAAAAAGGGACAAAATAAATAAAAATTAGGAGGGACTTCGCCAAAAAGTCAGACAGGTCTAACATGCGTCCCCCCCAGCTGAAAGTGGGGAGAACTACCCAACCCCTTGGGAGTCCTCATCACTAAGGCGGAAATACCTGGAGAGACCGTCTGCATTGGCGTGGTCTACTCCAGGCCGATGTTCCACCCGGAAGTCCATTCCCTGTAGGGAGATGGACCACCTCAACAACTTGGGATTTTCCCCCTTCATTTGCATCAGCCAACGAAGGGGTCGGTGGTCGGTCTGAACCAGGAAGTGCGAGCCAAAGAGGTATGGCCGCAGCTTCTTCAGAGCCCACACCACCGCAAAAGCTTCCCTCTCAATGGCACTCCACTTCTGTTCCCGGGGAAGCAGCCTCCTGGATAAGAAGACTACAGGTTGATCCAGGCCCTCTTCATTGAGTTGCGATAGCACCGCCCCAATGCCATGCTCCGATGCATCCGTTTGGACAATGAACTCCTTGGAGAAGTCTGGGGCCCTCAGGACCGGTGCCGCACACATTGCCTGTTTCAATTTTTCAAAGGCTTGCTGACAAGCCTTTGTCCAAACTACCCGTCGAGGTTGTTTCTTGGCGGTGAGCTCTGTGAGGGGCGCTACAATAGTGCCATACCCCTTCACAAAGCGACGGTAGTATCCTGTGAGGCCCAGGAAAGCTCGGACCTCAGTCTGTGTCTTGGGGGGTTCCCAGGCCATGATTGCCTCAATCTTCGCCTGCAGGGGCTGCACAGTCCCCCTACCCACCAAGTGTCCAAGGTACACAACCGTCCCCTGCCCAATCTGGCATTTGCTGGCTTTGATGGTCAATCCAGCTTGTCTCAGGGCCTGGAGAACGGCCTGCAAATGCTGCAGATGGTCCTCCCAGCTGCTACTGAAGACAGCAATGTCATCCAAGTAGGCAGCAGAGAAACTCTCCAATCCAGAGAGGACCTGGTTCACCAGCCGCTGAAATGTGGCAGGGGCGTTCTTGAGCCCAAAGGGCATCACACAGAACTGGTAGTGTCCCTCAGGCGTGGAGAAGGCTGACCTTTCCCTTGCTCCATCTGTCAAGGAGATCTGCCAGTACCCTGAAGTGAGGTCAAAGGTACTTAGATATTGGGCAGCTCCTAGCCGGTCAATCAATTCATCCGCCCTTGGGATCGGATGAGCATCAGTCCTTGTCACTGAATTCAGTCCTCGGTAATCCACACAGAACCTCAGTTCAGGTGTGGTGCCTGGTGGTGCGGCTTTTGGCACGAGCACCACCGGACTGGACCAAGGGCTGTTGGAAGGTTCAATTACTCCCAGCTCTAGCATCTTGGCAACTTCTCCATGTATGCTAGCCTTCACCTTGTCAGACAGCCGGTAGGTCTTGGACTTCACTGGTGGGCTGTCTCCTGTGTCCACATCATGGGTACACAGGTGGGTCCTTCCCGGGACAAGGGAGAACAAAGAAGAGTACTGCTCCAGTATCTGGCGGCAGTCCTCCCGTTGCTCAGGAGTGAGAGTAGGAGAGAGATTCACTCCCTCCACTGACCCATCCTTCTCTTGGGATGAAAAGAGATCTGGGAGAGGTTCACTTTCCGCTTCCTCTCCCCCGTCAGTCACCATCATCAGCATGACTTCGGGCCTCTCATGGTGGGGCTTGAGTCTGTTGGCGTGTAGCACCCGTAGGGGCTGTCGAGGGGTCTTAAGGTCCACCAGGTATGTGGCCTTACCCTTCTTTTCCAACACCTCAAAGGGGCCTGTCCAGCGATCCTGGAGGGCGCTAAGCTCTCCAGGTTCCATCACCCACACTTTCTGTCCAGGCTCCAGTTCCACCGGGTGAGCGTTGTGGTCGTACCACTCTTTCATGACTGCCTGGCTGGCCTCCAAGTTGTCAGAAGCTTGCTTCCACAACTTCGCCATTTAGCTCCTGAAGGCCAGCATGTAGCTCACCACATCCTGGGGGGGTTTCCTGGGAGGTTTCTCCCAACCATCCTTCACCAGGCTGAGAGGACCGCGTACAGGGTGCCCATACAGAAGCTCAAAGGGGCTGAAGCCCACTCCCTTCTGGGGCACTTCCCTGTAGGAAAAAAGTAAACAGGGTAGGAGGACATCCCATTTCCTCCGCAGGCTCTCGGGCAGACTTCTGATCATGCCCTTCAAGGTCTTATTGAACCTCTCAACCAGTCCATTCGACTGGGGGTGGTAAGGAGTGGTGAACCGGTAGGTCACTCCACACTCCTTCCACATTGCCCGCATGTAAGCTGACAGGAAGTTGGTCCCCCTGTCGGACACAACTTCCTTGGGAAATCCCACTCGGGTAAAGATTCCCATTAGGGCTCTTGCCACTACAGGTGCAGTGACTGTCCTCAGAGGTATTGCCTCTGGGTACCGTGTGGCATGATCCACCAGTACCAGGATAAACCTGTGACCAGCTGCTGTCGGTGGATCCAAAGGCCCTACAATGTCGATGCCCACCCTCTCAAAGGGTGTGCTAACGACTGGAAGTGGTTCCAGGGGAGCCTTTAGCTTCACCCCTGTTTTCCCACTGGCCTGGCAGGTTACACATGTCCTACAGTATGTGTCGGACGCCACTTTCATTCGAGGCCAGTAAAAGTGGAGGACAAGCCGGGCAAAGGTCTTGTCCTGACCTAAGTGTCCTGCCAGGGGTATGGCATGAGCCAGTTCCAAAAGAAAGGCTCGGTACTGTTGCGGGACTACCAAGGCCCTCGATGAACCAGGCGAGGGTACCTTGGGTTCACTGTAGAGGAGTCCATCCTCCCAGTAAATATGGTAATGTCCCGTAACATCACCTGCTGCTTGGGCTTCAGCCTGTCGCCTCAGTCCCTCAAGGGTGGGGCACTCCCTCTGCCCCTTACAGAATTCCTCTCTGGTAGGACCTCCCTCCACATGCCACTCCGCAGGGATGGGCAAATCCTCCAGAGAGTCTACTTCCCCCTCCACGGACTCCTGGTCCACCACCGCAGGTGGCCGATCTGTCTCATGGGGTGTGGAAGCCGGAGCAGGCTTTCTCTGTCTCCGGGTCTGTCCCTTCTTAGCAGCGGGTTGGGCCATTGTTCCAGGCTCCAACCCAGGCGAACTCCCTCTCCGGGCAGTCGCAGACCGTGTGCTGACACAGGCCCAGTCAGGTGTACCCAGCATCGCAGAATGCGTCCGGTATTCCACCTCTCTCCAAGTATTGTGTTCCATGTCATTCCCCAACAGACAATCGACTGGCACGGCAGGGCTTACGGCAACTCGAAGTGAACCTGCAACCCCCTCCCACTCAAAGGGAACCTCAGCCACTGGATAGTGGCCCATTCTGCCGTCAGCCATCGCGGCGGGGTGGAGTACATTAGGAACAACCTGCTCTGGGGACACCAGCTGACTTCTCACCATAGTCATGCTGGCTCCTGTATCCCTCAGAGCCTCCCCTCTCTGGCCATTGATGGTAACCCATTGCCCATACTTTGTAGTATTTGGGGGCACCTGGATCTTTGGCACCATCTCCCGCTCTCCCAGGGACACTAAGGTGACACCCGCCCACTCACCCCCCTTATCTAAGGGCAACTCCTCCCCGAGCGCTACACTAGCTACTCCCGGTGACTTTCCTCCGGTGGGAGGGGGTGGTCTCTTTGGGCATCTGACATCTCCCTTATAATGTCCAACGCCACCGCATTCAAAACAGTGGAGAACCCTGGGCTGCTGGCTCTGGCCAGGATGAGGGTTCCGGGGCGGGTTTGCCCTAGGGGTGAAACCTGCTCCCTTCCCTTGGAAGTTATTTTGGGGACCTTTAGAGAACTCTTTCTTTTTCTCCCCCCCTCTTTCTTCTGGGGGGCGCCCTGTCCGGCTTTTTGAGATTCCCCTCCAGTCCCCTTGGTGGACACCCGGGTACTTGTCCAGATGTCCGCCTCCTCTGCAAGCTTCCGGGGATTGGTCAGCTTGCTGTCTACCAGGTGTTGGCGCAGCTCGGGAAAACATTTCTCGAGGAGGTGTTCTCTCAAAAACAGATCATACAGCCCCTCATAATCTTTTACCTCACTGCCCTTGACCCAACCCTCTAAAGCCTTTCTGGCGTAATCAAGGAAGTCCACCCAGTTCTGAGTTCCCATCTTGTGGCTCCCCCTAAACTTCTGTCGGTACCTCTCTGGGGTGAGCCCGAACTTCCTCAATAACGCCAGCTTCATGGTGGGGTAGTTTGTCTGTTCCTCTGGCTCCAGGGCCAACAAAGTGTCCCGACCAGCAGGAGGCATGTACTTGTACAAACTACCCCCCCAGTGCTTCTCCTGCACTCCATGAACCTTCAAAGAAACCTCATAAGCGGCCAGCCACTTAGCAACATCATCCCCCTGACTGAAGCTCGCTATCAGGTCCTTTGGGATATAGGGTTTGGTCTCCCTGGCTGACTCTTTCGGTTCGCTGCCACCATTCCTAACATGAGAGGACCCCCGCTGTAGACTTTGGAGCTCCAGTTCCTTCAGCCTAAACTCGTGGACCATCCTCCTCTCCTCTTTCTCCTGTTCCAACTTAGCCAGCTCCCACTTTAGCTGTCTTTTCTCCCTCCTGTCGGTGAGCTCAGCTTCTGTTAGGCTTCTCCCAGAAATGCTACTGCCCTTTCTGGAATAGGACACTGGTCCTGGAAGTAAGTCTCCTTCCTCAGAGTGGAACAGCTCATCCATCTCCACCACCGTGTCCTGTTCTACCCCTTCATCCTCCTCCTTTGTCCCTTGGTGTGCCTCCACCCAGGCCCTAAGGCTAGTCTGGAGCTCCCCCTTCCTAGCACCATGCTTGAAAAAGACCCCCATCTGCTGGCAGAACATTCTCAATTGGGGCACAGAATAGACTTCCAGGTTTTCCACCGCAAACTCCATGGTGAATTTGGCAAACCTGGATACACACCAGAAATTTCAGAGGGGTTGGGGTAACCTAAAACCAACTCCACCCACCACCAGGAATAAATTTAGAAAAAACAAAAAGACTAATTGGGAGGGCCGCAAGGAGAAAACTCCTGGTGTAGGTTAGGTGTATTACGCCAAATTACTAGTAAGTAGCTGCAACCAAGTCCGCAATCCCACCGCTAGGCACCAATATGTTGGAATTAGGTAGCCTGGCCTAGGGCAAGACTAGAATAACAGAGGCACAGTGTAAAGGTTGCAGACCACCCAAAAGTAATTTCACGCAATAGCACACAAAAACAACACTACACCAACTTGTTAGAAAAATATGAGCTGTTTTATAAAAATAATATCTTTGCTCTTTGTTTCAGAATTCTCAATTGAAAGCACTGCAGAATATCAGATCATAAATCACAGTACTGTTGAAGTTGTTAAATCAAATCAATACTCAGCATTAACTGTATTTTACATTAATTCATCACTTTGAAGATGTGGTCTTCTCTGTCACACCTAAACCTTAACCCTCTCCACACCTTAGGTCATGGAAGGATGCACTAGCCTCCTTCTGCTTTAACTTCTTGCAGTAGAACAATGCATTAAAGACATGTGAATTAAAATTATAGTTTACATTTGAATAACCATTACACTTTTAATGTCATAACTTTCACTGTATGTTGCCAGGACCAAAGGGTCGCTCCCTAGCACCAGCCTGGTCCTAGTTCAGTCAACCGGCAGTCTCTGCCCTTAAGAGGGACCCCTCCTAGCCTCTCCTTCCCCTGCTTAATCCTCCTTACTTGTATTTCACATCACTTGAGGCAGGGCAAAGGAGCTGAACGTTGAGGAGACCCACCGCTCTTCAGAGCCCCTCAGCTTCCCCCTTCCGATTTAAACCAGCTCTCTCTCAGGGGCGCGGGAGCAGAACAGAGGAGACTCCACACTCGCTCTTCCCCGCCGAGGGGATTCAGACGCTTCTCCTCCGCTCCACCGCCGAGGGGATTCAGAGGCTTCCCCTCACTCGGGGCTTACGCGCGCACACTTCTGGGCATGCGCGGGGAGTTCAGACGCTACTCCTCTCTTCCAGACCCGCCTACCTCCGCGCTGGCTCCGCTGGCGAGACGCTACACCTTCCGGCCTTCCCGGCCCTCGACCCCTCCTACATCAAGGAAGTGGGAACGCCTGGGGCATGCGCGGTAGCGCTGACGGCCTTGCAACCTTGAGTCACTGCACAATGCCGCGACCGGTGCCCCCGGGGGCCCCGCAGACGGCGATTTCCGTGCCGCTTCAGGGAACCGGTACCCTTCAACTTCCAAGCGCCTCCTCAGTCACGATGCGGCGCCGATCTCTCCCGGCCACTGCTCCCTCAGCGCCCACTTCACGGCAGGTGAGAGATGACTCACTTGGGGGAGATTGGACGAGGAGACAGTCGCTGAGACCAGGGCAGGATGATTTGAAGAGTTAAATAAAAGGATGGGGCCACAAGAATTAACCCTTCACTGCTAGAGGGAATCACAGCAGAATTCCTTTCACTGGGCAGAGGACTGCGCACCACAGCGCCGCAGTCTCCTTCTCCTGAAGCTGTCCCTGTATGATTTTAGACAAGGGGTCAGCTAGGCGCCCAGGGTCTCCAGGAACTTCCCACAGCGGGGCAAAGACAAGTAACCAACAGGGGATTAGTGGGTTGGACTTATAAGGTAGCTTCCCAGTCCAGGAGGTCAATCCTAAATCCAACCTCCTCCCACCCTCAGCTACAGCCTGTCCTCCAGCTGACTCTCACAGGTAGACAAAAGGGCTGCCCCGCATTCCGCCTTTTATAGGCTGCCCTTCAGTGGTCCAGAATGGACCAGAAGGTTCTGGAATGCCCTATGTTGTGCTATGGCCAGGTTCTGTTGGTGACAGTTGGGGCAGTTGGTGGCCACCATTTTAGGTGGTGCCAACTTTCCTGTCAGAACAGGCCTCTGGGCCTAAGGTAAAAGATTATGAGGGGGGGAGAAAACACCTATCCCCCTGACCAACTCCTACAAAAAGTCAGTAGACACAAAAATTAACAAGGGTATGAGGGGCCAAAAAGGGGACAAAATAAATAAAAATTAGGAGGGACTTCGCCAAAAAGTCAGACAGGTCTAACAGTACTCCACCTGGGCTTGTGATTATCTTGATCTTTTCTATATTCTTGTAGCAGGACCAAAATCTTTGTGGTTTGAACACTCTAAAGCAAATGACTCAGGTTCATGGACTTGGCAATACCCATAATCACATCAGCTGTCCCTCTCCCTAACTTTATAGCTAGTGACACATTGCCATTCATGGTCAGAGGCCTTTTTGCCAGGCCGATCTCTTTAGAGATAACTCCCACCACCTGGGGCCAGAAAGGTGCTACTTTAAGGCTCACCTGTCAGTCTAGTGAAGGCTATTTTCTTTTTAGACATTGTATAGATGATCATGAGGTAGAAGGTAGAGGGTTTATTTGTGCACCCACTTTGAGCAAATCCAACGGTATGTTGTGGACCGGCCCATATACCAATGGGTGGGTTACAATTCGACCTACCTCATGAATATTAATAAGGTAGGTTGCAAATTGCGACAGACTACGATTCGCTGTTATCACAGGGATGTTGGCCTACTGGGGTCATCAAACCACCATGTATGTGATTGCTTTTAAATTAATCTATTTTAAAAGTATTCCAACTAAAATACAAAGTCAAATTTGATCGACTAATCAGAGCACTCCTAGAGGCTGGATCTAATAAGTGAAAATTGAGCTAACAGTACCTTGAGGTTATGGTCTCACCAATTCAAGATGAGTGGCCCAATCTCCTTTTGTCTCTGACGGATGACTGATGCAGACAGGCCCAGTGTTGGCCAATCTGCAGCGCCCAAGAGCATCCTGCATGTGTCCCACTCAGTGGGAGATGCAGCGCCTTCTAAAGTGCCCAGCAGAAAGTCCCACCTCCAGGCAGCCGCTCATGACCTTCATCTTTGTGGGAGATAAAGTCAAAGCCTCAGCAAAAAGGGAGAGAGTCCCATGCAGTGGAAGGGGGACATAAAACCTTTTATTGCACTCAGCATAGAATCTCGCCTCCAGGCAGCAGCTGAAACCCCAAAGGATTTTTGCCAATGAAGTCCAAGCCTTGGGGTTATTTTTGTGGTATACTGTTATTTTGTTGCTGTAAGTGTTGCCTCCTTCTGGTGCGCCAGTGCTCATCTACGACCAGAGTACTTGCTTCAGTTCAGGTAACAAATGCTGTGCCAGCTTTAGACAGTTCCAAAAATGTCACACTAATCACCTGACAGCCAATGATGAATGCTCACTTCATGTGGTTGTGTTTGAGCTCAAAAACCTTTTGGAGGTAATTGTCGGATGACCAAAAGCATCCGATAGAAACAATGCAGGCAAAGCTATTTGAAGGCCTTTCGAGATGTCACAGCAAAGTAGGTAAACAACCTAGCTCTAGGGATCACTCTATACTCCAAGTGGATTACAGCTGTGGGAGTCTCTCACAGCTCTACTCCCTCTGACACTGCTCCTCTTTCGATACCCTTCTCACTAGCTGCAATACTCGTTCGCTCAGTAGATCTTTTGCATCCTTCACAAAGTTTTTGTGAGCAATCCATCAAGGTGGCAGTCAAAAATCTTCACAACTTTACTCATTCATACATAGGTGAGGTTGTACAGTCCTTGTCAAATATATTAAATGAGGAACAGGCAGCATTGAGGTGTTAGGGAGAGTTCATTGCATGACAACATCCTTGCCCAATTTCTTCTCAGCTCCCTCCCCCAACTGTCATCGGGTAGCTGCCAAATAATATACATTGTAACATTTTAAGGTACGGAAGAAGGGGCGAGGAAGGAAGGGGTAGGATGTACCATTGTAAGAGGATAATTGCAAGTGAATAATAAAAATAAATATTATAGAACACTAGATTATCATCTTTATAGAATTTTGTACAATCCGCAAAGGTTGCAGTTGAAAAGCTTTACAAGTTTAAATGTTCTTACGTAGGTGACATGTCTTAATATGGAACAGTAAATCCATATTTGGGATTCCCAGGGGCAGGAATGCAAATTTCAGCATGGGAATTAACTGGGAAGTTGGTGTGCATGCACAGATATAAATATTTGTATCCAGTGGATATGGTTGGATGTTTACTCCAGTCAAAGGTCAGGATTACATCATAACCAGTTTGCTTATGAGCCATTAACACCATCATCATGAAGCCTTACTATGAACCATGGTAGACCCTGACTTTAGATTGTACCTGCATCTCTTTGCTTTCTTGGTCATTCTGCGTGTACCTTACACTAACTGTACATTACTTCTTCCACTTCCCTTTTGACTCCTACTTGATCTTTCAGTGCAGGCAGTAGGATGGGAGGGAATCTTGCTGAAATCTCCTAAGTGGCTTATGCTCCTGAATAGGGAGTAGGTAGGTTTGGTCTCTGGCCAGGTCATGTGACCTCAGACTCTGCATCTTGCACACTTCTGACTGCACGAGGGCAGATTTAGACCAAGCAGGAGAAGTCACTGGGAGGAGCATGGATTTTGGATATGTGCTGATAAATAATCCATTATGGCCACCTTGTTGTCGGTGATATTTTATCTGAGTAGCAGTTTAGATGACAGATTTTTGCCTCAAACATTGTGGCGCTTATTGAGATATTTAGAGGCAAAAACTCCGTCCAAACTTAATGAAAAGGTCTGATGGAGAGCGATGGTGCTCTGTTATTTGTAGGGGTGCATCATAATCACGAGTAGTCCACACCTGCATATATTCTTTTGTTGTGTTAACATTTGACGATTAGAAAGTGTTCAGTAATAACAAGTGAAGGGGTAAATGGTGGGGAAAGTGTTGTGCCATGCAAGAAATAATGTAGCATTCATGTTATAATATAGTAATCCATAGTATTTGATGTCATTTACCTAACCAAATTGTTCACATGAGATGTAACGCATTTTGATTTAAATGTATGCCATATTAGAGTTAGCCATAGATATCATTAATTATGTTTAACATGTAGGATTTCATAAGATGTTTGCAATAAAAATGAATTTGTGGTGCTTGTAATGCAGTAATGTAGAAAGGCCTAAATTAAATGTTCACTTGTGTGCATTTAAAAGGCCTATGCGTTTTGCTCTTATGTTGGCCGATTTCTGTAGGCTGAAATGCATTTTCCCTGGGGACTCACAAATAGGGTTGCTAGAGAAATTAATGTGCATCTTGAATTTGTTCTGTTCTCACATGTCTGTTGCAGGTGGAGAAAGTCGTCTTTGTTACTTAAAACAACGTCTTTTGTTTAGGAGAGTTAGGCTCCGGAAGATGCAATACAAATGAGCAAGGAGACCTGATAATTGGTAGACGGTGTTCTTTCTCACTGAAGGGAGGCCTGAGAATCAAGGTGATCGAGTCAGGAGCTGGGAGCACCGAATCAAAATGGAAAATCACCTTTGAGGAGTGTCCAGTGAGATGAGGTGATCTGTGGGTGTGTTTTAAGTTTTGTGTTTTTGTATTAGGGACAGTGCCACGGGGTGGAGTCAGGAGATAAGGTGAGGAGATCGAAGGACAGAGAAGAAGCATCTTAGAGCGAACTCCATAGCCTTTAGCTACTAGACCCATACAACGTGACTGTACTTCTAAGGAAGTCTTCATGCGCTGACACCTTTTCCTGATCTTGCCTAGGAAATGCTAAGTAGGGATATCATGATAGTGTTCGGGTAGGGATAAAGTAAGGCTCTTTATTCATTCGCAGATGAAGAATGATCTTGACATAGGGGCAATAATTGCCTGTTTCTGCTTTTGGGAATTGCCATTCTGTTTATGATCCATCGCATAAGATTAGCCCATAGGTTTGGATTTGTATCAGTACCCATGTACTTTTACAACCTCGTAATGAGGTGCTTGTGTGTCCAGTTGTTTTTGGCTTCGTAGTAAACCCACTGATTTGGAATTTGGAGTCTGTGATTCTTCAAAGCCATAGTTCTTATAAATTGTGTTTAATCTAGTTATTGCTCACCTCTACACTTCTCAGCAGGGGTCAAAGGTCCATCGGCCATGAGTTCCACAGAAAATTGGTAGGGAGAAACTCAGCCCCATCAAGTCCTTCCGGAGTAAAGGAATGACCATAAATTATGCACCTGTGCGGCTGATGTTTCTCAGTTGAAGTGACCACCTCTGCAGTCAGATGAGCCCAGTGAACATTACTGGTAAAAAAGCAAAAATACAATTCTGCCTCTGCTCGTGAACTCTCCTGTATGTGTGGGCACTGGAAAAGTATTCCCAAAATGAAGGATACAACTTCACTGCCCATCTAGTGTTCATACCATGCTGGGGCGGTGGGTGTGCTGCATCATTACAGGCTGAATTATGAAATTCAATGAACGTCTGCAAAACTTCAACAAAGCTGTATTTATTTAATTTATTTTGCGTTTTTCTATAGAACCTGCTCCCAAGTGTTGTGTGGGCTTTACTTTAAAACCGAACTGTGGAGACCTAATGTCTCAAATGCCATTATTAAATGTGTTCGTTTACATTAAAAATAACAGGTATACGATTCTTTAGATTTTTTTTGTCTTACTAAAAAACAAACAAGCTGAGCTCTAGAAATAAACATCTTAACTTACAATAGACTGACAATGCACAAGGGTTTAGGCAAAACCCTTTTGTTAGAAAATAGAAGATGGAGGGAGCAGAAAGAAAAGATCAGGTGGAGGATAGTAGTAGCATATTTTAATAGAGACAAGGAAGGGAACTGGGGTTTGCAGTTAAGCAGAGAGTGAAGGCTTCAACGGGATTATAGGACTGAATTAGGGGCAGCCGAATGAAGGTGTGAGACAGGTGGTGGCAGAGGCAAGTTACTCAGCCCGGCATAGTTACAGATCAGCTACTCTAGCTCAAGGGGTAAAATCACCAACATTTGTAGATCTTATCTAAGGATAACATTTAGCTGTCTTTTGTCGAAGACTTATTGTTGGAAGCAGCCCTTTCTGCAGTGTTACCTTCCTCCTCCTCTTTTTGCGACCTTTTTTTGTTGGCTTTAGAACTCTAAGCAATTTACCGCTGCTAACCAGGGCTAAAGGGTGTATGCTCAGTACTTTAAACATGGTAACACTGTCTTAGCCACAATTGGCATATTTAATTTACTTTTAAGTCTTTAGTCAAGGGCACTGTTTGTGCCCAGGGCCTGTAAATTAAAAGCTATTAGTGGTCTTGCAGCACTGATTGTGCCACCCACTCAGTAGCCATTTAAACATGGCCTGACATCACAGACCCTGGGTGTGCAGTTTAAAACTGCCATTTCGACTTGGCAAGTTAACCTACTTGTTAGGCTCAACCATTCTGTTTTATTTCATGTAAGTCACCCCTAAGGTAGGCCCTAGGTAGCCACGTGGTCAGGGTGCAGTAAATTTAATATGCAAGACATGTACTTTTGAGCTTTAAATGTCCTGGTAGTGAAAGACTGCTAAATTCATTTTTACTACTACAAGGCCTATCTCTCCCATAGGTTAACTCGAGGATTGCCTTAAAACATCTTTTAAGTGTAATTTCCTATTGGGAGCAGATAGAAAATTGGGGCTTGGTGTCTCTGAACTCATAATTTAAAAACACCTTGTTTAGTAAAGTGTTTTTTTAAATTCCATGTTTGAAAATGCCACTTTCAGAAAGTTAAACCAAACAAAGGGGTTGGGCTCTTTAAAGCCAGTTAGGCTGAGCCACAAAAACAGTAACCAACACCAACTATGCCAAAACAGACTACTCCTTTAAAGTTAAATTAATTTGTGGCCTCTTTAACCAATAAAGACAGACACCATTTATTTTCAATTTTTTGGTATAAAAAAGTCATCATCTTAAATGTTGTACACAAAGAAACACATACAAAATTGGATCAAACACAGTAATATTACTTTGCCCACTCACCAACAAAAGATCAGAGCACAACAGTGGATACAGAAAGAAAATCATAAACACAATTGACAAGTCATGCAAAACAGAAATAACATTACAAGAAATACAATGAAAAAATACCAGTTCTTATTTTTCAAAAATCCATAAACGGAGCACAAAGTGATTGACAAAGATAATCAAAAACACAACAGTTTTAATGGATACTTATTGCTCCATTTGTCAATGGACAGTGCAGCTCTAGAGAAACATGACTTCTGATGCCAGGTTACTAGTTTAAGTGGAAATAAATGACTCTTAATTGTTCCCTGGTATACAGTATTTCTCCTTCAGATGAAAAAAATTATTATTTTAAAAACAAAGTAGGTGCACAAGCGATGGTCAACGGGTTTCAAACTCACTACATCATCTTTTCAGGGACAAAGAACTGATAAAGAACCGGAAAGGGGCCTTTCTTATGTTACATTTTGACAAGCTGTATGCTTGTAATGTGGAGTTCTGACAAAACTCCGCCAAATGCTGCAGGGTGGAGTTTTTTCTCACACATGGCGTGCCAACTGAAGTTGGTGAATGCAAGTGAGAATTGGCATCCCCTAGTATGATTTTCAGGTCCTAAGGGAGCACCTGGTGAGATTTTCCCAACACAGGCGGGCGTCACCATTCGTGTTGGGAAAGCTGCCACTCAAGTAGAAAGTCTACTAGAGTGGCAGCAAAACCAACTTGAGAAGCAGCAGCCTCTGGCACGCCCTGTGGTGCCCTTCACACTGATTTTTCAGCATGGAGCAAGCTGCTAGCACTAACAATCAGCACAAGCAGCATGACATGCAGATTTCTATGCATCCGCGGAACTCCACGGAATCTCGTGGTGTTTTCATGTAGTCCCATCCACCCCTAGCAATACCTTCAAGTTCTAGCCCTTAATAGAAAAGAAGGTAATTTCTTTTAGTTCACTCCCAAGATCACCTTCCTGAAATCGAGTTAACATGAATCTCGAAGGCTTGTGATAAAAACAATTTATTCTTCCTATGAAGGAAAACTTTTTATGGTGAACATGCTAAATCGATTTGTTTGCAAATGTTTGCTGCAGCTGCACACAAGAAAGTTGAACAGCTCAAGGAAAACATGTGGTCAACTATAGATTCACTGGGTATTTACCCAAGTCCTCATTTCAGTAGTAGAGGAGTTCCTGAGAACAGAAAGTTTCATCTGATAAGTGCCTCATGCGGTGCTATGAAAATATTGAATTGAAAGTAATTTATTTATAACAGAAAATTAGTTAGAAATAATATATTATTACATATTTTTAATCAGTTCTTTATCTATCTATCTATTTATCTATCTATCTATCTATCTATCTATCTATCTATCTATCTATCTATCTATCTATCTATCTATCTATCTATCTATCTATCTATCTATCTATCTATTTATCTAAAATATCTATTAAGTATGGCAACAACAACTGAACAGTTCTTTAAATTTATTTAATTTAAACTATTAACCTTAAAGTAAAATATTAATGTTAACATAACAAATTAAATTGAGACAGGAATGTGACAGCGCCACTGTTTTTACAAAGAACACAAGCTACACAGCCGCCCTCCCAGCCTTAGAAATTAGGGGCACATAGGACCATCTGAAGGCCACTCAATCACACTCAATCCCCCTTCCTGACCCTCCATATGTATCTGCACGTAAGAGGTTACCACTGGGGAAAAATTTGCAAATCCACCTCCTGTGAACTTGAAGTTACTGTCCTGGAAGATGGCTGGGCTCAAATCTAAACTTGCTGATCATGAATAGGGACACTTTATAGACTCTTTTGACTTTTTGTATATTTCAAGTGACATGGCGCACAGCTCCTGTATTTAGAACACGGTTCACTAATTTCTCATGCAAAGCTTTAATCTTGGGGAAGGAGTGCTGTGCTGGTGGGCTCACTATCTGGGTTAAAACCACGCTTAATTGTGAAATATAAAGCCTACCCTTGATTTCACCTGACATTTTAGGGCTAATATTTGTTCCCTCTAATAGGGTACCTATCTACATTTTCAATGTCAATAACAGACCTGGGGTCCACCACAAGAAATTATTAACCCTAAATATTTTAGAGGAGTACCTTTCGGATATCCTGCCGGGTGGATCGACCATTGACATGGGTGACTTCAAAGTCACTTACAAATCTAATGATTGTGAAGGTTATTGTATCTCACAGGAAGAGGGTAAGGCACTAGGAATCCCCTAATTAGGCCTAGTGCCATTAAAACATGTTTCCACTCTGGCAACACAAATTCTAGTGCTCAAGTTTTTACTAGGCCTTGGAGTGTGTAATGGTAGGACGCCCTCAGATGTGGGGGCAAGCATACCTTCAAGCGGTATAATTCCAGTAGCAGAATCGATTATATATTTGTCTCCCTAAACTTATAGCCACTTGCACAGTACATGATGATTATCCCCAGGACAGACAGTGACCACAATGCTCTGCCTCAAGAGATGAGAGGTGTCCTCTTCACTAAGGGTGATTGGTCCCTATATAAGCAGAAGGGAAATCTTGCCATTACCAACAAAAAGTGGGCCTTTTTTGGCCCACTGCTTCTTGCCACCCCAGATGATCCAGATAAATGAAAAGGTCGCTGACACCATTGAACTCATGATTGAATCAGATCCTGAAGGAGACACCCCAGTGGATTGTCTAAAACTCCATGACAATAGTTTGGACCAATTGGGCACCCACTTCTATGAACAAGAATTTGCAATGCAATCGGTCTCGCATTTGGGACCTTATAAGTATTTACCTATGCTGCATACTATCGCACATTACTGTAACATAGCCTCGCTACGGACTCCGTGGCAGGGATTTGGGGTCTGGCAGTAGACTTTGCAGCAGCTTTTACAGCTGTAGTGACAGAAGCAGGTTGCCAAATACAGATTTTATTTTATAATTTTTTAAAGCTGAAATTATGTATGTAAAAAATGAATTGTGCATTGATCTTGAATTAACCATATAATAATTAATTTGAAATATTGCAAATGTATTTTCATTTTGGTTTGAGGAAAGGAAACAAACAAGGGAAGAACCGTTATGAATAATAAAAGCAGATGCAGCGTTTTCTCATAGGGCCAGATTTTGATTGCCAGATTCCTCCGAAAACAAACTACACTGCTTGATATAACTGATGCAATCATAGAAGGAAAACGTTGGGGTTTTTACATTAGCAGAGAAAGGGGCGAGGAGAAGTAATATAAGACTAAGTGGATTTACTTGGAAGGTCCATGCCACCCACAAATGTACAAATACATTTAAAAACAGGCGAGAGGATACTGATGATTGTGAACATTTCAGGGAATCTAAACTCGCAGGGACCTCTGCCCAAATGGAGAGCAGCACGTAGACCCACGAAGGACTATATATTTATATATACATATATATGTATAACTAACACAAGTAAGAATACACAAGATGCGTAGATCGAGCTTAACACGGAGGACAAACTAAATAAAATACAGTTGAGGAATCAGCTGTGAGGAAAGGCTACTTTCAGCGAACTGTAGGGTTGTAATAGAAAGAAAAGGTGTCAGGCCCTAGAAGAAAGTAAGAGCTGCCATCTCCTGGGAGCATTCAGTAAATTAGTTGGCTGCTACTCAGACCCATACGCTCCCCTTGTGTCACAGGCACTTCCCACGGTTGTCCTTTACCTAGTTGCCTCACATGTATGGCTAGCCCAGTCCCATTCCCTGGTTGCATCAGCGGGACTCTTCTACGGTTTGGCTGGGAATGAAGTTCAGAAGGATGCAACCCATAGCCCAGCGAAACCCTAATGATGCCCTGCCACTATATCCTCAACAAGCCTAGAGAGAATGCTGAGAAGTGCATGACGGTAAACCGAGTCCAAACAAAAACAGGTAACTGGAACCTGCATCCTGAAGTGCTAGTCTGCTCTCTGAAGGAAGGTAGAGCGGTCTCCTATAGTCAGGCGCAAATAACATGGCCACACTCCTCCGCTTACTTCTTGCAGAGCTTGTGTCTGCGTCCCCGGGTGCACTCCCATTGCGCCCGCCATATCTGCCACTGACAAAAAGAAAGAAGTAGAATTTCCCCAAGCGGACCACACACTCAACGCAGAGGACAGAGTGCGGACAGACGATGGAAGCTTGCAGTTGATGACTTGGCAGTTGTTTTTGAGCCGTAAACGAAATGCTTTTCTACGCATCATTATTACTATTACAGCAGGACTTTGGATTTGACCCTTAGAAGGCGTGCCTTGTCCAACTGCCTGCCTTGCTTACACTTTAAAACTTCTCTGAGCAGCAACTTAAGAGATATACAAAGCCTGTGTTTAATCTCTTTCTGGTCGATGTGGGGAGGAGAGAGGTGGCACCCAGGAGGGGCCCATTTCCATTGGGAAGAATGAAAAGCCCTGTCACCGCCACTGACGCCTGCCAGCAGCCGCCCTGCCTGCCCCCCTCACATTACCGGGCTCAGAATGCCATCTCCCCTCTCCCTTCAAGATGGGTCACGAGTGGCTGAACCGAGCCCGCACTCAACCTTGTACAGTTAAGCTGCTTGCATATTTTCTGTCTCCTCGGAAGATGTGCAGTGAGCTCTTCATGGTAATTGTTCTGTTAACAGCAGAGCCTTTTCTGATGATCCCTGTGCAAGATACAGGGAAATAAACGGAGTGTTCACCCTGTTCGCAGCTCTGCGGAGAGTCCTCCTTTCAGACTGCGCCCGCTTCAATTTTCTACACCTATGTATGACTATATTAAATAAATGAATAAAATATTCCAGTGTTACAGGCACAAATAGTGCGGGCAGTGTCCTGAGAGTGGTGTGTGTGGCGGCCGCCTCCACTGTGAAACAAATAAAAAAGCACGCAGCAGCAGGGGAGGGGGCTGCGCGATTCCCTTGCGGGAGCGTGCTACCATATGGCGCCACCATATGGCGCTGCGCGCTCCCGCAAGGAAATCGCCAGATGTGCACGCTTTGCCATTGCAAGCAATGCAACGCGTGCACGTCTTTAAAGGGAAAGCTGTGACAATGGCATTAGGTCTCTCTCCTAAGCAGCGCATGCGCGCTGCGTAGGCGAGACCTAACGAAATAAAGGACCTCCCAAGGGAGGGAAAAAACACTTTTGGTTCACTAAACAACACAGCCCAGGAAAGTCCATAGTTGCTGACTCTATCGAATCCAAGAATAGTGACTTAATAATAAAAGCTAAAAGGGAGTATAAACAACAACTAAAAAGAGCAAGATCAGCCTGGGAGTCTGATGTGTGGGACAAACCTTGTCACCACAGTGAGAACAAGAGACGCAAATCCTTTTGGAACATCCTAGCTAATGGTAGAAAATCTGCCACAACCCATGTTGATTATTTCAAGCAGCCAAAAACATGGGACGACCCTTTTGAGAAACTTTATTCCGATAAGGAAACACACCCAATTGATGTCTCCAATCTGGGCCAGCCAACTTCTAGAGAACAGTAAATTGCTCTCCAATTTTCTCCTGGTGAGTCGCTTGAGGCCGTAGCTGTTCCACTGACATTGTGGTTTCGACACTTAGGGGGACACTTGTGCAGCATACATAGATCCTTCTTCATTGATAGATTTGCCGGGTACAACTACTTTTAAATCAGCAGTAGCCAAAATAAGAAAGGAACCCCTTTTATCTACTCAATGGGATGCTCTTGCTCATCCTGGTCTACAGGGGTGGAAAAAGGCCAGTCCCTCAACTAAATAGTTATATAACCTGGAAGTAAGTGCAGGATTTTTCAACATCTTCATGGTCTCAGCTATCTAACTTTTACTGTTTTCAAGTCCACCAGGATTCTGCTACCCAATGATATTAGTTAAACTGCGCTTCCGGAGTTGTGTGTGCAATGGTGCCGGTCTGTTGCGGGTGCCAGATGTGTGGATTCTGTGTTTATGCTGGGTATGTACATTGTGTAAAATAGCATCTGTTGTGTGTGTGTCATCAACATCTTAACAAAAGAAGTAACATTATATTACTTAAGCTTCAAAGGCTTTGATCTCTTGACTTCACTGAAAGTGACAACATCTGGCCTTTGGACGTATTGCCCCTTACTACAGTAAATGAAGTGTGGGAAAGAAATTAATTAAATCCTACAATAAATAGTAAACTAATAATAATGTAAAGGTCTAAGACAAGCAGATAAAAAGCAGGCCTAGAAATGATAAACAAAAGCATACAGTTGCGACTCCTGGCCACCCCTAAATGCCCATGCTCTGCTCAGTTATTGTGCCGCAGAATGGTTGACCAATTGTTCCCTGCTAGTTCCTGTGGGAGGATGCTAAAAATGCAATTTTCACTGCTATATCAGTGGTACAGTAAAATAGGACAACTCAGAAAGGTGTCTAACTCTGGAGCATACATGGTTCTAGGGATGGGCGGACATCTCCATTCCGCCCACGGAATGTGCGGAGATTTGCTCTTCCGTCCTTGCGTAAAGAAGGCAGAGATTTGGGCGAATCTCCGCACATTCAGAGGTGGAACGGAAGTTGGCCACCTGCCCGCCGCCGCCTCCTGCCCGCCGTATTAAATTATACTTACAAACAAAAGCCTAAAATGAAATTTAAATAAAACTTACCTTATTGCGGCCGCATCCTTCCCCATCGCGGCTTCATCTGGAAACTGCGCATGCGCGGGAGCCTGCGCATGCGCTGTCCTGGCGAGGAATGAGCATGCACAGACTCCCGCGCATTTGCAGTTTCCAGATGAAGCCATGATGGGGAAGGATGCGGCCGCAATAAGGTACGTTTTATTTAAGTTTCATTTTAGGCTTTTAAATATAATTTAATAGGGCGGGCGGGAGGCGGGCAGGAAGCGGGCGGGAGGCGGGCGGCGGGCGGGCGGGCGTCGCGTACCAGAAATATGCGGTGAGTCACAGAGATTGGTTCAATCTCCGTGCATCTCCGCGAAAGTTCCTTACGCGACTTCCGCCCACCCCTACATGGTTCTAGAGAAACCGGAGTTGCTTCAACAGTGACCTCTGGCGTGCACTGAGCAGAACTGCCATGTTTACAGTAGCACGTGCCACGTGTGTTGTTGGTGTATGGATGATGAATGAAAAGGCCTTTTTGTAGCAAGATGCAAAGCATTTCAAGCCTCTTCTGTGTAACTCAGAGAGGAAACCCGCCTCCTCTAATGGAAGCGCCTGTTCCCAGATTAAACACCTCCTTTCACCCTATTTCATATTTTGTCTATGGTGCTTTGCTATTCTGCCTTGATGCTTGCCTTTCCGTGCACATCTGGCACTTGGAAGCCTGCTTTCTCTAGCCTTAGGCAGACAACACATCAATGCATACAATATGTACATACTAATACTGCCCTCCTGTGATAGCCCCCTCGGGCGCCTACACTCTTTCTTTGAGACATAAGAACGTGCATTGCTCAGGCATACAGTGGAACTCTGGAGAGTTCTGTATGTTTCTGCGAGGTTGTCGGGTTTCTGATTTGTTTTCCCTTCTGTGTGCTTGCTGCATTTGTTGATTCAATGCTTTTATCCAGTGCTTATCCCTAGGTTGATCCTGGAAGTCAGAAGTTAATGACAAGAAAAACCAGCTCACTTGTTGGGCTCTGTCCAGTACCAGACCCAGTCGCAGCACTCAAGCACCTGTGGAAGAGGCAGGTTTCCTCTGGTGCTTCTGAAAAACTGTCAGGGATCTGCCAAAGCCAATCAACTAGTAAGCAGGGCCTGACATATGACTGACTCTGCACCAGCCCTACCGATCTGTCAGAAACTCTAATGGATATTTATGATTGCTCATTTTCTCACAGGTGCCTCCAGCTAATGAATCACAATGATCGCCTTCCCATCCCTCTCTCTTACCTCTGACCCTCCTTAAGCACTTGGCACCTTCCTCCTTTAGTATATGTTCTTCACCACCATACGAGCAGTCAAGCCTCCATCATTCACTACAGTATCGAAGATTAGATCACCAACTCCTTGCAAGCACTAAAACGCCCTGTCAAAGCCAAAAGAACTGGTATTGACCCCCAACGTTTCGACTTTGCCAATGCTAGTTTCCCTTCTTCCTTAATCTGTATTAATCGGTCCACAAAACACCGCAGATTGAAGCATTTCACTCCAAATCAGGCCGATGCTGAGGGCTGCTGGTCTATTTGTGATGACACACTGTTTGAAAAGAAGAAGTTTACCCTTGTCAAGCTTTGTCAAGGCCAATAGGTCTCGCTTTTGAGATATACTGGCTTTGCCAAAGCCTTTTTGCGATGCTGCACAGCATCTGCAAAATGCTGTGCAGCATGGACAAAAGAAAAAAAAAGATACAAAGTCACGGCTACTGTGGCTGTATAATATTGCAGGCATATGCATGCGTGATCCATGTGGCCTGCATGTGCCATGCATGATGCCTGCAAAATTATGGTGGTGCCACTTTGCTAACGGGTCCACCCAAAAATATATATATTTATATACACACATTTTATATGCACATATATATGATATCGTTGGTGTGGGGGACAACAGAGAAGAGGGTGGGGGAATGACGGTTGAAAGCAGCACATGAGACAAAACAATGCTGGGGGAGAAGCACACAAGAGAGAGCTGGAAACACAAGGGAGACAGCAACAGTGAGCGGCAGGCAGTATGAAGTGTACTACTTGGTAGACATGTTCACCTTGTGCAAGAGCAGAATACTGTCACTCACAGTGAAGTAGGCCAATGGCCGAAATGGGATGACCCTCTGGCCCATGCTGAATGCTGGAGTGTCAGAAGAAACATGTGATTGATACAACAATAGACCAATGGCTAATGAGGGCTTGCTAAAAGCCTCACTTAGGAACTATGGGCCAGATATACATAGACTTCCATTTGAGATTTCCTAATGGCGAATTTTTGCGATTTGCTCTGTGGAATTCGCAAACAGTTATGTACAACAGTGTGTTTTACACTGTTCGCGATTCCCAATGGATCCCAAGGGACCTGCCTCATTAATATTCATCAAACACAATTTGAAGGGTTAACACTCAGAGGTATGGTGGCCTGCTGGCATCAGTAGACCACTGTGTCTGTGATTGCTTTTTAAATAAAGCAGTTTTTTTTTATTTTGAAATGCATGCCCATTTCCTTAAAGAAAAACAGGATTCATTCAAAATTGAAAAATGTTAAGTTTCCTTTTCATTTTTTAAGAGTCGACAATGGTCCGTGGAAATGGGTCACCATCAACGTGAAGATGGTGACTGCGAATGTTTTGCAACTGCATTCCCGGTCGAAAAACATCCATAAATACCACTGTTATTCTGCATTAGGAAGAAACATCCTAAGCATGCCCCTTCCTCATGACAATATTGCAAAACTAAAATGCGATTCAGTAACAAGTTACTGAGTCGCATTTTGCCTTCTGTACATCTCAACATGCATTTTTCCGGTCACAAACTGGCCGGATAGGCCATTTGCGACCAGTAAAATGCTTAGGACACCTGGCCCTATATTTGTTTTACTAAAACCCAAAGGTCTTGGCTAACTGCAGACGTAAAATGACGCAATGAATCATTGATTATGCACTTGCAAACTCTTCGCTCAACATCCTTTTCAGACAAAGCTTTGGCGCAGAGCAGTGGAGCAGCCATCCTCCTATAGTGTCAAGTCCACAGAGTCCCAGATTAGGGAGTGCCTGACACATCAAACTCCTGCCATTGACCCATATCCCTTATGGCCCTGAGGGATGGAAGAAAGCAAGAAAACCAGTCCCTTTCCAGGAAACTTCAAGAAACAGCCCAGAGGAAAGTGTGAAAAAAATGGTGCTAAATAATGCATCTCACAGAACAATTACAAAAACATTTGGGCAAGAATAGAGATATTTCACAGACACTTCCTAAAAGGAAACGCATTAAATAATCCTAAATGGTTATCTACTGAAGTGGCCCTTAACTTTGTTATGCGGTTAACACCACGAAGAAAGATTGACAAAATAGGATCACATTGTAGTCTTTACAGCGTAATATTCAAACAAGTTGACCAAACATGCCATACGCTTTATACTTAGCTGTAAACAGGCAGCCATGACATATTTGAAATATGACATTGCTTTATGTTGCACAGATCCAGCTTCGCCCCTATTGGGAGTTTCTCCCCTCCCCATATAAAAAAACCGTGATAAAATGGTGGCAAAATGAACCATTTAACATTCAATATTCTGTAAAACGTCTACCAGTCACAGGATTAGCCGGGCCTTCATATAATCCTGCAATGCAATTTGACAGGCCCCCGTGACACTGTTTGCGATGTTTCTACCTCCTTTCGTATTCCCATCCTTCATCTTTTAAGTAAATTTGCAGCCGTATATTATGACTAATACATTTCTTGCAGGGGACAGGGTGGCAAAATGAAAAGCTAATCAGCGCACTCTCAGTAGAAAGAATGGCTCTTTTTTTCAGGTTAAACACTTCTTAGACTCACACACAACTTGACATAAGAGCCCCATGCCGGTTCAGATTGCAGCCCTATCTGTAAGGTTATACCACTATGATAGACTGTCCTCAAGTAGAAATGTCAAAGAGACTGTTAGAGATATCTTTATTAACACAGATGACAAAATGCCTTCATTTGGTTCGTGAAATGACAGTAGTATCATCAGTCCCCTTTGAACCCAGTGAAATAGCATCAACAATGGGTGTCCGCAGCTCAGCACTAAATAGCCCTTAATCGAATGCCTAAAATATAACAGGAAAATGCTGTAACTTTGTGCATTCTAAAAATCTGTGAGTCTTTCCCGAGGTCTACTCAAAAGATCTCTTCCCATTCACTATTATAGAAAGCTATCAAAATATGGCTATTCACCTCTGCAAATGTCATCCAGCAAACTTAGATAAGTTCCTTCAAGTCCCTCCCTCCCTCCCTCCCTCCCTCCTCTCATGTCGTCGCTTCAATAATGACAGACAAATATCTATTATTTATAGGAGCTTTATTCTCTGCTTCCTATCGTGTTCCTGTCCCTACTCTAACTGCCCCTTTCCTGTCATGACTCCTCCTCTTCCTCCAACCCCTGGACTCCTCCCAACCCAACTACTAGAACGTGTACAACATCACATCTCCCCCTTTGTTAACAAAAGATATTTAACCAGTTCTAGTCCATTTCTTCAATCAGTCTCTTTGGCTTGAGTATGTCTCTTCGTGGTCGGAGATGCATTCCAGCATCTGCAGGCGCATCTTCCATTGGCCTGTCAGGTCTCAGGGTGGGACTCGGTTGACTCAATCCGCCAGCATCTCGTTGGGCTGTATCCCTATCAAGTGTCTCTTTCATGCCCGGGGTACATTTCTGAAAATGAGACACATTTCGGATGATCCTGCTTTGCTCAGACTCGGCGGTGATCATGGTGCCTTTTTGCTGAGTGACGATCAATTGTTCTTCCTTGAACCGACAATCCGTTTTCTTGGTCTGTTCTTGTTTGACCACAACACAATCTCCTGTCTGAAGGGATGGAGACTTGGCGCGCCGTCCACGGTCCGCATGTGTTTTAATCCTGTTCTTCCCCGCTTGATCAGCCCTTGCCGTTTCTTGATGGATACGTGTTGGGGACACCGGTGTCAGAGCCCCTTCCCACGTCGGGATCCTTGTCCTGATGGGTCACCCCAGCATGAGTGTGGCAGGACATTTGCCGGTGGTGGCGTGAGGGGTAGTCCGGTACGCTCTTAGCACTTCGTTCAGAGCTATTTGTAAGTCTTTATTTTCCAACGTGGCCTGTTGAAAAGTCTTTTTCAGGGTGGCCATGAACCTCTCGATGGTGCCATTGGCTTGTGGCCACAACGGTGTAATCTTCCTATGCCGAAAGTTTAGATGCTTTGCAAATTCACTGTACTCATGACCATTGAAAGGAGGACCATTGTCTGTCTTGAGTTCCTTGGGAACACCCCATGCTGCAAATACTTCGTCTAGCACAGCAATTGTGCTGGAGGCATTGGTGGAAGACACAAATTGAGCTATAGGGAATCTCGAGTATTCATCCATGATGGCCACCACGTACCTGCCTGATTAGAGGGGTCCGTAGAAGTTCATTGCGAGTTCCTGCCATACCCCTTTGGGCAGCGGGGTCATTTGAAGGGGAGCTGGTGGCTCTCCCGACTTCACCAGTTGACATTGGGGACAGTCCTTCAGAGTGAGCTCAACCTATTTATCAAGTTGCGGGAACCAGACTCTTTCCCTTAAAGCTCTCTTTGTGGCAACCACTCCTCGATGACCTTCATGTGCAAGGTTAACCACTCCTTGACGGAGCTTCCTCGGGATGACAATCCGATGGTCCCTCAGCAGGAGCCCCTCTGAGGTAGCTGACAACTCGTCACTGATATGTCAGAAAGGTTGCATTTCGTGATGCCTTCGGGGGTCACTCGCTTCGTCCTCACTATCGTGTCTCCAGCGATGTGTGTGAAGACGGCGCACAACCTTCTAAAGGATATTGTCCTGCGCCGTAGCATCCTTGATCGCTTCTAATGGAACTGCCGGTGGTGGGGCTACGCCTACCACAAAGTGTATATATTCCTCAGCCATTGACGGATGTGAGTCATGAGATGCCTGAGGGTGTCTGGACATGTTGTCCACCGGATTCTCACCTTTCCCGGGTTTTTGAATGATGGTGAACGTGTATTCCTGCAGCCGCAGATCCCATCTTTCAATGCGGGCGGCATCTTGGCTTTGGGGTTACCGAAGATGGTGACAAGGGCCTGGTGATCCGTGATCATGGTGAAATGTTTGCCGAAGATGAACACATGGAAATGTTCACATGCCCACACAACCGCTAGGCTCTCTTTCTCGGGCTCAGAATAAGCCTTCTCGTGTCCGAGAGGCTGCGACTGGCGTATGCCACAATGTGACGCCGCTCATTGTCACTGTCGTATTGAGCCAAGATGGCACCCAAACCCACTGGACTGGCATCCACCGTTATCTCCGTCTTCCTCTTGGTGTTGAAAAGGCCAGATTGTTCGCTGATTCCACCGCTTGCTTGATCTCTTGGAAAGCCCGCTCACACTGAGGGCTCCACACAAACGGTTGTCCTTGCTTAGTGAGAGCACGAAGGGGGTGACTGATCGTTGCATAGTCCTTGATATATCTGGAGCAATAGCTTGCCATGCCCAGGAATGATCTAACACCGCTGACGTCTTGAGGGCTCTTGGTGGCGTTGAGCGCAGTTACTTTCTCGGGGTCGGGTTTCATTCCTGCCCCGGAAAACACGTGACCGAAAAACTCAAGAGTGGACTGATGGAATTCACACTCATCCTTATTCAAAGTTAAATTCGCTTCCAGGAGAGCATGGCATACTCGATCCAGGGTTTTGTTCTTGTGTGTTTGATACATATACTAAAATGTCATCACTGTAGTTTAGAGAATTTGGGATATGCCTGATGGTCTGGCGTATCACCTCTTGGAATATTTCCGCTGCAGAAGAAATGCCGAAACTCAACCTTTTGTAACGAAACAGACCCAGATGAGTGGCAAATGTTGTAATGTATCTTGACTTTTCGTGCAACTCCAGCTGATGATATCCCTTGTTGAGATCCAGCTTTGAAAATACCCTGGCTCCATTTAGTGCCAATATCATGTCACTCAGGTGAGGCCCTGGATGCCGTCCCCGTTCTATGGCTGTGTTGGGAAGCCTCATGTCCACACATAACCGTACTTTCTCCGGGGTACCCTTTTTGGGGACGATTACAACCGGTGAAACCCATGGTGTGGGACCGTCTGTTTTTCGATAATGTCCGCTTGAAGTATTTCCTGAATTTCGTCCTCGAATGCCTGCTGAAGGTGGAAAGGCACTCGCCTCGGGTGCTGAGCAACAGGGCGTACTTGGTCGTTGATGTGCAGGCAAATCAGACACTTATTCATTTTGCCAAGTCCACTGAACAACTTGGGAAATTTTCGGACAATGTCTGGATTGTCATGAACTCAGTATAGGATTTCAACCAGTTTGAGTCTCTCTGCCGTGGGCAGACTGAGACGGCAATCGGCCTCCGGTCCCTCAATGACGTGGATGTAAGCTGATACCGCTGTGGACTCGTGCTTGAGCGTCGTTGCAAACTTGCCCAGACAGGGAAGTGGTTTCTTTGCCATCCAGGTAAACACTCTGACATGTGTGGGACTCAGGACAGGCGGTGGTTTCATCTTGTGATATTCGGTCACAGGCATGTAGTTTAATGAGGCCCCACTATCAAGCACAAATTTGGTGTCATGTGTCCCCACTTTGATTTCTAGCGGAGGATACTTTTTCAGCTGGTCCTGGTCAGACACCATACATATGTATTCATCCGTGAATGTTGTCTCTTGAGAGGTCGACCTCGATTCCCTCGACGGTGATCTTCTGATCCATTGAGATCTGTGAGATTCCTTGCTGGAATGTGACGAGCCAGAAGACGACAGTGCCCTGTCTTGCACAACCTTTGCGTGGTGTCTCTTTTCTTCTGGTCGAGATCTGGTTGTCTCCCTCCTTCTTTCCATGCTGTACACTCCACACATGGCTTCGAAATGGTTCTTGCGCCCGCATTTCTGGCACTGTTGGTCCATTGCTGGACAGGTGTCTGTGTGTGGGAAATCATACCCACATCAATAGCATTTCCGTGGACGTTCTGGTTTCTTGGTGTAACTCGACCTCTTTTCTCTCCTTCTCGATTCGTATCGTCGATGACTTCGGTGTGTGTGTCTGGACCCTGGACGAGACCTTCTCTGATGATCACTTGATCTTCTCTGAGTGTTGGAGCTTTTAGTCCAATATGCTTGCTCCTTTTTCTCGCCCCGCCCTGTCTCCATGGCTTTTGCATGTTCTTCTGCCTGGTCATATACTCTCGTCATTTCCTCAATCTCGTCGAGATCATGGCTCTTTCTTAGCAGTCACCTTCGGAGCGTCTCTGAATGACAGCCCTCAATGACTCTCAGTCGGATGGTATCCTCTGTTGAGAATGAGTCAAAATTGCAATACTGCGACAGCCAGCGCAGTCGCAATATGAAAGTGCTCATCATTTCATCTTTGTCCTGACGCGCCTGATGAAACACGTACCTCTCGTAGTCCACATTTCTTTTGTGCACAAACTTTCTGTTGAGTGCATCATCACGCACTTTGTCATAGGTCCCTTTGTCATCTGTTGGTAATTCTTTGATCACCTTCCCAATCTCTTTGCCAACTAGATTACGGAGTGCAATTAGCTTGTCTCTGTCTCCTGTGACTTTGACCCTTCTAAGTAGTCCTCAAAGTCTTCCAGCCACTCCTGCCACCGAGGGCCCATACTTCCGCCCGCCACCAGAGTCAGTGGTTCCGTAGGGCGCAGGTGTGAGACGATGGGTATGACAGGGGCAACCACCGCTGCACCACCTCCATTCCGGTTTGGCGAGTTCGACATGGCTGGGTTGAAATGTCAGCGACGCACCTGTATACTGGCTAGGGCTCGCTTTTGCAATGTCCAATGCTTGTTTCTTCAGTCGTCACTGTTTGCACTTGCACTCAATAATGCTTGTTTTACAGTTATCAATACTTGTCCTTGCACTCATCAGTGCTTGTTTTGCATTGATCAATGCTTGTTTTTGCTTTTTCAGTGCTTGTTTCAGCCTCAAGCTTGGGATGCCTGACTTCAAAATGGCCGCTCATGCATTTCACAGGGGTGTCCTTCACGACCGCCTGACTCTAAGATGGCCGCCACACAGAAACTCTCCTCTTTCACGAGATTTGGTTGCATTCATTCTTCTTACTCGCCGGGCTTCATTTAGCAATCACCACTGCTGCTTCCACAGGCACCAGGAGTTCCTCGGCCTTCTCCACACTCCTTGGTTACCACGAACATCCAGGTGAGCTCAGGGCCTTGCTCCGACTCGTGCCGCTACAAGGGTGCCATTCCTCACGCATCGGGGGTGAGCTCCGACAACTGCTTTTTCTTTTGCACGCCTCACTGGGGTGTCCACGCTTTTTCCCGCGTTCTCCCCTCCTTATGGCTTCACGGCAGGATCGGGGTAGGCTCCCAACTTCCTCCTTTGCAGCACACGGCTCAGTGCGCACCGGGGATGCACTCCCGGGTTTTGGCACGAAATCGCGCTCGATTCAAACTTCTTGCAGCGCCCGGCCACACTTTCCAGCAGGGCTCCACGCGATCGTTAATCGCGGAGCGGGGCACTCACCGCTGGCCTTTATTTGCAGGCGGCGGCTTCGTCGGGGCACACGTGTCTTGCAGACAACCTTCACTTCGTGGTGCCCAGGGACAGGATGCTTCTTCTGGGGTTCTGGGGTGATTGTCTTCACATCCCACCCTCGTCGCCAGTTGTCATGTCGTTGCTTCAATAATGACAGACAAATATCTATTATTTATAGGAGCTTTATTCTCTGCTTCCTATCGTGTTCCTGTCCCTACTCTAACTGCCCCTTTCCTGTCACGACTCCTCCTCTTCCTCCAACCCCTGGACTCCTCTCAACCCAACTACTAGAACGTGTACAACATCACACCTCCCTCCCTCCCTCCCTCCCTCCCTCCCTCCCTCCCTTCCTTCCTTCCTTCCTTCCTTCCTTCCTTCCTTCCTTCCTTCCTTCCTTCCTTCCTTCCTTCCTTCCTTCCTTCCTTCCTTCCTTCCTTCCTTCCTTCCTTCCTTCCTATCTTCCTTCCTTCCTACCTTCCTTCCTTCCTTCCTTCCTTTCTTCCTCCTCCTCCCTCCCTCCCTCCCTTTCTCTCCCTGCCTACCTCCGTTCCCTTTCCTCCCTTCCCGTCCTTCCTCACATTTCCTGAAAGAATACACCTCGTATTCCCAATGCCAGTCTTTCTTTAGGGTTACATAATTCCACATAAGCAGATAATATGGAATACATAACCATCTAAGCATTATGCCAAATATTGGCAACATGAAATGTGAGTATTTACTGCGCCACTGGATCAAAGCTACACCCAACTGAAGAGCCCAGGTCAGAGTGTATCCAGTCTTGGTTTGCTTGTGTTCCAGTTCAGAGATGACCCAGCCTGGCAGTTTGGGCTGGACTGTTCCTATTGGAGCGGGTTTAAGACTGATTTGCATACGGCTGGGTCCAAACTGAGGTAGCATGGTGGGTAAAAGAATTATGGGTTGGAATGGTACCCCGAGTGATTGCCAGTGCTTAGACTTATTGTAAGCGTTCCTACCTTACCTTTTGTGTGTGAGCAAAGGCAAGGTCTATTCAGGATTTGAGGTAATGTATCTGAAGGATAACCTCACATATTACAATGCTGTTTTTATGGGGTCTACACGGCAGGTGTGATGGTAGAACTGAGGAATATCAAAAAGATATCCCACGTATGACCAGAGGAATCACAGTAGTGGGTCTATAGGGACACTAACGCAAAGATGGTGCAACCCAAAAATTAACTATAGGCACCAAAATTGTAGTTCTATGCAGTCAACGCAGAGGTGGATATTATATAACTCAAAGATACACTGTAGTAGTAGGAGGTGATGGGGTGATAGAAGTAGGGGATCTAGCCTCAGGGCCTTTCCAGGCCCTAACATGCCCAAATAGGGAAGATGCTACCTGGGCTGGACACGTTGGGGAGAAGTTAAGTATGGTCGTGGTTGATAATAGCAAGATTTGGTAGAATGCGGCAACCAAGTCTAGTCACATGACCCCAGAGGCCAAATGGGGGCAAAACACAAACAGGCTGTTTTGCCATGAAGGGGCACTTCACAAAGACCCGGAACACCCAGAATGATAAACTAAGGCCCCATATGGCCTCAGTGTGACCTTGGAGACAACCAACTGTGCATAACTTTCAATAAAACAAGCATGGGAGCATAGCCTAAATTCCAGAAACACGTAGCAACATTCTACATTCATTAACACAATTCGGCATAGAGAAGTGACCTTTGGCCCATTGAGAGGACCTCGAGCTTCATCCTTGGCTGTCCTTTGGGCGCTTTGTAGAGGTCCAGGGGCAATTCTCTCTTGGATGGCTGACACAAAAAGCTGTACACCTACTGACTCATTGCATCTGTAGCAGAAAGGACATGAATGCGTGGAATAAGACCGGTGCCCTGAGGGCCATCACTAAACGAAACACATGTTACTAATACGCTTCTAGCTGTAAGTGTCTTCACCAGCTTGCAGTTAATGGGCACTGTTAACACTCTGAGTGAGAAAGTATGCTTTATTCATACAATTCAGACTATGAAAGGATAATGTTTAGAGCTGTGTGCTGAGCTGCCCGCCATAGTGAAACAAGCATATGCAATGCAATTTATCTCATTTGCGAGACTTTAAGCTATTGCCATTGTAAATGACAATCTCTTTTACTTATCTGTTTTGATAATTAATACATAAATAAAAGGAATTGTCATTCACAACAACAATAGCTCAAAATCTAGAGACCTATTTCATTTTAAAGAAGCGCCCACCATTGTCCAGGGCTGCTTGGAAAGTGAAAGCGCGCATGGCGCTGAATGTTGCAGGAAAGCATGTCTCCCTGCAGTAGGAGAATTTCATCAAAGAAAAGACTGCTTACAGACATACCATGTAACAACAGAAGTAAAAGGGCCAGTCCTCATGGGAGGTTACAAATGAAGACAAGACGGTACTAAGGAGGGACTAACAAGCCTATTAATGAATCAGAAGCCGGCATTTACAAAGGACAATGACACAAGCCAATGAAAAATATGGGCAGAGAGCAGGCAGAGCATCAAGTCCATACTTGAATACAGCATGCCTCATAGAGCATCGCATGCGCTGCCCAGGCTTGACCTAAAAATTAGGTCTAGATACCACTCACAAAACAGCTACATTTCAAACAAATTCCATGCGCTCCTGAGCGATTATTCCTCATCATAATACAATACCAGTACCAATTACGCAAAATGATATATTTTACAGCAGTTTTAGTCCAATAGCTTGAAAAGGTGCAGCAGTGATTTGTCGCAAAACTTCTGCCAGGCAGGAGGCCCTGTGACATTTTTAACATTGATGAAAATTGGGAGCAGAAATTCTGTACCACACGGCCACAAGTACTTCTTGGTTTGTTTTTTTACCTTTATAAATTACTGGTCTTTCACAATACTGTGCCAAAAGTGAATGAGATTATAGCAATCCTTATTTGTTTTATATGAGATAGCACACCCCTCCTCCAACGAGCAGCCTCTTCTAAAAGTTTGTACTTAAAAATGCAAGAATTTACAACTACACTTTAGATTCCCGCCAACAAACCCAATCAGATAACAGGAATTATCTTCGTTTTTTTGTAGGAGCAGTAGTTGGGATATAAAATGCGGAAAAGGTATGTGGAAAACAAATGTTTAATACAGGTTTGGTTCAGTTTGCATGACATTCTGCCGCAGTTACAGTATCTCTGCCCCTCCTTGTGCAAAAATATAATTTGTAGCTTCCTTAACTGAGGCATGTATTTGAAACAGTTGAAAGGTTAATGTGCTGAACCTTCCTTGCTATGTTCCTTGTTCTGAATGTACAGAGCAGCCTAATGTAGTCATCTGCATTTCTCATATTTCTGCTCAATGACAATCATTTAGCGTAGGTGGTTTTGAAATTAGCAGTTTGATTGGTTTGCTGTGTAAATTACAATTTAGGACCACCTCACTACATGATGACATGCCTTGAAACTGTGTGCTGTCTTTGTCCAAAGCATTATAAAGGATCTGCATATCTTTATGATTTTTTGCTCTAAACATTTTGTACATTTTGTCTAAGACATTTAGGGCCAGATGTAGGTAAATCATATTTACCTACTCTGAAATACCGAATTTTACCGATTCGGTATTTCAGAGTCGGTAAATATGAAGGGGGGAGATGTAGGTATTTCCAGATGTGGAAATACCGAATCGTTAGAATTCGGTATTTACCGATTCGGTAATTACCGAATCGGTATTTCCTATTGATTCCTATGGGCTGTGAAGCCCATAGGAATGAATGGGAAATACCGATTCGGTAATTACCGAATCGGTAAATACCGACTTTTGCAAGGGTGCAGGGGGTGTCACTTTGACCCCCTCTGGCACCCCAAAAATAGGCCTGTGCGCCATGTGGCACACAGACATGCCCTAAGGGCATGTCTGTCTGTCACATGGCTAGGTGTGCATGCACACAAGTGCATGCACACCTGAATTCGGTATTTTAACACCCAATTGGATTGGGTGTTAAAATACCGAATTTGTAGGGCCTTTGGGACTCAGAAGAGTGCACAAGTATGACCACATCAAGCCTGCTCTGAAAGAACTCCACTGGCTACTGGCAGAAGTCAGGATCAAATTCAAGGTTCTTGGCAAAGTCCTCACAGCCTATTGGTAAAAAGGGCCAACACACTTGGTAATCTTAACTCCATGTAATGCTCCAGCCAAAAAGCTTTGTTCGACAGCTGGTCATTTAATCAAGCAATAGGAATTCAAGCAGATAAAGCATGGGAAAAGATCTACGGAAGTTCAAGGACTAAGGGTTTTTGACACCTTCAGCTTTTCCCTGCGATCAGAGCTTAGGTGAATTTCATGAATTTGCTAAAAAGGGACAAATTTGATTCTAAATCAACCTGTTGGACTCTCAGGAACCATGATTGAAGAACTTTAGGTAGAAGAACTTCCTCTCTACCTGACTGAATACTTTCTTCCTATGTTATGTACTGTGCTTATGTCCCTTTTCTTTACAATGTTAACACCATCATGTGCATCACAATATTTCAAATGAGAAGATTAATTTAAAGTAACCTGAAAATTATGGTCAAATTGCACTTTTAGTGATAAGTGTAAATTATGGGAATCTAAGGACATGTTTGACAAACTAAGCAGCAACACTTATGCGCAAACATAATAAGAAATTTCAATTTTCCTAGAGTGTAAGGTTTAATTGAGGCAGAAGTTAAGAACTTACCAAACTGAAAAATTCCAATGCAACTTTCAAGATGAACAAGGTATGTACAAATTATCTCAGTTGACATCCATTATATGTAACTTTGCTTTGTATCTACCCATTGTGGAATCTTTAAAACCCGACTTTTCTGTTTGGTGTGTAGACAGGCCCAGGTATGTATTGCCATTAGAATTAAAATGAAAATCAGGAAAGTAAACATGAAAAATATTAAATGTTCTTAATCATTAACACAGTATGGAGTAGGTACAATGCACTCTTTCAATTAATGAGAATAAAAGTGATCTTTAGAATTGTTAACATTCTTCGCTATTCTTTGAATGCATACTCTAAGTTTGCATTTCTTATAGCCTCGCAACCAACATCGCGGAAGCAAAGCAACTGACCCGGAATGAGTACGAGTAAAGTTTTCCCCCTGCTACCTACGTCAGAAGAAGTCAGAAACCGGCACATATAGCAAAGAATCGACAGCGCCTAAGTGGTCAGAGCACTCAAGGGACTGAGCGGTTTTGAACTGGTAAGCCGGGCCGAACAGAAAGGTGCACGAGAAGTGAGAGGGCACCTCAGTGCGAATTTGATTTTAGGAAACGATAACAATATCTGCAATTGGTGCGCTGCGCGATCTGAAGTTTCAGCTAAGGCATTATTTTTAAACCTCCCTGAGGTTCATACCAAACACAGTGTACGTCCGCCCGGAATGGTCCGCTGCATACAAACATTGCCCCGCCCACAACCAGGTGGCTTGCCTGACTTCCGGGGCGCCGCTGGTGGTGCGGCGGCTTCTCTGTAACACAAAAATGCGTGTGGGCACCCGCTCTGTTTCTGTGGATCACAGGGGAATCCCCATGCCGGGATACCCTGGGAACGCTTTTTGCAGCACAGCGCTGCCGGCCTCACAACCCCTGGGACATTCCCCCCATCCTCTCAAGTCTAGGCAGTGTTTTCCTCGCTCCCAGTGTGCTCTTCAGGACACTTAGTCCACAGTCATCAGGGGCAGAGCTGGGCACAGGCAGACCCCCAGGTAGCAGCAGCTGGGTCCCATGGTGGTTCCTCCTGTCTCCCAGCAGTCCTTCACCCCAGAACAGGTACAAGCAAGCACAAGCAACAACATGTACAAGGGGTCACAGACCCAATATATATACCAGGTTGGTCTTTGTTCTGCCCTGGCACAGGGCCTGGGGATCCAGTCCCAACCGGGATCTGGGGGTTTGGGAGCATTTTCTTTACAGTGCTCACACCCTCCTTTGTCAGGTTGGGCTCTGTCCTCAGACACATTCAGGAGGCTTGGCAGCATTGAATAAGGCAGGCACAGACCTATTCAGGGTCAGGGGCTACTCCTCCCACTACTCCAAATGCAGATCTGCTCATTCAGCCTAGCACTGACTCACCCAGCCCCTCTGGAGCTACACACCTCACCAGCCCCTGTCACTCCCGAGCCAGACATGCAATACACATCAGACAGGCACAAAGGCACATTGCACACAGAAATGCCAACTTCTAAAAGTAGATCCAATTAACACTAAACATTAAACGTTACAAAATCATTTCATTCATATTTACAAGTCAATAACTCAGCTCTGGAATATTAACTGAGAAGACGCTCATTGTATTTAAATGCTACGTACTGTATTAATTCTAACAAAATCTTTTGAATATCAATGATAGTCGATTGATTGTTTGCTCTTACTCAACCCTGCACTTTACAATTTAAATGTTAAAATGACAATTTGCATGAATGTTTTTAGTACTCTCTTTCTCGTACTGTATTAATTGGATATCAACTGTATCCTGTTTCCTATATTTTATTGTTATGTTTGAACTCTCAAATTTTTATTTTTATTTTAAAAAGAGCATTCAGTGCGTGACGATTTAAGAAGGACATAACGGACCCCTGGGGGTTTCACCGCAAAAAAAAAACGAGGGAGAAATTGAACTCCGGTTCTAATGCAGGTCGTTTTTATAACCAACTGCCATTGAGAGACAGAAAATATAAACGCCGTCTCATTCCAGGAGAAGAATATAAGGGATCCAGACATATTGACCACGACCTCCCCTCCCTCCAAAAGGCGCCGGATGGTGCATAAGGAGAAATTAACCTGAAGCACAGCACAACGTTCCTCGTGTTGATACTAATGAAAATACCGCCAGCCTAAAAGATAAAGACAAATAACAAAGCGCTGATGAGGGTTCGAGAACTGGATACTCGAACCTGAAACGCGTCGGCATACCAACAAGAGTTAACTATATCATTGAGTGATATATCAAAAACAAATATATACCATTTCACTCTTGTGATTCAATGTCACTTTGTTTGTCTTCAATAAGAAATTGACTTGTAAATATGAATGAAATGATTTTGTAACGTTTAATGTTTAGTGTTAATTGGATGTATTTTCGATTTTTGATTTATGCTTCTTTTGTCAAAATTGCTTAGTTTGTAATGTCATGTTGTATATGTTTTAAATGTATATCTTTTTTCGCCTAAGGAAAATAAGTGCTAAAAAAAAGGATATAAATAAAAAATATGAATAATTGGTATGAATAAAAGTACCTGACCAGGTCTAATGAATTGGCATTTGGTCTTGATGAAATAACTGTATGACTATGATATGAGGATTTGGGCATCCTTCTTGTCTTTTTCAGTATAACGGTCCAGCCCACCCTCAGTCCCGTTAAGGACCTAACTCCTTTGTGTACCAACTTCTAAAAGTGGCATTTCTAAAATAGTGATAATAAATCTGAGCACACCATTACACAGCATTGATTGTTACTATTCCAAACATACCATGCTGCTCCTCTCATATCAGGAATTACCACTGAAACACGTATCAGGGAATCCCTAATGCATTCCTATGAGAGGGCAGCCTCACAGTAGTCAAACACCAAAATGGCTATTTGTCATTACCAGGACATGTCATACAATTAAGGTACATGTCCTATCTTTTACCTACTATGCACCCTGCCCATAGGGCTAGCTAGGGCCTAACTTAGGGGTGACTGGCATGCAGTAATAGGGGGGTCAAGGACGTGGCACCCACTTTATGTGCCACGTCACAGCGGCAGTAAACTGCGTGCGCAGGCCCTGCAATTGCAGAGGCTTGAGTCAGGTATGAAAGGCTACTTTGGTGGGTGGCGCAATCAGAGCTGCAAGTCCACCAGTAGCATTTAAATTACTGGTCCCAGGTATATGAGATAACACATTACTGGGAACTGATAGGTAACTTAAATTAGCAGGTGTAGACCAATTTTACCACATTTTACCGGGAAACATCCGTTACAACGCAGATGTTACAACGCGGTGCTGTTACGACGCGTCCGTAACAACGCAAGTCGTTACCACGACTTTCGCTGGAGGGCGCTAGAAGATTAAAAATAGTAAATTTACTATTCCAACACCTTCCCTAGTGTCCACGGGGACTGGTGTTAGAATAGTAAATTATACTATTCAATATCCGCGCCCCCAACGCAAGTCGTGGTAACGACTTGCGTTGTGTGGGATGCGTTGTAACAGCACGCGTTGTGACGGTACGCGTTGTACCGTCACCAATCCCATTTTACCATAGAGAGCACATGCAGTGCTAAAGTACCCAGAGTCTTATCACCACCAACACCAGATCAGAAAAAAAACTAGGAGGCAGGCAAAAAGTTCAGGGATAACCCTTCAAAGAGGGCCAAGTCCACCAATAGTCAAAATGCAAAGCCCTAGTTATATAACACACAGCTACATCAGCATTATAGGGGAATGTCACACTATTACTTCTTTATCTTTGTGAGACAGGGATTGATATCTAATCATATACCCTCCATCTGTGTCTATTTGATAAACAAATAAAAAATTACAAAGCAGGCAGGTTTATAGGGATGCTTGACAAGTGTTCAAAACAAAAAGGTTTCACGGAAGAGGCTGACGCCGAGCCCAGTGGAGATTGAGGTGACTTTATCACTCAGTGATTTTAAAATGATGGCTTACTGATAGGATTCCACCTGGCAATTATCCGGTCCAGTGTATTCCTAAGGTGGAATTTGGTCCCCTTGCCCTGATGAAATTGCCACAAAAGTATTTGCAATAAAACATATCATCTGTTCAGGTTAAAATGGTCTAAACATGACACTCTTTTTTTAAATGAGTACGGACACACCAAAAATTAAATATAGGTGTTCTGTATTTCTGTAATATTGGAAAAATGAAAAACTATAGCAAAACACTCAATTAATAGCTGCCAAATATTTCATCTTGATGTTTTGTTTTAAATTACTTTTATAGACATTTTTTGTTTTAAAAAAAGTAATTTAAAACAAAACATCAAGATGAAATAAAAATGTTTTTTATATACAACAAAACTTTGATCTCATATATATAATGTGTAGTCGCAACTTTTGGGTTTAATATCAAAAGGAGAGATTCGGCAGCTATTAATTGAGTGTTTTGCTATAGTTTTTGATTTTTCCAATGACACTATTTCCCTACGTATAGCAAACTAAGTATTTGTAGGGGTCCCCTGTTTTCCAAACTGTATTTCTGTAACTCAATTTTAGCCTTGTGGGAGTATCACAGATGGGGAAGGATAACTACCTGGGTGTCTGGTTCACTGAAACTTCCAAACCTACCGCCCACATTGCCTCAGTGAAAAAGAAAGGAACAGCTATTATATGTTGCCAGTCGTCTGAAACCAGAATTAAAATGACTTTTGCAGCCCCTACACTTCGAAATATGAAGGCAACTCTCCTCCCCGCACTGCAATATAGTCATCAGGCCTTTCCCGGGGCCTGTCCTTCTAGCCCTGAGCAAGGACAGTGTACAGACTATTAGAAAATATTTCAACTGCTTCAGTACATCCGCAGAACAAGACTCCGATTGGAAGTTGGGTTGCTGAGACAAACTTTAGCCTGTGAGACAGATATACTGAAATATGACATCTGGGTCCTCATAGGGCCAACCAATTCCCTTAAAGCCTGCCTCAAAGGTATATTTGAGATCCCGGGCAACCTCTTGCACTAACAAACACAAAAAGCAATCACCGCCTTCCAAATCAGAGTCAACGTCATAATCAGACGACGTCTCCTACATGGCCTAGAAAAGGGTAATTACTAGGCAATTGAAGCAAATCTCGAACCACTAGGATATATCCCTCCTAAAGACTTCTGTTATCCCACTTCCCTGGAATAACTCGTGCCTAGTAGGGAAGCCACAATCATATTATCAGAAGCCATCAATGGACAGACGTGGAGCGAAATCCTGTTTATGTGCCCACTAGGCATACCAGTGACTGACTTCAATCCAGCATAGGTTCATCAGGGGAGAGAGGGGCAAGCAGACTATGCTGCCCCAAGCTGGATGGCTCCAGGATGTTTCTGTGGAAACCAATTGACCTGACTCAGGCGGTTCATACCTTTCTGGAGGCATCATCATTATGTTTCACTCAATCTGATCCAAGAGCCTTATCCAGGAGTGAGAAATTTGTCAACTGCAAACTTCTGAGCCTTGTTATGTTACGTCTAACCAAAAGCTGATTACGGACTACTGCACACAGAAATCCTGAATAGTGGCAACGGTGTGGCCAAGTGGCTCTTGTAGTACAATGCAGGTGGGAGAAGGGGATCATTATCATGGCTTTTATTCGAGCAGCCAGTTTTCTTAACTAATCGTTCTATCATTTCATCATGCTGACGGTACCCTCCACTCCTCTTTGTTCCCCCCAAATCATATTGGTTTGGGATGGTTTACTGTTCTTTCTGGCTTTTAAAACACACCTTTTGCCCTCTATGTTCGCTAAGCCCCTCCAATTGGTGAGGGTATTTAGCAAATGTTCCTCAGACCCTGCAGTCTCGGTTTTTTGTGCTTCCTGCCTTGTAAGATTGACCACTTCCTTGTTTTCTCCTTTGTCCTTTTGGATGTGATATTGTCTGTTCCATATTTATGGAATAGACAGCTGCTTTGCACCTGTTCAGAGGTTTCTTTGAGGGAGTGACATTCTCTGTGACACCCAGGGGACTACTGTTACTGAGAGCTGCTTTGGAGGATCCTTCATTGCTTGGTTGGCTGGCAGCCCTCAATGACCTACAGTTGAATTGTAGCCTTGCAGAAAGTGTTGCTAAGGATTTGGCTGGCTCCTGGCATGCTGAGTTGGAAATGTAGAGCTCTTTATTCACATTTCTCTTAGGTTAAAATTTGTACACAGTGATTCTTAGAGTTTTTACTTTGTCACGACTTTCTTGTAGCTAATATTCTGATTAGGCACCCCTGGATATATCAGAAGCTGCAGTCTCTGTTCACCTCGAGATTCTACTACTGTTTGAAGAAAGTCCTCAGTAACTCTGCCCATCTCTTCCACTAGGGTCCAACCTCTGTGCATGAACCTTTATGATTGGGTGGGGCACTTTGAGTGAGGAGTTGAGTTTTCTGAGACTCTCTTTGGGCACGTTGTGTGGGGGAAATCTGCTAGCCCTAAAACACAGGCATGGGATCTTTCTTTTGAAAATACTTCACTGTTTAACACAGCCTACAAATGGTCATTGAGTTGTATGTCACAGGTACAACACTGCACGTCCCACCGGCAAGCATTTTACTCCCTTAGCCACACTTGCTGCACTTATTTAGCTAAAAAATTCTACTTGTGGCTCTGGCCTTTGCTTTTTATTGAACATGTGTCTGAAGTTTTACTATGTTCCAGGCTATTTGCCTCCCCTTTCCATCAATGATGCTGTTTGCCCTGCTACGCTGATACTTGATCTACATGTGCATCATGGCTTGAATAAAAGGTTGGTGAGCGATACTCATACTGGGGGACATATTTCTGAGATGCTTGCATCACGTTTGCACCACACTAAGTGGTACATGTTGGAAGCAAACCTCTAGGTCAGGTTTATAAAGCCATGCAGAGCCACATTGCTCGGCTTTGAGTGGCTTCATAAATCTGAAGTAAGGGAAGGCAGCGCAAATCACTGCGTTGCCTTATTCTGCGCAAGGGAGGCATTCCATGGGCATTGCGATGGGTGTTCCCACACAAATCCAATGATTTTAGACAAATTCCAGATTTACCAAACCTGGTAAACCTGGGAGTGAGCCAAAAAAGAAAGATATGTCTTCCCAGGTGAGACGTAACGAGGAGAAATATCTTTATTTGTTTCCTCTTTCTGTGTGTGATGCATTCTGCAGCCCAACTATGGATTGTTTTTGTACAGCAAGTGCACCTTCCTGCACGAAAACAATCCTGCCTACAACACAGGCACCTGCCTGCGTTGTCACTCAGCTGCCAAAACTGGACTAGCTCAGGGAGTAGGACAGGGAGCAAGGATGCATGTAAGCAATACGGAGCATTCCTGTCCTTTACCAGTCCTGCACCAATATTTTCATAAATATGACCCTATATTGGTATGGTTTGCTTACCAGTTAATTATTTCTTCTTGAGATCTTTAAAGTATCACTTCTATTAGCTCCTTTTTATCAACTGTGTGCCTCAGCTGCAACTGTCGTTGGGAATTCCATGCAGTAGTTCCAGTACTGATGAACTAACTATGCACTGCAAAAGTTCACCTTCCCTGTAGCCTCAGTGCATCAAACTACTTCCAAACACCTCCCTTGCGGCATTCTTTTGGAGACATATATAATTTCCACACTCTTGGTTATTTGCTCGTGGATCTCCTTATTCCCTCATGCAATGTTTTGGGCACTTCTTTGCTCATCTGCTAGATTAGTTGCCTTATTACCATGATTGTCATTTGAAGGAGGTCTGCTACATGTATCTTCACGGAGATAACTGTCCAGAGTTGGCTTCCATCCTTTTAATCCGCGGGTGCTATTAATGCCTTTTTTCAGTAAAGACTGTGTATCATACTTTTCTTTATCTTATGTATGAATCAAGGCAGTGGCGGAACAAGGTCAGGTGGTACCCTGTGCAGAACATTTCTTGTCACTCCCACCCACATTGTAACTATTAAAATAAGGAAAAAGAATACTTACATATATTTTTGCCATTTTGTCACCCCCTCAGTACCATTTCGTCTCCCCCCCCACCCCCCCAGTGATGACACCCGTGGCGGCCCACACCCACCTCACCCCCCTTCCTATGCCACTGAATCAAGGCTTGAACCAGCTTGACTCAAATGGTCCCTCCACTAGGATCTGTTTGATCCAGCAGTGGGTTGGGTTGGCTTTAAAATGACCATCTCTTTTTCTATCAGTTTATCCTTTAGTTTTGTAATACTTCACTCCTTTACTAAAAGATATCTACTCAGGAATGGGAGTCTTACATGTTCTTGTCCTTTCAAAGATGGCGGACCCATGGGACGATTGCAGCGTGCATCAGAGTATGGTGGCCAACGCACATTCCTACAGTAGACAAATGGCTACAGGAGTTTTGCCTGCTATCTTACCATATAAGACGGTGGCTCCTTAGCACAAAGCTAAATGTATTCCCATGCTGCTGGGCTGGAAAATGCCCAAATCTGCTTTCTCTCCATCTCCCTAGCCACCATACAATGTAAGAGTGAGGCATACAAAGCAGTTTTCATCCACTTGACTTGTGTGGGGTGCTACTTTCCTGTCTGCAAAGATGGTCTCACAGCAGACATGAGACACACTGATGCACTTCCCTACTAAGGGGTGGTAAAGGGATTCATTCAAGGATTCGTCAGGTGATAAAGGTTGTCAAGCATCTTTGCCACCAGTTTTCATAGATAGGGACTAAACAGAATAAACAGTCACTGTTAAGTTGGTAGTCCGCTTTGTTATTAATGCCGTATCTGGCACATCTGTAACTTTACTTCTGGGAAAGCGTGTTTCCTACCCTTAGTCCCTGCGCTGCTTTACCCTGGAATATTGGCTGGAAAGGCATTCAAAAGGTTTGTTTTCCCACAAAGTTTTGTGGGAGCTCCCACATTTGCATAGGCAACGTTCCTGCACCCTACTACACCCAGGTTCCCATTCCTGGGAGTCACAGCTGCAGAAGTGAATAGCCATATGCCAAAGATCCTTATTCTGTGAAACGAGGATGCCAATTACACTTGTTGCACAACTACATTTTTCCAATGTACCCACAATGTTTTAGTTTTTGGATTTAGAGACAGAATCATTAAAAATATGTTTAAGATGTTTCTGTAGTAAGTAACCAGGAGACCACAGGAGCAGCAACAGAGGTTTATTGCAGGAGAACAGGAGAAGTCACCTCAACACAAGCTGGCCAGGCACAAACTGTCACCAGCTAGAACCCTAGAAGGAGACAGAGCCATATACATTCTGGAATGGGTGACACAGGTAAGAACTGTGGTGGAGTAAAGGAAATAGAAGAAGGATAATATACAACACATCTCCTCTCGTAGAATAAACAAAAGAAAAGAAAGGAAACTTGACGCAAGGAATGTGCATGTCATTGAAAGGAAACTTAGCACAAGACTAACGAGATAAAATGGAGGCATCATAGAACGATAAGCATTCAAACACAGGTAAATAGAAGTAATGAGAACACCATACAATAAATACACAGGTACATATGAGCGATGAAGACATCACAACTAATAAGCATTGAAAAGGAACACACGTCACCCCTCTAAAGAACTAATCACAACAGAAATCATTCAAATAAGTAGGTGGCCTGTGGCTCCTTTGAGGTCTGACGGCAGGCAAAGAAGAACTTGAAGAAGCAATGGGGTTGGAATTAGAATCAGTTACGGAGTTGGGAACGAGATCAGTAATGGAATTGGGAAGAGACCCAGCAGGATCAGGAGCATCCCCTCCACCATCAGCCCTGGAAGAGACATTAGCAGGAGCAGGAAGCACAGGACCCGGATCTGGAGAAGGAACAAGCATGAACCCTGAGGAGGGAGAATCTTGGACAGGAAAAGAAACAGGAACAGGACTAGGACCAACTACAGGACTAACGCCACCTTTCTGATAGAGAGCAACCCTCCTTAAGTTCCATTTCTCCCCATTGGAGAGAACAACATAGTGGGGATAGACCATCTTAACAAGAAAAGGGCCACGGAACTTGGACAAACCACCGGAAACACGACCAGACTTCACCTTGACAAGGTCACCTTTTGCAATTTTACCAGCAACAACCTTGGTGGAGAGCCCATCACCTTCAGGAGACTTGCGAGAGGAGACCCTAGGAAGCAGACTTACAGAACTGCGACTAGAAGCAACCTTACCGGAAGAGGACACAGAGCCCTTACAAGAAGGCTTGGGAACCACACTTGAAAAGTCACCTGAAAGAGACTGACAGACCAAATTTTTGAGCCAAGAGGGAATGAGTTTGGTGCTGGGAACCCTGCCCCTCATCATCTCAAAAGGAGATCTGGAGTGGGAACCATGAAGAGTGGTACAATACGCATAAAGCATTTCACTAACAAGGGAAGAGACAGAAGAACCACTAGAGAGGGCCATTTGAACGGTGCCTTTCACCAATCTATTAAGGCGTTCACAGAGACCATTACCCTGAGGGTTGTAGAGTGAGGTCCTATGGTGGGAAATTCCGCAATCAGACAAAAAGGCTTGCATCTCATGCGAAACCAACTGTGTGCCATTGTCCGTTATAAGAACATTAGGGAAACCTTCTCTAAAAAACAGAGACTTAAGGTGATTAATGGTAGTAGCCGTGGTGATGTCCTTGAGAAACTCCACCGACAGCCACTTAGAATGACAGTCGACAGTGACAACAGCAAACCTCTGGGAAAGAGGTAGTTCGGCAATGGGACCAATAAAATCTAAGCAGATGGTGTGCCACGGAATTTCGGGGAACTGCAGCGCACCCATTTCAGAACCCACTGAAACTTTAAGTCTCTTCTCACCCACCTTGCAGGTAGAACAATCCTCTACCCATGAGGAGACCATGGAGTCCATACCGGGCCACCAAAAGTTGAGCTTGAGACGCTGTTGCGTCAGGGTTTGGCCAAGGTGACCCTCATGAGCTAGAGAAATGAGCTTCGGTCTCAAATCAGCTGGAGGCACAAATTTATCACCACGCAATATGACATTGTCACTGCAAACGGACAAGTCATCAATGACTTTGAGAAAAGGACGGACAGAGACATGGAGACAGCTCTCTCTCCGTGAACCCAATCTGATGAGCTGGATGACCTCCTGTAACACAGTATCTTTAGACATGGCATCAACCCACTCAGAGCGAGAAAAGGAGCTCTCTGAAAGAAGAAGCACATCGTCAATCCAAGCAACATTCGCATCACACCCCTCCAGACTGAAGCCAACATCAGAACCAGAAGGAACAGCCAACCTAGATAGACAATCGGCCTGGAAGTTCCTCCACCCAGAAATGTGAGAAATGTCAAAGTGGTATTCCTGAAGTTTAGAGGCTAACCTTGCCAACCTTGGAGAACCAAATGCCCCACCCCCGGGAGAAAGAATGCGGATGAGGGGTTTATGGTCAGTCTTAAGGTTGAAGCGTGTGCCCCATAGATATGGACGGAAATGATGAGCACCCCACGCAGCCGCCAAGGCCTCTTTCTCGATAACAGAATAGTTCTGTTCACATTTTGAAAGGGTACGTGAGGCAAAGGCAACAGGTCTGTCACCATCCTTGTGGGACTGAAGTAAGACTGCACCGAGGCCACAGGCACTGGCATCCACCAATAAAGTGGAGGGCTTGGCAGTATCAAAGGGTGCCAGAACCTTAGCACTGCAGATGGCCTCCTTAATCTCATTAAAGCAAGCTTCCATTTCAGAATCCCATGAAAATTTGCAACCCTTCTTCAATAAGGTTCTCAGAGGCAAGGTCTTCTCTGAGAACTTCTCCACAAATTTGGAGTAGTATTCGATCAAGCCCATGAATGACCGCAACTGGTCCTTGTCAGACGGGCAAGGAGCTAAGCGTATCGCATCAAGAAGATTCTTCTTGGGTCTGACGCCATTGACTGAAATCTCATGTCCCAAGTACTCAATGTTCTCCACAAGAAAAGAGCACTTCTCCCTACGTAGTGTAAGGCCAGTGTCCCAGATTCTGTGTAGAACATTCCTGAGAACAAGGTTGTGATCAGACACGGACTCGCCAAAGACCAAGATGTCATCTTGAAAGAATATTACATTTTTGAGTCCCTTAAAGATTTCGCTGACCAATCTTTGAAAGACACTCGCCGCCGAAATCAGCCCAAAGGGAAGGCGAGTAAATTGGAAAATACCCTCTGGGGTGATGAAGGCGGTAAGATGCTTCGAGGACTCATGGAGCTTAACCTGATGGTAGGCGCTCTTCAGGTCGAGTTTTGAGAAATATCTCGCCCCCTGAAGAGTGGAAACCATCTCCGTGATGTTGGGTAAAGGGAAGGTGTCCGCAACGACACACTTGTTTAGGGACCTGAGGTCCACACAGAATCTCAATTTTCCGTCTGATTTTTTAGAAATCACGACGGGCGAAACCCATGCTGAAGCTTCTGTAGGCTCAATTACCCCAGACTGAAGCATCTCTTCAATCAAGAGTTTCACCTCACTCCGGATTGAAATGGGAATTCTCCTTACCCGATGTTGCACAGGCAGACTACCCTTCTTTAACTTAATGAGATGGGCATACCCCCGAAGTTCACCCAACTCCTCCCTGAACACAGACCGAAATTCAGACAAAATGAATTCAATAGAGTCATCGTCAACAACCATAATCTGATTCTTTGCCCTAGGATTGATGACGATGTAGAGGTCATATTGATGTACCCACCCTAGAATAGGCGGGCCATCAATGGAAACATAAACTTTCCCAAAAATGGACCTTTTTTCAAAAACAATCTCAGATTCAAAGAAACCCAGGATTTCAATCTTCTGGCCATTGAAACCCTTAGGTGAGATATCACTACGCTGTAAGTTCACACCCTCCCAAAAGGCATCGAACGTAGACTTGGGTATAATGGTATGTCGAGAACCCGTGTCAACCATCAACAACACCTCGTGGGAGTCAATCTTGAAGATGGCTTTGGGTCTGGTTTGTCTTGGATCATCACAAATGACATCAACATCATCAATGACCAAGAGTCTGTCAGGTTCAACTCCGGAATCATCAGCGTAGTAGTCATCAACAATATTCACTCTCTGTCTAGCTTTGCCCTTGCACATCTTGGAAAAATGTCCAACTTTCCCACACTTCAAACACTCTTTGTTTGATGCAAAACAAAACCTGGCGTCGGAAGAGTGGCTGCTGCTGCCACACCTGTTGCAGACTTTGCTTACTGAGGTTTTCTTGGCAGAGTTGACAGAGGGTCTGGGTCTGTTTTTTACTACCGCAACACTGTCTCCAGAACAATGCTCACACCCCACAACGCTACCTTTGTCGGTAACCACAGAAACTTCTTGGTGAGGAGTAGACTTGTGCGAATCAAGGACCTTCATGCACTTACTAGACTCCTCAATTACTTTGGCCAGATCAATGGCGTCTTTCAAGTTAGGATTTTTGGCTGCCCATAGCCGCTCTTGAATTTTCTTACTTGAGCACTGGACGACCAATTGATCTCTTATGAGCTCGTCATTCATAGGACCAAACTTACACTTTATAGAAAGCTCTCTGAGTCTGGCAACAAAGTCATCTATGGTTTCTGACTCTTTTTGGCGTTGTGTGTAGAACTTATAGCGGTTCATAATCAGATTCTCTTCCTTTGCAAATCTGATCTCCAAGCGATCAACGGCTTCCTTAAACTCATCAATATCAGGCCCACCAGCTCCAAGTGTGATAGGTAGGAATCTAAATACCCTCTGCCCTTCTTTGCCCAAAGTGCTCAAAAGGATGGCTTTTTTTCTTTTGGGTGAAAATTCCTGTCCATCCAGTGCTTCCAGGTAATTGTCAAACATGATATACCAGTCTTCCCAAGGTATTTCAGGTACACCAGGTTCAGGTAAGAACTGGGGAGGCAAGGTTACCACAAATTGTTGTGCCATGTTCACAGATTGTGGAAAGAAAATAAAATACCCACAAGATTTGCACAATAAAAGAAACTAGAAGATTGTAGTAATGCCTCTTACCATTTATAAGGTGTCCAAACAATTCTGTAATACTGCAACAGAGCCAGGCAGAAGTTTTAGAGCAAACCGGGTAAATTCCGATTCAATTTCACAAAACGGCTGGAAAACGAAGTGAAACTGTAATGTAAACACTAAACCATAAAAGAAATGGCCGCCGCTGAAAACGAGGCTTGGATTTCAGCTGGAATGAAAACGAGGCTTGAAATCGTCTGGGAACGAGACTTGAAACTTTACAGGAAGCGCCTCTCCAGTAACACGTTGCGCTCGCTTCAGCTGACTCGCGCACAGCCTTCCTGACAACAGCTGGTGCGTCTCCAGGGCAACAGCGTTGCTCGCGCACACGCTGTACTCACAGCGCAATAGCTGACGAGTCTGGTGTGTCTCCACGGCAACGGAAGACGGCGTCTCTAGCGTGGCTCACACACGCGCTGCACTCGGTGTCTCCAAGGCAACCAGAGACGGAGTCTCGAGCGTGGCTCACACACGCGCTGCACTCGCTCAGCAATGACTCACCAGCTCCGTTGTTTGGGTGACGTCAGCGCTGGTAGAGCTCGAGCTCCGCTCCGCTTTCCAGTCCCAAAAATAGATGATAGGATTACCGCAGAAGGAAACGTCCACTGGAAAGTGAAGAGAAGAGCCTTGACAAGATCTGCACACCGTGGATTCGTTTCTTGTTGAGGGAAACTCCTGCTTTCCGCTGACAATCTTGAAAATGCATCAAGATGAGGTCTTCAATAATACTGGCCAGCAGGTAACGTCGCCAAAATTGTAGTAAGTAACCAGGAGACCACAGGAGCAGCAACAGAGGTTTATTGCAGGAGAACAGGAGAAGTCACCTCAACACAAGCTGGCCAGGCACAAACTGTCACCAGCTAGAACCCTAGAAGGAGACAGAGCCATATACATTCTGGAATGGGTGACACAGGTAAGAACTGTGGTGGAGTAAAGGAAATAGAAGAAGGATAATATACAACAGTTTCCCAACAAACAAAAGTAAATGATTAATTCAATATAGATTAAAAATGACTATTACCTGCGTCCCAAACCATTCTTACAGCTCTGGGGGCGTGGAATAGTCTCCATTGTCACACTTGTAGGAGTGTGATGTTTAGTAGTTGCGCTATTACTATCATTGACAGCATGGCAGGGGCAATGTGTGGTGCAAGTTGTAGTGGCTTCCTGACGAGATCCCTTTACAAATTAAGCACTGTTGGCTACCCATTGACTGATGGGCATGGCCAGGGGAACTAAATAAGGGGCAACCTTACCTGTTGTCCTCCTTGCTTCCTGGAGGACCCTGATGGATACTGGCGCCTTACACTGCCAACACCGTCTAAGTGGTCCCCTCGTTCAATATAAAGGGGTGGAAAAGGAGTTGTGTGTAGCTACTACACAGGTGGAGAAGCCTGGCATCGGATATTAGCGCAGGTGAATCCAGGAGGGAATTGGCCTTAAGCTAATGTCCCATCCTGGGGCAGGGGTGCACAATCTCTAGAGCAGTGCTGGTGACGCCTGATACAGAAAGTGCTATAGCCTTACATAACACTGCTCCAGAAGATGTTGCAGGGATGGGTGTGACCAGGTATGGCCTGGGCCCATACCCCAATGGTGGCCAGTGGGATACCCCTTTCGGTGACCCTGGCATGGTGAATCTTGGGAGACCAGTCTTACGCTAGCCCAAGCTCCTGAGGGTGCGAAGGGGTTTGCATTGTTAGTACATCAAACGGGACAACCCACTAGGGCGGAGGAGCGTCGCCCCACTGCATAAAATGGTAATAACTACCAAATATCTGTTTCTGCTTCTCGCACTGCGAGAAAGCAGAACAGAAGGTTTGGTTGCTGGCAGGTAGCCATGGTTGCTCTGGGAGCAGGGTAGGAGTGGTGTGCCCACTCCTGAGGGCACAATGACTGTTTGGTCGGCCCTCTGGGGCCACCCAAACCAGTCATGCACACTCTGCCCTTTTTAGTTGCAGGCTGCTCTACATTTAAACCTTGTTATCAGCAGTAGCACTCACTGTCAGTTGCATAGCTTAAGGTGCAAAGCCAGCAGGGATGTGTGATAGCAAAATTTGAACCAACACTACATGAAATTTTACAAAATTAATTTTGCAGGGTCACCTAGGAAAATTGAATGCAAAAGTCAAACGCGTGTCCTACAAAACAAATGGCTTCGGAAGAGAATGTCTCCAGAGAGACATCTTTCGCTCAGGCCTTTCTCCAATTGAGGAATTTTGTATAATTTAAAAGTATGGAACCGGAGAAGGGTCAAACAGACATCTAGGAAAATACATAAAGACCTGACAAATGCTGAACCAAACTTTCCCTGGTGCCACAACATTCTGGTTATCTCTTCCAGTAGAACTAAAAACTTAACTCACACTCTTGACAAATAACAATAAGCTTACCTCTTCCAGTCATATCTGAATAATCATGCCTCCCAAAGAACCTGGAGTCTATTTAAAAAAGATACTGTTCTAACATGGTTTAACTTCACTGAGGGTTTTCTTGTTTGTGTCTTTTACCGGAGGATGTATGTCCGGATATTGTTAACACAACTATCATCTGAAATGAGTATAGGGGTCTAAATATCGTTTAGAAAAATTGGCTCTATTAGGTTTAGATATTCCAATATTACCTCCAATGTGTAATATTTTTGTAAACATTATTTAGTACATAACATTTTGTTAAATGAAAGTAACAATATTCTAGCACTATAGAATTCCATTTTAATTGTAAATCACTCTCATACCTTATGACGCAAGAGTGATTTATAAAAGCCATTAAATAAATGCACACTTTTCTGGCTGCATTTTAAAAACGTATAATTAAAGTAAAAGGGCATGGTACTGTTTCTGGTAGGTGTTTGCCATTATTTATTTATAGGCAGTTTGCTAAAAAATGTATGCGTGCTTAACACATAGTTGGATCCATGTACTAGTTAAACACATTATTTTAAGGTTGTCATGGAAACGTCCATAAGTAGTATGCAGATGGTATTTGGCAGAGCATAGCACTTATTTCACCGAATTAATTTAGAGCCTCCTCACTGCAGAACTTTGCGATAAAACAAATAACGGTCTTAAAACCCATCGGATCTTAAAAAGCATCGCCAAAGCAAATCAGTTTGACTTTTTTGTATAGTGAAAGATAATAGCAAACTCTACTGACGCATTGCACATGTACAGCAGAATAAGCAGCAGCGCAAGCTTCCTTGAAGCACAGAATAGTAAAGTTGGCAAACAATTTGTTGCACCACTGAAGATGCTTTCTGCACAGCACCAAAAATCCTCAGAGATCAAATATCTTTTCATAGAAACCTCCATAGATATACCTTTGAACACAGAAGATCATCCTGTACCCTCAGGGGCAGCTTCTCCGTTAGGCTGGGCTGAGAGTAAGTGCAAGCCTCCAGTGCACTGTGGAGCTCCAAGACAGGCTGCTCCCTCCAATCAGTGAACTGCTCGCATGATGTGAGCAGCGCCAGGATTTGTCAGGGGAGTTTGCTGGGACCTACTTTGCAGTCGTGACAAGGTCTGGAGCAAGGAGGTCCTGTCGTTAGATAAGTATTACTTTTTATCATTTTTTATTTTATTTGTGCGCATACCTGCTCACCTCCTGATGTAGATAGCAGCTGCCACTGTGTACCCTATGTCTAGCCGCAGCCGGTAGTGGGAGTACGGGCTGGGCAATGACGTGGGGAGGGGCAGGGTGGGGAGTAGTAATGTTTGGATTACGGACCTTAACAGGTAAGTAAACATATAAATAAATAAAACGAATTTCGTTGCGCGCACTGCATCACCAAATGCAATGCAGTGCGCGCAACGATATTCTATATATGCCTATGTCTTCAATTAGACACAACAATTTACTGTTACCTAAACACGTTTTGGAAAACTTATCTAGAATGCTATTTCCAGAGCCACTTCTGGAGTATTTATTTTAGTTCATGGGGAGGTGGGAAAGTTGCTGGAGTGGAACCAAAGACTTGCTTAAGTGCTCTGGTACAGGGGAGGACCATTCCCAAGGACAAAGGAAGGCTTGCTCTTCTTGCAACAGTCCTCTGTAACTCTCACCACCTCCGTCTTTGGCTTATGCTGCTCTCCATGGAGCGTGAATTGTCTGATTAAGCTGCTATCTCTCAATGGGCTGACACTGTCCACCTTTTTCTTTCTGTTACTGTGTGGAGCTTGCACCGGCTCCTCTCCCTGATGCACTATTGGAAGCAGTAACATTATGTTCTGCTGTATCTTAATGGTTGCCATTGTCAATGGCAACCTCTCTCCATGGCTTCAGCTGCTCTCATGGTCCATCCATCAACAGAATGAACACTCCATCCATCCCTGCATTATTCCAGGTGTAGGAAATTGGGTATCTGGTTGGGGGGAGTGAAACCCTACTTAAATTTGGAACCACAATCCTTGTTTGGGTAAGGCACAAGCAAACCCCAAATTATCCTGTGCTCAGCTCTCTAGTTTAACTTAGAGGCAATATGTGACGTATTTATGCAGCACTGCAGACAGTAATACATTGAAAACACAACAGAAGAAAAACCCCACACCAACTTGGAAACATAGAGTACCTGTTAATAAATACAGTAAGACCCAAGCAACAAAACTACAATCAGTAGCCCTGGAGATATGCAATTTTAAAGGTTTAAGTGACAATAGCGCTAAAAAGCACAACAAATCTAACTGTGGATATCTGGTTGCGCTAGACCAGGACAATGTCATAAATTCAGGCTGACTGCGAGGGAGCGCTGGCCAGCTACCAGGGGGGCAGTTATGACCGCTGAACAAGAGTACCTTAAATCCTGGTTGCAAAGAGCAGTAGACACCCGCATCCAGGATGCATCATGCAGCCAAGGTGATGCAAGGTCCTGGCAGAGATGCAACATTCAGAGTAAGTTATGAGAAGCTGCTTTAAGGAGGTTGTCGGAGTAGGGGCTTGCAATGTTAAGTCTTGCATCGAGGATGCGTTATGCACCAGCTGGTTCTGAAGAAGCGGTGGGGCTTGCGATGCTGAGTCCTACATTGTTGTTGAGAATGCCGTGGATGAGAGGCTTGCGATGCGAGGGCCTGTATCGATGATGCAGAGTGCAGCAGCAGTTATGAGGAGGCTACATGCTAGGAGGGCGATTTGAAGACCTTCCTTCAGAAAAGTCCATGCAGCAGAGGAGTAGCATCAGTTCTGTTTGGGGTTGCGCAGCACAGCTGAAGAGATGCACCAGTTCTGCTGGATCTACTGATGGGCTAGCAGAACACCTTCAGGTCCACTTCCAAGGGCCAAGGACTGGGTAGGCACCATTTGGCAGGGAAGGACTCACAGATGACAGAGTCCAAGTGCTGTGTTCAATGTTTTTTTGTAGCCTGTTATGTTCCTGAGACTTCCATCAGGAGGCCAGCCAAATAGCATTTGGAGTCACTCTGGGGTCCTGGGTTTAAAGATGCAGGTCCAGTCCTTCTCATCCAGGCAGGAGGGCAGCATGGCAGAAGGTTAGCACAAAAGGGGAGCAGTCTTACAGAGCAACAGTCCAACAGTGTGGCAATCTGTTTAGCAGCACAGCAGTCCTTCCTGGCAGAGCCCAGAGGTCCAGTACTGAAGAGTTGGGTGCAAGGGCCTAACATTTATACCTCACACCCATGTTTTCATGGAGAAAGCTTCTACAGGTTTCAACCCAGTGAGGTATCAGGCCTCCCTCTCCTCCCTGCCCTTGCCCCTGCTTGTCTCAGGTCACAATAGACTAGTGAAAAAACCTTTGTGAGAGTGATGAGGCAGAGTCTTTGTGAGGTAGGTGGCATCTCATCCCCCTCATTAACTGAGACTGGCTCATCCTGCCATCATCAAGCTTCCCTTTGTCACTGGGAGATATACACAAAGACCAATTGCCAGCTACACCTAGGCATGTAACCCAGGGTAAGTCTGCAAGCACCAAATGGTTAGGACACTTTCTAAAAGTAGCATTTTCTGAATTGTGATTAATATTCCAGCTTCACAATTAAAGATGACTTTTCATTACAATTTTGTAGACACCAAACTCCATCTGCCTACCTGCTCCCATTTGAAAGATACAGGTTATTAAACGTAATCGGGTAACTCCGATGTTATCCTATGGGAGAAGTAGGCCTTGCTTTAGTGTGAAACATACTTAGGATTTTTTCACTACCAGGATATGTTTAACTCAAAAGTACATGTCCTACTTTTTAACTATACTGTACCCTGCCCTCTGAGCTGTTCAAGACTTACCCCAGAAGTGGCTTGTATGTCTTCAAGAGCAAGGTTTGGGTCTGGCAAAGGCTTATTTTGCCAGGTTGAAATGACAGTTTAAAAGTACACACAAAGGCTGCAATGGCAAGTCTGAGACCTGTTTAAAGGGGTAGTTACGTGGGTGGCAAACTAGTGCTGCAGGCCCACTAGTAGAAATTAATAGGCCTGGGCACATTTAGTACCACATTACCAGAGACGTCCAAGCAAATTAAATAGGTCAATTGGTTGTAAGCCAATTCTACCATGCTTGAAGGTGAGAGTGCAAGCACTAGATAGTAGTGGTAAAGTGTGCAGAGTACTAAAGCCAGCAAACATGAAGTCAGTAAAACAGGAGGGCTAAAGGCAAAAAGCTAGGGGAGAACCACGCCATGGATGCCAGGTCTAAAACTGTGCCATTCAGGGAACCCCTCCCAGCCAGAATTCCTCAGCATAGACGTGTGTGTTCATTGGTAACCAGTATTAATTTCCATTGTTCAGTGATAGAATTGATCCACTTCCAATCTTGTGAGGAATCTATTTGCCTGAAAGCTTTGCTTCTATGTCGGATACGAAAACTATACAAAATCATGAAGGAGATGATGGTGCATAACTGCCAGGATCATCACACAACAGAAAAGGCATGAGACAAACCCTGAATTCAGCCACAGGGAAGGATAGCTAAAGAATCCCCAGTAAGTGCAATGATGCAATTGTAGAGCAGTCCATGGTACCTCACCTGTCCCACAGAGTCCAAATGTGCATATCATATCCAACACATTCGTGCCTTCCACATTGCGGTAATCGTTCACCAGTGAGTGTCATCTGGAAGCTGGAGGAGAATTCGAACAACAATCAAGATGCACCCATATTGGCACGCATAGCTGTCTTTCAGGACAAGACTGTCGCTATGCCAAAGTGAAGACAACACATTACATCAAACTTGATTAAGTACACTGTGCATTATTACACCCATTGGTGTAGAAGAAGGAATACCCACCTCTTGACTTGTGTTGTGGCCTCAAGAGAGGCCACAGCATGATGCATCTGGGAGGTGCCCCCAAGCATAACACGCACAAATAAAAAGAGGTCAATAAACAATACATCTAAACCTAGCTTTTCCCATCTGACAATAAAGGGCGCAGACAATGCAGCACCCCTGGGACCACACCAGCAATTCACAATGTGTATTGTCTGGAGACGCTGAAAAACATATGAACAGAATCAGAACAAAAGGGATATTTTTTAGTTATTGGAAATGTTATTCTGGGGAAGGATTTAATAATTAATGAGAGGGGGTGTTCTAATGGAATTGCATATGCACAGTTGTCTTAATCATTTGGGAGTTGAACTTGCAGGTGGGTTTGCTTTGTCTCACATCTGCTAACAAACCCAATGTCCCCATCTGTGCCAATAACACTAGTGTTATTTTGCTAAAAAAGATAACTTTTACATTAGTGTGGAGTGCACCACCTCACACCCATAGATGGTTTTGGATATTTGGTCCGCTGCATGTGCTCAAATGAGTGATCCGTCAGTAATTAGTGCTTCAGTTTGTTGTCACAAAAAGTGAGCCTTGAAGCAAGTAGCTTTGTGTCGACTTTGTGGCCCTGCTCCCAGACAATTATTGGTGTATTTAGTGATTGTGTTTAGAGATGTTAGCAGTGCCAGGAACAAAATGTAGCCCTGGGAATAATATTAAAACCAGCCCCACTCTCTTCTCCCCTTCTCTCCCACTCTCTTCCCATCCATGCTCTGTCTCTCTCCTCCCTCTCTCCCTGTTCTGTTTTCATCCTCACATCGCTTGCATGTATTACCACCGACCGGGAGGCGCAGCCCACCCTAGAGGGAAGGTGACTAAAACCCCCCGTGGGCAGCAGACACTGGCACGACAGCAGCAGGGTGAGAGAGCACGCCCGAGGAAAGGGTCACCCTGGAGATACCCAGCAGGGACCATCTCACAGGGAAAGCCAGGTTCTCCAGCGGTCTATTGTGCAGAGATACTCCTTCGGGAGTCGATTCTAGCGCGTTAGAAACCCACAATTAATTAATTAAATGACCAGGGGAGTTTGGGATCAAAGAACCCAATCAAGAAGGAGGGGTGTTGCCATAATGTTATGACTTCACTGTGGTCGCACCCCCGCGCCACAGTGGAATGTCCCTATGCTTAACGTTCGAATGTGAGTGTTTTAAGCACGGCCATAAAGGCAAGTGGGTCAAGCAGTCCCCAGCTTATTGTAGAGTACCATATTTCAACAATCAAACGAAGTGTAGTGGCATAAGAAAAACAGACAGTGAAACTCAAGGAGCTTGTTAGACATGAAGCCGCTATCTCATGGTGTAGCTTTTGCTGATCTGGGTGGAGGCAGCGCCATGTTTGCGGCCGCTGGAAGTGTGAGAGTGTGTGTGAGAAAGAAAGTGTGTGTGAGAGAGAGAGAATGGGTGAGTGTTTCTGGGGAGGGGTAATCACGGCTCTTAGCAAGATGTAGTGCTGGCCTCAATGATTTTCTGTTTTGCATTGAGGTGTTAGAGAAACAGACATCTTGTCCTGGTATTAATACTGTACAAGAAGTACAGCACAAACTTGTCAGGAAGGTGCTAGGAAAAAGTGAAAAATATAAATCATTTTGATAAGTTTGAGTAATTCTCCAAAATTGTGCTTGCCAGTGTGCAATGTTTTGAAGCAAGTGTGGGTAAGGGGAAATCTGAATCCAGAAACTTTGCCAAACCAGTGGTCAACGGCCGAGAAGTAATCAGGGGAGAAACTATGGTACTTATCCATTAGGAACAGCACAAAGCAGTGCAAAGTAAAATGTTTGTGATGAATGTACCCAGATCATCAGCAGGTACGGCATTGGTGTTGCTGCTTTTTGTACCTATTTTATATAATGTATGATATGATAGATATACTTCTTCTCTACACCATTTTAGCTAGGAAATAACGTTTGAAAAAAGTTGATGTCCTCTGATGTACCACTAAAACCTCTGTCACTGGCATGCTATCAGGTGATTAATTGAAAAACATTAGTAATTACTTGCACCTCTGTAACTCTAAGGTTGTTAATCATCATCAGCATAATAATAATAATAATAATAATAATAATAATAATAATAATAATAATAATAATAATAATAATAATAATAATAATAAAATACATAAAATACTTAGTCAGTATTTCTCAATCTGAACTTGTCATCTGCAATCATATACAAAAATCAGAAATAAGCCTTTATCGCATGGAGACATCCTGCCAGCTTGTCCTTTTCCAATCGCATTTTTAGACTCATTATCTTTGCAAGCAAGTCCTCTTTTATTGTCATGGTCTATTTATACTTCAAACTTCATTAGGAACACACTTCAACAGCGAAAATATTGTAAGTTCTTATAACTATGTCCTATAATTATGAGGTGACTGGTGTAACAATAATATTGGGGCTGGTAGAGGCTGTGGTCACCAGGAGAGATGCATCCTTTACATTCATATTCGCTGGTGCTCACCAGGACTGCAGGTTTGCTCAGATATCCCTGAGGGGTCTTGTCAAGCAGGCGTCCGGGGTAGAACGATGGCCTCCAATTCCACATTGGGTGTTTTCCATGGTGTAGTCACTTAATGGGGACTCAATCAGTCCGTTTAATGGTGCAGAAGGCATACAACCAACCAGTGGCAAAGCTTTAGCTTCTGGTCAGATAGGCGTCCTGGGTCATCAGTTGTGGTCCTTAATGATGTGAAGGGCTCTTGGACAGAACTGTCTCATTGGTAGGTTGTCCTCTTTCCAGTGTTTAATTTTTGTGGAGTTCTAGTGTTTTCCAAACCTTTCAAAATCATTGCTTATCAGTATTTATTCAGCTGCCTAATCCCCAAAATAGACTAAGCTGTGTTTTTTCAGTGTTTACAAAACATGTTGTTTTTTGCAGTGATTTTTCCAAAGCACATGATTAAGTGAAATGAGAAATATTGTTGTGCCTTCCCACTGACAGTATGCCCAATGGACCAATGTTAGACTGCATTAAGCATAGAAAGTCTATGCGCTGCACTCTCACTCAAACTCACATCTCCTTCCATTCTCTCACATCTCAATGCTTTTCATACTGACTGTCAGGACCCTGTCTGATTACAGGACTATTAATGGATTAAAAGGTAAGTATGCTATATTCAAACTTTTTAATAAACAAATTACTGGACACTATTGGGGATTATTCACCTACCACTTACTGAATATTATCAACGTCGGGGTGATTAACTCTTCCAACAGCATAGTACAGTGTAAAACCTTTAAAGTGTGAATTACACTGGATTAATTTGCAGCCCTGCTTTCTAAGGCACTTGAAACTTGATGCTTTAAGCATTTTCACAAAAACTTTTCTGCATTCTTTGCATGACGACATTAAGTTCTGCTGTTGTGTTGGCCTTTATTGCCGCCAAGTGTTCCCATAGCAAACACCTCACTTTAAGTCAGTTCTGACCTTTTAACAAACACCACCTAGTATTCTGGAACTCAAATGTTGCTGTTTACATTGTAACCATGGTCTCAAAAAGCCAGTAATAAAGTGCAGTTGGGTAAAAAGCCAGGATTAGCTGAAGGTACACCTTGCAGCTATGCCTTTTGTTGCTATGTGGATAGTCGTGTGTCATGTTTTCACCTTTATTCCATGTACATGTTGACAGCATTATTTTCAAAGGTACCTGTCACTACACCTTGAATTGAATATTTAAAGCCTGGAGTGATTGGCAGTTCATATGCTATGAATTTTGACTTGTTAGAATAACGAGGGCTGATATATCAAATGATTATTAATTCTGTGTCTGGGAGTACAAATTGGCCAAGATTCTTATGAACCAACCATTTCACCACTCAGTGAAAAAAATTAATCTCTGTCAACAGATCAAATATTTTTTTAATATTCCCAAATTCTATACAGTGTATGAAATGACTTGATCAGACCTAAATCATGCTTCTAAATGCTGCACCTTTAATCCAAGCAATAAAACTGATGGAAACTGAAGGAAGAAAATAAACAATAGTTTAGTAAACAAAGCTCAAGAAGAATAACCTTAGACCAGTCCTTCTTGCTGCATTGTTCTATAATCTCCTTCCATGTGTCTGACGCCACAGTGCTCATGTGCATCGGACGGTTCCTGGCCATCTGAGCACATGGCACTGGAAATCCCTCAGAGGGATTACCTTTCCCCCTATACAGCGTCAGGAGGCTGTTTAGTTTGTATCACTGAAATGACGATCAGCGCACACGTCGTGCTGACATCATTTCAGTGGAACCAAAACTAAAATGAGTGATCGGCTCATTTCAGTTTCACTTACTATGTGCTCTTGGGGCTATCTCAGCCCCCGAGCACATATAAAGACAGGAGAGGTAAAGTTGGGAAGGGGAGAATCTCCCCTTTCCAATGGTATCCCTCCCTAGTGGATCCCTGCTTGGGGATCTCCTCAAAAAGACAATCCCCAAGCAGGGGTCCACCACCAGACACCAGGGAGGGGGCAGGGGTCCCTTGGGCAAAGGCCTTTGCTCCCACCAAATATATTCGGGTACATTCAGTCTTTCTGCCCCCCTCTTGCGGGGGCAGAAAGCACACCAGATACCAGGGAGTACTTTTTTAATTGTATTTAGGGTTGACGGCTCCCCATGATGTTTATGCCAGGGCCCCGCCAACACCCTCCAGACTTTCTGCCCCACTTAGGAGCCCACTAGACACCAGGAATTTTTTATTGTACTTTTTATAAAAGAGGGGTGGGACTGCCCACAAAGGGCAAGCCCATGCCCCCACCCAAATATATTTGGGAACTGTATTTCTACCCGCTGGAGGGCAGATGAGGGCAATAGCCCTCAATCTGACCCCCGAGTGAGGCAGAAAGCACACTAGATACCAGGGATTGTTTTATACCCTCCACAGACTTTCTGCCACCCTTAGGGGTATTATCCCCAATCTGCCTCAGGGATATTTCTTAATATATAAAAGTGAGGAGGGAGTTGCCCACAAAGGGCAAGTCCATGCCCTCACCCAAATATATTTTTATCGGGAGACCTGGGAGAATGCTGGGTGGTAGGAATTTTGTCTCAGCCGGTGATCCCACAACTTACCTACACAGAAAAGTGAAATCTTTGGTTTGCAGGGGATTCTGGGTAGAAAATCATTGAGTGATCCATGCAAGCCGCATATCTCAGGGCTCCCCAAGTGTCTAGTTTTCAGAAAAGTGTTGGTTTAGTAGGTTTCCTTAGATGGCCGTCGAACCCTGGACAAAAAACGCAGGTGCTCCCCTTTCAAAATCAAGTTGATTTACGATAGGTAATTTTGATGTCTCCACAATACGTTTTTGGCCCTTGCTTGTCTAGGGTACTTGGGCCACCCACACGAGTGAGGTACCATTCTTATCGGGACGCCAAGGGCAATGCTGGGTGGTGGGAAATTTGAGTCAGGCCAGGGATCCCACAACTGTACCTCACAGAAACGTGAGAAAAATGTGATTTTTTTAAGCTAAATTAGAGGTTTTGCGGGGGAGTCTGCGTAGGAAAATGTTGGAGGATCCATGCAAGCCATATCTTCCTGGAGTCTCCTGGGTGTCTAGCTTTCAAAAATCTTTATGTGCCGGATAACCTAGGGTGCAAAATCCACAGCTATGCGCACTGCCAAAAAAACTGTCAGTTTTCACAGGAAAAATGTGCTGTGTCCACCTTGCATTTTGGGCTGTTTCCTGTCAGCGACACTAGACCTACCCACACAAGTGAGGTGCCATGTTCATCAGGAGACCTGGGGGAATGCTGGGTGGTTAGAAATTTGTGTCTGTCCAGTGATCCCACAACTTTCCCCCATAGAAACGTGAGAAAAATGTGATGTTTTCAGTTGCACCTGATATTTGCAGGGGAATTTGGGTAGGACAATGTTGGGGGATCCACGCAAGCCATAGCGTCCTGGATTCCCCTGGGTGTCTAGTTCTCAGAAATGTTTGGGTTTAGTAAGTTTCCCTAGGTACCGGCTGAGTTAGGGGTCAAAATCTACAGCTAGGCATAGTGGGAAAAAAGGGTCAGTTTTCACTGGAAAAACGTGATGTGTCCATGGTGTGTTTTGAGCTCTTTCCTGTCGTGGGCACTGGACCTACCCACACAAGTGAGGTACAATTTTTATCAGGAGACTTTGGGGAATGCAGGGTCGGTGGAAGTTTGTGAATCCATGCATATTTCAAAACTTTCCAACACAGAAATGTGACAAAATATCTTTTTTAACAAGGTTTGAAGTTTGCAAGCGATTCTGGGTAACAGAACATGGTGAGAGCCACACTGGTCACCCCATCCTGGTATGTCTAGTTTAAAAAAATGTATAGGTTTGCCAGTTTTCCCAAGGTGTCGGATAACCTACGGTTCAAAATCCACAGCTAGGTGCGTTGCCAAAAAAGCTGTCAGTTTTCACAGGAAAAATGTGATGTGTCCACGTTGCATTTTGGGACGTTTTCTGTTGGGGGCTCTAGATCTACCCACACAGTGAGGTACCATGGGGTGGGGGAGGGGCAGAGTGGTAGACTCCGGCATACGGCCGACCGGAGTTATGTACATAAATAAATCAATAAAATGAATTACATTGGGTGCGCTGCAACATTATTTGCAAATGTGATGTGTCCACATTTCAATTTGGGCTGTTTCCTGTCGCGGCCACTAGGCCTGTCCACACAAGTGAGGTACCATTTTTATCTGGAGACTTTGGAGAATTCTGGGTGTGTGGAAGTTTGTGGATCCATGCAGATTCCAGAACATTCCATCACAGAAATATGAAGAAAATGTGTTTTTTGACAAAAAAACGAGATGTGCCAAAGTTGCGTTTTGGGATGTTTGGGATGTTTCCTGTTGCGGGCACTAGTACTAACCACACATGCAAAGTACCATTTTTATTGAGAGACTTAGAGGAACACATAATAGTAGAACAAGTGTTATTATCAATTAAATTCCAAATGTAAGACAATTTGTTAAAAAAAGAAGTCATATTGCAAAATGACCTCTATTTCACATGCTTGTATCGGTGCTCACAATTTTGGAGATGTACAAATAACCATTGCTTCTAAACTCTATATTTTGTTTCACTTTCAGAAATATATAGGTTTTCTTGGTACCTATTTTTCACTCTATATTTTTTACCAAATGAATTGCTATATACCCGGTACACAATGAAAAACATTGCAAGATGCAGCTCAGTTATTTGCTCTGGGTTCCTCGGGTCTTGGTGAACCTACAAGTCCTATATATCTGCACAACCAGAAGGTTCCAGTGGATGTAATGGTATATTGCCTAAAAAACGATGTCATACTTTGAAGACGCTACAGGTGAAAACGTTGGCACATTGGGTGGTTTTTTACCTCAATTTCAATATTTTTTATTTTCAGCTGTTAGTTTCTATACAAAAGATCCTTGAAGGATCTACACAAATGACCCCTTGCTGAATTCAGAATTTTGGCTAAATTCCAGATATGTATAGCTTTCCGGGATTCATTATTGCTTCCACACCCATTTCTACCACTGACTAGAAGGAGGTTAAAAGCACAAAAAATAGCAAACATAGAATATGTCCCATTAAAATGCCAAAATTGTGTACAAAATTTAGGTTTTCTGACAAAGGTCTGCCTCTCCCTGAAAGCTGAGCAGATTGTGATTTTAGCACCACAAACCCTTTGTTGATGCCATTTGCAGGAAAAAAAACAGACACTTTCTTCTACAGGCACTTTTTCTTCATTTCTTTTTTTAAAACCCCATATTTAGCTGTATTTTGCTTATTTCTGGGTCCCCCTCAGGGGAATCTACAAACCCTGAGAACTTTTAGAATCCTGATGGTGTTGGAAAAAATTGATGCAAATTTGAAGTGGATAACTTATGTGGACAAAAAGGCACAGATGCCGAAGTGAGAACTACCCCAAATCGCCGAAAAAAAGCCTAGCAGAGAAAGGGTTAAACATTATGTTGCCTGCTTCAGGAATAGATAAAAATAACACTGTTAGAAATGAGAGTCCTGGTTGGCTGAGGTAGGCACCCAGACCAGACAGGAACCACCAACCAAGTCAGAATAAGCTAGATACACAACCAGACAACCTGTGGTCACCCTCTGGTAGCTTGGCACAGAGCAGTCAGGCGTATCTGCCAAGGCCATGTGTAAGGTATTTGTGCTACACATACAAACACATACACACACTGCGCTATATAATTACACCTACATTTACATTTACACACACCTACATTTACATTTACACACACACACAGTATCACAATGAATACCCCACAAAAAGACTCCTCAAGAGTTTAGGAATACAGAGAGTATTTAATTGAGTAAAATGAAACCAAAACAACCACAAATCCAATAAGAAGAAGTCAATTTTGTAAGATCAAATGCAAAAAAGGTTATTAAAAGTGACTAGTGGTCAAAATGTTACTAGAGGCTGCGAGGGACCTGTGCAAATCCAAAGTACAGGCTGACCGGCTACTGGACCCACCCAGGGCTCGTTAAGAAATTACCTTGGATGGAGCAAAGAGTCAGTGCTGAGGGCTCAATGCGGTGATATTTTCCATGCAGTCGGGTTGCATCGTCGAGTTTCACTGAAGTGAAATCAATGTGTCTTCATTGAGCCACACAGACCGCCATTATTGAGAACGCAAAGGCTATGAATCGCTGTCATCAGCCATCCGCTGTGTCGCCGTCGAAGGGCAATGCAGTGGAATTTCTCACACAGTTGATGCAATGCATCAGTTTTTGATGAAAATTGCTACAGACCAGATTTCTGAGGCCCAGAGCTTGGAGGGGACAACTCAGGCAAGGGTAGGACTCACAGAAGGCAGAGTCCAGCACCACCATCAGAATTGTAGGAAGTCTTCTGTGTCCCTGAGCCATCAGGAGACAAGGAAGCAAGCCCTTGGAGATCATTTTGAGGGAAGGTAGAGTCTTTCCAGCAGAGTCAGGGAGCAGCAGGCAGCAGGGCAACAAGCAAAAAAGCAGTTCTTCCAGAAAAGCAATCCATTTAAGTCATTTAAGCAGCACAGCAGTCCTTCTGTCAGAGGTGCAGTTCAAGATCCAGAAGGGGTTGACTTCAAAGCAGCTGCTGAAGCGCAAAAGAATCCCTTTCAACCCAGTCTGGTCAGCCTGGCTATCTGTGTGGGTGAATCAGTGATTTGTGTGTGGACAAGACACTACCTATTGAAGCGTAAGTGTCATCCCCTCCTATTCCTCCTTTCCCAGGAAGACCCATCCGAATACAGATGAGTGCTCATAATGAAGATGACCCTCACCTTCCTGTGTTTGTGGCTGTCTGGAGGGGATGCACAAAGTGTGGCTGTCACCCACCCCAGAAGTGTAATGGAGACAGACTGTCTCAAATAAACTTCTGGGGTGAGAAATATCCACTTTCTAAAAGTGGCATTTCTAAAACAGAAATGTTAATTTAACTTCATCAGTAAGGAGGATTTATCATAACTGTTCAAAATATATGAAACATGCAAAATCTACTCCTCTCTGATCAGGAATTACAGCTTAAAAGTGTATTAAGGAATTACCAATGCTAGCCTATGAGAGGAGTAGGCTTCACAGTAGTGAAAAACTAAATAGGCTGTTTTTCATTACCATTATAGGTAAAACATAAAAGGTCATGCCCTACCTTTTATATACATAGCACCCTGCCCTTAGGGCTACCTAGGGCCTACCTTAGGGGTGACTTATATTTAATAAAAGAGAAGTTTAAGGCATGGCAAGTAGTTTTAATTGTCAAGTTGAAGTGACAGTAAACTTCATACAGGCACTGCATTGGCAGGCCTAAGACAGTTTTGAAAGGCTACTTCTATGGGTGCAGCCTACTAGTAGCATTTAAAGTAGGTATATAGTATACCATGTAACAAGGAACTTACATGTAAATAAAATAGGCCAATCAGGTATACACTAATTATACACATGTATATGGAAGAAACACATGCACTTTAGCACTGATTAACAGTGGCAAAGTGCTTAGAGTTCTAAGGCCAACACAAAGAGTTCAATAAAAAGAGGAGGAGGAAGGCAAAAAGTTTGAGAGTGACCCTTCAGAGAGGGCAATTTTCCCACAGACACATATTCTATCACTTTCGTTTCTTTGAATGGCATCTCAGTTTCTAGTTGTGCAGTTGTTTATCAGTGTCTATATGTTTATACTTACAAGAGTTATCTCCCTTTTGAGAGGGCTTTATCAGTTAATATAGGTTTAAACCTAAAACAGGCTAGCCTACTCATTAAACAGCTCTACTAATAAGTAATCTTTGGCCAGTAACCTGTGGTTCATAACAAACTGAAAAAAGTATCTTAGTCAATCCTGGATGTCTGGGCATCCATTGCCAGTCTCAGCAGTGCCTCTAAAAGTATTTGGAATATACAGATACAATTTTATTTAGCATTTGGTGTTTTATAGAAAATAAAATGTCTAAAAGGACAAATATGGTTAGTGCCCCACTTAGGCCTCTGGCCTTGAACCTCTATATGTTCATGGAACTCCTTGTGACTTGAAATATACTTATAATTCACAAAAGGGGGTAATGTATTCCATATATTGTGTCAAAAATGAATACATGACATAATTCTGTGCCCTTATCTCTCCTGTCTTCGCTTTCTTCCTCCCATCTTCCTCCATTACGCATTTTCCTTTCCTGCAGTTTGCTTCATATCACCCCTGTCTGGTTTCTCTCTATTTCATTTAATCTTTCATATCACTTCTATCTCTTGTCCTCTCTCTCATCCATGCTCTTGGAACTCTTTCTTTGTTCTATTATCTCTTTCCTGTCTCCATTTTCTGGTTATCTTTCTTTTCTTCCTTTCTTTTATTACTTGTTTCTTTCCCCTGTTTCTCCAATCTTTCTTTCTCTCATGCACACTTTCTCTCTTGCTTCTCAAACTTAGCTGTCTATAAATATACCTTTCTCTTTCTAATGTTTATCTCTTTCACTCTCTCTTGGTTGTTTCTCTGCAGTCTCCTCCTACCTCACATTCTCTTTCCCTTTATTGTCGTCTTTACCCTCTCCCTGTCTTCTCCCATCTTACCGCCTCTGCTGTATAGCTCTTCTTTCTCTTATACCATGCTCATCTAAGGGTCAGCCTTCATGCGTAAGTGACAGCAGGAAACAGAGGAACACTTGTTCACTCGGGCCTATCAATTTAGTACTTTCTTTTCAGAAACAACAATGCTGTTGTGCACATCATCACACATACACTGCAAATGTAGCTGAGGACCCTCTTTGTCATGATAAAACCTGCCCAAAAATTCAGGAGCAATTGGGGCTTATGTTAGACCTCTGCAATGTGATGAAAAAAGCAGATGATTGGATCAAAAGAGGGGAGAGATCTATAAGGATGAGACACAGAGCAAGAATGTATGTGTTGTGTAGTGAATCTAGTCCAGGTTGGAGCAGTGCAGAGGTTAGTCAACCAATGAAACAGCTAGCAAGGACATTGGTCAATGTAAAGCTGCTGGCAAATAGGAGGCAACCTAAGTGGAAGCCTGAGAGGCACAGTTCAATAATATAGTCTATGTCGACATATGCTGGTATGTTTCAAGCAATGTGAAGTGTTTGCAGCTACTGGTGGCATGGATGAGTTTGTCTAGCCTGGCAGAAACGTTCCCCATGGAGGAGGGCATTAAAACTTTGTGTGGAATGTGGCCCACTGAGTGAGTGCTATGTGATCATTCAGTGATTCCAAAGTGTGGCCCCATCTTCTCCTGTGCCAGTCACCCTAACAGAATAATTACTATCAGAGTCATGGGGCCAGCTCAGCTAGATGTCTGAGCAGGGCCATGTGATTATTACTATTATTATTATTACGTCTTCTAAAGCATACAGCTACCCCAAGGGTTTTTCCGGCGATAGATCCAGGAAAGAGTAAATCAAAAAAGAGCCCCAGTGCTAAACCAGCCAGCTCTTCAATCCCTTGCAACACTCAGTTAGGGAAAAGTAGCTCTGCAATGTTTCAGGCAGGCTATTCCATAACTTTGGGCCAAGATAAGAGAAAGAACTTCCCCCCCATGCATGTTAGACGAATGCTTGGCACCTTGCAAAGGACTGGTTTAACGACCGGAGAGGCTGTGAAGTCTGGTAATGTGCCACCAGCTCTTGGGTGTATTTTGGGGCCATACAAAATCTAGCCTTGAGCATACAGCACAAGGCTTTGAAATGTATGCATTTCCCCATGGCAGTCAGTGGAGTTCAAGGAGTAAATTTGATAATGATGCATACTTGGGGAGTTTTGGAAATGGCCCTTTTTGCAGGGTTATCCCCAAACGTTTTGCTTCTTCCTCCGTTGTTTTTTCTGACCTGTGGTTGGTGGCAATAGGACTCTGGGCACTTTACCACTGCTGATCAGTGCTAAAGTGCATATGCTCTCTGTATAAATTGCTATTATGATTGGTTATCCATGATTGGCAGATTTGTTTCATCAATAGGTACCGAGTAAAGTGCACTGAGTGTGCCAGGGCTGATGATCCAAAAGCTACTATTGGGCCTGCAGCACTGATTGTGCCACCCACATGAGTAGCCCTAAAATGGTGTCTCAGGCCGGCCACCGCGGTGCCTATGTGCAGTTGCTAACTGAGATGCTGACCTGGCCAGTATCCCCACTGGCCAGGCCTAACCCTTCCCTTTCTGTGCACATTGGACACCCCTCTGGAAGGCCCAAGGTACCCCCTGGGCAGGGTGTAATGTATGTGAAAGGTAGAACATGTACTAGTGTGGGTGACATGCTCTGATAGTGGAATACTGCCAATTTCGTTTTTCACAATTGAAAGGCTATCTTGCCCATAGGTTAGAATGGGGAATGCTGTGTATAATGTTTACCTGCATACCTTCCCATAGGAGCAAGATAGAAAGGTAAAAAAGTCTGGTATCCCTGAACACAGAATTCAAAAACCCATATTTTAGGAAGGATGGCTTTTTAATCCTGTGTTTGAAAACAGCACTTTTAGAAAGTGGCTGTTTTCTTGTATGACCTTTCTGTGTGCCTCTGTCTGTTTGTGAATTGAATGTCTGGTTTGTGAGTGACAGGGGCTGGGGTGGTTCCAGGAGGCTGGGTGAGTCAGCACTAGGCTGAAAAGCTCCATCTGCATCTTGAGTGCTTGGAGGGGATAGAACATGGGCCTGAATAGGGCTGTGCCTGCCTTCCGCAATGCTGGTTCCACCTCCTGCTGGGAGGCTGATGACCCTGCCCCTCTCTCTCTCAAAGAAGGAAGGTGTCCACTGGCAAGAAGCACCCAGAACTGGTTTGGACCGGGCTTAGAACCCTCCTGCACAAAGGGATCAAAGACTTTTTGGTGTATAACTACAGGACCCCAATCCCTTGAACTTTAGATCATCCTGGAATCAAGAAGGAACCTCTGCCAAGGAGAAAAGCTGGAAGACTGAAGAGGACGGACTGACCTGCTGTGTGTTTGTGGGCAGACCTGCAGTTGCTATTCTGCCAAGGAGAGGGGAAGGACTTTTGCTGTTGCTGGGTCCTCTGCTTGAAGAGATCTCCAAGGACCTGAGAAGAGCTGACCTCCTGTTTTGAAGTCCCAGGTACAAAAGGACTTCACCTCCAGCTTCCCCCAGAACTCCACTGTGTGAGTTCTGACCTGCCTAGAGTGCTTGATCCAGTTGTGGGTCCTCTGGAGGCTGTTTGGGAGCTGACCAAGAGAAAAGAAGCCAAAGAACTTTATTTCTGGTGCTGTTGCCGCCGCCGCTGTGACACCGCGACCTGCAGAGCCGCTCAAGAAGTCAATGACTCAGCGCCTGCCTTGCTCCGCAGCTCCGACGCCCTACAATGTCTGCCGACGCCGGCAGTGATCGGCCGTGATCGACACCAGCACCTCACATCGACTCCGGGTCCTTGCTGGAGGCCGGCCTCCCATTATAGCGGCGCCGATAACCGCCGAGGGTCAATCAATCAATCAATCAATCATTGCATTTATATAGCGCACTACTTACCCAGAGGGTCTCACGGCGCTGGGGGGGGGGGGTCTGCTACTGCTCGAACAACCACGTCTTGAGTTGCTTCCTGAAGGCGAGGTGGTCTTGGGTCAGGCGGAGGTGGGTGGGGAGGGAGTTCCATGTCTTGGCGGCGAGGTAGGAGAAGGACCATCCCCCTGTCGTGGCTCTACAGATGCGGGGGACGGCAGCAAGGGCGTGGCTGGTCGATCGAAGCTGGCGTTTGGGAGCGTAGGAGTTGAGGCGGCTGTTGAGGTATCCTGGGCCTTGGCTGTGTAGGGCTTTGTGTGCGTGGGTGAGGAGACGGAAGGTGATTCTCTTGTTGACCGGGAGCCAATGCAGATCTCTCAGGTGTCCGGAGATGTGGCTGCGACGGAGGATGTCCAGGATGAGTCATGCTGAGGCGTTCTGGATCCGCTGGAGTCTCTTCTGGAGTTTGGCGGTGGTTCCGGCGTAGAGGGTGTTGCTGTAGTCCAGACGGCTGGTGACGAGGGCCTGGGTGACACAATAAGCTCATTCACATTGCATTGACACCACTCATCGATGCCGTCGCATCCCGAGGATCTGCACATCGTACCTGTGCACCACCTTCGCATCGAACCCAGCACAAAGACTCAATGCCACTCTCCCCCTACAGACCGGACTTGACACCGCTCGATGCAGCCTCGTCTCCCCAAGGTCAAGGAGTGCCGCACCTCTTTGTTTTTCGGCTCTGCAGCTGTTTTTGGAAATCTTACTACAGATACAGGTACTTTGGGCAACACGTGACGCCCCTGTGGATTATTTAGGTACAAGTTCTGGAACTCTTTTTAAAATCATATTGTTAAACTGTGTATGTTGGATTTTTGTGGTTTTGGTCTTGTGTAGTTTAGATAAAAATACTTTCTTTTTCTAAACTGGTGTGGAGTCCATTTGTGGTGTTTTCACTGTGTTACTGTGAGTGTTGGTACAAATACTTTACACATTGCCTTTGATAAGCCTGTCTGCTCCTGCCAAGCTACCAAGGGGGTGAGCAGGGGTTATCCAAAGAGTGTATTCCCCTTACCCTGACTAGAAGCAAGGGTCCCTATTTGGACATTGGTACCTACCTCTGCCAACTAGAGACCCCCAGATCTAACAGGGAGGCAGAAAAGTAGCCTTGCAGCCACATTTTGGACTACTTGAATGCACTGAATAACTTCCTTCTCAGCCCCCTAGAATAGATTGTTCCTATAGTCTATTCTTGACCAGATGAATTCTTGAATAACTGTTTTTGGGCTACTTAAGGTGTTTTATCAATGATCTTTTTTATTCATCTCAGTACAGCAAAACAGGCGGCTGCAATTTTGGCCACTTGCAGCTTCAAAGAAATTTTTTGAAGCTCAGAAATAGGCGGGTCACAACCCCCCAGGCAATCCTGCTAAGGAAAAAAAATCACTCTACAACCAGACCTTTTTGTCCACTGTCTGGGAGCAATCCACATCTCATCACAGGTCAGCCATTAACATTCATGTGATACTGAACACAGGCAGAAAGGCACATTTGGCTTCGGCAGAAAAATTACAACTTTCTACAAGTGACATTTTCAAAATAGTAATATAAAATATGACTTGGCCATTACGTTGTATTTTAATTTAATATCAAAATTAATCCTGAATTACTTTGTAGCTACTTCCAAATGGAACGTAAGCATTTTCAGTTATTATAAAGCAACCCAGTGCTTTTCAATGCAGCATTCTTAAAAACAACCTTGGAGGTTTTCACTGCCAAGACATGAAAAAAACAAAGTATGCATGTCCAAATGTTAAACACCATGCACCTTACCACATGGGCATTTAGGACCTATCTTAGGGTAACTTTGAAGTATTAAAAAGGAAGGTTTAGGCCTGGCAAACAGGTTTATTTTGTCAGGTCAAATTGGTAGTTTCAAAACTGCTCTCCCAGGCTCCAGGGACACACCTGGAGACATGTCTGCATTGTCATTTTAATGGTGGCACAATATGTGCTACAGCCCACTAGTGATACTTAACTTACAGGCCCTGGATAATCTTTGAAACATATACTCGGGGCTTATGAGTAGGTTAAATATGCCAATTAGCAGTGTATTCAATTTAAACATGCTTTAGGGTTCAGAGTACATGCTTTGGTGCCTAGTAATCAGTGTCCCAGGGTGTAGAATCAAGAAACCAGCAGCACTACTCCATAACAAATGGGGGTGAATGGTCAAAAAGAGGCATTTTCTTGTATCCTGCCAAGTACTATATTGCAAAATGTATGATTTTTGCTGATTAAATGATGCACGTGCAGCAGCAGAAGTCTTTCATTTGAGTTATGAGGAAACAGACCTCATTGGATATTAAATACATGCTTCTCTTCCCTGCCAAACTAAAAAAGATCATTCAGGATACGTTTTTTTCTGTGGACCAAAGGGAGAGCTGAAAAGTGGCTGCAAACTGGTATTTCACCAGACAGATACTCAATTGTAAAGATATGGTACTGGAAGGCACACAAATCTGCAATAGGCACAGTAAATAGTCACAAATAAAGATCACAATCTCAGAGGATAAGATGCTTGAGGCTGTGTTCGTGAGCAGGACCTTCAATAGTGTCATATTACAAGAGGAAGGAGTAAGAAGCCAAGAAATCAGTGAGTAAAGACTGAGGAGAAGTTACATTTATCTGCCTCTGAATTTCATTTACAGGCGAGCGGTCAATTATGTGATATCAGGGAAACTTAAGAAGAGCATAGGAAATACTGAAGTGTGTAACCAAAAGGATTTCTCTAAATGTTCTGAGATGTTCTTTTAGGCTGGGCATGACTGGATCTTAGGGAAATGGTAGTCTTTAGGTAGCTGTATGCTACTCTTCTTACTGTTTGTGTGTTAGTCAGTAAGGTTATTGTGAGTATTTTTAGTCTTCAACTCCATAGTTTAGGAAATTGGTATAGGTTTAACCAAAGAAATGCATTCTGTATTTGTTAGTATATGTTTTCTTTGTGGGGTGTGAGCCCTTGTAAAGTGCAACTACAATCCTTATCACGTTGAGGCACAAGACAGTCTTAAATTAACCTGTGCTCAACCCTCTGGTAGCTTGGCACAGAGAAGTCAGACTTAACTTAAAGACAATGTGTAAAGTATTTGTGCAACACTTCAAACAGAAATAAAGTGAAACCACCACTCAAAAAGGATCCCACACCAAGTGAGAGAAATAAAACAAGACCAAACAAGACCAAAGTGATAAAATCGAATCAGTAGACCCGGAGATATGCAATTTTACAGTTTTTAGTTGATAGAGTGCCAAAATGCATTAAGTGCCAACTCTGGATACTTGGTCGATCCAGACCGGGACAAAGTCAAAGTTCAGGCTGACCACGGGGGAGTACAGGCCAGCTACAGGCACCCAGTTGGGCCAGCTGATCAAAGTACTGTAAATCCCAGTTTGCGAGGTTAGGATACACCAAACTTAAGCTGTTTACCTGTTTCCTTTTGTAAATTACACTTATAAAATGTTATTAGTATCCTATGGGAGAGGCAGGCCGTGTAGTAATGAAAAATTCATTAAAGAGTTTTTCACTACATAGACGTGTAAAGTAAGCTTAAAAGTATGTCCTTCTTTTTGAGTACATTGAACCATGCACTCTGAGCAGTCTAGGGCCCATTCCAGGGGTGACCTATATGTTTTAAAAAGGAAGTTTTGGGCCTGGCAAACTATTTAATTTCCCAAACTATCTGGTGCGCCATCATTCACCACCCAAGATGCCCAGCAACACAAAATAAGAGTACAATTTTATCTGAATAATCCACAGTAATCAATGTTTAATCTACATAGTTCAATATTTAAACATTCATGCAGAGGCTACATGATTCCAAACTTCAAATGCAAATGAAACAGCGATCCAGGCTTCTTTCCACAGCATGTTGGGATACATTTTTCATCCTGAGTATCCAAGCTGATGTACCCAATGCATTTCGGGTAGAACGCCCTTCATCAGGGGTAACTACAATGTACAAAGAAACCTATCAGTAACCACCAGTATTCTCGTGACCGTAACCATGCATAAAGAATTAAACAACTGGGTGTCATGCAATTCATAAAAATAATGTGCAAACCCAGCCCCAAAAAATTCTATAAACAATTGCATTTGTGCTTAATTCAGCGCCAGAGATTATTTGAGGAACAACAAAACCGGAATATTTGCGGTTGCTAGCAGCTGCTCGTGCTGCTAATCATATTCTGTCGCATTTCGTGCTATTTTGTAGTTCAAAATTCATCCTCACAACCATTTTCCTCACACTAAGGGGCTCATTAGGATCGCGGACGGACTTGAGTCTGTCCGCGACCCCAGAGTAGGAGGGAACGTCGGCATGGGTAGCAGCGTTCCCTCCGTGCAGATTAGGATGTGACCGCCAGGGTGGCGGTCACATCCTCTATCTTTAACATTGCGGCGGGTGCAGCTTCAAGCTGCACCCGCCGCAATGTTAAAAATGCATACATTGCATTTGTATGCAGAAAGCGGCAGGCACCGCGCGGCGCTGCCGATTTCTGCATACAAATTCAGGGGGGTACCATGGGTACCCCCCATGTGCACCCCCCACCCCCCCCCCTTCACTCTGGAGGCCCGCTTTGGGCCCCCGAAGTCAAAGTCCGTAGGCTTTTGCACAGCAGAAAAGCCGCCGTGGAAAAGCATCTCTTTTACACTATCCTAATATGGCTGGCGGTGTCTGATAGACACCGCCAGCCATGTTACAGCTTTTCCGCCGCGGTTGTAAGTCAACCGCGACGGAAAAGCGGCGGACTGAAACCAGGACCCACCAGCCATCCTAATGTGGCGGTGGGTCTTTGGTGGGTCCACAGAGGATTTTCCGCATCCTCCGGGCCGGCGGTGGCTTCCGCCGGCCCGGAGGATGCAGAAAATCCTCCATCATACTAATCCATCAAATAATCAGCCCCTAAATGCAGAATTAATCTTCTTGCACAATTCCGTGTAATCTTGCTGAATTTTTAGGTAATGCCGCATGATTACGCGACATGGAATATGCGAGTTATGCTCATATCTAATAAGAGACTCCAAACACCCGAACACAGCAAAAGATGACTAATCAATAGAGAAAGTGACAGATATCCCAATTAGTTTGGTCTTCAGTTACATGCTTACTCTGGGACAGGTGTATGAAGCGCAGCTCGGATTCAATCCATCTGTAGTCATAACAGCTGCGGTCGGTAGTGGGAGTACCTGCCGGGCGGTGACGTGGGGAGGGGGAGGGGCAGGGTGGGGGGTAGTAATCTATGGATTACGGAGGTTTACAGGTAAGTAAACATATAAATAAATAAAACGAATTTGGTTGCACTAACTGCATCGCATTTGGGGATGCAGTGCACGCAATGAAATTCGCTTTATTTATTTATATGTTTATTTACCTGTAAACCTCCATAATCCATAGATTACTGCCCCTCCCCCTTCCCACGTCACCGCCCGGCAGGTACTACCACTACCGACCGCGGCTGAGTCATAAATCGGTTACTTTGTTCTGAAATTGAACTGCACTTTCAGTAGAATAGTTCAAGCAGAAACATTTCTCATTTTATCTAATCAAATGTGTAATTTACTTGTAAGATGTCCTTAGTTTAGTATAAGGCAGCATTTCCCTTTGATTAAAAGCTGCAGTTCAGACAGAATGAGATAGCAGTCAGTGCTTAATTTGAGCAAGTGGTTGCTGGTGGGCCCCGCCGGCACTCTTTACCACTCATTATCCGGACTGGCACTTATTTCTCCTCAACAGACTTTGTTGCACAGCAAGGGATAGAAAAGCACAAAAGGAAGAAAGGAGGAGGAAGGGAAAAACCAAAAAAAGTGACAATGGGAAAAAGAGGGGGTGAAAAAAGAACCCATAATAGTAAGAACAAGAGACAGGAAGTGTAGAGTGGTGGAAGAAAGAGGCATGAGGTGGAATCCAGACTACACATCCTTGATATCCGGCAATCCCGACATAATTCAGCCCCATCTGCGGGTCTCATAGAAAAACTTTGAGCACCGGTACTTAGGGTTGCTTGCACTCACTGCTCTTTTATGGGAAAATAGCCGAGCCAGAGTCTGACACTTAGCGAGAGCCAGGATATGGACATGGTTGCCTCATCCCGTGTAACAATTAGAAGTATGTGTCCAAGCCAGTTTTCGCTTATGAGCATCCACCTAATACAGTGTAAATCTTCCACTTTAGAGTCTTAAAGGGCTATTGTCCGAAAGAAGCAAACCCCTAGGAGGCCCTTAGTGAGGCTCTCAGATCATCTATTCAATGCTGATGCTAAATGTGCACTGTGCATTGAATTACTTACACACCAATGGTATCATTTTGCATGTTAGGATCCTCCTGCAAAATAATTTACTCAGTGGAGTAATGTCAAACTGTGAAAAGGATAACAGTACAAATGTATGAATGCATTGCTTATCCACATGCGGAAATGTACGCCTTTCACATTTCTGCCAAGGTAAATGATTATGAACTGGAGTGCGCCAGATTAGCTAATGTACTTACAATTTATCATAAAAAGTCCGAGAATTATTTGTTAAATTTGTGAAAGTTAGAAATGTGCCCAGTGCATAGGAGTAACTGCAAAGAAGCGACTTTCTGACTTTCTTTGTGAACCTGGGCCTTGGTGCTTGAATGAGAACGCCTGGTAATGTAACCCTGCCAGTTTGAAGCCCAGACTTTGAGCAGCACCCATCCAAGGCTTGTAGTCCAATGAAGAAAAAAAGGGGGCATAGTCCGTCTTTGGGGCCTTGAGGGCACCATGCCCCAATAAGATGATTGCACATGATGTGGCTTGAAATAATAATGTAGATGGTATAATAGAGTTAACTTCTTATTGTTCAGAAATAGACACTTGGACATTTTTGGTTCCCCGTGGGTGAGCCTATGGGTGGATGGAATGTTTCATTCCACCCACGGAATGAATGGAATTTGGTGAACCCGCATTACTCTTGTAACGCAGAGTTCCAGCCGAATTCCACCATTCACCCCAGAAACGTGAGATGGATGGGTAGCGCAAGTGAAATTTTGGCATCCCCAAGTGTGATTTTCTAATGCCAGTGGTCGTTGCTGTGGCTCAAATAGATTTTCTTCTCGAGCAGCAGCAAAGTCAGCTCCAACGGGTGCATGCTCTTTATAGTACATGGTGCCGTTTGCGCTGATTTTTCAGCGCTGCTCGTGCAGCCGGAACTACATTACAGCGCGAGCAGTGTGACCGTTATATTACCGCTGTTGGCGGAACTCTGCAGAATCTTGCATGGTTTTTATGTAACTCCGCGGAATTCCGCGAACTGAAATTCTGGGAGTTCCACCCACCCCTAGCGTAGCCGACATTCTGTCGGTTAGCTATGAATATAATTTTTGGGTGCATGAACAAGAAACCGCGTAAATAGGAGTTATGCAAACTAAGCTGACCAGTACTCAGCAAATATTGCACCAAGCAGAAACAGAGGGAATTTTGCATCTTTTTTTTACTCCTGTGCAAAACGCAATGTGCCGTAAATCATTGAAGCGGGGAGTAAATATGTTCAGCACCAAGAATATTAAAACCAATATAAACAGCACAAATGTATTAGCATTCTTGTGCAATGTTTCAGGTGTACAAGTCTATCCTCACTGTCCTGTACCACAGCTTTCAAGTGAACCATCCTCCATACTCACCAGAATATTTCAGCCTAACAGAGTGTGAGGCAGGAGGTCCTCTGTTGGGTCTGTCCTGGAGTAAAAGGTCGAACCAGAGCTGAAGGAAGCAGATTCCCAGTGTCACGCATTAATTAGCAGCCTCTGATCTATTAGTGCGGGAAGCAGGATCCTGCTATTTTTAGGTACCAACATGTCAGTGAAAGGTTTGTCCCCATTTATTCATTCTTAAATTAGAGCAGTCAGAAGTGGCTGGTGTTTGTGGTGGGTAATTAGCAGGAGATATGGGAGATGAGGAATTATTTTAATTGCATGTAATTTAGTAGACTATAACGCATTTATAAGGAGCTTAAGTGGAAGAACCATGCACGAGGATATGGTATTGCGCCTCCTCCAATAGCACTGCAGATGGATGGATGTATGTCGTTACAACGCATACTTTTACAACGCATACCTTTACAACGCATTTTTACAACGCAACATCCATTACAACGCATTCCATTACAACGCATGCCATTTCGCATGCCATTTCAACGATTTCTTCGAAACTACCTTTACAACGCATTCCACTACAACGCATACTACATTTACAACGCATACCATTACAACGCATACCATTGCATTGCATGTATGGTAAGTATTGGATAGTGTAGGGGTAAAAATTACTATTCTAACTCCAGGGGGTGCAACAGTAGGGTAAGTATTGGATAGTGTAGGGGTAAAAATCACTATTCTAACTCCAGGGGGTGCAACAGTAGGGTAAGTGTTGGATAGTGTAGGAATGCATTGTAATGGTATGCGTTGTAATGACTGCGTTGTAATGACATGCGTTGTAGTGGTATGCGTTGTTTTGACATGCGTTGTAATGGCTGCGTTGTAATGGTATGCGTTGTAATGGATGTTGCGCTGTAAAAGTTTCGTTGTAAAGGTAGTGCGTTGTAAAAGTTGCATTGTAAGTGTTGTTTCCCCTTCAGATCAGAGTTAACAACAAACAAAAGCTGCTTCCGTGAATGCACACCTTTTTCTCAATACAGTTCATTGTTATTAATTGGTACTAATCCTTTGTGTGGTGCAATAGTGTAACCCTTCCAGTCATAAGAAACATTTTTGAAACTCTGCTGTGATGTCACCCTCCACAGCCAGTCAAAACGTTCATCATATACTCCAATGTCATGAGAGGAAACTTTTGCTCAAATATTCCCATAAGAAGAGGTATTAATTTGGCCTGGGTGTGAAATTCTGCTCCGCTCGCGGAGTTTGCAGAGCTTTTCCTCCTCTGGACTTCACGTAGCGCTCAGAGTTTTTTCGTTGATCATGCTCGCCAACGCGAGCACGAGAGAGAAAATCATGCTCCAGACCACCTCCTGGTGAGATTACTCAGTGCGGGTGGTCACAGATGGCCGCTACTGCTCGCGTTGAGACGCCTTCCTTTTGAGTTGAGGAAGCTGCTGATCGAATAGAACATCTACTCAAGCGGCAGGAAGAAGCAGCTCCCTCTGGCGCTGCACAGCCAGTCGTTCGCGCTGATTTTCCAGGGCGCGACAAACACCCAGCACAAAAAATCAGCGCAAATGGCACAATCTTGCGCACTCCGCCGCTTGTGGAAATCTGCATAGCGCGGCAGACTTTTCTGGTCACTTCGTGGAGCTCTGCGAACTCTGCCAAGGCCTAGTGTTAAAGAAAAATACATTCATCCTTAAAGGTTAGCACATAATTACTTCCTGGAGATTACACCTCTTTTGTTTTATAGTTCTTCCGTTTTACATTGAACAGACATTTTACCCGAGATTGCAAATAAAATAGATCATTTGAGTTCAATGCATTTCGAACCTTTAAGGGTCTATTTTCAGGAGTAATGATAGGCTGCCTTGTCAAACCGCTAAATCAAATTATTTGGACTATTTCTATAGTTTTACCATTTTTAAGGGGTACTGTGCTGAAAAATGCACCCTGTTCCTGTCCTATATTGAAGGGTCAGTGGGGGCGGTGTGGAGTCGAGAATCCACTAACATGCCAGAAGGTTGTATAATTTAGGGGAAACATCCTTTACAACATAACTTTTACAACGCACTACCATTACTACGCAACTATTACAACGCAAGTGCTTTTACAACGCATGTAAAGTAATGCGTTGTAATGGTACTTGCGTTGTAAAAATTGCGTTGTAAAAGCATGCGTTGTAAAAGTATGCGTTGTTATGTCATACATCCATAATTTAGAGTTTGACTGAGTTCTAGTGTGAGATCAAAATATGAGGATTGGATTGTATTTGTAATTCTTTCTGCTTTTAGCAAAGGTATTTTTTCATTAAGAATGTATTAGTCTTTCTAAAACTATTTCTTGCTTATAATTTGTACTTTAATATCTCATCATTCGATGAGTTTAGACGTGGTACAAAATAGAGCGCTTGCTAAATTTGCACATTTCCCTGTATACAATAATGTGTTATAATGCAGTTTTTGACAAAATGTTTTATTTTTACTGTAGGAGAATTAGATGTTTTGTTGTACTTGTATTTGTGACAACGAAGTGTTATTAACTGTGTGCTGCATTGATTTTGTGATAATGCTTCAAATAAATCATGCTTTTTAAATTGAATAGAATATTTTATTCATGCTGGTTATCAGCGCCCGTAAAATTAAGGGCTCTTTTAACCAACTCATTTTAGAATTTTGCAGCAAAAAGCTTCCTATTGCTTGATCTATTTATAAGAGTTAACCCGGAGAAAAAAACATACCTTAACTCCACTAGGTGAAGCCAACCTTGCAAGATGCAATTTGGGATGGTAGCCACACGTTTCATTGTTCCCCATACACAAGTGGTCCTAGGAGGGTGGGAGTTAAGGTGGTTTGCTATTGACAGTAAGTCACTGGCACTGAGCAGAATTGTCTTGAGGCACCCTGGGACAGAAAATAGGCCCGGGTCCAACAATGAAAGCCCCCTCCCCATTAGCGAATCAGATAGCTACAAAAATTGCCCAACTTTCCAAATCAGGGCTGTTTTAAACTTTTAAAGAAAAGGTGTACAGGTATTTTGCAAGGTATGGGAGACTTTATGCATTTATATTTGCTGCAGGCAATGTTTGCGGAAATAGCTGAGAAATCAGCAGAAAAAAAGGTCTTGCAGACCATGAAACCAGCCCACAAACAGCCAACAAACAGCAGCCCACACACAGATCTGTCAACCACCGCTCTGGGTGCTGCCTGATTGCTTTATAGTCTAGTCTGAACAATCATCTCTTGAAGTCCTGGCCTTCTCTTATAGCAGAGAGTGCAGTTGCAGCTTTTGCTACAGGTCTTTCTACAACTGTAACTTCTTATGGGGTCCACACTTTGACACTGATCTTTTGCTTCAGCAGCGAAAGCCATGAGGACGCAGTGGCCTGAATAAATCCACTTTACCTTGTTCTCCCCAAGGGGCTTTGTGATTACACGAGGCTCAGAGAATTCTTTTTTGAGTGAGCTTAGTTTTACGAAAATTGTAATAATGAGCATTTTTCCTATTTTCTCCCTTCTGAATGTTTGCCCGTCGGAGACTTGTTAGGAGCAGTCTTTTGAGAACTGTAAAACTAGATATCGGCCACGGCTACACCTGCTGCATTAGCAGCTTCCACAGCGTAACTTTATGAACTATTTGCGCTATACATTGAGCTGGTTTCTTCCATACTGTGAATATGCAGGCGCATGCTTCATTTCCGAATTTTCAGCATGTGGCTCACACACATAATATGCATACAATTCTAACATTTCACAGAGGATTACATTTAATAGTGAGTGGATTTGTAGCAAAAACATAGGAGCTCATTTAAGAGACCTTGCGTCACTTTTGCACCACTGGTGCGTCACTTTTTGTGACGCACCAGCAGTGTAAAAAATGCGCCTTGTTGCGCCATATTTACAAAGTGACGCATCTAGGTAGATGCGTCACTTTGTAAACCTCTGCGCCACATTATATCTGTGCCAGGTATAATGCATGCAAGGGGGGGGCGTATTGACGCAAGAAAGGGTCGCAGAAGTGACGCAGTGAAATCTATGAGATTTCACTGTGCCACTTCTAGGACTCAAATGCGTAAAAATCTTAGGCCAGCCTCACAGCAGGCGTAAGACTGACACAGACCCTTTCACATGAGGCTTGCCTCATGTGAGAGGACACATTGCTGGAGTTGCATCACTTTTGTGACACACTCTAGCAATGCGTCACTTTTGCGCCATACAGATACGTCAGAAATACTGACGTATCTGTAACTCCTTGCGCCATGATGCGTCATACTGTAAATATGACGCATCATTGGTGTCGCAAGGAGGGTGCAATGAAAAGTGACACATCGCTGTTTTCACGCAGCGATGCGTCACTTTTCATAAATGAGGCCCTCAATATTTAATCTCAGTGGCTGAATCCTGAACATGTCCAAATTGTACATTTTTATGAAAACTGCTGGAGCCGGGAGTGAATTGGTCGTTGAGGGACCTAGTGGGGGTACCAGGAGATACTGATAGGCCTGATTGGGATTTCAATTATACTGGGATAATTGGAGTAGTTTTGGTAATTCCACATTACTCTTCAGGTGTAATTGCCGATAATTACGCAATTACTCCAGCTTGCGTATATTGGGCGGAAATATCCTACTGTGAGAGTACATTTAGCATGAGCGAGTGACCGCCCGTGCTTGCTGTTTGTGTTCTGCTTTATTTAGAGCCACTTATTAGCGCAAAATGCATCCTCATGTCCATTCTGGATTTCACTGCGCATTTTGTGCTGAGCAAATAGCGGCAAATGCCGGGAGTAAATTGAGGAAATATCCTAACGCAAGAGCCGATTTAGTAAGCACAAGTGGCTGCTCGTGCTTGTTATTCATACTCAGTTGCGTTTAGCGCTATTTCGGAGTGCAAAATGCATCATTGCATCCATTTTGGATGGAAGGGGGCATTTTTGCTTTAAGAAATAGTGCTAAATACAGAATTACTCTTTTTGTGAAATACTTAGGGAATTCAGCGTGATTACGCTACATGGAATCACCCAATCTATACCCACCCATAGTTACTGGGCAGCTTTATCCTCTGGGGTGCCCTCACTAGTCTCAATGCTTAGTACAGAGGTTTGCTCCATACTAAACTGCCACTCCGCACATAAATAGTTAGCTGATCCTCTAGATCACTGGTACTCATAGTATGGCCCGCAGGCTGCCAGCGGCCCGACACACCTTCACTGGCGGCCCGCGGACCTTGCCTTGCAGTTTCCACGGCCAGCAGTAAATACAGAAGATGACCGCAGGAGCATACGTAGTGACTATGCATTAAATAGGTATTCACTACGTATGCTCCTGCGGCCATCTTCTGTGTTTACTCTCCGCCTCTGTGACTTAAGGGCACCTTCAGAAAGCTTCTCAAAAGGCCCTTTAAAAGTCAGCTGTAAGCGTTTTCCCAGCTGACTTTTAAAAGGGCGTTTTGGGAAGCTCCTTGTTTGGACAGAGACTGATAGAGACACATAGACAGATAGAGGCAACAGATAGAGCCAGAGACACCGAGGCAGATTGAGACACAAATACAGATTGAGACAACAGAGACAGATAGAGACAGAAACAGACAGAGATAGAGACAGGGACAGACATAGATCGAGATTGGGACAGAAAGAGACAGGGAAAGATAGAGCCAGAGCCAGATAGAGACAGATAGAGACGGTGACAGATAGAGACAGAGACAGATAGAGCCAGATAGAGACAGGGACAGACAGAGGCAGAGATAGATAGAGACAGGGACAGATAGAGACCGTGATAGAGACAGATAGAGACAGGCAAAGACAGGTAGAGGCAGGTAGAGGCAGAGACAGGTAGAGGCAGAGACAGGTCGAGGCAAAGACAGGTAGAGGCAGAAACAGATAGAGACGGGGACAGACAGAGACAGATAGAGGCAGAGACAGATAGAGACAGAGACAGGCAGACAAAGAGGCAGGGACAGACAGAGGCAGAGGCAGGGACAGAGACAGACAAATAGAGGCAGAGACAGACAGAGGCATAGACAGACTGAGACACACTGAGACAGTCAGAGATGGAGAAAGACATAGGGGCAGGGACAGATAGAGGCAGAGACAGGGACAGACAGATAAAGGCAGAGCCAGAGAGAAACAGACAGAGAGACAAACAGAGAGACAGGGAGATGGAGAGGGAGACAGAGGGAGATAGACAGAGGGAGACAGACAGAGGGAGACAGACAGAGGGAGACAGACAAAGGGAGACGGACAGAGGGAGATGGACAGAGGAAGATGGACGCAGGGAGACTGAGGGAGGGAGACAGACAGAGGGGGACCGAGGGAGGGAGACAGAGGGAGACAGACAGAGGGAGGAGGGAGACAGACAGAGGGAGACAGACAGAGGGAGGAGGGAGACAGACAGAGGGCACAGACAGAGGGAGAGAGAGGGAGGGAGACAGACAAAGGGAGACAGAGAGAGAGAGAGGGAGGGAGACAGAGGGAGGGAGAGGGAGGGAGACAGAGGGAGACAGAGAGAGAGAAAGGGAGACAGAGGGAGTGAGACAGAAGGAGGGACACAGAGAGCGAGGGAGACAGAGGGAGACAGACTGAGGGAGGAGGGAGACAGACACAGGGAGACACAGGGGGAAATACGGAGGGAGACAGACAGAGGGAGGGAGGCAGAGGGAGAGAAAGAGGGAGGGAGAGGGAGGGAGGGAGATTGAGGGAGACAGAGGGAGAGAGAGAGGGAGGGAGAGGGTGGGAGGGATACAGAGAGCAAAATGCGATGCAGGGTGAGCTACGAAATTCGTTTTATTTATTTAATTGTTTACTTACCTTCAATTATCCATACTCCAGTTTTTAGCACCCTCCACCCTGCCCCGTCCCCGCCCCGCCTCTCCGCCCCACCAAAACTCCCTCCGCGGGCCGTGGCTGCCGTCCAACTAGATTTAGGGCCACCTTTATTGATAATCTAGGTCTCCTCTTAGCTCGCAAAGAGGAACACTATAATTTTTCAGTGCTAGTTGACTTTAATTTTCACCTAGAAAATGTCACCGACCTGAATACAGAAGTACTCATTGATCAGATAGCTAGCGCAGGTTTGTGTCAACTTGTTAAGGGTTCGACTCACACTGTGGGACATTGTTTAGATGGGATTTTTTCAGATAACGCCCATCTGAGATGGACCAGATCTCTGCCTATGATCTGGTCTGATCACAAGCTAGTCCTTTTTGAAATATTACTGCCTCATAAAAAAACACTCTAAAGTCCCGGGGAACCTTGTGTCAGTCGTCTTTGGAATAAATTAGAGGCTAAATTACTAAATCCTCTTCTTTTAGAAACCTTAACACATTTGTCTACTGAATCTGATCAAGCGGCCGCTAAAAATCATTCTTGGCTTGATTCAGCCATGACGCATCTACCTCCTCCTAAACATTGTCGATGCTCTAGGAGCTCACCTTCCGAACCGTGGTTTACTGATATTTTGAGAAATCAGAAACAACTATGCCATAAATTAGAGAGGAAATTGAGACTTAAGGATAATTCATTCACCCACCCGGTATATAAATTTTCCCTTCAAACATATAAGAAACTCATCCTTAGAGAAAAGGCTTCCTATTTTACTGAGAAAATCATAACGGCCGATAGATGCCCTAAAGCCCTATTTACTACTATAAAGAATCTGGCCAAGCTGCCAACTGTTGTAACAAGCATTTGCAATGCAATAGGTCTCGCAGTTGTTAGAGTTTGAGCCATTGGCATTGTAAATGGAACTGCCTTTTATTTATGTGTTGGTTTTTAAAACGTAAATAAAAGGCATTGTCAATTACAATGCCAATATGTTAAACTTTTGCAAATGCGAGATCTATTGCATTGAAATGCTTGTTTGTTGGAGTTTCCTGGCTGGGAGCTATCTGTGGCCTCACACTGTGATGCAGGTGCAAGGGAGGGGAAACAAATGTACACAGTTTATTACTTCTCAAGGACTTAAGAGAGGCATAACTTTCTTCAGTCCCTGTATATATGAGCTATGCATGCGCTGTTGGAAAGTCAGATGTGTTGGTCTGTCCCAGTATTTACATAATAAAACTTTAAATGCCACTATTCTGTTTTATTACTTTTATAGCGCTATAGCAGTGCTCATCCCAATGAAGAGTGTCAGAGCACTTTACTTTGCACGCACACATACAGTGACAATAACTTATTTGTGTGTGTACATTAATGTACAGGATGTGCTACATAAGACAGTAAGTACTGTATTGTTTAAAGACCATGGTCATAATAAACATATATTTTGACTTGACTTGACAGTAAGGGTTACAATGTGTAGGGCTCCCAGGGGTTCGCCAGCACCTGTACTAGGGATGGGCACTAAAAAGAGGTAGCTGAAAAAGGAAGAGAAAAGAGCAGCCTGGGCTGGGAGGCAGTGCAAAGCACAGGAGGAGTTAGATGGGAAAAGGAGAATAAAGCATGTCTACAGCGACAGGACAACAGAAAGAAGTGAGACAGTATTTAATAAAAGAAGAAAAAAATGCAGCTAAAGACGAGAAGTTATGAGAGGTGGGGCCATGACGGTAAAAGGTCGGGCTACTATTATAATAAATGTGTGTGTGAGTGCGGGGGAATATGGGGGGAGGGGGTGCATGCGCACGCGTGTTGGGAGTTGCTGGAGAGTTACATTTGGGATATATTGAGCAATTAACTAGGAGGAAGAGACACTAAAAGTGTGAAGTCGAGAAAATAATGGACAAAATGAGAGAGGAAAACAGAAAGAGTTGGATAACAGAGGTAAAAGGAGCGCGCTGAGAAATATAAGGCACAAAGGAGAGTGAGAGGATTCACGGTGAGAAAAAAGACTGGACTAGACCACGAAACTTACAGGCAGAGAGACTAGACTGTAAGACCCACTTTGTTGCCTGAGTCATGGCCCCCAGGCACAAGAACTGGTGATGATGCTCTTACACTTTGTAATGCAGCGTGGGTCGCTAACCGCACTGCAAGTTCCTGTTTATCACATTGCAGAATAAATATTAGTGATTACTGTCCCACATTACCAGCAGAACATCCTACCGATGCTTGTCATCCTCCAGAGGTACGGGAAGGAAACAGGGACACGCCTATCACATCCGGAGCACTAGAGTCACTGGTCAACGTTCAATATCGCCGCGGCTCCAACATGTCCCCTCGCTTGGAAGGCATTCCCGCTCTAAGAAAATTTCTGTTGGAACAAGCAACGAGCAAGATGGTCTTGTAGCGTCTTCTGCCATCGGAAGGAACGAAAACAAAACCTAGGAGCTGCGCAACGTGAGCTGTCTCGGTAGAAGCTCACATGCGCGACCCAATCCCAAGTCGCATGGCAGAGACGGATTCTGACGCGTGCGACCCAATCCCAAGGCGCGCGTCGGAATCCGACTCTGCCATGCGTCTCAATGTGCGAGTGGCCAGCTCCTGTCTCCCCTTGTAGTCGGCTGAGCCGACAGCTATAGTACTGTCAGCGAGACCGCGCTTTCGCGCACTTTTTGCAGTGAGCCCTAAAAAAGGGAGAGGAAGCCCTTGATAAAGACAAGGGAAATGGGGTACTTAAAACAATGAAAAACAGATTCCCTTGACCCACTTTTTGAACATCCCAATATGTTCCAATTACCCTCCCTTCAACACAAGGAGTATTAAATTCAAATTAAAACCATACTATTTATTCTCACAAACTCAATTAAAAATTCATTAAATTACACACAAGTATAAAAACAATTATTACAAACAATTAAAAATTTCTACTAGGAAGCTCGTAAGGCCAGCGGAGGATCGACACATATTGTGCACTGCTCTCGGGTTTTTAAGAAAGCACTACTAATGCAGAGGGAAACCCGTAAGGCCAGATCATTCTCTGTAACTTGGAAAATAATTGACGACAGAGACGTGATTTTAACTCGACAAAAAATACCTGTTATAAACGGATTGAATCTTGCGGGTCACGAAGCAACATAAAGTAACAAGAAGGGTGGAAGATTTAAAGCATTCGCCTATTTGATTAAGATAGCCAAAATGTTTCATGTCTTGATTAAGATGGATAAGATTTAAAGAAACCACGAAATGCGTCGACGCAACTATAATAGCACAATCGGAAAACAGATATATGAACAGTTAAATAAGGATAAAAACGATGTATTGACTAACGTATCTAGTAGTGAGACCCGATGTTCATCTGTATATGGCAAATAGGGTGTCTTACATGTTTTTTGTTGTCTTGATTATGCTGGTCATAATTAATTTGTATCAAATGTAAAGGCATTTGCCTTTGGAATTGTAAAAATCATATGTATTTTGTGTGAGGGATTTTTTTTCCTCCAGATAGTAGAAATGTTTATTGTTTGTAATAATTGTTTTTATACTTGTGTGTAATTTAATGCATTTTTATTGATTTTGTGAGAATAAATAGTATGTTTTTAATTTGAATTCAATACTCCTTATGTTGAAGGGAGTGTAACTAGAACATATCAAGCTGCCAACTGTACCAGATATTAAAATCAGTCAAGAGTTATGCAACTCCTTAGCAGAAGACTTTCAGCACAAGGTTAATTCAGTTTTTAACACTTTTGTGCATCCGGAAAATTGCTTAGCTCAGTAATAAGATACAATGCACAATTCATGACAAGATGCTACCCCAATCCTTTCTTTTTTCACTACCCTGACTTTTGAACAGATCTCTAAAATGATTGGTGCAATTAAATCAGGCTCTCCTTCAGATCCCTGCCCCGCAAATCTTTTGCATATGTCTCCAGAAATTATAGCAATTCCCCTTACAGTGATTTTTAACACCATGTTCACAACAGGGCTCTTACCAATGGAGTGAAAGAAAGCCACCTTACCTCCGTTATTAAATAAATCTAATCTGGATGCTAAGGAGACTCTCAACTATAGACCTATATCAAGATTCCCCTTTCCTGCAAAAGCGATCGAGAAAGCCATTCACATCGAACTGTCTTCCTTTATTAATGATAGTGCTATTCTGGATTCCTCCCAATTTGGATTTCGTGCTTATCATAGCACGGAGCTGGCCCTTATTACAGCTACTGAGGAGCTCAGACAGACTTTAGATGGTGGGGGCAGCGCTGCCATGATCCTTTTGGATTAACAGCAGCTTTTGAAACGGTCCATTATGAGCTGTTGCGGGTACGTCTAGCTTCCATCGGGATTAGGGATAAGGCACTCTCCCTGCTGGGCTTCTTCCTATCCGAGTGGTCTCAGGCAGTTGCGTTAGGGAACTATGTTTCACCTTCCTTTTCGCTACCGTGTTGAGTTCCTCAGGGATCTTCCCTGAGTCCAGCGCTTTTTAATCTTTATGTCACACCACATTGCTAGACTTGTAAAAAGTCATGGTTTTGCCCTTGTAATTTATGCAGATGATACACAGATTATTGTCTCTGTAAGAAGTCCACCAGCATTACAGCCATTAGCTTTCGTGACTGTATGAGCCATATAGCCAATTGGATGACAGACAATTGTCTAAAGTTGAATTAATCCTAGACTGAGGTTTTTGTGTTGGGGAACAATCCCTCGTTTCGACAAATAGTTGGTGGTCAGTCCAACTTGGTCCTTTACCTAAATCAGTGCCCAAAGCTAAAAACGTAGGAGTCATCTTTGATACTCAGTCATCTTTTGAAGCACAAACCAACTTGGTCACCTCTGCCTGCTTTTATCCTAAAAATGTTGAGGAAGGATCTTCCAGCAATACCTATGAATTTAAGGAAAACAGTGATATATGTACTGATATCCTCAATTTTGAACTATTGTAATGCCCTTTTTACCAGTGCTCCCAAGTGCAGCATTCAAAAGCTACAGACTGCTCAGAATGCAGCAGCAAGAGTACTTCTAGGTATCTCTAAATTAGACTCCATCTCTACAGCTTTATTCCATCTACACTGGTTACTGGTAGCCAAGCGTATCCAGTTTAAATCACTCTGCATTGCCTTTAAATCACTTATCAACTTGAGTCCAATGCAGTTGGTGAATTTTTTAAACCAATATATTCCAGGAAGATCCCTTAGATCTGCCAAACTTGGAAACCTTATTGTTCCTAGAGTTAGTAGGGTTAGGTGGGATGGCAAGAGCTTCACTGCTACAACAACTAAACTGTGGCACTATTTGCCAACCTTGCGTAAAAGAGACTGCCCTGTTAAAATGTAGAAAGGGCTTAAAAACATGGCTTTTTAAGGCATAATTCTCATTCTTAGTCCGGTCTGATCTGTATGTGTTAAGGGCAGCGCCTAGACACCCCAGAATATTTGTTGCGCTTTATAAATTCCTTATCATCATCATTTGTTTTTCATTGGATATTCATTTGTTCTACAGGCAATAAACCACCAGCTGTCAACCGCAACAGAACTGCCACCCCCCAACCAACAGCTAAACTGGCACCCACCCTACCAGCCTACAGGCAAAACATATGGTTCCTGGTAGCACCAGTTCGGGCCTGAGTACCTGGTACCGGGACATGGTTCCCAAGAGTCCACAGTTCCACAAGCCCAAAGGCTCCAGGAGGAGACGTGGGTGATGAGAATACAGCTGGTTCCGTTTGCTGTTCATTTCAATCCTCAAACTTAGAAGGAATACATGTCAGTGTTATATCTTACAAATGAATATTTTCAGTTCTCTGGTGTCCACTGGACCGGGAACTTGATACAGCAAAGTTGAAGACCGACAGTCCTTGGGGTGTGGATCTGGGATTAAAATGTCTATTTTCCCAAAACTGCACTAAGGATTTGGACCTGGCCGATGGATCCTGCATCAGTGCCCTAACATCCAGTTACCTCTTTGATAAGATAACCAAAGGCCAAAGGAGAGCTGAGGGAGCACTCAACAGTCCATGGAGGCAACCTAGGGGCACGCACTGGTTATCCTGAAGTACAGCTGGTCAGGGACTACGCAGGCTCTTCTGCAGTGCTCCAAATGACATCTCTTAACCTGGACCTTAAGGTCATGCAGGTAGATGAAGGTTGATGGTATCCTTGAGAAGCTGGGTGGGACTGCCTCATGCACTGGAATTGATGCAGTCCAATGTCAAGCCTAATGCTCTAAAGTTGGTGCACTCCAATGTTTAGTCTCATGCTCTGGAATTGGCTCCGTCCAATGACAACTTTTACACATCCATTACAGTAGCTTAGCCTACGTTTCCTGACAGGCAAGCAAACACTCTTGCTGGTGGAGCACAACACAGCATATCTTGTTTACAAGCAATAGTACTCTTGTAACACAGAGTCCAAGCTTATTTCCAGCTTAATGAGGAGCATCATAAGAGGCAACATAATTGCCATGGAACACAAGTCTCATTGCCACAGTGGTGTTCAGCTGTGTCCTGATTGATGAGATAAATGGAAAAACTTACTGGTTAAGGGGACCAACACTTACACTCGGAGCTGCCCAACTGGCCATCTTGCAATGGTCAAATTCAGGGACCTCCTCCAATCAAAGGCTGCTTGGCCACTCACATGAGCAGTTGATGTCAGAGTCATGGCCAACAGAATCCCATCTCAAGCTGGTTCTAGCTAAATGTTTATTGGGTTCAAAGTGCAGGCCACACCGGAGCAGATGAGGCCGGAAGAAAGGGGAAGCAACAATTGCACTGATAGAGACAAGGTAGTAAGGGCAACAGGGAGAAGCCCTGATGCTCCACCCACAGGAACACCATAACCCTCCACGATCTAATCTAGCAGGTCATCTACCTCAGAGCACCACTTGGGGGTTTTCATCTATTTTACCATTGAGCCCGCAATGAGCATGCCTGATTGCTAGGCTCACTGGGAAGAAAATGAAAAACAGAGATTGCACAGTGATGAAGCGAACTTTTAAAATTAATTGTGTTTCTGTTCGCTGATTTGAACTTCCATAATTATTAATAATATTAATGAGTTTTTCATGTTTTTGTATTAATACAACCTAGAATAATGTGCACTTACATAAACACGCGGGACTAACATTATGTGCTCTTGTTACATTTGCCAGTACGTTTAAATAATATATTAACTTTGTCTTTTCGTTTTGTCATCATTAACTGCGGCTGATTAAATAATAGCATGTGCTTATTTTTAAATGTGCTTTTGTCTATGTCGTGTCTTTAATGTGACAAAGGTTTGTTTATTTTTGTGCTCAAAGCTAGGTAACATAAACTAATGGGTTAACATTAGTGAAGGAGGTGGGTAACATAATGATTTTCATTACTCAAATTAATTGATGTCTTGTGTTTCCTTGCATACTAGAGTTTCGGTAAAGAGGCCTGAGGCCTAATTTAAAATGGATGTTTTCTGAAGTCCTGTCGTGATGGACCGTGCACAGCAAAGAATGAATAGAATAAGTTTATTGTTTATAATCTTCAAAAAACAAATACGTGGAACTGAACTGTGCAGGATGTGCCTGGTGTTGTATAACTATGCCAAGGACAGGACATAGCGGAAAAGCTTAAGATGAGGAAGCAACAAACTGTTATTCAATAAAATGTTGCGAAGATCCTCGGAAGCTAATGTCACACGTAGACAATGGACAAGGCCGCTTTTGAAAAAAATATGATCTTGAATGTGAAGGCGATGACTTCATGGACTGACAGCTGTCAGCCAATCATTTCACTGGATGCTTCTTTAATTGTATTTTTTTAGCTAGTTTTAGATAGAGAAAAGGTATAAAACTTGGCCCCTTTGGAGGAGCTTTGCTGGCTCGTTCCTGTGACCGTGAGATGCTGTCGGACTTTTGACTCACGTAAGAGAACTTTGAACTTTGCTTTTTTCCTTTAGGTTCCATTCAGTTTAGACAGGGAAATAGGGTTTAGGGAATGAGTTCCTTTTGCTTAAATACTTTTCATGCTGATTTGATTTGAACTGACAGTCTAATGTGCCTTTACTAAAGAAAATGATGCTTATTAATTGCAAATAAAGAATTAATATTTTGAAAATGCTCTTTACTTGATAATAAAGCTAATAAAATAGATTTTGAAATGACAAGCTGATCTTGGTTATTTCGAGTCTAGTTACCATTAATTATTCCATTGCCTAGGTGGCTTAATTAAATGTGCATTTAATAAAAAATGACAATGATATTCTGCAGATGTATATAAATATAAATAGTTTTGTGAAAAGTTCTGATTAATTAGGTCACATGATTCAGTTGGTCAATTCTTGTCTCAGACATTTATGGGCCTAGTGATGATTTACTGAATAATGGTGAGTATCGTGGTGTAGAGTTGTGCATATGAGACAGAATTTCTTTAGGCCCACTGGATCAACAGAAAGCATGAAATAATCTAAGGGAGTGTGCTCTCTAGAGCCATGCAGGTGACCTCTGACCTACGACTTGTGGACAGCTTTAGAAATTTAGGAAAATACTTAAAGTATTGCCTCTTCCATCAAGTACATAATTCATTCAGTATGTCTTTTGCTCTACATCCTGCATTTGCCACCATACTCTTCCTCACTGATCATCCGGTGATTTGAAGAAAAGTTCAGCAATGCCAGCATTAGAGAAAAGCAACAAAAACATTATTAATTTATAGCTTTATTTCCTATGACACTTTAACCATGTTTGGCTGTTCAGCTGTTGTAACAACAGATGCTATAATTGTCTAATGCACTACTACAGATTTTATCAACCACAATAGAATGAAAGGATGAGGGGCCTATTCAAAAGCTGCATGTTTACTACTAAATGGAAGGGGTTTAGGGAGGAGTAAGGATGGACTTAGCAAGGGCTAGGGAACCATTTAGAAAGGGACATGCACCCACTCACCAAGGAATAAGCCAAATGCTATTAACAAATTGCACTTCTAAAGTCACTACAACCAAAATGGACCAAAGGCAGTAGTACATTACTCCAGCTTAGAGCTAAAATAAGTCTAGCACCTCAAATGGCCACTGGTGTTGCAATCACCTTCCATAGAAAATAATAAAATTAGGGACTTAAAATGAAACCCCATTGAAAATAAAGTTAAATTATATTAAATTATTTAAAGTATTTAAAAATATAAATAAATATAACTTAATGTTAAAAGGAATATATAAAACTGGTAGATATTTGTACTTTAATTATAAAATATTTAATAACCTATTGTGCATTTACCAATCAATGTAACATTACATTTTATTGAAATATAAATACATTAATTTTACTTAATTCCATACATTACTTTTAAGAATAATATTTTTAATGTAGGTGGGAATTTGTTTTTTAATTCACACTTCAGCAAACTTATTTTAACTTAATGTATTACATTTAAATTATTTAAAGATTAAGGAGGTCATTACGATGGTGGTGAACCCACCACTGACAGGCTGTTGGTGGAGGGTTCACTGTCATTGTGAGGCCATTTTCCACCTGCTAGATTTTAAAGGAGGGCGTTGTGCTGGCGGGCGGAAAGTCCTACTGTGAACAAGATGAATTGGTGTAATGAGTAAATGATGCAATCTATCAGAGTCCGAGCCCCTCAATCCTGATGTTTCTGATGACAAACTATGTTCAGTTTCCATTTGTATTAGAGATCTAGAGGGTCATTACGATGGCGGAAGGACCGCCACCGCAAGCCATGCGGTGGCGGTCCTTCCGCCATCTCACCGCAAATTTTCCCCCACCACATTACGATGGCTGGGGGATCTAGACTGCGACCATGGCAGAAGAAAAGAGCGTCTGCCATGGAACCGCCACAAGCAATCGTTCCGATTGACCGGCGGAGCGGTCTGAATCCATAAAAGGGTGGCATGCCTAGCAGGGACCGTCCGCCAAATTAGGATGCTGTCTTCAGCCAGCCTTTCCATGGTGGGTAAACCTCCTTGGAAAGGCTGGCAGAGATTGGTTTTTGGGGGTGGTGTTTGTGCACTGGGGTGGTACCCATGGTAGTCCCCTACATTTCACTGCTCCAAGTGGCAGGTACTTTGTGGTGCCTGCCAGGTAGTGCGGTGAAATGCACAACATGCATTTTGAACATCACGGCGGGTGCTGCAGTCTGCAGCACCCACCGCAATGTTAACGTGCAAAATGCGTCCGCCATGGTGGGAGTTGTATCCTAACTGGGCGTGCGGGTTCACTGCATGTATTGCGGATGGTCCGGGTCACCACCACGATGGTGGACGGACTTCAGTCCGTCTGCCATCGTAATCGGACCCTTAGATCTTACAATGCGATCTACAATATACAAAATTGCATCCATTAATGCAACTTTAAAAAGGAGCAAAAAAATATTAAAAAATTACAGCACATTAATATATTAACTGGGCAATTTATCATCTCCATAGAAGCTCTTACTATTAAAATATAATATATTTTAAAAAGTAGTTTTAAAAATCTCTGGTGATACATTTTTGATCAAGCCCAAGCAAATATAACATGCTCAATGGTCTGCACAACATTACAACATAAAGTGCACATTTTCTACTTCCAAATTACATTCTGCCATGCATCCGTCACAGTGTGTAATGGTAAACATTTCAATCTACATAGCATTATGCTTCTATGTACTCTATGTTCCGTAGTCCAGATCAGATAGACTTGAGGAACTGCTGCTTGACATGATTGGATAATACTATGTAAACAATATTTTGTTCTACATATCTCTATATCATTTTCCATGTATCATGGTATATTTTAGATAATTTTTAAGATGAACATAGCTCATATTCGGGATACCTAATCTAGTCAAAGAAAAGGGCTGAAGTGAAGTTAAAATATTATTTAAAAATGATCCTAGTCTTCCATATAGGAGCGAGACATTCCAAAGCCATAACACTCCTTTAGGACTTTTTTTAGCATGCAATTGACAATGATACCACCATTAAATAGCAGCCAGTCCTCCTATGAAAGAGCTCAGCAATCCTAATTCCAACATTAAAGCTTGTATTGAGGCCATAGAGTTTAAAGTGAAAACAGTGCACAGAATCTTCCCCTCCCCTTTATGCATAAAGTGCAATTGATTAATATTTATTGTCTTGATTGCATACAAGAGTGTCAGAGGAATCTACATTTCAAAGACTGTTAAGAGATGATTAAAATGCTTGTGACCTGTTACTCCATAAATTGTATTTAGTGCATTTCCCTGGGCAAGTGCCTTATTTTATATCTGTGAAATATGACCACTGTCAGTCACATTTGCTGACATATTTCTCCCGAGATAAGGGTAGGTTTATACTACTTCTATGGGTTTACGGCTCATTCCTGCTCCGACTAATCTCCCCCCGGAGAGGGCGACTCTCCGAGGGGATCACTATGCCTGATGTTATGCGAAACCTGGCGGAGCGGGCTAAGTGCGGCCCGTCATTGCGGTTAGTGCTGGCAGCCCTCGAGGCACTTCAGGTGACTATGGAGGCCCAGGTCTGGAAACTGATGTCGGCAGCGGATGAAATTAGAAGATCGGGACCGGAACCTGACTCGTTGCCCGGGACCCGGCGGCCAGCTCTACTCCCGATAGCCACCCCAGCGGTGCATTCAGACCCGGTGCATGGAGCTGTGCCTGCCCCTACAGAAGTGGAACTGATTGAACATGCTGAGATCTGCGTATCAACTATATGGTCGGAATCTTTGGTTTCGCTGCCAGCGGAACACTTAACTGCTGTTCCCACTCTGGAAACTTTTGGTCGGAACCGTGAACTGTTTTGGATTGTGTCGCACCCCCTTCCCAGCTGGTCCATCAAGATGGCTGATGGGACAGTGTCTGGCCTTGGAGTCGGGGAGGGGTATCGTTGGAACCGGCCATCTACTTTGGAATTTGCCATCCTTTCTCCATCTAACAGACTATATTTCGGCAACTTCTGTGTATATTTTGACAATTTGACGATGGGGCTCTACTTATCGGAGGGAATCAGCAAATTTGATTTTTTTGTTGTGCCTTTATTGTTTCTATGGCCTTTTTCTCTTTTGTATCTTTCCTTTTGCCTTTTTTTCCTTTCTTCCTTTTTCGGGTCAGGTAAGTGGGTCCACTCTTCTGTCAATTATCGATTTTTTCGTATCTGTGCCTATACTTTTCACGGTATTTCAGTATCATTGGGCGGGCGCTTAACTGGGGCGAACTGTGATTGTATGCTTGTTTATCCTGAATTGTATGCCTTAGCGCCACTGTCCTAAATGAGATCGATCTAACTGTGGAAATCCCACTATTTTGCCTGCCCTTTATGCAACTTTGTGGTATTGTATGGCACCTGATCCTTCTATTTTTATATGGTAAAATGGAGCCTTTAGAATCCTGTCATTCGCATAGTATGCTTAATAGCCACTTTTTAACCGAATTTGTGGTACTTTCGCTTCCCAGGCTGCCGAGTCGTGTCCTAACTGACTTGCTGTGATGAAACTGATTAGCGGCCGACCCTGGTGGTTGTAGGCCCATATTTGTAAATGGTTGAAGTAACAATAAAGGTTTTCCAAAAAAAAAAAGAACTGAGCATCTGAGTGTAACGACAGAGTATCAAGACGTCTCTGAAGACCTGTAGGAGTCAGGTCTAACAGGACTATATACTGTCTGCATAGAGGATTGTGCCTAAGGGATAAGAGCCTAATTTTGCGGCATCACCAGCTGCCTTACTTAACACAATGGGCAGGTCTGCCATATATAGCAAAAAAAGGAGGGGGCCAACAGGCATCCCTGTTTCAATCCATTTCTAGTAGGGATTTTTGGAGTCATACCATGTCTGCCTCCTAACATCAAATGACAAAAAGTGCAATAATGAGTTTTGGAAGTCCCCCAGGTATTCCCATGGCACACAACTTCCTCCAAGGGGTCTGACTGTCTACGTGATCAAAAGCGGTTGAATAGTTGATATAGGCGGCATTGACAGGCATTCCCCTTCGTTTTTATATATTTCTCCAAAATAAGCGTGTATTACAGTTATATTATCGTAAATCGAGTAAACTGCTCTAAACCCTGCCTGCTCCAAGGGTATAATATTTGTGTTCCACCCATTCTAGTGGGTTACACATTTAGAAAACATCTTTCATGTGGCATCCAACAGAGTAATCTGCCTAAATTTGCTAGGAATATTTAAAGGGACTTTTTTATGCAGCTGTAAAATAACCTTGCGCTTTCAAGAGCTAGGGACCATTCCTGTACAATAACAGTAAGGGAAGTGCGCCTCTAAGTAAGATGCCATAGGTACAGATCCAACTTTATGATAGTAATGAGTAATTGTTCTGGGCCCCTTGCACAAGTATTCCTGGCAACCTTAAGATAATGCAACACCTCCTGTCTAGAAGGAGGGAAGAGCATCTCCCAACTGATATTTCATCTAGGGACTTTGTAACATTGATACTTTCCATCTGAATATTTAAAGCATAGAGAGAAGTTGTATATTTTTGCCATTCCATGCTAGTGATACTATTTATCTTGGGTTTAGAGAAAGAGACACCATTCTCAGCTATAAAAGGCTTTTTGATTTTTAAATTTCACAGCTTCAGTTATTTTCCCCCAGATGTTGTCGGAGATAAAAAAAAAAGTCTTACCTACCTAGTTCATCTTCTTTTCAATCATGAGATCCACCTATTATGCTCTTTGGTGTAAAATGTATATTGCCTTCTTTGTAGGTGATTAATAAAATTATTAAAGACAAACAACCTATTGAACTGTTTCGACTGCCTTATGGATTTTTTTAGATGGGGTCCTACCAAATTCGGGGTTACCCTCTCAAATGTTTCCATATGCTCCTCAAATAAATCAACTGGTAGCCATCCTTATTGGGGAAGGCTTTCAGTAATTATTTTTTATTCTTCTGATAGCGACTGCTTATCTTTCTTAGTCAAAAATATCCTCCTATTCACAGCAATAACCAACACATCAATATCATCAAGGACCTGCCATGAGTGTACCTCATCAGGTTTTCCATTGATATTAAGGAGATTATGATGACTCCAAGTATTATTTATCACTTTTAAATCAAATCAATAGGGCAAGATCATATATGAGCTGATAACATAATCAATTATCGTATTTGATGTTGCTGTAATATAGGTGGGATGAGCTGGAATATCACTCTGTAATCTCCCATCAAGGATAATTAAATCTTGTTCTCAGCGTGCCTCGAGGAGCAAAGCACCTCCTTTATTTGCCCGAGAGCAGGGAGGGAATACAGTAATTGGAATATTAACCAAAAATGTATTCCCTCTATTTTTAACCTGTTTGTAGTGATGATTTTAATGGAATTGTAGTAATACTGGTAAATTGTCTCATGTATTTTATGTCTGTACTTTTATGATATATTTATTGAATAAAGTATTAAAGAATATTAACAGCCTCTTCCTGTTCTTTGTCCACAAACAAGGTGAGTAAATAATTTGAGATAGTCGCATTAAGATCTCCCATCATTAGGACCTGTGAAATACCTACTCTCGACATGATCATATTTATAAAAATGAAAAAACTCGCTTAGCAAGTGATTAGTTTCATGACCAGGTAATATGTAAATATTTGCCAAAACAAAAAGGAAAACCGAGCAGTGACCCAAATTCTGCTTTGGGAATACAATACAATGTAACAAATTCGACTGATGGAAATACACCTGATATAACCAAATAAAAATGTGTGGATAATAATGGTGCTAAACCACCACTAGTGAAAAAAACATCATACCAATAGTTTCTTCAGCAAGAAATATTCTGAGAAAGTCTGAGAGCAGATATTCCCCAAAGATTCATAGTGTACACCCACTATCGTCTCCTTGCATGTATGCAGATATATAACAATGTCAGAGCAGCTCTGCTCTGAGATTCAATCCCAGGCAGCCTTTCAACATGTGTCCACGAGAATGAAATCCTCCAGACAATGGTCTAATCTAAATCCTAAGAGCTTCTGTGGTGCTGTTACAGCTGGACCAGACTGAAGAGTGCATTGGGGGATGGGGATACCACAGCATGGAACCCGGTGGAGGGTGGCAGCACAGGCTGAGATGTTCTGAGGTATATTTCAGCAAATTGTCTATGTGTTTGTCACTGTATGGGTTATAGTACCAGGGTGGCAGACTATTTTTAAAACAGAAAAACTGATGTCTGTAGATTAACCAGCGAGGTATTGCAGTGCATTGTTGACATCAGGTGGGATCTGTATGTCACCATGCCAATCCTGGCACAGTCAGCTCAGCTTTTCATCCTTCCAAGGTTGATAAACTGAGTTCCTTAAGGAATGATTACAGGCACTCTTTAAAAATCACAATTCCTGGGAGGAGCTACGCTAGCAAACAAGATGTCCGCGTAAGCTCCCGGCTCCGCCGACCTCCGACTCCAGCCAAAAGATCCTGTAATTTATCCTGTTTTTGCGCCCTGCCTCCGTGTGTATGAACCGGACTAGAGCTTAATGGTGCGATCCCGAGATTTCTACCTGTTTGGTAGATGAAGATACATCGTGTGGCAGTTTGCGGCCTAGACCTGCCTGGAAGCCGGGGTCTCGAGTACTGGCCCAGCCGGGTTCCAGTTTAACAACATCGGGAGTAGTGGTGCGACAGGGTCCGGTCTACCGAAGTGGAAGTTTTTTTGGACCAATGTTGATGATGGTTGGCCGAATTTGTGAACTTCGAAGAAGGGGCGACGAGGAGCAACTAAAGCGGTAGGCTGGGGCTCTTGGCCCGGTGGCCTGGTTAGGGCCCCGCCGGTGTTCGCTGCGTTGGGATCTCTGCCTGCGGTGGCGGAATTCGGATCGTCATTGTAACCAATGATAAGTCCTCCTCTACAGTCGCCCGTTCCGCATCCACCTGTTCCCCCCAGGGAGACCGGGCTCTCTGGGGACGTGAACATGATCAAAACCGAGCGAGGAGTGGTGGAACGGACTGTGAGTGAACCGTCACTACGAACTGTGCTGGCAACCATAGGGTCACTTCATGTTCGTTTTGAAACCCACATTCATAAAATGATAGCAAGTTTGTCAGGAATTGGGCAGATTGGACCGGACCCTGCTCCACTACGAGAAACGGAACGACTCGAGATACCCAAGATGGCCACTTTGATGGAGGAAGCAGACCCCGTACTATGGGAGGTGTCGGAGCCTATGACAAGTGTCTTGACTGATGAGAGCGAGCTCGATGCCGTGAATGGATTGTCAGGCCTACGATCGTTGCCGACTATGAACGGACTATTTGATGCTCTCTTTCTGGAGACTTTCGATGGGAACTGTTGCTAGTTTGTAACTGCGTCACTCCCCTACACATCGGCACTGCCAAGATGACGGATAAAACAACGCTGGGAATTCATAACGGTGAGGGGAGTCTTTGGACCTGACGGAGCTCCCAGCACTTTAATCTTGTTGCTATGTCGCGATTTGAACTTTGGTACAGTATTGTTGTGCTTGGACTATCCTGCAAAAGCGGCAGTTCGTCCGGAAGGAGCTCACATGTCTGATCGGAAGGGTCAAGGATGAGACTAAGTGACTGAGTTTGGCATCGAGTCTTGCTGGACATGGGGTTTGCAATCATGATGCTATCGGGAGGTTGGGCAGTGTTTGAAGTTTCCCCTGTTGCGCTACGCATTTGCTGCCTAATAGATTTTTTGACCATCGTCTGGGGATTCTGGTTCTGGCGGGGAGGAGGGGGGACCGGGGGCATGTATGAAGATGCCCTCCTCCATTTACTGCTTTTTAGTGTAAGTTAGTTAGGGCGACAGGCACACTGCTAGTTGGGGTTAGGTGACAGCCATATGCAGGGGTGCAGGGTGGGGGGATGGGTTTATTGTTTTGTCCTCTTTTTTGTTTTTATGTTTTCTTTTTCTTCGGACTCTCTTTTATTTTATTTTGATAAGTATAGCTTGCGGAACATCCTGACTTTGATTGTATTCTAGTATCTGGTGCTCATGCTTCTTTAATTATCCTGATTTTACGGGTGGGCGGGCTCTGAGGGCCTTGAGCTTACAGTGGATCGTATACTGTACTGTTGCACATCCTGTTTCCCTAACATTAGCGTAGGCGTCTCAATTGTTTCCCGTTGCTCGCATTTATCCTGTTTTTAAGCCTACTCGCCTTATTATTATGTCTGACTGTATGGCACTTGATATGTCTATTTCCTTCTTTGTTTTGAAAATAATAAAAAGATTTTTTTTTAAATCGCAATTCCTGTTGCAACTATAAATGGTTTACTGTACCAGATGCGATCATTTTGTCAAATAAAACTTGCCAGATTTTAACCAGTGAAAATATGTACGATAGAAAGCATAACATGAGGATGTTGATGCAGTAAATACCAAAATCTGTATCTTGTGCAACATTTTCATCACAAAACTCATGCTAAGTGAAATGTAGCACAACTGATCAATTTAAAATCCAGCGATATCAGATTTTGTCACGACTAATAAGTTCTGTGTGTTCCCCCGGAGCACCGCAAACCGGCCCTTGGCAACTGAGAAAGTGTGCTACAAAGCCCTATCTAAAAGAAATGTATTGGCCTTGTACTTACATCAGTTGAAGTGTGATGGAAAATATCACACTTGCTCTGATATGAGAATGCATCACACTCTGTTTCCAGACTCATCATTGCCTTTCTCTTAACAGTCAGTGATGGACTCTGTAAACAAGCACTGGGTCAATAAACACGTGGTCCAATGATGCCTAGAAGACTCTTAAAAGCTTACATAATCATTTCCGCAACTTTGGGACATAAAAGGAAAAAGGCCTGGATCAATAAAGGAAACTAGGGAAAGAGAAAGCCCAGATTTTATACTGGAGAAGACAACTCATAGACAGGGCAAACAAAATTTTGCGGCAGGGGAGGGCCAAATAATTTGGCTGGGCTGAGAAAATTATGCAGTAAGAAGAGTCAAATTATGCAATGTAATAACGCACATTTTGCGATAATATTTGTTCATTATTTTGTCATTTTTATATTTTTCAACACCATCTGGGCATTTGTTGCACCTCATTAGTAACAGTTTAACACCCAAAAATAGCAGTAAGCACAAGAAAGTTGACCAGTCAGCATTTGCAAAGGCTCTTCCACCACACTGCAATACATATCACTGAGGTTTTAGTAACTTTTGACCCGTTTGAGCTAGAAACAATTGTTTTGCTATAATGCAAATGATGGACTATGTGACAAATGTGGGAAATGTATATTTATGCAAAAAAAGTCATAAACGCACAATCACATAATTCCAGTGGCCCTCCTCATAGAAAGCAAAATACCAGTGATTATGATGCAGTGACAGACCCTCATACTCACTCAATGGATACATAAAAAGGGACATGCCCACATTCACACAACCAGATCCCTGAGGCACCAACAGGCAGACTTCCACCCATAAGAGAACTAAAACAACAATGATGACCAAACAACAATAGACAGGCAGGCATGCCAACACTAACCCTGTCCCACAAAGCACAGTACTGGATATCGGTGATTACATTGAGCTTTACAGTTGCCAAACACAGCCATTGACACACCTGCCTCCCCTACACCATGGCAATTACAGATGGACTCTCAAACATGGCCACACATAGAATATATTGTTATGCAGGGGCATCCTACATGCTGCAGAAGGTCTCAGTCAGGGCCTGAAGAAATATAATCACATTGCCTCCATCCTGATGGAACTCCAATGACTCCCCATACTGGCCCGTAACATTTTCTAAACTAGCTGCATCATTTACAAAGTGATCAGGACCAGCAGCCTGCTTATCTTGCATACAAGCTCCCGATCTCTGCTGGATCTCAGCATACCCGCAGCCAGGACACCATTAGAAAGCACACTAAGACGTGTGAGAAAGTAAATACAAGAAGCAAACCTTTCCTACTATGATCCATCAGAATCTTTCCAATGCTGCTCCAATTTAGGAAAGAGTTGAAGGCTTACCACTTTGAAGAACACTACATCACAATGCATTAACCATCCACCACCCAACTTCCTTTCCTCTTACTTGTTGACTGTATTCTTGTCTTTGACCATGTACAAAGCTTTGTAGCCAGTGGGCTAGGTTTGTGTTATAGAAATGCCATATGCACACATACATACAATCCCAAGTTCTTGACTTTCCTTTTATCCCTCCACAATATTTCACCTGGGGAGCCATATAGATCTGCCCTATCCTGACACTTTTCAACTTTTTTTTAGCCCCACGGCACAGAATTGTCTGAAATCACAGTTTGGGGTTTTATGATCTTATTTAGTGTGACGCACTGGTTCATCCAAAAACGCAATGAGGTGAGGGTGTCGCAAACAAATTACTGCCTGTTTCCGCGACGGTAAAGTAGGCACAGCAGGCTTCAGGGGCTGAGACCCTAACCTGGACCAAGGTGCAGGAGCCAGTTGGGTAGAGCCCAGAAGAATGGCAGGTGGTAAAAGATTCCTTGGCCCTAAATGCTTGTTGCAGCAGGGCGTAAACAAAATTGGCATTAAAGGAGAGATCTCCTGATTGAGCATAACCTCAAAAGAGGGAGGTGCCCCTATGTCTTCATCACAGCAGATCACAAGCCACCCACCCATACTTAGAGCATGATGGAGAGACAGCAGATATCACAAATGCCCGAGAGCCAGAGGGTTGATGGTCACTTTCCTAGGGCAAGGCACGAGAGTAAGCAAGGGAGGGTGCCTTGACTGAGGGGTCCTTTGGATGCCAGGTGGCAGGGTCCCTGGTGATGAATGGGATGAATAAGGGAAGACTCAAGACAGGCACTGCACGTGTGGCCTGGCCTGGGACAGAATAGGCTATTACGCAGATATTGGTAGCAAGAGTAAGCCTCATATCTGAGAGTGTCCCCTCAATAAAAATCAATAAACTGATAAATTGATAATGAAGGTCTGATAAATGAGTGTGCCACCTACATGTGGGTGTACTTGTGCAATGACTGATTGTGAATGTACTGTGACCTATTTTCTCCAGCAAATGAGTCTGTGTAATGTGTGGTAGTGGGGCTGGTTAATGGAAAGAGGGGAGGGCCCGGTGACACAATTGAACAGGCAAAGTCCAAATTCCTTTTTCTCTGAGGAAGAACTGTCTTTGACTAAATCATGCTAAAACTGAACTGGTGCTCATTGGTCGGGGAAGCTAATCCCTTACTGGCAACAGGCCCCTCTAACAGCCATACTTCAGGTCGGCAACCTGAATGTTCTAGTTTTTGTATACTCTATTTTTTCCTACATGTATCCAGCGTAACAAAACACTCCTTTTAATGTCACTGCCTCCTAAGGGGTATCCTTAAATGCTCAAGCATTAAATTATTTTGCTCCTCTTTGAGGTGGCAATGCAACACCTGCAATGTTCTAGTGGCATCTGGGCAGGGCTCTTAGGAGAGATAATTGTGAAGCAATGTGCTTATTGTATAGCACAGTACACAAACATGCTTGCTCCTGTGTATTTCACCAGACTTGTTGAACCCTATTGGTTGGCCAGATGTCCACATGCAGCTTTCAGGAGAGATCTCTTTCCACCCTGTGAACCCCAAGTGTTTCAGTGATAAATTAGTGAACATACATTAACCTTTTTTCTTTAGAACTCGCTTCCTCACTCGAGCAGCGTACTAGACTTTATGACAGACTAGTTTACTCTTTTACAAAGGAATAATTGAGGATGGTCGGTCAGTGTAAACCCATTACCACCCTGTAATGTTAATTGTTATAATCCTTGTGGGTCGGGCAAGAATACAGCTATTGTTTCGGTCCATGCCACAGTCAGTTTTAACCTTTATGTTTGTAAAAAACATTGATTCCTAATTGTATTACCTTGAGCTCCCACTACGTGGTTGAGCCAATCCTAACAGATTGATGTGCCGAGAATGAGAGTAAAGCCCAATGATGCAGCATGGCATAATATGTGATGGAGGGATTCTTCTCATTACAGAGCCCATGATGCCTCTTAAAAACTGCTGGAATTGTTATATTTTATTTATAATAGGGCTGTTATTACTCCTGTTTGTATTTCCAAGTTCTCCCCATCCTCTTCTCCATTATGCTGGTCTTGTTCTAATGAGACTGGCACGTTAAGACATCTACTTTGTGATTGTTCAAATGTATTTGTGTTTTGGACACGTGTTTGGGATATTTGCATGAACATTTTTAAATGTGATGTTCCATTATCAATATAAAATGTTTTTCTAAGATCCACTTCTCCTGATGTTGACGAATCCTCATCTATCTCTATGTTATTTGATGTGTTTATTGCATTAGCATTCAAAGTTATTTTATCGTCCTGGAAAGACAATTCTAAAATATCTTCATTAACTTGGTGGAATTTTATTTGTGATGAACATAGAATTGCTACTGTTTCTTCTAACTCCTTGCTCATAAAGTTAAAAATGATCTTCTCTGGCCACCTTTTGCAAAATATCATTCTTCACATGCTGCTGTTCAATAGTTTTCTTTTCCTCTTACTCGTCCTATACATTTTAGAATTTTCTTATCTTACTCTCTTTCTTTCTTCTTTTCTCTCTCCCTTATTTCTTTCCTTTTGCCTTTTCTCTCTCTCGCTCTTTCCTTTCATTCCCTTTCCTCCTATGTAGTTCTTATATAGTGTTTATATTTTATACGCTTTTATATTTTGTAACGTTTATATACTTTATGGTTGCGTTTTGTTATATTTTCTTTGTATCCTGAAACTCCAATAAAATTCTTAAACAAAAAAAAAAGAAACTGCTGGAATTAGCTATCAATGTGAGGGCCTTGTGAACTGATATATGATCTCAGTAATGTGAAATTTGATCTCAATTAAGCAAAAAGTTGCTTTTATCTCAGTCTATTAAACCTAATTTCTTATCACAAAAAAGAAATGTTCTTCATTCTAAATTCTGGAAATTTAGCTTTATTGAATTGGGGAAAGACAGGCCACCAAAAACATCACTCCACTGAGATAAAATGAATGTCCTCTGACTCTTATTACATGACACCTTAAGTCAAATGTATTCTTTGTTGATATTTTGAAAATCTGATTAGTGTTTTATTCAGTGAGATATCACATCTCTAATTTTGTCTTCCCTCAAGACATTTGTTAGCTTTGATGCAAACAAAAAGAAGTATGTTTATGTTTTTTGAGCCAATTGCAATCTCGGTTGAGTAGCTCTGGCCTAGATCAAGTAAATTTAGTGCTCATATTGATGAAGTAAATTTAAGATTCCTATCAATGAAGTATATGTGACTTGATCTTAATTAAGTAATGGTGAGCTTTGATGGTAATCAAATGAGAATGGTTTGATTTTAACCAGATAACTTTAATATTGAACACAATCAAAACAATAATTTGATGTTGTGTGTGTAAAGTAACTTTGATCACATTCAGTAAAGACAGATTTAATCTTAGTCGAGTAATAAAGCTTTAATTAAATCAAGTAAAGTTGGTCTTAACCCCTTCACTGCTGGCCCGTTTCCGCCCCTGTGCTGTAAACAAATGAACAGGGGCGGGCCATGACGAACCCCAGCCGTCATCAGCACACGAGCACCGTAGTGCATGACGGCTGGGTTCGTCATCTGCATGCAAGGGGTTAACCAAGTAAAGTTGGCTTTGGTCTCAACCTAGAAAATTTAGGCAAAGTAGGTTTTAGAATCATTCAAACAAAGTTAGGTTTGATTTTAATGGAGTAGTAAACATTTTGATCTCAATTGTGGGTTTTAGTTTTATTTTAGAAGTCGGCTTCATGGTCAATCAAGTAAGGTTAAATTTTGTGTCATTCAAGTAGAGTTAACTCTAATCTGAATGAAACAAGTCTAACTTTAATTAAATCTGTTAAATGTTACAGTGTTTTCATCTAGTTAATAAACTATTGGTCTAACTCACAGAAAGTATGTGTATAATTTAAGTCAAATAAAATTGCTTTGATTTCAAACAATAAAAGGAAGTTTTGATCACAAACATATAATTAGCTGATGTCTATATGAGCTAAATTAATCATTGTTCCCAAACAAGAAAAAACAAGTTTTTTGTCTAACCCACATGAGGTTAGCTCTGTTACAAATAACAGAAATGTATCTTCGAATTCAGTTAATTAAAGTTAGATTTTATCTGAATTAAATCAGTGTGGCGTTGATTTGAGTCAATAACAGTTAGATTTCATGTTAGTCAAGAGGTGAACTCTTATGCCACTTATATGAAATTAGCTTCCATCTTTTTCAAGAGGCTATTTGCTGGTTTGGCAAGAATTATATTTCCTCAAAAGCATTAAGCATTAACAGACTTATGTGATTAAAACGAACTTACCCTGTCTTCTTCCTCCCTTAAATCTGGCATTGTGCTAATGCAGAGACTCACAGTCGTGGTGGCCACAAAAAGAATGGAGAGGCAGGCAAATATTTTCCCAGGCAGTCCTGACTGTGGGTTTTCCACCATATCCCTCAGTTTGGTCATAAATTGACCCATCCGCGTGTCATCGACCAAGACACAGATGGTTTCCCTGTTCCTCTGCAGCTCCTCTTCTTGGCGGGCTTCCGCTAACTCCTCGAGTTTTTGAAACAATTTTCTCAGGCAGCACTGTTCCAAGTTGGACTCCTCAATGCCCCAGTACCTGAGTTCATCCTGGAAGGATAAGACACACATCTCTCGCAAAAGCCTCAGCTTCCCTGCTGCCAGGAAGCTCACGATCATGCTGAAAGCACATGGGTTTCGGTCGAAGAAGAACTCGTTGGTGTCTTCATCGTAATCATCACACAGCTGGATTATCTCCTCATAATTGCTGCAGAACCTCAATTTCCCCAGCCTGGTCATGGGAAAATCCTCCAAGGTGCTCCACGGCACCAAGTATTTGATGCCTCCTACGTTGACGATGAGCTCGTCTTTCTGGTCGGCTGTATCGAGATCTTCGGGGCGGTAAATCCTCCAAGCCCTCTCATAGTGGACCCCTTTGATGGTCTGTGACTCTACAGCCCCCGGGAAGAACTGGTTCAAGGTGCTGCTGGAGGTGTAGCTAAGGTTACTATAATCTTGTTCACTACCTCCAGAGATAATCGGCATGGCGGTGGCATGTGCTTGTTGTATTCCTCATTGAAGATCATAGCATTGGATGGGACTGTCAGTAGGAGGAAAGGAAACTCACTGTCAGAAAAGAACATCAAAAGCAAGTGACAACTGACAAGTGCAGTTACGAGAACACAATTAGCATAAGATATACCTCGGGTCCCATTTCAATTTGAATGCAAAGTATCTTAATATCTATTGAAAGAGTAATTTTACTATATAAGGTTTGAAATGATTCGTTTAAACCCTTTGCTGTTTCCCATTTACCGAAAAAGAACATGTATCGAATTACATATTTGAACACAAATGCGAACAAAATACACACGCGATACAATTGTAAAACCTGTTTTTACAGTACGAAGGCAGACAGGTATGCTTCAAATTAACTGTATTTCCATGTGCATCATTGTCAGTAGCCACATGCATTTTTAAATACATCTAAAAACACATACCGTCACGCAAACACCTAATTGACTTTTGTCAGCACATGAATTGGTTGATATTCCGACTTACTCTGTGCCCACTCAGCGATACGTCCGGCGTAGCTCCCCGACACGTCCCGGCGGTGAATGAAGTGCCTTTGCAGTCCCCATCAGGGAGAAGGGAAGATGCATCTTTAGACTTGCAGTGACTTCCCCCAGGCAGTCAGCTCAGAACTTCGGCAGCCCGCGCGTTGGGGCGGGCTCCGGCATGCCAGCAGCTCCCCCTCGCTCCTGTGTCTGCTTGCATCCTCCCGCACGCACACGGGGCGTGTGCATCACTAAGAGAAGGCACGGCAGCAGCACGGAGCAGCGCGCGGAAGTGTGTGCGTTCACCTGTCAGAGTGCGCATCCCCAGTCAGTCCCGGCGCACCTCACGCGCGCTGGCTGTGCCCAGGGTTCTGTGCTGCAGGAGCACATAGGGACCAGACCCTCCTCTGTACATCTGGGCGGCCTGGAGAAGGGAGTACTGGGACGGGTGTTTCTACGCCCTGCAGAGGACGCACCCTCCCCAATGAAGCTGGGGCTCTGGATGCTTATGCAGAGGCATCCGTGCTGCCAGAAGCTGAAAGTGCTTCCACGCTTCAGCCTCTTTCCGGGAGAACATTAATCCGTCCCGGGAAGTAGGCGCCTCCTGTCGCTAACTAAGTCCAGCTACGCGTCGAGCTCTCAAGTGCCAGGAAGCCCTCCCTCGAAAGCTGTCCCTTCACAGCCGGTGCATAAGCGCAGCGTGGGTAGGAAGCGGTGCCTCCTTGCTACGGGGCAGCAGTTGCTCCCGCGCTGGTCTGTGGAGTGTGGCGTGGGGGATGCTCCGGCTCCGCGTGAAGTGCATCCCATCCCGGGCGCATGCCACGGGGTCTAGGTATGCGAGGACGGCACAAGGCCGTGCACCTCATTCCGCGGGCTGCAGCCCTGGGTGTGTGTCATGGTGCTACTGTACTCTAGCGCTGCATATAGTGCACGCAGCACAAAGGGCTCGTCACTTATACTAGGGAAGAGCAGTGGAGCAGGAGGGCACCAGGCGCACATACTCCGTTCTAAGCACTAAAGTCTAGGGACGCAACACCCATTGGACTCAAAGGGCTTCAGCATTCCCCACCCCCCTTCGTGTGTGGCAGCCCTTGATGAGACAGCTTCCCGGGCACATACACTGCCCCACCCTAGCACTTCACAGGTCTTTAACCCCTTGCATGCTTGTGACGGAACCGTTCCGTCACAAGCCTCGGGTGAGCTGTGCTTGTGACGGAACGGTTCCGTCACGGCCCGCTCGCCGCGCCTGCGCGGTGCGAATTCCGCGCCTGCGCTGACGATTGAATGGGCGGGTGGGTTCGTGATGGAACCGTTCCGTCACAAGCACAGCTCACCAGCGAGCCGTGACGGAGTGGTTCGTCACAAGCACGGAACCGTTGCGCGGCCGCCCCACCCCCTTAGCGCTGCGGCGGAATAGCTGCCGCAGCGAAGGGGTTAAAAGACCATTTGCATGTTAATGAGGCTTGTTGTTGTTTCACCCCTTCTAAGACCCCCTGCAGCTCCACTCTGCCTATTGCTTAAAGTTTCAGCCCCCCCACATTTTTTCTTACCCCCCCCCCCAGCTCTAGTTGCGCCTATGCTATAGTCCACATGCAGCTTTATCTTTTCAAATAGATGCCCTTTGCCCTATATCACTATTTTTGTTTTGCCGTGCGGAATATCTCTGCACTGTCCAAACTCACTCTTTTTATATCAATTCCAATATGACTCTATCTCAACTGCTTGTTCTCGACCTCTCTCCTGACTTTGTTGGCTTTCCTCCGGTCTCTGTGGGCAGTTGTAGCCTTCACTGTCTCTCTTTCTTCCTTTCAATCTTTATCCCTCTTTCCCAATTTAGATAAATGAAGGGGCATTTGGCAGACCCCTGTATTTTTTAGTTTTTATATTATTTACATTTTCTTGTGGGGGAAGGTTTCTATATAGATTTTTTATTTTGTATTTTTCTTTCAATTTTATGAGCCAGGTCTAGAGGTTCATAAACCATGGTGGACCAGGATTACTGTAATGAGGCTTCTGGTTCGGGACTTAGGCCCTGGGTTTGTGAACCAATCTTTGTTCATGAACTGTGAGTCATCACAGCCACTGGACAGATGGCACTGATCGTACAGCCCTTAATGAGGACCTTGAACCCTTTGTGGTTGTAATCATGCTTGCTTGATGGTATCTTTGCCTTTGACCCTCTCCAGTGCTCTGCTGCATTTCTTCAAAATTCACGTTATACAAATACCACATCTTTACATGCATACATGCACTTGACTTGTGAACCACTGTGATCCGGTCTGTGAGATGTGTTTAAGGCAGGCCGTAATTCGTAAACATTTTCTCCCTCCGATCAACTATTGATCACACAAGTAGGTCCAGGTACATTTGTTTTCTGCCAGTTTTCTTAGGAAATGGGGCATTTTCCAAACATCTTTTGTTAGTTTATGACCAGATTTCTGTGGTTCATAAACCATGTGTTTGTTTCACAAACTATGTAAGCATGTCCAAAGAGTGAAAACATTCCTTCTCATTGAATCATAGAAGGGTTGGCGTCCTCACTGCTGATGTCAGTTCATGAACGTGATGTCTTCACAGCCAATCAATTCTTGTTAGCAGTTCACACACCTCATGGCAGAAGTATGCCAAGGTTAGCCTTCTCAAGTCTGGATTGTTGGTCTTTTTAAACACAAGTATCGAAAAATTACTGAACACGTTTACACAAAACCACACCAAGGATGTGTTCTGGCACAAGGCATGTCTTCTGCAAATTCTGGTATACATTTCTCAATTAACCTTTGCTCTAGAAAATAGCAAAACTTGTCTGTGAGATGTTGTATGCACATCGCCAAAATTGCTTTCTTTAATAACATTTAAACTAGGGCTGGGCGTAGTTCACGAAGTAGCGCTACGCGTAGCTACGCAAAGTGCACTTCGCGAGCTACTGGCAGCACTACGCGAACTGCATAGTACCCTGTTCGCACTGTGCAAGATGCTGTTTTCAAGGATTGCACACTGCAGACAAGCATCCAGCACTGTGCAATCATTGAAAACGGCATCTTGCACAGTGCGAGCTGTAGTTTTCTGCCGCTCGAGTAGATTTTTACTCGAGTGGCAGCTTTCTCAAAGTGGACTGGTAGTTTCTCATCGTGAGCGGTCGCGAGCATCCGCGACCACCCACGTTGAGAATCTCGCCGGGAGGTTTATTTTCCAAGCTCACGATCGGCAACTTGATGTTGCTGATCGCGAACGAGGAAAAAGTCTCGCCGGGATATCATTTTGCTTGCTCGCGGTCGCCAACTTGACGTTGAGGACCACGAGCAAGCAAAAAATTACCGCTGCACTACGCTACGCTATGCGTCTTTGCACTGTGCAACGTGCAGTTTGCATAGTGTGAAGTAGCACAAACATCGCAAACTACGCGAGTGTAGCGTAGTGCTTTGCCCACGGTTAATTTAAACACCTTCAAAAATGTGCTAAACTTCGAAAAGATAGCCCTGAAGTAACATAACTACGAATCTAACACATTTGGTGCAGATTCATAAAGGGGCTCATATGTTATTACAAAATAATTATATTATGTTTCCTGTGGATTCAGTATAGAAGCCATACTTACAGAGGAGCTGCAAATAAATAATTGTCCTAAAAGAATCATGAAAATAAGTTAGGGTTAGTTGCTCTAATTCACCAAAGTGCAATTAGACACGTTTGAAATGTACTTAGGCAGCTTAACACATAAGTTTGGGAGATCATTTTGACATTTAAGGATTTCGAAAAAATTATAGACATACTTTTGGGTTTTCCCATTGAAAAATACTTTCCCCTACAACCCCAAAACATATACTGCTGCCCATGGCAGGCATAAATCCATAAATGTTTTCTGGGTGGGAAACTGCATTTCCAAAATGCTTGCACTCCCACAGATTAGCAAATTTGTGGGTTTTCTCCAATAAATGCAGCTGGTCCTACCTAGGAACAAAGATAAATACCCCCATGCGCACACATCCTCATATGGAAATTCCACCATATTGGGGACATTCTTTGCGATTAGATTGTTTTTGCAAGGGAACATTTCCATCTTTTCTTTTTTTGTGAACCAAGATTGAGATTTTGCCCTTGCCAATGCCTTTATTTAGTGCCTGTGTTTGAGTTAGGTGTGCACGTACATTTGTGAACCTGGCTCAGTGGTACGAAGTCATACAAAGAATCTCAGTTGGAAGAGTGGGTGGGAAAGATGGCGTGCTGACAGCATGACAAGCAGTTTCAAGCTGCGAATGCCCAAAATCAGGATTATTGGACAAGAGGCCATTTCTGTTTTTTTATGACTTTTCAGTGAACACATTCTTAATGATTGGTGATTGGTGAAGACATTGGTGACTGAGGTGTCAAGACAGAAGCAACTTACAGAACAGGCTCACTGCCACATAAGAACGTGTCACCTTTATTTGTGCAGGTCCCCGATGAAGAGAAATGCAAGAAGGTGGAGCCTAAACCATATAGGCCAGTGCATGAAGCACAATATGACAATGTCTACGTTGAGGAATGGAAGGGCCAATCAGCATCTTCAACAATAATAACAATTACAATATGATACATAATGCTCACAATCTCTGTGTAGAAACCTATGTCTACTTTTGTTATCACAGTCTAGATATGACACCAGTAGTAACATGTAATAACAAAATGATGTAGTTGTCCAACAGTAATAATTTATTACAGGTAAGTGGAGTGTGCGGAAGCTATTGGACAGAATGAAAGTAGGTTGCAGAGCAGGATTACAATTTTACACTAAATATTCTGCATTCTATGAATTTGCAAGCAGGCAGGAGCTCAACACCAAAGATGTAACCTTTTCATGAAAGGGCAATGGTGTCACCCTGTATCATAATTAATGAAACACACAATACGACAGTGAAAGCCACCTTAATATTCCACAACCTCTTTATGTTCACAGAACTCCTCAGTGACCAGCAATATTCTTATAATATATGTCAAAAGGATCTTTATGCCATTCATTCTAAAAAAGCATATAGTGTCTGTACGTTTGGGAGCTTGGGTGTGTTCTGTGTATGTCACAAACACAGAAAAAACACAAGCTCACAGACGTACATGTCTGTGTTGTGTATGTGTGGGTGTGTTTGTGCAAGCATGTCTGTATGCACGCCTATGTGTTGTGTGTGTGTGGTGCACGTGCCCACGTCTGTGTTGTGTATGTTTGCGTGTGTGTGTTTTTGTGTGCGAGCATGTGTGCATGCATGTCTATTTGTGTTTTTTTTGTGTGTGGACATGTGTGTAGGCACGTCTATGTGTTATGTGTGTGTGTGAGTGTGGTGTGTGTCCCCGCACGTGCATATCAGCTTGTCACTTACCTTCAGCCTTCTTCGTTTGATCATTTTATAAGACTGTTCCAGGAAGTGAGGAAGCATCCTGTCAGAGAGACTGAACTAACAAAACATGTAAAGAGAGAGCTCCATGTTGATTTACGAAATCTCGAAGAACAACTCCTCTGTCATAGCAGCCCGGACTATTTTTAGAGCGACGGGGAGGGAAGTGATCAGTTTGGAGAGGCACACTTAAGCCCCTCGTCATTGCCGTGTCGCCTGTGATGAGTGTATCCTGGACGGGTCCTGTTCTTCATCACTGGTGGATGCAAGCATCTCTCTCCCCACGAGCATCTGTTCTCCTTGGATTAAGCTCGCAGAGTGGATTTTTTTCCCCTGGAATTACCGGAAAGTCATAAATAACATGATGATGGTTTAATATGTGTCTGCAGAGGCCATCAACCCAGCAGCATAAATTGATTGTTTTTAGGGAAACTGTCCACTCGAATTCTGCGCTGCGATTCCAGGGAAAACGCTTCACTAAAAAGTCACGTTCTGCATTATAAAAGGTATCCTGTCCTGGTATCATAGAAGAAAGATCATCCTAGAAATACATTCTAGCCTATACCGACTCTATCTAGAAATATAGATAATATAGATACACCTAACTCCACATATGGGTACCTTGATGATTTATATATATTGATGTTACCCGGATGTGGATTTAAGATTAGTAAATCTTTACTTACCTTTATATACTTATCTTCACCTTATTTTGGTTATCAATATTTAGGACATAATATTTGTGTCCGATGACATTTCAGTCCTCCATGGACTGACAAACAACCTAACAATCCTCTGTTCTGGAATACATAAATACATTCAGGCATGGTACTTTCATAGCTGTGCGGTATGCTAGCCAATATAGTTTATGGCTGTATTGTTCTGACTGCAGCAAAAAATCCTGCAGTTGGATGGGTTGCATCTTGCTTGGCCATTGACTTAAATATTATAAGTGGACACATGGAGTAAGGAGAGGGAATCGCAGGGGAATGGGCGTACTCTAAGGGGGATGGGGAGACATCTGAACATGTGAATGGGGGCAAGGGAACTTGTCTCACACACACACACACACACACAGACTCCACACACACACACAGTACAGATTTACACATACGCACACACACTTGTCACTTACTTTCAACCTTCTTTTGATCATTTTAGAAACCTGTTGTAGGAAGTGTGGAAGCATCATGCCACACACACACGAACACACACGCACACACGCGCACTCGCACACACACACACACAAACACACACACACACACTAGTGTTCATTTCAGGTTTGGGCTGATGGCACTTCAGAGTTTGGGTCATATCCTATTGAGTATCTTCTCAGATGACCCACAGTAAATGCTGACCATGCTCACGCACATCAGAGAAGGTCAAGACAGTATTACCTTCCCCCAAAGGAACACTTGGAGGACCCTTAGCCTAGAGACGGCCTGAATTTTAAGACTCCTAAAAGCGGTAGAGGCCCAGGAAGTAGTGAGCACCGCCCTATTTAAAACTATCTGGCATAACAACCTGTAACATAAGTTATCGTAAAATATAATAACATAAAGTTAAAATATCGTATAACTTAATATAACTTAGAAAACTCACTGTAGACAAAACACAACTTAACATAACATATAACCAAACGCACGATTGAATAGCTTAATGTTTTCCATATCACCAAACCTCTGCTGACTCAGAAAGTAAGATTCTGCCAGCAAGGGGTCTGGTCACATTTTACAGGTCTTGCCCCCATCTGGGTCATCCGAACAGGAGCGCTGCTTTCCTCTGGAGTTGCTTCTTGGTGTTCCAGCAGGGCCGCTGGGCATTGTGGGTATGCAATTTAATACATCAGTTTGTTAGTCTTTTGGCATTCCTGCAGCGCCACAGATACTTGCCCTGGTCCTGTTTTTAGAAGGATCCTTGCAGTCCTGGTTTTCCTTATTGGGAATTGTTCCTTCCCGCCACTGCTTGTTATTTCAGTGTCCGGGCCCATATGTAGGGAGTCTACTTGTTGGGCCAAGCTTAACTCTTTGTGGAAACTAGGTTATAAAGAGGAACTAAGAAGCTGTCTGATGCATCGCAGGTCTTCTGCTCTGTGTGTTGTTCACTTTTAGTTCCTGTTTTTGACCCCTAATTTCCCCCCTCAGGATTCCTGGATGTTCTAGCATCACCTACGGCTTTTGTCCTGCAGCCTTGTTTACTTTTTTCTGCTGTAAGTTTATTTCCTTCCCAAGATCTGTCTCTGCATTTAGGGGTAGCTTAAGAATTGTAGTCAGCCAGAAGTCTGATACCACTTCCAGAGACAGTAGGCCATACCTTTGCTATACAAAGTCTTTCAACTTTTTGGCAGGAAGATCTGTTCATGACAGTCCTGTGACTAGTTCTCTAGAGGTACAGCTGATGGGCAAATCAGTGGTCTCTGGGCAGGGCCTTTGACCAAGCCTTATGACCAGCTTCCTGTTTCCAGGCTCCACTCTGCATGACTTTAGGTCAAGCTCAGTGGTCACAATGTATGGGGGGTAGCCTTCTAATACGTTTTCCTTCAGCGAGTGCTGTCTAATACGCTTTCTTGCAACAAGAGCCTTCTAACACGCTTTCCTGCAGCAAGAATCTTCTAAAACACTTTTCTACAGGTGGATCCAGTAGACTATTTCCATAGTTTGTTGGCTTTGCCCACACATTTCACCCAGTTCCAGCCCCTAGAGGCTGTTGGGAACCGTTTTTCGATATGCTTAGTGGGCACTGGGTTCACGGCCTGGCTTTCAGCTAAGCCCTGCATTCAGGCCCACACCCAAATTTATTGGGCGCATACTTTAGCCAAGTTCAGTCAACTCTGGATGCAGAATGTGGACTTTGACCAGTCACCAAGTTTAGTGCTACTGCTCACTAGCCATCCAAGTGCAGCCTGTGTGAAATCCCATAAATTAATTATTGATATTATTTTTTCATTCAGTTGTTTACGGACCAGATGAGCTAATTCTTGAATGGGATAAACACAATTCTAGAACACTGAATTGTATTTTACAACTTTGTCTTGTGGAAAAAGTGCATCTCTGGCCTGTTAGGTTGATTCCTGTTCCCAAGGAGGGCTTAGTGTTTTCACTATTCACCCTTATGGTCCTAGTAATTTTTATTTTTAGAATAAAGGCTCAGAATCAAGTTTGTATTTTTACTTTATTTTCCAAAATAAAAATTCTTCTCTCTCGTGTGTGTCCTGATTAAGTCTAGGTGGTGAACTCCTCTCTGCTTGTGGAGTTTGCATAGTTTTCAGCACTCCGCGTTACACGGAGCTCGCGGAGTTCCGAAAAACTCTGCTTCGCATAGCGAAATTGAGTTTTTTTTCCTTGCTCGCGTTCGTCTACGTTAAGTGGACGGGCGCGAGCATGGAAAATCAACCTCCCGGTGAGATTATTTCTCGTTCCGATCGTCAACATCAAGTTGGCAAGCGTGAGCATGGAAAAGCAACCTCCTGGTGAGATTTCTCAACGCGGGCGCTCAGATTTCTCATTGCGAGTGGTCATGTATGCTCATGACCGCTTGCTTTGAGAAACCGTCCGTTCGCGTTGAGAAAGCTGCCACTCATGTAAAAATCTACTCAAGCAGCAGAAAGGAAGCAGCACCGGCTTGCGCTGTGCATGTTGCCGTTTGTGATGATTGCAAAGTGCGGACAAACCCCTGGCACTTAAAATCACTGCGAACGGCCCTTAACTAACGCACTCCACTGCTCGCAGAGCTCTGCGTAGTGCGGCTGAGATTTGTTTGCACTTCGCAGAGTTCTGTGTAGCGGAACTGCGTGAACTCTGCAAACTCTGCCCAGGCTTAAGTCCTGTCTGTGTTTTTCCAACCAGTCAATATTACATTCCTAAAGTTACAGGGGTGACATCTCCTTTAGTCACATCATTTGGTCAGACCACTCACTTCATTGGTCAGTTCATATAGAATGAATGTCAGGAGACATACAGAAGACACAGCATGTGGAGAAATAGGTCTGACAATTGCGCAGAACTTAAGCAATCCAGCAAGTGAAACATTGAAACAATGCTCCTTTAGCAAGAACACATGAGCAAGTTCAAGAGGACAGTTTTCCAGGCAGCTGGTCCTCACTGTAACTAAAATGTAGTAATTTGTCTTGTACAGTGCATGAGAGAACTCAGGAAAGATTTCATGATTCTAAAATAATTCTGATGTATTTGAAATCATTTGGTGTGATTACAGTAATATGTGTCAGTAATAATGTATTACTACGTTGAAAATACTAATGTGTAACAATATTTTAAATCAAAGTATCAAACTCCCATTCTAGGCATATAACATTAATAGATATGTAAAATACATTCTCAGAAAGTTTCATGAATACATCATTAATTAGGGATGCGTAGCACCTATTTTCTTTTGTAATTTCAGGTCACACATTTGCATACAAAATATAGATTCTATTCAGGTTGAATCTTGATAATTATCTAGTTTCCATTAGTTTTATATGCATTTACTTGAAAATAAAGGATGATTAGAAGTAAACTCCTTTTACGCGAGAGTTCACCAGTTACACATTTCTAGCACACACTATTGGAAAACAATATTTTATCAATTAGCAAATCACAATCTATATTATGAAAATGAAGGATTTAACCTAGACTACATCTTTCTCTGCATGCTTTTACGAACTAAAATTCTCTTGTCTTGTGTTTTCTCGAATGTGTAGTTGGTGCAGGTTTATTTTTTTTCTCTCGAAAATGTTGAGATTTATTTTCTCATTTCAGTAAAAGTCCAAATGTAATTTCCTCTCCAACAAAGTCTGGGTGACTAACAGGGCATTCCAAGAACATTGTTATGCCTGATGAAACAAAACATGAGCATCTCTTCACACTGAATCATATTGCAGACTTAAGGAGCTGCTTCTTTTCTCCTTTAACCTGAAAGGAACATTTTGGGGCTCATCAAATCAGATTCTCACTTTGGTTGGAATAAACCGGTCGGTCCTCACCCTAACATGCAATATAGTGTTTCTCACAGTACTTTACATATTTACACCAACCCACAGTAAAATTGCATTTTGGACCATCTACAAATTCTGTTCAAGTTGGATTTTGTCTTGGTGTTTGAGCAAACTTTTTAGGGATTTTAAATAGGAATTATATGTATTCATTTTGGGCTTTTTAGTGCTACTTACCACTTTGCTCTTCCTTAGAGGTCCCTAAACTCATTGTGCCATACAACACAAGTTGCGTCTCACTGACAAGGTCCAGCGAAGACAGACATGCCTGTGATTGCTTCAGCAAAAGGTACATGGCATAACAGTTTTGCTAAGACTGTTCCTGTTGAGTACCAACACTGATTTTTATTTTTAGATTCTTCTTTCTATTGGCACAGTGAGCAAAAAAAGCGATGGACTGATATGTGGCCTGGACTAAAACAAGTATTCTATCCTTCACCTTTTGTTTTTGTCATTGCTCACAAAAACACACTGTTAAAATGGGGTTTCTGGTTGGCTACTGTAGACAACTAAGCTAGGCAGAACCCACCACTCTAGTCAGGGTAAGGGAGTAACACACTCAAGATAACCCCTACTCACCCCCTTGGTAGCTTGGCAGAGCAGTCAGGCTTATCCCAGACACAATGTGTATAGCGTTTGTGCAACACACACCAGTGACCCAACAAATAAACCACAAAAGAGTCTCCACACAGTAGTATATAAAAACATCTCTTATATTGTATATATAACACATAGACCACAATCCAATAAATCATAAATCACTTTGACAACTATGCAATTGTCATAACGTTACAGTTAGTGCAATAAAGTAAAGACTTACAAGTTGGCACAGGTTATAAAAGAATCTTCATTGTACATACTCTGCAGGTCCTGCAATGATACTTCTTATCCTATCATTGTTATGTTATGGTATGCTATTGAATCTTGTATAGCGCCCAGCTGCCCCAGCAAAGGGGCGTCACGGCGCTCACAGCTAAGAGGTATAACACACACAACAACCTAAAACCGTGTCAACCACCGTACCACCGGAGACTACACTGAAGGAAAGGGAAAAGGTATGAATGGCATAATTCATAACATCAGGGCATGAGAATGCAGTAGTTAGGAAGGAAATAGATAAATCACCATATGGGGGCAGGTATGTCATCACAGGTCATCACAAGCCCATAATCACGAATGCTCAGCATAAACTCATCAGTAACAGTAAGCCCATGTAGGTAAATGACTCCCTGTGAAACCCTGGAGCCTGGTGCACTGATGCTCCTGTGAGGCAGTATACTTTGAGCATGCACAGTTTTCCTTGGTTATCGACATTTTCCCACTGGGGGCTTCCATTGAGGACTTACCCGGGATACCACAACTACAGGGAAACCATTCCCCCAGTGCGTGGGAACACACCCACCTGTCTCAGGGTACCATGGGTGACTTGTGGTGTGGTCATGGCCCTGGTGGGTCAACTTGGGTTATGGTATTGATGCATAGCTGAGGGGAGCACCACTTCGCTCTGAGCCTCACCTACAAGAATGGGTGCCTGTTTGTACACCGGAGGCACTGGGCAGGGCGCACTTCTGGTAGCACGCCTGTTCTCCCAACGAGAATGCTGTAAGCGATTAGGACACATGGGAAAGCTCTCATCAGGCGCTTCCTTTCAAAGGTATAAAAAGCAGTCAAGTCCTTGTTCTGCGCAAGACAGAAGCAGCAACTGCAGGCCAACCCATCCCACACACACCAATGGGCAGCGCTCCTCACACAGTTCTTCCAGCTCTTCTTCCTGGCAGGTTCTTTTGGGTCCCACAGCGATCTTCTGTAGTCTTTGATTTCTCTGAGACTTCCAATAGGAGGCAAGCCCACACAAGCCCCTGAAGTTCTTCTCAAGCAGGATATCACAACAGGGCAAAAAGATTCAGTCCTTTTCCTCTGCCGACAGATAGAAGCAGCAACTGCAGGAAAATCAACCCCTCATACAACAGAATGGGTAGCACTCCTCACACCTCTCTTCAGCTCTTCTCCCTGGTAGGATCCGATCCTAATGTTTCCATAAGTGATATAAAGTTCTGGGGCTTTAAGCCCAATACATATATCCAATGCTCTCATTGTAGTCTTTGTTTCAGAGTCCCTGAGCTCAGTACAAACCAGTTCTGTATTCCCTGGTCCATCTTGACCACAGAGGGTGGAAGCATCATTGTGCAGAGGAGACACAGCCTATTCAGGTGGTAGTGAAAACTCCTCCCACCACTCTAAATGCAGAAAATCTATTCAGCCTGGCTATGAGTCACCCAGGAAAGGCAGGACACACCTCAACCCCCCTTGTGACTGTCTAGAGTGTATGTACATCCTCAGCTCCTGTCATTCCGAAACCAGACAGTGAATCGCAAACAGGCAGAGGCACACAGAATGTTAAAGTAAGAAAATGCCCACTTTCTAAAAGTGGTATTTTCAAACACACAATTGAAAAATCACCTTCACTAAAAGGTGAGTTATTAAATTGTGAGTTCAGAGACTCTAAACTTTATTTCTCTACCTTGTCCCAATGGGAAATTATACTTGTAAGATATTACAAAGTATCTCCCCTGCTATCTCATGGGACAGATTGCCTTTCAACAGTGAAAAACGAAATTGGCAGTATTTCACTATCAGGACATACAAATCACACCAGCACACGTTCTACCTTTCCCATACACTGCACCCTGTCCATGGGGGTACCTTGGGCCTACCTTCAAGGTGCTTTACATGTCAGAAGAGGGAAGGTCATGACTTGAAAAGTGGTTGCCCTTGCTAGGTCGACATGGTAATTAAAGACTGCACATGCAGACAGTGTAGTGGCAGATCTGAGACAAATTTACAGGGCTACTCATGGGTGTCATAACCAGTGCTGCAAGCCCACTAGTAGCATTTGATCTACATGCCCTGGCACACTCAGTGCACCTTACTAGGGACTTACCAGTAAATCAAATATGCCAATCATGGATAACCAATCGTAATCACAATTACACAGGCAGCATATGCACTTTAGCATTGATCTGCAGTGGTAAAGTGCCCAGATTCATAATACCAACACAACAGTGTCAGAAAAATAGGAGGCAAAAGGCAAAATGTTTGGTGACAAATATTGGCCAGGTCTATACATACAGCGTCAGACAGACACAGGAGCAAACAGGAACATGGATGTTTTATTGGTGTTAAAGAGATTAAACCTTTGTATCAAGCTAATAAGCAATCATTTGTCTGATGCAATCACAATTGAGGAGGTTAAAAAAGATATCAAAAGGTCTATGCTCATTCACACCTTGGTCTTCCCTTAGAGAAGTGACTTTTAATGGTTGTTCAGTGTCCCTGCCCATGTAATCCTTGGCATTTTTAAAGAGCACTCCTAGGCACCAATACAATGCACTATTCATACCAACTCGACGCGTGGCCTCTTTAGTATAATCAGGCATATTTAGTACTATAATTCAATAACTTAATTTGGTAGGTCTAACATTAAGATTTCCAGATCACCATAGGTACACCAACCACCCAGCATCTAGTTCCTGGTTTAGCTTTTTTTTCAGATCTTTATACAGCACAAACTTGACCCAGAGGTATGCGGTACCAGAGTGCTTTACATGAGCACCATTTGTGCTACACAGGTAGATATTCATTTTTGTTAGGCACGGGGAGATTAAGTGGTGTGCCCAGAATCACAGAATGTTCAGCATCGTTGCTGAGACTCGAACTGAGACTCAAACCTGGTTCTCCAGATTGGAGGTCAACCGCCCTAGCCGTTAGGCCACATCCTCTCCCAGGTTCATTGCAATTAAGTGTTTGTCCAACTGAGTTGTATGAGATCCTGAATGCTAAATGAAAACTCAGTCCTAGAAACGTGTGATGAGAAATGCTTTAGTGGTGCCAAAATTGAATTTCCACAATAAACATACATTTGGTTTTGACAATGTTGAAAAATGCATTTAACTTTGTGTTCTGCACTGAAATGTGCTTCTTTTTGTTGTATTTTTTATCAGTTCTATTGAATACACTATAAATTGTATTATATTTTATTTTATACTGTTTTGTTTTTAGTCTTTGAACGAGTGAATCTTTATTTATGTGTTCACTTTTCGCTGGAGACTTGAGGACCCAATGCAATATTTTGTTCTATTGGTTAATTAAGGAAGAGCTGCTGAACCACGCCGAATGTGATGACTTAACATTCTGATGTATGCACATTTACCATATTATAGATGCAGAATGTCGAATGCTACAAATCGAAGTAATGTGAACGAAGATGCCGTAACTGACAGAATACATACGAGTTCTTGTTTTGCTTCACTAGAGCATATGTGCACAGATTCAATGCCAATGAAATGTTTCAGTGTGGTTATAAGAACATGCTTTCTATAGTGCATAAAGTTAGCTTCGAAAAAAAAGAATCCCCCTCTTCTTCCTGTTTGAATGTCCAGCTGTTTGAAACTGGATGCTTTCTGTCCTCACTTTATGGCATATTCTGCCTGTGCTCATTATCTGATGCGTTTCAGCTTAACAAGTCATGTCTGTGTCTGATGTACTAAGACACTACAAAGTGTTGTGTGCAGGATGCAGGGACCCTATAATGAAAGCATCAGCCAGTGCGATGATTAGGAAGGGAAGGATGAACACACAGTCGGGCCCCTAATTATGCATTAGATGCTTGAACACTTGTAACATTGGACACTCGCCTCTGCGTCCTAATCAAAGGGCAGATACGCATGTACCAGCAAGGCATAAATATTTACAGGTGCCATTTCCCCAGCCTCGTTTCAAACGTACAGGGTTAAAGGGCTTCTTTCTGTGATTGGTAGGATAAAGGTGAACGAGGCGTGACACAATGTAGCAGACGGCCCATGATTCGCCAGCACCTTCAATGGTCGACCTGACCCATTGGTTAATAAGCTGTAATAGAGGTGAAGTAGCTTTTAACATGGAGGAACATGGAGATTTTTCAATACCTAGGTGCCTCTTGAAGAACAGTGGTACTCCTCACATTCTTGAGCACAATGGAGGCTGTGCATTAGTCTCACAAGTAATTTTTGGATGGAAAAATAATATATTGGCAGTGCCTTCCCAACGCTGGCTCGACATCTACTTGTTACTGTACATCTAGATGCTTTTTTAATGTTTATACAAATTGTATTTGGTGATAACTTGAGGCATGTGTACCGCCTAGCAGCAATGTCACAGCACTTAATATATTTCTGTTTATCACCTGAGTGTCTGCCACCAATTTGAAAGTAGGAGGTTGCTGCAGCCTAAGCCTGCCTAGGCAACTGAATCTTCACAGTTTGCTGGCTGATGTGACCTTTTTCTATAAGGTTCTGTTTAACCAATAGGATGTTCTCACAAACGCCTACCGCCAGATGTCCTGCTAAAACCTGAAACATATACAAACTTGCAGGTCAACCTATGCGGTGCATGAATTCTGTCTGACAAAGACAATAACATTGAAAAATACAGTCTGAGGTGAACACACTATTAGAACTGTGCCTGGTTCCAAAATGGAGAGTCAGGCTCACATTGAGCAAGCCACACTTTAGGACTTCAAAAGAGGCGGAGAGGTTACCTGGAACAGGGAAAGAGGGACATATGAGCAAGGAAAGGTGAGAGAGAAACCTACAAGAGTCCCATCTCAGGAGAGTCCCTCTGAACCCCAGAATAGATGGAATTGTCATACAAAATCTCGGGGCTGAATCTCTGAAAGAATAAGTGACACAATTGAAGCTATTGGTCATATGTATCTTTCAAGATATTGAAAACAGCCAGACCACTGCAGCCGGGGAATAATGGGAACCTGCTGACATTGTCGGACTATGACTGCATGCAGAGGCGCAGTTTATTTAAAGCTCCGTTTACAGATGTGTTAATCCTGAAGAGAAGCGGCTGGAAGCAGATCACAGAGCCCCCATTTTTTTTCAAACAGTCACTTTGGGGCACCAATGATAAAAGGAGAGGTGACGGTCCCCGGGGCTGCGGGCGCCCCCTTGGGCCCCCCGAATAAATTGGCAGTGCCCCAGGACCTGGCCTACCAAAGGGCTTTTTTTAAACAAAGCGCTGTAGCCCTCGCATAATTTTTTTAAATAATGTCAGCTAGATTCGCGACCCCATTGCGCTTTCTGCCAAAATTATTTTTTTTAAATGCTTTTTTGGCCCTGGGGTCCTTGTGAGACCCCCTGAGCTGGCCTAGGAGGTCAGCGTGATTCTACCCTGCTCCCTGTTTTTGTTCTCTAACCCCCTTTCCACTCTTTTCTTGTGACTCGGTTGTATCGAGACACAAGAGGGCTGCCAACACTTCCTGGTTTGGAGTATTGGCAGCCAATTAGAATGAAGCTTGTGGTTGGGAGAGTTCGCAAACCCACCGCTACTCCAGATATCGAAACTTTTCCTTTTTCTAATTTCTCAGGAACTACTGAATGGCTTTACACCATTTAACAAAAAATGCTCTTTCTGAACTAAGACCTACTTTATTGCCAAATTTGGTGTAATTCTGTTCAGCAGTTTGGCCTGTAGCTTTGTCTAAAGTTTCATATGGAAAATAACATGGGGAAACACATTTTGGGACCCCCTTTTTTCTCGGCCCCCGCTTGACAAATCACCCTGAAACTTTTAAGGCAGGAGCTGTCCGGAGCGGGTCACTAGTTTTGAAAATTTTGCGAAGAATTGTCAACTGGTGCTAAAGTTATTAGGAAAAGAAAAAATGCTTTTCCTATGGAAACTAGGTCCTAACTATAACTACATACATAGTTATAGTCCTAACCATAACTACATATATAGTATATATATATATATATATATATATATATATATATATATATATATATATATATATATATATATATATATACACACACACACACACACACACACATACATACACAAAAAAGTACTCCATTTTACCGGAGGCCTCTGGCGCTGCAGGGCGGGCTCTCACACAGGAATGGAGAATCCTGTCAATTACCAACATGAAAGAAAACAGAGCCCATGGCTACCATGTCCTTTTGAACTGATGCTTTTATTGGTCAAAAGGGGGTGGCAGCATGAACAACCCAATAGCCTTATGCATTTCGGAACGCTGCGCCTTGATCACAGGTGAGTTGATTATGCTAATTGTAGTCCAAGTGGTCACATGGTCCTTTCTTTAGGCCACCATACCCAGAATGCATCAGTATTCAAATAAATGTCCTGGTAATTATGTTTCAATATATATATATATATATATATATATATATATATATATATATATATATATATATATATATATATATATATATATATATATATATATATATATATATATATATATATATATATATAATAGGCCCACTTTTTATATTTTATTGTTGTGACTATGAGTTGGCAAAATAATATATTCCGCTGACAGAAGTTGCTGAATCTTGATGACACTGTGTTTCTCTTTTAACGTGGAGTTCCGGCCAAATTCCACCAAACACAGGGCCTCATTTATGAAAAGTGACGTATCACTGCGTGAAAACTGCGATGTGTCACTTTTCATTGCGCCCTCCTTGTGACATGCTGGATGCGTAGTATTTTCAGCATGATGCATCATGTCACAAGGAGTTATAGATACGTCAGTATTTCTAACGTATCTGTAGGCGCAAAAATGATGAATTGCTGGAGTGTGTCACAAAAGTGTCGCAACTCCACCAATGGGTCATTTTACATGGGCAAGTCCCTTTTCAAAAGTGCCTGTGTCAGTCTTACACCTGCGACGCTCATAAATAAGCCCCAGAGTGTGGCAGAATATTTTTTCACACACATGTGCCAATACGGTACATTGGCATGAGCGAATGAGTTTTGGCATTTCCTGCAGTGTTTTTCCGTCACTAGGAGGACATCCAGTGAGATATCTCCACTGAGGGTGGTTGTGCTGCTCGAGTCAAAAATCTACTTGAACAGCAAAGTCAAATTGACTACCCCATTCTTTCTTTGATTTTCCCCTGTGGGGGTGGTGGTCACGGGACTGCCGCAAATGAAAAAACTCTCTTCCTATTGAAACTACATCCTAACTATAACTAGCTACTGGCGACCGCCCATTTGTAATAATTAGGGTAAGGGCATTTTAAGGGTTTGGTGGTGGGTAAGGGTGTAGGGTCTTAAGGGTGATTTTAGGGTTTGGGGTAGGTATGGCTATTGGGTAGTGAGGGTGTTTTTAGGTTTCTGGAAAGGTAAGGGTATTAGTGCTAAGGGTATTTTTAGGGTTTAAGGTTGGTAGGGGTATTGGGTGGTAATATTTTTTTTAGGGTTATGGTGTGGGTAAGGGTTTTGGGTGGTGAGGGTATATTTAAGGTTTAGGGGTTGTTGAGTTTAGATGTTGTGGGTTGATAAGGTAACATATATATATATATATATATATATATATATATATATATATATATATATATATATATATATATATATATATACATAACCATATATTCTTGTTTTTTGATGGCATATATATGTATATATTTATATATTTATGGTTGCGGATTTGCACAAAAACGATCAGTTTGGCATGAATATTAACAATACGTGATTACAGATTTATATATTTTTTGAATACCCATGATTTGCAGATGTTTTTATATGTGTTATTTAACACATTCTGAACAAATGTATTTTGTCTATGTCTATGATAATCACGTGAAAGGCACTGGGCACTTTAAATACTTTTACGCGACTCCTATAGCGCGTCATGTGATCAAGGCCGAGGCAGGCCGAAAGGCGCCGTGGCGGACATGGTTGCAAACAAGCAATAAAGCAAAAAAGTGAGCACTTATCTCATGGTTAGAATTAATTTGTTCCTGTGGAGTTGAAGTTACAGCAGTGGTGTTTGTTGAATATATACATATACATATACATATATAACACTGGCGGAGGAAATCGAGTACGTGAGGAAACAGACTTTGCGCTCACGGAATCCAAACTCTGCGCAGTCCAAAGGCGAAACAGGAGACACAAACAACGCCGCAAGTGCACCAGAGCCAAAAGGACGGCAACCCAAAAGAAAATACTGGCAGAACAAGAAGCAATAAACGAAAACACTATAATCAACCTGACATCAGTGCAATTGGGCCAAGCAGAGAAACAACTGCTTTCATTGGGCTTGTCATTCTGCCCAGAAAGCAATTTTAATTACTGCAATACCAGGATAGATGTCTTTAAATACATCCAGAAAATCAAACTAAGGAAATACTATGCTATAAAAAAAGAGCACGTCTGATAAAAATAACAAAGAAGAAGAAAAACGTGCAAAAACCACCGGATTACAAGTAAAAGACATTGGCCTGATGAAAACGATGTCCCGGTTGCGTAGGGACGAAGACGATATTGGTAACACACAAGAAATGGCAGAAACTGAGGACATTGAGGTTGAGGAAACAGAAATTTTATGTGGTCAGTGTGTCCCCCCACTCGCACCCTATCCATGTACCTATGTCCCATGCATGTCCATGTTATCATGTAATTCCCTTCCCGTGCCTGTAATAATGATGTCCCTGCATTTCCGTCTAATGTTAGCATGTCAGTTGTTAGACCCTCCATGAATGAAAGGTTAATTCTGCACTGAGGCCTACGTTGCCAATGCATCTACATGGTACACGTTTTAAATTCGAGAAGCACACGTTTTTGTGGCCCAGCCGAGCCAGGCCCTGAATTCGGGCTCCGAGCCTTTTCTGTCTCTGAAAGCTACAGTTTAGGTATGCATCCCTGACCTCTCCCTTACTCCCTGCTCAGCCGAGAGGTGCCCGGCCTGGCCTGCCTGCCAAGACGGTATTTTGCTTACAGTTATCTGCTCAGCCTCCGCAAAAACACATTCCAGTCTAGTGAAAGAGGTAAACATTTTCCGCCTGCAGAGCATAGGGCCTAGCCTTCCTGTCTCCATGCAAGTGATTTACTGACCCCGTTGCCATAGTAGGCCCATGGCCCCCACGCAATGCACGAAGAAATATATGCACACACTAGCATTTAGTGATGAACAGCCTTTACTCGAGAGACCTTTACTTCAGACAATACATCCTCCAAACATAAGATATCAGATGTGCCAAAGGTGCAGGTCGTTCTGACATCCCAGACTCCAGACTCCTCTACTAGTGCTAAAGTCAGCCCCCCAGCTCTCTCCAGTTACACGTCAATTCCACGTCATGACAAATTGCGCGCACATGTAGGTTAAAGGTTTCTGCTGACCCTGCAGACCTCCTCTATGCATCCACCCACCTATGACACACCTATGACTCATCAAGTGAACACCCACGTGTACGCCTTCTTTCACGCCCATGTGTTCTTATCTCTCTCCTTTCACTTGCTCCGCCTGGAATATTCCGCCTACTGTATTCATTGCAATTGTATGGTTTTACTATATATAATGTGTGATGTTAATAAAACGTTAGATATCCCTTCCTGAACCTTAGTGGTGATGGAACCCGATTCTCCCCTGGCTCGAGCCATTGAAATAAAGCCCTTTTGAACTCGGACACCACGGACTCTGCCTCTCATTTTATGAGCTATCCTTATTCTTTATTAATGTATAGAAATTAAGTCCGGGTAATTTTATTTACCACATAATTCTGGCGCCCGAATAGGGACGAGTCCCCTTCCCCACGCGCCGGCGATGTAAGCGCAGCCCCTGACCCCTTCTATAGCCGTGACGGACTACTTGTGTGCACATCCGCGGGATTTCCTGCTAACTCCCTCAGGCCCACGGAGGAGACGGAGACTGCGATGAGGCATCCACACGAGGCGGTGAGGATTGCGGACCATCCCGACCAGAGCCCAAGCCGAGAGAGCAAGGTCCGAGGTATCCCGAGGCCCACCTGTTCCGAGGCGCATGCACAGCAAGAAGCCGTAGCAGTCTAGTCCAGTATCGAGTTTCCGAGGCCTTCAGTTTTGCTTCCCGGTGAGTACCGTTGTTGGGAACGCATATAGACGGGTTCATTTATTTGAGCCCGGTCAAGACGGGTCTGGGTACATAGATCCGGTACAGACGTGCCCAATTAAGTGGATGCGGTAAAGACGTGTCTCTTTATGAGACCGGTATGACTGTACTGTTCTAGCAGTGCATCTAGTATAACGAGGTTTATTTTAGGATTCTTAGGATTGTATTTTTCTATGTACTAGTCAGTATCCGTTTCTAATGTTTTAATGTTGTGGTATGAATGATTGTTTGCAGTCTATTATTGTGCTTAATGTGTTTTCGCTAGTTCAAACATGCCATTGTTTTCGAAATTACGCCAGATAGGAACCAGGAAAGGGATACTCGAAGAGGCAGTTCCCGTCCCGCCTAGGGACACTCCTGGACACTTTATGTACCACAAGCATGGCTTAGATGCCATACTGTACTTATATTTATGGGTAGATTACACGAAGGATCTGGAAGAGAAATATAGATGGCCTGTCTCAGGGACATGGGATGCTGATTGCATCATGAGAGTAGAGGAAGCACTATGGAAGAAGAAAGCTAGACAATCCCAGAAAGATGCCATAGAGTTGTGGCGTAAAGCGAACAGAAAAAGAAATTCACAAAGCAGAGAGAAGTAGAGAAGCATCAGAAAAAGCCAAAGAAAAAGAGCTGAAAGAAGAAGGTGAACGGGTTGAGGCCGAACAATTAGAGAGATAAAGAAATGCCCTTATTAAAGGCATGTATCCCCTCCTCGCCGAGGGCCTACCTAGAGTGACCCCGGAAGTGCCCAGTAACTTGCCGCCACCACTGATCCCGACTAAACTTCGTAATCATAAACAGACCGCAGTGGACATTTTTCTTTCCTCTTATTTAGATGACGCTGCTCCAGAATATGTAAATGAAGACCCTCCTCCCAACCCAGTCAATGCTCCTGCCACCGTCCCTACCAATCCTTTTCGCCCACAACCCGTAGTACAAGATCAACCCGCATTACCAGTGGCAGCGCTGGCAGTAAAAGCAGGCTCAAGCCAAGGCGACTCAAGTCTAGGAGCATCGGAAGGGGGGCCCTCTAGTACACAGCACACCCCACCACCAACGAAACGAACACTACGAGATTTAGCACTACAACACACGCCAAAACCAGCGACATTAGCAACCCTTAGACAGTCCCTCACTGATTGTGTATATGATCCAGTACCAGGTGAGGGCGGAATGCTGATATACTCAATACGTTTAAGACGCGTTGCAGACTATTTGATTACTTTACCTGACATGAGGGACCACTTAGATAAAATATACCACTTCATTAGAACGGGGGAGGGACCAGAAAGTATCCATGAGTCCATGGCACATAGAAAAGTGGAGCTTTAACGCATGCTCTTACAGTTTTTGGTTAATTGTTTGATCAGGGAACGAGATCAGCCAGATAAAGAAGTAACTAAAGGTATGATAAACTGGAGTGACAATATAGCTGCTGGTAAACATGATACACAGAAGTCAGTAGAAAGCATGTACAGGAAAATTCGTAAAGAAATTCTTGATATACACGAGAAAGAACAAGCCGAGAAAGAAGCCGAGAAAGGGGACGACGAAGTCTCAGAGGACGATGATACAGTAACAGGGGAAATGAATAAAATACATTACGTAGGTAGGGTAAGACCGTTTGATAGACCCATACGTCTAGATTACAATAAACGTTCCCTCTCTCCAATACCAGAAAGATATTCTCTTGAACACCTATTCCAAGCTACTGAGCAAGCACTGAAAAAACGAGTAGGTAGTAGTGAACTTAGTACTATGCATGAACAGGAACTAGCCCGGTCTGCAGTTCAATGGGCTTGTAATTCTAATATATATAAAGATGACATAGTAGCGCAAACATTTTTGAGTGTTTCTCCGGAAGAACAGCGTTTAGCTGGTATTTACATGATTCAACATCTCATCACCCTGTATGAGAGTCAGCATTCTGATCCAGGTCCCTTGAATAAAATATTGGACGACTTACTCCTGGAAAGATGGAGAGGCCTAGGTTATGAATTAATTAATGTCATTCTAGATCCACGACATAAGTACTTGACTTTTCTGACCTCGCACTTGGTTCCTGCCCCACATCGAGAAAGAAAAACCTTTTACATAGACAGACAGAACCCCCTACGAGAGGTTCATCCCGTTAGGATTGGAGTGGGTGCGCTCCAACGAGTATTCGTTTACACTCCCTTGACAAAAATGGAATTATTGGAAATGAAAAAATTACTGCCCTGTCATGATAAAGACCCAGCAGGGTTCCACCGTGAATTAAAAGACATGCTCCGCATGGGGGAGTATACATACGCTGATATCATTAAAATGTTGAAAGTACTGTTACCAGCAGGTATTTACGAAAAACTTAAAGAAAAAGAGTGGGAGGTGGGAGAGAAAAAGATTAATTGGACAGAATTAGAAGACGAAGATAAAACACGAGCCCCTGGTATTGGTCTTGGGGACAAAGCTAAAGAATTACCCGAGCTATTGATACAGGTTTTACCGAGATTATTGACTACAAAAAGGAAGATTGGGATGCTATTTCAGCCTGCAAACAGAAACAAGATCAAACAGAAACAAGATGAAGACACTAGTGATTTTTATTCTAGATTCGAAAAAAAATTTCTTATTAATAGTGGCCTGAAGACAAGTAGTGAATCGTACCCACATCTATTTGTGACCAAATTGGTAGAGAATTCCTTACCCCAGATCAAGAACAGAGTACTGAAGGTTGAGAGTACCTGGCAAGCAAACAGCCCTTCTCAAATGTTACAAATGTTACAGTATCACCAGAACCGAATTAGAGAAGAACAGGAACACGAAAAGAGACGCATGAAAGATACGAAAATGAAAGTACTAGTTGCTCAATCAGTTCCAGCCGATGGCCAGAAAAAGGGCACGGCACCTGTCAAAGGGAACTGTAACTACTGTAAACAGCCAGGTCACTATATAAATGAATGTGCTGTCCTGAAACACAATATAGCTACAGGCAAGACAAAAGAAAGACCGCGTCCTCCTAGACAGGATAACGTCCCGCAAAACACGCAACCGCCACAGAACACACAACAGACAGTAGCTGTACCTCAACCCATTGCTGCCACACAACATGTCACACAACAAATGTACCAGTATGCACAGTCAGACTACCCAGATTATCAACAGTACTCATGAAACAGCCTAGAGAGGGAGGTTGGCTTGCCCCTTATTGAGGTTCCTATAGATCAAGAGGGTCCCTATGTACATAGTCGTGTATTGGGAAAAGACAGAAAGTTTCTGATTGGCACAGGGGCGAGCAGAACTACCATCAGTCACGACGAGGTTCCAGGGGCACCCCTCTCAGGCTCACAGAATATTTCCCTGGGATTTTCAGGAAAGCCTATTGTTAACGAAGTGTCAAAGCCAGTTTCCCTAGGAGTTGGTCCATTGTCCCGCACTACAGACTTGTTGCTTACGAAATCATGTCCAGAAAACTTGCTTGGTATAAAAACATTGAAAGAACTAGGAGCAGTGATTTGTTGTTCTCCGGAAGGAGTGAGATTGTTTTTACGTGATTTTAAAGGACATTATGTGTTGAGAGATTTTGACCCCAGACTTCAGAATGTACCACAGCATTTATGGGCGCAAGGTCCGACTGATGTAGGTTACATGCACATTACACCATACCGTGTCACACTCAAGCAAGGAGTTGTACTGCCACGAATCCGACAATACAAGTTACCATCTGATGCTGTAGTGGCATTACTGAAAATTGTTGACGAACTCATTGCACAGGGAGTGGTTGTAGAAACTGACTCCAATGTATGTAATTCTCCTATCATTCCGATTCTTAAACGAACTGACCCAAATGAATGAATGAATGATTACACATTTCTATAGCGCATGGTTACCCTGAGGCATCCCAGCGCTTACGTGGTCCAGTCATCTCCATTCACTTTAGCAGAATAAGAAGGTTTTCAGCATTTTTCTAAACCTGAGATGGTTCTCCTCCAAGCGGATAGCGTCTGGAAGATTGTTCCAAAGCTTTGCAGCCTGTAGAGAAAAGCGCCTGCCCCCGGTGCGCGATCTCCTGATCCTGGGGATTACCAGTAGATTCTTATTACTGGATTTCAGGTTTCTGCATGTTTGATAAGGACTAAACAAAGGTGCAAGAATGTCTGGTCCGGAGTTATGCAGGGCTTTGTGAGCAATAGTCATTGCTTTGAATTCGATTCGTTGTTGTACAGGCAACCAGTGTAGTTGCTTCAATGCTGGTTTGGCAGAGGTTCTGCGTGGGATGTTTAGTAGCATTCGGGCAGCACAATTTTGGATGGTCTGTAGGATCTTGATTGTTCCTTTAGGAGCCCCTAGATAGACTGCGTTGGAATAGTCTAATCGTGATAGGATAAGAGATTGTACTAGGATCCTTCTGGCCTCAAAGGGAAGTAGTCCTAAAATCTTTCTGAGTGCTCTCATGAGGGCATAACCAGTCCCTGCTACCTTCCGGGCTTGGACCTGAAAGGTAAGGGCTGGGTCCAACCACACTCCTAGGCTTTTGATTTGCTCTTTAGGGGTCGGAGGCTGCCCCAAGGAGTCCGGCCACCACATATCCACAGAGGTAGGTGGTTTATGTCCTAGCATCATGACCTCTGTTTTAGCTCCATTTAGCTTCAAAAAAGAGTCATTCATCCACTCCTGGACTTTGCTAAGACAGGAGGATAGGTTGTTATAAGTCGCCTCCTGCCCGGACAGGGAGATGATAAGCTGAGTATCATCAGCATATGTTACCAATTGTACTCCCCAAGGTTGCACCACCTCAGCCAAAGGTCTCATGTAAATATCAAATGCACCACCGGTTTACAGACTAGTGATTGACCTCCGAGAATTGAACAAATGCATAATACCACAGTACCCAGTGGTCCCAGACATTTCTTCACTATTGACTGCCATTGATTCTGAAGCGACGTTCTTTACTGTAATTGATCTCAAGAACGCCTTCTTTAGTGTCCCGATCCATCCAGAGAGCCAATATCTCTTCGGATTCTGTTTAAATGGCCGAAGCTTCAAATTTACGAGAGCTCCTCAAGGGTTCACAGAAAGTCCTAGTATTTACAGTCAAGCATTGAAAAGACAACCAGACAGTATTCACATGCCTACTGACACTGCACTGCTCCAATACGTTGATGATCTTTTGATCACAGCACGGACAGAACGAGACTGCGAACGTGCATCACTGACAGTCTTATACTTCCTGGCAGAAAAGGGGCACAAAGTGTCCCCTTCAAAGCTACAATTCTGTGCCCAGCAAGTGGTATACCTTGGACACTTGCTGTCCAAGAGGGGTAGACAGTTGACACCTGACCGCATTCAGTTAATTGCACATCTTCCACAGCCCAAGACACAAAAGGAAGTACGGGCCTTTATTGGCCTCACTTCTTACTGTAGACAATGGATTCCTCAGTACGCATATCTAGCCAAACCACTCATACAGTTGACAACACAGGAGGCAGCGACTTCGACTGTCCTCCCTTGGACCCAGGAACATACACTTGCATTTGATGAATTGAAGAAAGCTCTATGTCAAGCACCAGTTTTAGCGACACCATGTTACAGCAAACCTTTTACACTTTTTGTTACTGAACGCGATGGCACAGCATTATCTGTCCTTACACAAGATCAGGCAGGAAAGCACAAGCCTTGTGCTTACTTTTCTAGTACATTGGATCCAGTGGCCCAGGCTCTGCCTGCGTGCCTCAAATCAGTTGCAGCAACAGCTCTAGCAATCAGACAAAGCGACTCCATAGTGTTAGGACATCCCCTGACAGTACAGGTTCCACACTCAGTGGAAGTTCTCTTGAACAGGACACAGACACAGCACCTGACTATAGCAAGACTGACAGGATATGAACTGACATTGTTCCAGCCACACATAGAGATCAGACGTTGCAATATCCTGAACCCTGCTACACTTCTACCCTCGAGTACAGCAGACCCTGCACCACATGACTGTGTGGAAGTAATTAACACAGTGACGAAGCCAAGACAAGACTTGACAGATATCGCATTACCCGACCCAGACCTGACACTTTATGTGGATGGTTCATGCATGAGAACAAGCACAGGAGAGTTAGTGGCTGCATATGCAGTGACCACTGATACTGAAGTTATAGAGACACAACGAATTGACACCCTGTCAGCCCAAGCAGCAGAGCTCATCGCTCTGACCCAAGCCTGCATACGAGCCAAGAACTTGAAAGTAAACATATACACAGATTCACAGTATGCCTTCGGAGTTGTTCACGACTTTGGAGTCCTTTGGCAAGAGAGAGGTTTTCTGACCTCCCATGGAGCCAAAATACAGCATGGTCCCATCATTCAAGCTCTGTTAGATGCAATACACTTGCCTACAGCAATAGCCATCATGAAGTGCAAAGCACATACTAAAGTCACAGATACTAATTCCTATGGTAATGACCTGGCAGATCGAACAGCTAGACTTACAGCTCAGACTCAAACAGACATTCCAGTTGACACGACAAAGACTGATGTACCATCACTGACAAATTGCATGACAGTCAGGGATCCCTCACAAGATGTACTCGACATACAGACACATGCCACTCCAGACGAAACCAAGAAATGGACGGAACAAAGAGGGGTCCAGACAGATCAGGGTTGGATGACAAAGGACAAAGCCACATGGTTTCTCCCGGATTCCATGGTTCAAGCTATCATTAATATAGCACATAGTCCAGCACACTTAGGAGAAAAGGCCATGTTAGCCAGTTTACAGAACATCTGGTTCAACAAGCATTTACGTGCAGCAGCGAAACAGAAAGTGCGTACCTGTATGATCTGTTGTCAGTTCAATCCAGGCAAAGGCATTCCCGTGGAACAAGGTGGATTTCATCCTCCTGACCACCCTTTTGAAGTCCTCCAGATGGATTATATTCAGATGGACAGATGTCGAGGTTTCAAGTATGTCCTCGTAGTTGTATGTGCCCTATCTAGATGGACAGAAGCGTACCCAGTCCCAGATTACACTGCTGTGACCACTGCCAAGCAGTTAGTCCGTGAATTCTTCCCCCGATACGGCTTGCCCCGTGTCGTGTATTCAGATAATGGACAGCCATTCTCTTCTGAATTGATGAAACAAGTATCTCTCCTGTTAGGGTACCAGTGGAAATTCCATTGCGTCCGACATCCAGAGGAAGCTGGTCTCATAGAGAGACACAACCAGACTCTCAAAACCAAATTAGCGAAGGTCTGTGCAGACAAAGGCGTGGATTGGATGGTAGCCTTGCCGGTTGCCCTCTTTTACATGCGTATGGTAGCTCATTCCAGAACCGGACTATCCCCGTACGAGGTGGTTTTTGGAAGACGGCCGAATATGTGGGGTACGCCTATGCCACGTAAAATCACAGATGTTGACAGTACTATGCTGACAGATTACCTGGCTTCCTTGATGTCTGCACTACTTTCTTGTCGTTCACAGGTCGCAGCTGCCTTCCGGGACAACACCCAGGTGAAGACTCACGCAATTGTTCCGGGAGATCTCGTGTGTATTCGTAACTTCGACCGTTCAAGCCCTCTGGAGCCCCGCTGGCGTGCTCCCAAATTGGTGTTATTAACAACGAGGACTGCCGTCAAGGTCGAGGGGCGCAAAGGATGGCTCCACGCCCATCATGTGAAGCGTTTCCATGGACTTGGTTCGGTAAAGGACTCTAAGAACTGTCCGGAGAATATAGACTCTAAACTCCCTTTGCTAGAAAAGACTCTGCAACAAGTATATAGAGAAAAGCTACGGTCTAGTAAGTCAGACAGCGTTTAATTGTTTAAGTCCCCCTCGGGTGAAGCGGTTAGACAGGTTCCTGACATGTATACGATCGTAGACCCAAATAGCCAGAGATAGACAGAAAAAAATGAAAGAAAAATACTGCAAGAACTTACGCAGTAGATGCATAGTTACTCTGATCATTATGTTTTTCCTAGGTGTATCGATTATATGTATAAGCTTGACGCTACATGTTTTCTTTCCTCCTCTTGGTTCGCATATACATTCTTCCTTCAATGACACTGTAGAGCACACATTCAGTGACCTGCCACCCCATGAATTGTCATATCGACTAGCACTGCGCAACAACACTTTTATTTGTATGTTACACCATACTCACCAGACCAGCAATGTAACGAATTGCTGGGTATGCGGCCGACTCCCACCTTATCAGAAAATGAAGGGAGTTCTGCCCCTCTTTCCTTATCCGTTTTCGCACAATGGTTCGTGCGGAGCATGGTTTGCTTTAATGTCATCACTAGACAGTAAGTCCTCAGTTTCCCAGGGCGATTGGATATGGGGAGACCTGAATACAGTTATGAATAAAGCATGTTTTCCAGACGAAGACGGTCTTCCCCAAAGGAAAGGGACCGATCTAGAAAATGAAGTGTATGAACAAGGAAATGCTTCCCTTAACTTTATGATTCTGAACGTCCAGTCCGAGACCAATACAGGTTCACCGTTTATAACAGTCTTACCAGTAAAAGGTGAATTATGCGTTAGAAAGAATGGTTCAGTGCACCTAGGACACAGTGATTGTAATACTGTGGTCGAATTCAATGATAAAGGAAAGTCTACTTTCAAAGCTTCCCGCCATTCCTATTTCATTTGTGGTCAGACAGCTTATGTACGTCTGCCCTTAGACTGGGGTGGAACGTGTTATATTGCGTTCCTACTGCCACCTGTTTTCCTAGCTCCATCCCATTATCACTGAGATTCCCACCTCGTACATGTAAGACACAAGAGGGAGATCGAATCCCCCATTGTCGATCAGACTGAGACAGCATGGGAGCAATATACAGATTTCAATAAAGGATTCTTTTTCTTCATAGGTCCAGTCCAAAACAGTAAATTAATACGCAAATTAACCAGAACTTTGGAAGCAGTAGTGAATGAGACTACTTCTGCCTTAGGTAACCTGACAGAGGAACAGTCTGCTATGAGACTTGTTGTTCTTCAGAACCGCCTTGTTCTTGACGTCATTCTGGCCGATAGGGGCGGAGCTTGTAGAGTGATCGGCTCCAGTTGTTGTGTGTTTATTCCTAATAACGCACCATCAGTGTATGCAGCAATAACAAGGCTCCATAAGATAGCTCACCAGATACACCAGAATCCAGGCACCTGGACTTGGTCCGGTTGGCTCTGGAGTGTGATATCAGCCTGGGGATGGAAAGTACTGTCATTCCTAGGAATAATACTGCTCATAGTATTCAGTTGCTGTCTCTGTCTGCAATGTGGCCCAGCGATTTGCGGCTTGTGTGCCACTGCTTGTATTCCCTGTCCACGTTCCCGTTCCCGTGCAAGAATTAAAAAAGACGAGCAAATGATGCTTTATGAACAAATAGATGGTCTCATGAAAATAGATGTATCCTAAAGGGCACAGTAGGGGACAAGGAGGGAATGAGGAAACAGAAATTTTATGTGGTCAGTGTGTCCCCCCCACTCGCACCCTATCCATGTACCTATGTCCCATGCATGTCCATGTTATCATGTAATTCCCTTCCCGTGCCTGTAATAATGACGTCCCTGCATTTCCGTCTAATGTTAGCATGTCAGTTGTTAGACCCTCCATAAATGAAAGGTTAATTCTGCACTGAGGCCTACGTTGCCAATGCATCTACATGGTACACGTTTTAAATTCGAGAAGCACACGTTTTTGTGGCCCAGCCGAGCCAGGCCCTGAATTCGGGCTCCGAGCCTTTTCTGTCTCCGAAAGCTACAGTTTAGGTATGCATCCCTGACCTCTCCCTTACTCCCTGCTCAGCCGAGAGGTGCCCGGCCTGGCCTGCCTGCCAAGCCGGTAGTTTGCTTACAGTTATCTGCTCAGCCTCCGCAAAAACACATTCCAGTCTAGTGAAAGAGGTAAACATTTTCCGCCTGCAGAGCATAGGGCCTAGCCTTCCTGTCTCCATGCAAGTGATTTACTGACCCCGTTGCCATAGTAGGCCCATGGCCCCCACGCAATGCACGAAGAAATATATGCACACACTAGCATTTAGTGATGAACAGCCTTTACTCGAGAGACCTTTACTTCAGACAATACATCCTCCAAACATAAGATATCAGATGTGCCAAAGGTGCAGGTCGTTCTGACATCCCAGACTCCAGGCTCCTCTACTAGTGCTAAAGTCAGCCCCCCAGCTCTCTCCAGTTACACGTCAATTCCACGTCATGACAAATTGCGCGCACATGTAGGTTAAAGGTTTCTGCTGACCCTGCAGACCTCCTCTATGCATCCACCCACCTATGACACACCTATGACTCATCAAGTGAACACCCACATGTACGCCTTCTTTCACGCCCATGTGTTCTTATCTCTCTCCTTTCACTTGCTCCGCCTGGAATGTTCCGCCTACTGTATTCATTGCAATTGTATGGTTTTACTATATATAATGTGTGATGTTAATAAAACGTTAGATATCCCTTCCTGAACCTTAGTGGTGATGGAACCCGATTCTCCCCTGGCTCGAGCCATTGAAATAAAGCCCTTTTGAACTCGGACACCACAGACTCTGCCTCTCATTTTATGAGCTATCCTTATTCTTTATTAATGTATAGAAATTAAGTCCGGGTAATTTTATTTACTACAAGGTAAATCAAGCTGCGAGTACCCCTTTTAAGATACCGTCAACTTTCATTCCCAATATGCCCAGGGACGCGATTGATGTTTATGCCGACAGGCTTACAGAAGAGTTGAAAAAACTTCAATTAAAAATCATGAAACATCGCAAACCACCAGATCCCAGAATGAGGGCATATAACAACCTTATGGACAAACTAAGGAAGAATAATGAAATAGTTATAAACCAATCAGATAAAAGGGGTATTATAGTCCTTTGGACTAAACAGGACTATATCCAAGAAGCACAACGACAGCTTAATGACACTGTGTGCTATTCAAAAACTGATTTCAGAACGGCGAAACTCATTCAAGAAACGTACGTCAAAAATCTGCACCAGTGGAAACGAGATGGTCTATTATCAAGGGATGAATTCAATTTCCTACATAAGACACATCCAGTTATGCCAAATATATACTTTGTGCCCAAAGTCCATAAGCAACAAACACAAGTACCGGGCAGACCAATTGTATCGGCAATTAATAGTGCATTCGAAAACACCTCTAAGTACATCGACTTTTTTCTGCAGGACTTTGTGATAAAATTACCAGCTTATGTCAAGGACACTACCGAGTTCTTACATGGCCTCAGTCAATGTACATGTTCTGAAAATTATCTCCTTATCACCATGGACATAGCCACACTCTACACCAGCATTGATCATGTGGATGGCATAAGGGCGGTCAAATATTTTTTAGACCAACAACCTATTGAGTTGCATCAGCACAACAAGATGCTCATATCTATGATAGAGACTTGTCTCCACAATAATGTTTTTATGTTTAACAATGAAGTGTATAGACAATTAAGAGGGGTGGCGATGGGGGCATCCTTTTCCCCCACCTACGTGGGGCTCCACGTGGGATGGTGGGAGGAGCATGTCCTCAGAGTCACTCATAGCATATGGTGGAACAACAATGTGGTCAAATACTGGAGATTTATAGACCATGTTTTTATAATATGGAATGGCACAATACAGGAAGCTGAACAATTCATTGAGGGTATAAACACAAATCGACTGAACCTCAAATTTACAGCTGATATAAACAGAGAGGAGGCAACTTTTTTGGATGTACATGTCAGAATAGAGCAGAATGAAATTAGAACCACCCTGTTCAGAAAAACAACTTCTGGAAACACCATCCGACACGCCCACAGCTTCCATCCTAAAAACACTATAACTGCTATTCCATACGGAGAATTCTTGAGAATCCACAGGTCTTGCAGCACGACAGCAATGAGGGACAAACATCAAGAAGAGTGTAAAAATTGACTCTTAGCAAGGGGTTACGACATTAAGAAATTAGAAACAAGCATGGCCAAAGCAAATCGCTTAGATCGCCAAAAACTCCTTAACCCTCAAAGACCCAGGACCAATACTACCCCAGTAGAGGCTGAAGAACCTAACACCATACGCCTTATAACAGGGTATAGTCGTCAGGCTCGACAAATAACCCAACTCATTAAACGAGAATGGCCCATTATTCTTACTGATAATATCCTCAAAAACATCATGCCACGATCCCCCATCATTACATTTAGACGAGCGTATGCGATGCGTAACGAGCTGGTCAGCAGCAGCCCAGAAACACCCATAGACAATTGGTTATCCCCCCGTATGGGGTTCTTTCGTTGCATTAGTTGTCGAGCTTGCAAGTTCGGAATTAATACCAGATCTTGCCCTACCCCGTTCGACACTAAACCCATAATGCTTAAAGCTCACTACACATGCCGTACGGAGCTGGCAGTATATGTTTTAAAATGCAGCTGTGAACTTGTCTACGTTGGTAGTACGAAATCGGCAGTATATCTCCGCATACTCCAACATCTCAGGGCTATAGTCAATGCTCACCCCGCATACCCGGTCGCCCGACATTTCCAACAAATACATAACCAGAATCTCAATCATCTTAAGTACTTTGTCATAGATGCGATCACACCTAACAAAAAGGGAGGCGATAATGAAAAGCGTCTCCGTCAGCTCGAGTCTAAATACATAGTGCTCCTTAATAGCAAACATCCTGGGGGACTGAACACAGGGGAGGACCTGCGCAATTTCTTATAAAAACTTCCCTCTGTCATATGAATATCAACATGTTTTTGTTTAAAATATAGGGGAACAAGAATGTTTACGTAGTGGGCCTATATGTCGTTTAACCAGTCATGAGGCAGTTTCCATCAGTTTCCATCAGTCCTTGACATTCTTATATATATATATATATATATATATATATTACCTACTGGCGGTCGCCAGTAGGTAGTTATAGTTAGGATTTTTTTCAATGTTAAATCTCAAAATTCTATTTGGAATAACTTTGGCACAGGTTGACGAATCTGCTTGAAAATCTCCTCAAAATGGCCTCGTCAAGCTCCGGTCCTTCCCTGAAAGTTTGGGGGGGATTCGTCAAGCGGGGGCCGAGATAAAAGGGGGGTCCCAAAACGCGTTTTCCCCATGTTAATTTTCATAGGGCGGTCGATTTCACTTTTAGCCCGAACGGCTGAATGTATTTCCACCAAATTTGGCAAAATTGTAGGGACTGGTAGCCCGATGTGCCTTTGCTATGTCTCAAGATATGTGCTCCAGTGGATTTTGAGTAATTTAGGTTCAAAAAAATATATATATCTAGAGCCGCGCCCCGGTACGCGCGCAGGGGAGCGCTCAAAGCGCGCCACGCGACTTGCGTACGGAAAGCTGATTGGCTCTCGGGTGTCTGGAAACATTCGAAACAGTCCGCAGCGGCCGCCATCTTGTACCTCGGTAGGATTGAGGTGGTAAAAATCAAAGGGGGAAATGAGCAAAAGGGGGCAGGGTACACCCCCCCTGACCCCCTAGGTTTGATGTGGGGGTCATAAAAAAGCCGTACGGGGCCCCCCCAAATTTTTTTTTTTAATTTGCGCCGAGGGAGCGCCTGGTACGCGCACCGGTGAGCGTACGATTGAGAAAAAGAATGGCACTTTTAAAAAAAAAAAAATAGCATTTTTTTATAAATTGGAGGTAGTTCTGAAAAGAACTTTTTTTTGTTTTTGTTGTTTTATATTTTTTTTATACTTTTTGAAACGATTTTATATTTTTTTTGTTTTTTTTTCAGGGGAAAAACAAAAACAGGGATTCAGAAAATGCTCAACAGGAGCAAAAAAATGAGAACATTTAGGGACGGGGAGAGCATTGGTGTTCCTGTTTCTTTATTGCAATGAGTTCAACGCTCTGCTCCCCGTAACAGAGTAGTTTGTCACAGTCCTTGCATAAAAATTTTATTCCTGCAAATACCGGCTGGATGTTAGGGACCATTCTTGCACGTGTTGAACCTGAAGGTGTTGCTCCACCAGTGGAGGTGCTGCTGCCATCTCTTCGTGCCTTCTCTGCCAGCTCCCTGACACTCTCCCTGGAGTAATTGTTGGGGTGTCTTCTTTTGACATGCCTAATTAAATTGGCATTTCCAAAGCTGTATTTTTTTAGAGGATTGCCTCTGGATAAAATACTTCCACATATTTTACAAGTTACTTTACTTGCATTAACTTTTTTTTGTCCTTCAGGGATGTCATAAAATTTCCAGATGAAGTGGTTCTTTGTTTTCTGGTGAGGAGGGTCCTCTTGCACAAATCCATCTGAATCACTGCTGGAGGACTCCCTTGCAGTCATTGTTGTAGATCAGGAAAGTATGAGTTCAAAATTCACAAAACACCTCTTGCTTTCTCCAAGTGCAAATCAATAGTGAGAGAAATGGGTGGGTTTCTCTAAATTTAGAAAAAAATAATTATTGAACCAATGAAAAGTGTTATTTACAGGTCACATGACCATGGGCTTCATCATTATGAAACCAAAACTGTTATGAACCAATGAAAAGTGTTATTTTCTGGTCACATGACCCGACGCGCTTACGCGACGCGCCGCGGGGCGCGGCCAGAGGCGCGCCGCGTAAGCGTGTCAGACGCCTACGTTGCACGATCGTATTCGCGCGAGTACTTCCGGGTGCGCTTACGCCGTGCGTATCACGCGGTCGCGGCTACGCGAACGTCACGATCATGTTTTCGTTTGCGATATTGGCGCTCACGGGACGCTCCCCGGAGCGCGCCAGGGGGCGCTTTTCAGAAATACGCTTTTCGGGGCGCACTTCGGGGCGCGCTCTGGGAGCGCTCCCCCCAAAAATTAAAAAAAAAAATGGGATAATTGTAGGGACAGGTAGCCCTATTCTGAAGTGGTTTGTAAAAAAATTAACTTTATAAAAATATGTATTGTGCTACATTGGGCTTAATATATGTTAGAGCCAAAATGTAGCCCAAATGTAGCCCAAAGTAGCCCAATGTAGCCCAAAGATGGCCACCAGAGACCAAAAATTGTAAATGTAGCCCAAATTTCAACTAGATGTAGCCCAACTGTAGCCCAATGACAGAATGTACCAGAGTGTTAAAAAGAACAACTAGAGTGCTAACAGTCTTATTTATAAAGTGAAACTTATAGTTAGGAATTAGCATTAACAAAACCTATGAAATTCACTGAAAAAAACATAGGTTTCACACCAGTTATAGTTAGGAATTAGCATTTAAAAAACCTATGAAATTCACTGAAAAAACCATAGGTTTCACACCGGTTATAGTTAGGAATTAGCATTTAAAAAACCTATTAAATTCACTGAAAAAACCATAGGTTTCACACCAGTTATAGTTAGCTGGAAATTTTACTGACATAAAACCATTGAAATTCCCACGTTATAGTTAGTCGGACTCACTATAACTTGCGCGTGCAATGCACTGCTGATGACATCACATATTACATCACTCATGACATGGTGAGTGACATCACTCATGACATCACTGATGACACCATCCTTGTGACACAGTGACAGACCTCCTCTCAGTGTAAAGTAACCCTTGAGACACATATTCAAAAATAGAAACTGAAATTTTTTAAAAATGGACATACCTATATCAGTTACAACAAGCAATTCTGTACTTCCACTATCTATATACACATCCACTCATTCACCAACAGTTCTATATAGTCACTCATACATATACTCACTCATCATATGAAGAGATACACCTATACATCCTGTTACACACCGACATTCATCCAAAAGTTACTCACACACATATTCACACATGCAAATAAACTATTGAACAACAATTTATTTGAATATAGAGTTATACACACACTTCCACCTTACTTCTATTGAAAATTACACATATTTATTCTCTTAAACAATCACTTATAGAAACACATACTTATTTAAACAGGAACTCTTACAATCTCTTACTCTCACATATACTCACTTATATACATCAATATTCACATATACTAGATTAAAACATATGTAGTTACTGATAAAGACACTAGTGAGACAGTCATTCACTCACTAACAAACACATATAGACACTCATCCACCCATACAGTCCTGTACATATGCTGTCTTCAAAACACATACAAACAAAGAGTCAGTCACTCATGCATCTCTGTGCTAAGTAATACCCCCACCAAACCATATAGACACTCAAACTGATACTAATAAAAATATCAAATAACCCATATACATACGCATGTAGCTACTTATCAACACATGTAGCCACTTATACACAAAGTGAAACACTAATATATGTATTTAAATATTTAAACATAACTCACTAATATTTATTTTTCAGAAAGACACATATTCACTGGATGGTGTCATCAGTGGTGTCATGAGTGATGTCACTCACCATGTCATGAGTGATGTAATATGTGATGTCATCAGCAGTGCATTGCACGCGCAAGTTATAGTGAGTCCGACTAACTATAACGTGGGAATTTCAATGGTTTTATGTCAGTAAAATTTCCAGCTAACTATAACTGGTGTGAAACCTATGGTTTTTTCAGTGAATTTAATAGGTTTTTTAAATGCTAATTCCTAACTATAACCGGTGTGAAACCTATGGTTTTTTCAGTGAATATATATCTATATATATACATATATATATATATATATATCCGAACGCAACCCAGTCCTGGACAATAATCACACTGGAGCCATCGCCACTGATTTTGAAACTATTTAATCCTAAAAGTTACAACGGGATACACCCGACGCGTTTCGCTGTTGTAGTCACAGCTTTGTCACGGGTAGAGTTTTTTTGATTCAGTGCTCATATTTAAAGAGACAGAAACCTCCTTCATTACAATAGATAGGGTAAAGAGACTCTTGTTAATTTACATTGCATATGTTTGCCAAGATAAAGGACTACAATATTGTCAATTATAATACTGATGTATATTCTATACATAATTACTTTTCAACATTGTTGCTGTAGAGCCCCAGTGGGCAAAATTATAAACAAAATGCTATCCTGATATTGCAGTTTAGATTTTCAATTCTTATCAGTGTCAGACCATAATAGGCTGAAAATAAAAAATAAAATCCTCTTATTGGAGATGACTTGATCATAACAACAATTGTCCAAAGTTGACATTTAAGTCCCGCTCAAGTGAGCATAAATGTATATTCACGTCCAAATCTTGTATTTTGTCATATTCTTCATTCTGCAAACAACGTGTACACTCTATTTAATACAAGGGGAACTGCCTCATAGTGAATTAAAACCAATCAATTAAAAACAATCTAGGAAGAGCATACGTAAGGGTCAAACAGATTTCATGATTATCTGAGGTGAATTGACATTTCCTCATCAAAATTTAATCCTCCAGGTATCAGGGTGTTGTACTTTTTTTTTTTTTTAATTTTTTAAAAACCTTTATTGTGCAATATCAGCAAACAATTACGGGCCTACAACCATCCGGCCGGCCTCGACGTCAGTTTAAGCACATATGCAAGTTATACGGTGACTCAGCAGTACCTAAATATAAAATAGCGAGCATTCCGAATTACACTGAAGACTTATCAGACTGCTGAGAAACAGGAGGAATTAAGGTTCATTTTACATTTTTTTTTTATAGGGTAAATTTTAAAGTTTAGAAAATAAGAAGGATCAGATTCCATACAGTCCACCAAAGGCACAGAGTGGGCAATGCATACCACAAGATATCGAACGAGCGGAGAAACATAATCGGATTAGCGGCACAAAGATACATGTATAAGGATAAAAAGCACATATTATGTTTCGTGCCAGCCATTACCCACCCCATACCGAGCCTTCCTGCTGACCCAAAAGAAGAAAGAAGAAAGATAAAAAGAACTAAGGAAAGGAGAGAGAAGAAATAAAGGCCCATAGGAACCTAAAACGGACAAAACAAACCCCCCCCAACCCCCACCCTACACGCATGCAGAGGCTACGGCCTACCCCCCCACCCTAGCAGTGTGCCTGTCGCCCAGGAAAAGAGTACCCGAAATATAGACACAGAAATGAGAAAGAAAGGAAAGAAAAAGGAATCATATAAAACTGGAGGAGGGCCATCCATATGTGCTCCCGGTCTCCCCTACCACTAATTTATTCTCCGCCCAAAGAGCAAGAGTCAACAACAGCAAGCAATGGATACGGTAAGAAATGGGGAGAGTTATCACATACTGCGCAGCTAAGTGTGTCATAGGAACATTCCAACCCGATCCTCCGCCAGCCAAATAAACATCAATCGCGAAAGGGAACCACTTAGTCCTGGCCTGTTCGTGTGAGTCCCCCAAGGTATGACCGCTGAGTAAAGCCCGTCCCATCCAACACAAAGGAACAAAATGTCCACGCAAAGCAGAGGAGCGGCATGCAAATACAAAATGGACGTCGCCAATCACCAATAGATCCATCTTCACTGACGATCATCACCCCCAGTTCCGACCAATGACACGCATTCCACAGCAAGGAAAGTAGGGCGTGGAAGGAGGAGGCAGTCACGGGAGCCAACAGTTGCAAAAATATTGTCCGGGCCGATAGTGGCGATACAGTGGACGAAGTCACAGTCCTCAGCTGAGAGAGAAATCCTTCAGTGTAGCAGAGGCAGACGGACAGCTGTCCGCAGGCACCAACGCAGTCCGGGATAATCCGTTCCCCTCCGCACTCATGTATAAACATAGTAGCCTCCTCAAGGACAGGCAGAGGCAAATCCTCGCACACCTGGGAGCAATCCAACCGTAATCGCCCCAGTGTGAGCGCAATGTCATCAAGCTTCCTTCCCAGCTCTCGGGAACCATCCTTCCACTCAGATTGTAGATCACCAAGAGCAGCAAGAATGGCGCCACAGGACAGCGCAGGCTGTATTCCCCACATCACAGCATTACAGGGTGATTGGCGCTCCCCATCACACAGCTCATCGATAGGCAGATTAGTGCACTCCATCCCGTTCAGGCAGCCATCAGGCGTTTCCATCTTGTAGGGAGAATGATGGTGAAACTGGGGCGAGTCCAGCCCGGGCAGGCTACAGTTCGAATTACCAAGGTCTTCAAGGCACACATCTAAGGAGCAGTCTTCGGTAATGGCCATCCCCTCTCCGACTCAGGGCTAGGGCAAATTCGGGAGCGGCCCGCAAAAACCGGGCAAGTTCGAAAATGGGGTCGATACAGCTCACCTCCAGCATTTCGCAAATGATCAGTATTCCCAGTGAGCCCCCACCTCGAGGATGCACTCCGGTCGCGTATCGTGACAAGCAGCGCTCCGGCAGAAAAATTATTTTTCTTTTCCCCTTCGATGGTCAATTCGTCCCGAAGGACCAGCTCCGCCCAGGTCCAGCTGGCCGCAGTTGATCAATTAGCACCCGGCCGTGTTTCGCAGCAGAGGTCCCGGCTCCAGGGTCGTTGAGGCCGCCAACCAACTTCGTGGATATCTCAAGGCAGGCAGAGACGTCGGGATAACGCGAGTGAAGACAGTGCGCATACACCGGCACCCCGCTGCAGCGCAACCCCAGGATAATGACCAGGATTTCAGTGCGGGGCTCGGAAGCTTGCGGAGCCGGGAGCCTACGCTTCCACTCCGATCACCATCTTGGCTCCTCCCCCTATGCATGGTGTTGTACTTGATAATCATTTTGGACTCTAGTTTTCTCAATTCAATCAGCCGGTTCCCACCTCTTTCTCTTAGGGGTATTGAGTCCAACACACAGAATTTCAGCAATTTTCGGTTTTGGTTGTGTTTGTCATGGAAGTGTCGCGCTACGGGATACTGTTTATCATTATTAGAGATGGCTCTCAAGTGTTCAAGCACTCTTAGTTTGGCTTTTTTGGTTGTACTGCCAATATAGAAAAGATTGCATGGACACTTCAGTGCGTACACTGCAAACTCAGTGTCGCATGTGAAATGACGTGCAATCTTAAATGGTGATTTGTCCTTTCTAAGCTTCACTGTTTTGCAGTTTTGACTGTATTTGCAGGCCTTGCATTTCATGCAAGTAAAGAACCCTATTACTGGATTTTTCTTTAAAGGCTCTTTAATCAAATTATTCATCAGGGTATCTTTAAGGGATTTGCATCTTTTGAACGTAATTGATGGATATGATCCTACATGTTCAATCAAGTCCTCATCCGTTTTTAAAATCTCCCAGAACTTGGTTAAACTTTTCCTTATCTCCCACGCCTGGTTATGATAAGTTGCTATAAATCTCAATTTGTTATCAGGCTGTCTCCTATCTGTGGAGTTAATTATTAAAACATCCCTGTCTAGATTTCTGACTTTATCCACAGCTGTTGATATCATGTCATTGCTATAGCCTATTTCTTTGAATCTTTGGCTCATACGGGTTTCCTCTTTTAAATAGTCTTCATTAGAGCTACAATTTCTTAAATATATATTCACAAAAAAACATAGGTTTTACAGACGTTATAGTTAGGAATTAGCATTAAAAAAGCTTAGAAATTCACTGAAAAAACATAGGCTTCAGGGATGTTATAGTTAGTTGGAGATTGTCATTTGAGATGTCACTGACCATGTCATGAGTGCTGTAATATGTGATGTCATCAGCAGTGCATTACCAGGGGTATTTCTAGCGTTTTGTATAAACAAAATCTCCAACTAACTATAACATTCCTGAAACCTATGGTTTGTAAAACCTATGGTTTTTTTCAGCGAATTTCAAAGGTTTTTCAAATGCTAATTTCTAATTATAATGTTGATTAAACATATCTTTTTTTCTGTGTTTTTTAATTAGCATCCCATTCTCAACCTGGTGAAAACTGCAAATCTCACCACTCTTCCATCAATACCTTGCGCCAATAAAATCGCCACAATCTAGAACCACAACTAACGCTAATAATATACAAATAGGAATTCCAGTGCTAAAAAAACACGAAAACACCACTTCCCCATATTTTCAACAACCAAGCAAATCTCCAATGCGATCTAAAAACAGGCGATAGGCCGACTTACCAGTAACAAATTAACATCAACCTTTAACTGATGTAAGGAGTCCAACTATCTACTACGTGAATTATACCCAACTTACAGCCACATCTAAAGACCAACACGTGATAGAGGGACTGATCATGCAGCTCCGACACCCAACAAGGCCACAACACCCAGCGCCACCACCACCAGAACCAAAACAAGAGAACAGACCTTCCCAAAATACCATATCCTCTCAACTGCACAATAGCTGAATGTTGTGAGATGGGGCAACCAAGTATGTGTGAAGGAGGCAGGTCGCCCGTCAATAATAATGTACACAATCCCGTGTAACGCTCATGTGCTGCACAGACCTCACTATGCAAAGCACAAAGCTCTCCATGTGGAGATATACTATTGATACTTGTAGTGTAGTGCACAGTGGACACAAACATGTTACCTCAGGCAGTGTGGAAGATCTCGGTCATGTAGCGGTGTGGCCCACCCCCCCGGAAGCAGAAGCGGAGTGGGCTGGTCCAACGTGCGCCACTCCAGCGTAGGAGTATGAATAAATAGGCCAGGCCCTGGGCTTGGTTCACTTGTCGGAAGACCAACGAGTATGCAGAGTGGCTGCCCTCACCCTGGCATGGGGCTGCCGCCATGACTGTGGGTCTTCTCCACACAAGCCCCCTGCGAACCCAGTGCCACAGCATCGCAGACTTATGTCTGTACGGACTACTCCCTTCGATCTACACTGCAGACAGCAGGGTTCACAACTTGAATTCAGCCTTGATTTATGAATTGCACAGAGAACTGTGCTCTATGTCCTCGGATTTTGTCAAGAAGAAGTGACAAAAATAATTCCTCGATGTCTATGCTAACTACTTCCTTTCGATCTGCACTGCGGACAGAAGGGTTCACAACTTGAATTCAGCCTTGATTTATTAATTGCACAGAGAACTGTACTCTATGTCTTCGGATTTTGTCAAGAAGAAGTGACAAAAAGAATTCCTTGGTGTCTATGCTAACCACTTCCTTTCGATCTACACTGCGGACAGCATTGATTTCAGCCTTGATTTATTAATTGCAGAGAGAACTGTACTCTATGCCTTCGGATTTTGTCAAGAAGAAGTGACAAAAAGAATTCCTCGATGTCTACGCTAACCACTTCCTTTCGATCTACACTGCGGACAGCATTGATTTCAGCCTTGATTTGTTAATTGCAGAGAGAATTCTAGTCTATGTCCTCGGATTTTGTCAAGAAGAAGTGACAAAAAGCATCCCGCGATGTCTATGCTAACTGCCGCCTTCGATCTACACTGCGGACAGCAGGGCTCACAATTCAGATGCAGTGGTGATTGCAGATGCCACAGTCCAGTTTGCAAGATATGTTGCTCCCAGTGCGGCCCGTCGGAACCACCCCTCATCACACGATGCGCACACGCTGTGTACTTCAGGTGCTACTAACTCACTGTACCATAAATCATCGCCATGTGGCCGTATCAGAGCAAGACATTGCTCCCAGTGCGGCCCACCGGAACCATGTATCATCGCAGGGTGCGCACACGCCGAGTACTCCAGGTACCACTAACTGTGCAGCTCAACTCAACACCACGTGGCTCTGCGCCCATCCTGACCACTGCCTGCACCCTACACTGGGCTTACACAGTTCACAATTCAAGATTAGTAGCAACGCAAATTGTGTAAGAGACTATAATGGGTTAAGAAGACCAAATACTCCAAATCTCTGCAGCTCAAGTCATCGTCACCTGCCTGTGGGCCTTTGCCGACCGCTGCCTCCGGCCTACACTGCGGAAGACCGGCAACACGTGGTGCCAACTAACCCTGTTCAACACAAGCCGATCCCACATGTGTGACTGTGTCCTGAGTCGTGAATGGCAGCGAACCCAATTTCTTGGCAGCCCCCACATCACCAGGCTCCCTTCGATCATTGAAGGATATTTGCATTTGGAAAGCCAGCGACACATGGTGCCACTGAACCTGTACTACGCAGGCCGGTGGGGCCACCAACGTATGCACATGGCTGTGGGCCCTTCCTTGTTGTGTGGGGTTTTCATCTCCGAGTGAATTTTCCCGATTCATGCCCTTATATAGGTACAATTCACATTCCCCTTATATAGGCTAAGGAAATAAAGCCCTTATTTAGGCATAGCCCAAGCTACCGAAATACAGGGATGGCTACTTCCACCCGTACCAAACGTCACAACGATTTCTTGGAAAACCATCTTAAGCAGTTAGGGAACTTCCCTTTGATTGAATATTGATGTGTTCCAAGAACTCAGTTACTTTATAAAGAACAACTATTCCCTAGGGGTTCTTTCCTGACATTCATATGCCCGACTTTACGTCAAACTAGGGCATTCCTAAACACCTTCAAGGTATAAATATACCTTCACTTTCTCCAGCAAGATACAGTGGTTCGAGCAATTCGAAAACCTACTTGCTCGACGCAGCTCGCTACAACAAGCACAGAAGGAAGCTGACTCTCCAGCAGACGCACTGATCAGGAAGTTGCCTTTCTCCTGTCGAGAATCCAGCTCCAGTGTTTCTGGCTCCCCTTGCGGGGTGTTGGGAAATCGAGACCCGAGACAGAGATACCAGACCTTCTTCATTCTAACAAGGTATGTAGATGATTAGAACCTAGAGAAACCTTTGGTAGATTCTTGGCAAAAAAACTAAACCTATGCTACACAATACTTACTTCTTCCCCCGTACTAGACTTAGGATAAGTACATTGGGATAGGCGTATTTTAGAAGCACCAGTTGAGTATTTTAGTCAATGTTATTTATTTATGTATTTTTATATGGCTTAGAAACCATACAATGCTCTTACAGTATTATTTTATAATACTAGTCTCGCTGTACGCATTATACTTTGCAGTCTGCATAACGATTGTAGCAGTTCACTTTTCTTGCATAAGAAAGATGACTGTTCAATAAACCCTTTTTATTGAAAACGCCTGTCTCTCTATTTCTCGGCAACTCTGTTGAAACAAAGCATACACGATTGACTGAGTAAAATACTTATCTATTGTTTCCATGATTCTGAGAGATATATTCTTATTCTTGGGAAACAAAGTTGTCATGCTTATGCAGTTGTCAGAAACTAATCCCTTCTTGTGTATTCGAGAAAGTTTCTAGTGACCTCCGAGTTAGCTGGCACACACACAATTAAGTTTAGTATATTCAATAGAGACCTAGTTGACCTCAGTCCTGCGTCAAATCTATAGGATATATTATTCCAATGCGCAGAGCCTATTTGGAATATAGGAACTACACTACATGGCGCCCAACATTTGGTAAGGCACTAATTTAACGCTAGATACTAAAGTAACTCAGTCGTGCTTTTCTCAGAGACCCCTTTTTCCGTAATACTCCAATAGAAGTCTGGAGTGGGTACAAGGATAATATCCGCCATAGCTGAGTAGGATGAAAATACTATGTATTAGTTTTTGGTTTTTCAACGTTGAAGGATACAGTGTTCCAAAATATTGTGCACCTTATTTTTGTTTCCTTGAAACTTGCTCTACAAACTTTCATTAAACAAAAATGTCCCTAAACGGGGATAATAAAACCGAGAACGCTGGAGCTACAGGCAACAACGCCGTACAAGTTTTAAACTTTACAGAAACTGATGATGATGCTATAAGCATTCCAGAATCTTTAAGGAAAGCCATCACTATGAAACTTATAAGAAATAGCCTATCAGCAAGAGGTGGTAGGGTAGTTTTTGTGATTGAGGCACATGAATATCATCAGACAGATGTATTCTATTCATGGATAATCTTCCCTGAAACACATCCAGGAACAAAAGTATTTCACTTCTCCAAAGAAGATGAACTACCAGAGGAATACACCCTTTTCGAGGATATTGAAATTCCACTAACATACCAAGAGCATGCGCTCTGGTTTAAAGGCGCCCTAAAACATATACATCACATTACCAGTCTCGGTTCACTAGGTAGACCAGGAGCAACATGGCCGGTATTAGCCAGCTATACACCACATTCTGCCATTGAAGAAATGTCGGATGAGGAACTATTAGTTAAACTAAAAGAGCTGATAAAAATTTATAGACAATTGGTTCAATATGTTATGCTGGCTTTTACTGTCCAAACGGCAATAAGGATTTCACATCACACCCCTTACCAGGGGAACATAAATAAAATTACACCACAGACTCTACATTCAGTCGTTGGTGAATTACCCGCAAAACGGGAACAAATTCCATTCTGGATAGCTCAAAAAATTACACAAATCAGGGCAGTATTTCCTGATACTACCCCTCATGAGAAACACAGAATTCTAACAATCTGTTTACCTATGGGGATTGCACCAAATCTGGAGGACTGCGACACTTGGGGTACAGTCTTTGCTGCAATCTACATCAAAACACATGGTTTTCCGTCTATGGCGGGAATACTAGACGTCCTAACACAGATTCAAAATGAATACGGGGCAGAGCCTGCTTTAAATCTGGGTATGAAATTACGGAAAGATTTCAAACAGGTCTCAAAAATAATATTAGCTAATATTAAAGGTGAAGCAGCATCCACAGCGATCCGCCAAAAGCTAAGAGAATTTGATGTAACTGAGCAACCACATGAACTGGCCAGAATAATTGAAAAGTCCTATGAAGAATTAGGCAGAGACGGCTTGGGTGGGAAACTAGTTAAACCTTAACTGTCTGAAGGTCCTGAAAAGGTCTTTATTAAAAGCACTCCTACTACTACTAAAAAGAAGTGGGAGAACACTAAACAAACTTCTAAAGAGAAACATTCTCAATCCCGAGGTAGGTCTCCTCAAAAGCAGCCCTCTGAAAGGAGGTATAACCTCCGGAATAGGGATAATTTGAGAAAACCTGATAGATATCAAGATACTGACACACGTTCCTCTCATACCTTCCAGACTTCTTCACAGAAATCCAAAAGAAGAGGACGGTCAGAACAAAAGGAAGAATGCGTGAAGTCCAAAGACGATCAACACGTTCCAAAAAATATGAAATCTCAATTCACCTAAAAGAAGGCAGCAGGTTTAAAAATCAGACATGCAGAGGATCTTGAGAACACAATTCAAGAACTGGGAATGGGCTCAAAAGATGTTGGACAGCGCAGCAGAAGTCACCATAGCTTGCAAGAACTTGAAGGATCATTTTGAGACAGTGGACTTGAATGTGTACATCCAAGTTGAAACTGCAGATACCAGGGTTAGTGTCCCACATAAGGTATATGAAGTAACACTCTCAATGGAGGAGGTCATAACTAGAAAAATAAGAGCACTCTTTTGGGAGCAGCTCTCTCAGGGTTATGACATTCTTCTAGCTGAACAAGACTGGCCACCTGAATTTATCAGGGAGTTCCCACATGGCAAATAAATCATTATGCCAGCTTTCTCCAACCACATTCCAATTCATTTAAAATATACCTATGCCAGGAAATGGGCAGTGGCCCGGGCTCCTGCATTATATAAAAATCATGTAGGATGGGAGAGGACTCTCCTCACCATAAAATCCATTTAAAAAATCAACCAACTGCACAGTGGCAGTACCCAGTTAAGCAAGAAGCTAAAAAACAGGTCAGGGAGATATTAGATCAACTTGAATACCAAGGGGTGATTGAAACATGCACCTCGCCCATGAACAATCCTTTGTTTCCTGTCTCCAAACCACAAATTACATATCGTCTAGTTTTGGATTACAGACATCTAAACTCTTTTTGCAAAACCTTTGCAGTACAAAATGCACATAGTGCAGCACTAATGAATAACATTGTGCGTAAAAAATTTAAAACCACATTAGATATTTCTAATGGTTTCTTCTGTCAAAACATTGCACCAGAAAGTAGGTATTTGACTGCTTTCTCAATTATGGGGACACAGCGTCACTTCTGTCGTCTCCCACAGGGATTCGAGAATAGTCTAGGGTTATTTTCAGCCATAGTACAAACCTATGATGATGAGGCATTATCAATTGTAGATGACATCTATCTAACAGACTATGACTTGGATAGGCACTTGAACAGGGTGAAAACCATCATACTTGGCTTCGCCTCTGAAGGGTACAAGTTAAATTTTAAGAAATCAAGAATTGCCCACCTCAACGTCCTTTTTCTGGGATATGAATTATCAAGTGAAGGCAAAAGCCTGGCAGCAATCTTTCTAGAGAAATGTGCACTGCTCCAACCTCCAAAAATGCTGAAAAACTTACAGTCGATTCTAAATTAAGAAGGTTAAACCTCTCTATGAATTAATCGAACCTGATTTCAAAACAGTTAATTGGGACTAAAAAACCACACAGAAATTTTGTGTTCATTGCTAACAGACATGTTAGCAACAAAACATTTACAAACATGAGTAAACATACGCAACTTAGTGATCCGAATCATTCCAAGACAATGCGGATTCACATACTTAACCTCTAATGAAGGAGAAAAAGTACCAATAGCCTACAAATCCCATTTGTACACACAACCAGAAATGACATTCACTTCAATAGAAAAAATTCTGACAGCGGTTCAAACTGCAGTAGCAAAAGAGAGAGACCTCGCACAGGGTAAGCGCATAGTGGTCATTACTCCTGTACCTGCCTTAGAGGGAGTTACAAAAGCGAGCATTCCGAATGCTAAAGCTTTTCATCCGAGATGGATACAATGTGTTAATTCTCTTGCTGCAACAGACGTTCAATACGTTTTTGACCCTTATTTGAAAACACAAGCATTTCTACAATATGAACAAGAATGTCCTCTGCCTTCTAAAATTCTGCCTCTAGAGCAGTCTGAATGTATAATTTATACTGACAGATCAGCCCAAACTGCTACGGAGGTAAAACAAGCTTATAGTGCTGCGTGGGCGATCGTTAAAGGTCGATGGCGCAATGGTAAATTCCGACCTATGGTTACTAAAACGCAATGTCTAGAAGATTGTACCGCTCAGCGAGCTGAACTACAAGCATTCAAGATGGTGCTGGAAAATACTGATTGCGAATTCACCATACTCATAGTGTACGATTCGTATTATTGTGTTCAATCTTACAATGAATACTTGAAAAACTGGATTCAAAACGGTTACAAAGATGCAAAAGGTGGCACAGTCAAGCATAAGTTGCTTTGGGAACAAGTAGTTCAGTTATGACAAGAACTACAAAAGGCTCACGTGATACATGCACTGAGTCATCAACGTGATGGCGTTAACGTTGCAGGGAATTTATTGGCTGATGAAGCCGCGAAGGCAGCTGTGCAAACGGCTTCCGTAGCTACAATCACTCGTTCAAAAATTAAAATAGACAGCAAAATAATGCAAGTTGTCAATGCTTCAAGCAAACACAGTGGTAAAATATTACCAAAAGGCTTTCCACTCAAATACTCATACGTAACTGATACAAATAATGTTCCATTTGCTCGAATCCCTGGAGTGGGGGATAGAGTAATTCCAAACATGGAACATAGATTAGGACTAATCTTAGCAGCACATGAAGGGCTCACCTCTGCACACGCAGGTGTTTCCGCTTCAGTATCGTTATTAAAACAGAAATATTGGTGGCCACGCATGAGGAAACAGACCAGAAACTATGTTTTGGAATGTGAAATCTGCCAAAAGATGAAAGTGTCTACAGTGAAATGTCCTGCGCAGACGCCCCTGTTAATTTCAGATAAATCATTAGCTTGCATTTACCTGGATCACTGTAGTCCCTTACAGAGGGCTGGTAACTATAAATATATCATGGTTGCAGTGGATTCGTGCTTAAGATTCATTTGGATATGGCCTCAGCGCTCGGCTGACGCCCGAACTGTTATAAAAGATTTGTGAGTCTTTATCAGCACATACGCAGTCGGCACTCTACATTCTGACCAGGGTCCTGCGTTTAGCTCTCGAGCTTACAAGGAGGCCATGTTCAAATTTGGCGTTGCATTGCTGTACTCTAGTCTATTCCATCCTGAGGGAAATTTGGAAGTGGGGAGAAAAAAATGAGACATAAAGCAATCTATAACAGCTGGGGTATTAGGCTCGGGTGATGGGTGGGTCAAACATCTAATAAGTGTCCAACATAGTCTTAACAATCTACCAAGAAGTTCTCTAGGGGGTATCACTCCATATGAAATCCTTTTTGGACCAAGAATGATCATTTCAGATCTCGATTGTCAGACTTCAGTGGTAGAACAAAAACCCTTTGATATCAAAGATCGTTTGGCAAGACTTAAATGAAATAAGAAAATGCCAAAGTAACGTGTTCCTGAAGCCAACGACCACTGTGTGAAAAACCAACCGTCCCAGCAAGACCTGTCTGGATTTCAAAGATTGGGGATCTAGTCAGGGAAAAGATCGCAGACAAGAAGGAATTTGTGCCTTCTTACAGACAACCAGTACCTGTCCTAGCAATCCACTGACCAAGAACAGTATTACTGCCGCCCCTTGCTGGTAAAAAGGAGAACAGGTTTGTGTCCATCGACCTGGTAAAACCACATCATGTGGCCACTCATAAGCTGTAGGCCAAGTGGACTCCAAAAGATATAGCAGACACCCGAATATGGCTACTATCCCAGAGGTTCAAACTGAGAGACTCATCACCTTTGAAGAATCTGCAGTGCGAAAAGAAGGACTATGCAACAAAGCCATGGAACTTGTACCGCTTGAAACCCAAATAACAGTTTGTTAAGAAACGCCTGTCTACTATGAAATAGCAACTGACTATACAAATGTAACAAGTGATCAAGTGGTACCAGCGATTTCAACGAATCCTGATGCAATCCCTACAATTGACAGAACTGCCTCTGGCTATTTCATTAACGTTGATACATTTTCCGAGGATCCCAGTGAGCCTGAAATGACGCCAGTAAAAAGAACTTTCTTCTTATTAACTTTATTTCGACTTTTTTTGAGTCATAAAAGTACATTGTTAAAAATAGAGCAATTTGAATTAAACATCAGTATTTGATTTACAGTTGTGGCAATAAAAAACTAGAAGAGAGATAGAGTCCAGAAGACTCAAAAGCATTGATACAAGATAGCATTTAAAGCCCCGTTGTTAAAAATAATAAATTAGTATAAAAGACATTAAAAATCTATTAAACATTTATGTAGGGACCGATAAGAACAGGCACAACTTCAGGTGGAAATCCAAAGTGATCATAGTGTCTATACATCAATTTCTAGAAGTCGCCCTCTCTTTCTCCACATTTTCTGCAAAAACTTGGACATTGCAATAACAAATAGAGGTTTCGTGTCAGATTTTAAAATTCTTCGTGTGGCTGAATAATTCCTTATACCTAGGTTCCTACATACTTGTATGATCCATTTATTCCTAGCCTTCTCATAGGCCGTACAACAAAAAACCACATGGACCTCTGTTTCTTCTTCCGTGTGGCACCCAGGACAAAGATAGCAAGAATCGCCTGACCACTTGTTTATTAGTGCAAATAGCAGAAGGGTGCCATATCTAAATTGAAGATAAAACCTCCTTGTCAGCGTGGGACATACAGTATCCAGGGCTCGTTCAAAGGAGTAAGAAATTTTATAGTTCAAGAACACCCAGGTCAAGCTTGTATTAGAGTGAGCTTGGCTGAAGGACGACAAATTGTGCTCTTTCAGGATTTTGTATAAAAAATTTTTGAAGTAGTTGCGCATGCAGGACTTTTTCATTGTGTTGGGTGTACTTTCTCTTCTACTTTGGTTGACTCTTGTAATAAACTTTGGGAATGCTGATAAATGGAAGATATTTTAAAAAGTAAATACAGCAAGTAAGAACATCAACTTACTCCTCAAGCCACACAAATCATCTCATCGTGAACAAAGAGAGTTGTCATCAGTGAACATCACAACCGTTCCTATACCTGGTGGTATAGCTTGAAACAGAACTGATTATGAAATTTTTGGTCCAGCTGAGCTGTTGAAGATTCAACACCAGTTAAAGATTTCCTTGAATGACTTTGTTTCATCTAGTACCTTTTCTCATGAATGGGACTGCAAGACTGTTAATAATATGATGTCAGACTTAGAAATGTCTGCAAAGTTTACAAATCATGAATACTTAAAAGGTTCATCAGATCATGAGTAAATGTATTGTTATAATCACTATGGTCATAATTTCTTGCACAAATCTGGAAATCCTAGAAATGTACTTACTTATAACCAATGGGAACATTGTCCTACGCCACCAAACAGTAGCTCAAAAACATTTTATGGCAAATTTTCTTACTTTTCAGGTTTTAATGTTTCAAATCCAGAATGATTTTACTCAAAAAAATGTTAATAGGACAAGAATGAAAAGTATGTTGACAAATACCAAGCACATTTATTTTGCGGACTTTTATGCTCAGTGGTTAGGTTTCAACTTTTGGAAAGACAACATTGAGACAAAAACTGTCTGGGGCACAAAAGACTGGCAGGTGCAGGGATTAGAAGCCTTATTTAGAGCCTGCATCATCCCAGAGCAAATAATGTTTTTGAATGACACTGTCCAACAGACATCTTGTCTTGGGTTAGCCAAGATCAAGGAGTTAATCAAACCGTCTATACCTACACCTACACCTGACAGCAATACCACTTCAGTGGGGGTGGTCGACGTACATACTATTTTGCTTCACAACAGAACAGATCCAGATTTGAAAAAAATTGTTAATCTGGTCCACAGACACAAACAATTGTCAAGGTAGATTCCTGGATAAGACACAGGGTTCACATTCACTAGGCCAGATCCAAGATATGTTCAGAGACAGCATCCAAGAATAGTACTAACATACAGTGTAGAGAAACTGTGCCTTGGATGGCTACTCAAGTCTACACTAAAGGAAGTAAAACAACACTTATCTTTACTTAAAGATGGCGCTGACCTTAGGGACTTCTTACAAGGGCATACTAAACCGCGTCATAAACGTTGTATATACGCTGGTATCTATGCTCTTTATAATGAAGCATGGAAGATTACGCAAGCAGAGACTGCAGAACGAATGCGAGAAATTGATCGTATTAATTTAGAGATATCTCTCTCTGTAGTTGACAATGGGTTAACAACTCTGTTGTCCAGGATAAATTATTTGGACAGCATAGTATCCTCTGCCATAGACATAATGAAACAGGACTTGGTCATGTTGCAACATGGTCAGTCGCAACTGCTTTCTATAATGCTATTAGGCTGGACGCTACAAAACCTTCGTTCAGGCTATGTGCCTTGGCTTTTAATCAACACTACGCCACTGTTTTCAGAATTCAATCTCACTGATAAACAGATCAAACTGGCACAGAGGGGAGCAGACTATACGGTGCTGAGCAATGAAAAACTGGAAAGATTGCCATTTACAGTAGCTGAAAAGCCAGCCATTGAATGGATAATACACGGTACAATCACTCTGCCTGTTACAATTTTCCATTTTCAGTATTGCTTAAAACATATACCAGCAGGCCTATATGAAAGGTTGGGTAAAGAATACATGAAGACATCCTGGGAATTACCATACACACTCAGATGTTGGAGTGGGGGAAAGAAGTGTTTTTTAGTGGTAAAAATTGTGAAAAAGCACTAAGCGGCTCTCTCCTTTGTCAGGGTATTAATTTACACGGGGCCTGCAATGCTTCCTCTAACAATTTATCCTGCCACCTGCAAGGTTCACCAGCTGCAGTGATTGATCCAATTTTAAGGCAACTTTCAAATGGAAGTTACATTATGTTGAATGATGACAGCTGCTGTGGCATGTTGCCAGGTTTAGCCTATCTCGTAACTGTATCAGCCAGGGTCACTTGCTGTATGCAAGTATTATTTCCAAAAACCAAGACAGACCGGGAGTCGCCACTTTGGCCTTCACTGAACATCTCTTCTATACGAACTGATACTTTAAGCAGAATGAAAGCCATTCTTTAACAGAAAACTGTGCCATTGACCTTGGCCAAAGAGACCTATGATCTGCAAGCCGCATGGACTTCTGCAGAGATACACACCCTATTAACTACAAATTGCCCTGTACATTTCTCGGAAATGTTAGGTCGCATCTTAAACATGTCTGATACGAGTGGTATTGTACATGTATTTATTGTATTGTGGTCGACATGTTTCGAGCTTCCCCTAGCTCTTCCTCAGGACCACACAGGGACCAGCCCTGTGTTTGCCACTCCTAAATAAACCTTAATAAGAAAATAAATAGAGTTAAAGTGTAAGGGTGAACGCTGCTACTAATAAAGCATGCGTTTAAGATACATACGATTTCTAGTTCTCGTTATATACTTGTCAGCGTGCGTAATAACACATCATGGTCTGGTCTCCCTTTGAAACAATCTTCAAGAATGGGGACGCCGCGTCTGGTCACCTACTCGTCTTCCCCGCCGGACCACAGGCTGGTCCCTGTGTGGTCCTGAGGAAGAGCTAGGGAAATACTCTAAACATGTCGACCACACACTGAATCCCTTCCCATTTAGGATAGGTGCACAGTGTCAACCCTGTTTTTAACCATACCTACCTAGGAGCAGGAATAAAATTGTTTAGGCCCACTAGCACGGTATTTTTTATCACTGTACATCCACTCCAGCACACATTGCACCACACATAGTCTTCCACAAAATAGTGCTCCTATGTAACTTTGCAAGTCGTAGCATGCCCCAGTTCGTAGAGAGCTGGGATGGCCCCAATGATGAAGCATGCCACCATGGGAAAACCCTGATGGGTGAGGGGACTCAAGAAATACATTTTCATTTCTTCCAGGCTTTTTTCTGACCGTAGTGGGCTGAAACCACTGTCACAAGCTAGGTCTCATAACCCTATACTTCGGGTTTATTCCTGACGATATTTTGCTTGGACCAGTGACGGCTCATGCACTATGTTGTCCCCAGCGGCTGCCACTTCTGATGACGTCATTCATTGAGATCTCACAGACGCAAAATAATGACGGTAAGGTACGAGAGGAAAGCAGTACACAGGTACCATCCAATTCAAACATTGCTAATGCGACCAATGCTGACGGCGATGCTTCACATCTATGTGCGATTAATCTTCTTAACGAGGTAATCCAATTTTCACCTACAATGGTAGATGAATTCTTTACCGACACCTAGAAGATTTGATGTTTTCTCCAAACAATAACACTGACTTTTGATTTGGCACGCAGTGTTCTGAGAGACTCTGAATTCGACTTTTTTCAAAACAAAGTTTCTAACTTAGGAAGTCTATTTTTTCTATGATCAAGCTTTTGTTTTTCCAAATTTGCATTTGTTTCATTTTTTGGCACAAAGTAATCTGCTTAAAGTAGAACTATTCATAGAGAACTAGAATTCTTTGAAAAACTTCCAAGTGACAATATTTGACCTTGTCCACAATCAAACAGTTTATATAATCTGCCATGAAATGGTCTCGACTTTTTCTTCTGTATTTAAGAGCCAATTCATAAATGTATTATCGGGATTCATTCGGATAGCATTTTTAAATGTCATTTATATGCTTTGAATGAAACATTGCTTTAAATGCGTACAGCACAAATGCTCTTTTTGTGTACAACCAGTACCATTGCATTTTTATGTATTTTGGGTGGGTTTTAACACATCATGTTTAGATATGTTTTATGTGTTTAGAACTTAGTAATGTCGTACATAAGAAAGTGGAGTTGGTGTTGTGTGGCGTTTTAAGCTCTGCGTGTTTTTTCCCAATTCATGCCCTTATATAGGTACAATTCACATTGCCCTTATATAGGCATAGAAATCAAGCCCTTATTTAGGCATAGCCCATGCTACCCAAATACAGGCATGGCTACTTCCACCCATACCAAAGTCACAAACGTCACAAACAATTTCTTGGAAAACCAGCTTAAGCAGTTAGGGAACTTCCCCTTGCTTGAATATTGATTTGTCCAAGAACTCAGTTACTTTACAAAGAACAACTATTCCCTAGGGGTTCTTTCCTGACGTTCATATGCCCGACTTTACGTCAAACTAGGGCATTCCTAAACACCCTCAAGGTAAAAATATACCTTTACTTGTCCTAGCAAGATACGGTGGTTCAGGGCATTTCGAAGACCTACTTGCCCGACGCAGCTCGCTACAGCAAGTGCAGAAGGAAGCCGACTCTCCAGCTGACGCACTGATCAGGAAGCTGCCTTTCTCTTGCCAAGAATCCAGCTCCAGTGTTTCTGGCTCCCATTGTGGGGTGTTGGGAAATCGAGTCCAGAGACAGAGATACCAGACCTCCTTCATTCTAACAAGGTATGGAGCTGATTAGAACCTAGAGAAACCTTTGGTAGATTCTTGACAAAAAAACTAAACCCATGCTACACAATACTTACTTCTTCCCTCGTACTAGACTTAGGTTAGGTACACTGGGGTAGGCGTATTTTAGGAGCACCAGTTGAGTATTTTAGTCAATGTTCTTTATGTAAACCATACAATGCTCTTACAGTATTATTTTACAATACTATTCTCGCTGTACGGATTATACTTAGCAGTCTGCAGAACGTTTGTAGCAGTTCACTTCTCTTTCATGAGAAAGAAGACTGTTCAATAAACCTTTTTCAATGAAAACGCCCGTCTCTCTATTTCTCTGCAACTCTGTTGAAACGAAGCATGCATGATTGACTGAGTGAAATACTTATCTATTGTTTCAGCGACTCTGAGATATATATTTTTATTCTTGGGAAACAAAGTTGTCATGTTTATGCGTTTTTATCAGAAACCAATCCCTTCTTGTGTATTCTAGAAAGTTTCTAGTGACCTCTGAGTTAGTTGGCACACACACAATTACATTTTGTATATTCGATAGAGACCTAGTTGACCACAGTCCAACGTCAAATCTATAGGATATATTATTCCAATGCGCAGAGCCTATTGGAAATATAGGAACTACACTACATCCTCACCTTTACCTCAGACCAACACTGTGGAAGACCGTTGACTCATGGAGCCACTAACCGTCTTCAACACAAGCGTACATTGCGTAACTGTGTCCTGACTTCTAAATAGCAGTGACCCCAAGTCCATGAGTCAACCACAGCACCAGACTCCCTTCGATCAGTGAGACATATTGTCATATGGAAGGCTGGCGACACATGCTGCCACTAACTCTGTTCAACACAAGCCGATCCCACATGTGTAAGTTTGTCCTGAGTCCTGAATAGCAACGACCCCAACTTCTTTACAGCGACCACAGCACCAGACTCCTTCCGATTAGTGAGGATATTTGCCTATATTTGCATATGCAACAGCGGCGACACATGGTGCCACTAACTCTAACACAACCCGATCCCACATGCGTAACTGTCCTGAGTCCTGAATTGCACTGACCCCAAGTCCATGGCAGTGATCACAGCACCACACTCCCTTCGATCAGTGAGGCATATTTTGATATGCAAGGCCGACGACACGTAGTCCCACTAACCCTATTTAACTCAGTCCACCATAACACGTTTTGGCCATTGCTGGCCTTGATAACATGACAACGCTGGCTTACCTGATTGGCTCTTTTAAAGTGACAGTGCTCGATAAACCACTTCTAATAAAATAAATTACATTTGTATGATCACGTACTATAATTCCACATTTTATACTGACCAATACCTTGTTGATCATATAAAATACTGCTTGGCCCTTTTTCCAGTTCTGTTGTTTTCTTTCACCTTACACTAATGGTTTTGTTAAACTATTTGTGCAAACAAATCAAATCTACGCAGAGGATTGCTGTGGACGGCGAAGCTCGCCAGGCATTTTCTCCACAAAACAATTCCAAATAAAGCGATCACTCAGAGTTGTATTCCTCATCAGCAGATGGTTTATTCAGTTACGTGTTTCACTTTGCGAGCAATCTTGTTCACACACTGTACTCTGGGTACTGGCTGTCACACATAAAGAGTGAAAACATAAACATAGGACTACTGTGGGTAAATCCAACTACACGTAACAAAACTTTTATTGTTACACTTATTTACAATTGATTTATAATGCTATCAATCCATGATAATAAAAGTAAACTTGAAAATAAAAGTAAACTTGAAAATAAATAAATAAATGGCTATTGCTCGTTTCAACACAATTATAAGATTAGGAGATTGAGCCTGATCAGGTTGTTAATCACTGTTTCGAAATTATTTTCTATGGTTTTGTGTGTGTAAAATCTGGGCCTAAATATAACGTCCCTGTAACCTTTGTTTTTATTCAGTGCATTTCTAAGGTTTTTTAATATATTTCCTATCTATAATGTACCCGTAATCTTTGATTTTTTAGAGTATTTCTGAGGTTTTTTAAATTTAATTTACTGAATATAATATCCATAGAACCTTTAGTTTTTCAGTGAATTTCTACATTTTTAAAATCTTTATTTCCAAAGTTTAAAGCCCCAGTAACCGTTGTTTTTTCCAATGAATTTCTATGAATTTGTAATGGCATTTGTAACTATAATACCCATGTAATGTTTGGCTTTTTACTGAGTTTGTACAGTTTTTTAATCATATTTCCTAACTCTGGTATATGTCTTTATCCTTTGTTTTTTTGACTGAATTGGAACATTTTGTTTTTAAAAAAGGTATATTAATAAAACACACCAAACTATAACCTTAGTTTAACTTTAAATGATGTGATGGGTGGGTATATGAGTGGGTGTGTGAGTGGTTCTCTGAGTCTCTGAGTGGATGTATTAGTGACTGTATGGATGTGTGGATGTGGGTAAGGGTAAGTGAATGACTCTATGGGTGAGTGAGTGTGTGCATGGGTTAGTGAGTGCGTGTGTGATCGGTTTTGTGGGTATGGGACTGTCTGCATGGGTCTGTGTTTGGGTGTGTAAGATGACTGAAGGAAATGAAGAATTGACTTTTCCCCGTTATGGGACCTTTAGATTGGAAGTGTTGTATCGGTTGAAAACAATTATGGCTTCCTTGCGACCTTTACCCGGACCAACACAGTCTGAGGAGCAACATGCATGGACTAGGGCGGCACACAAAAAAAAGAGATATTAGCCAGGAAAGAGCGAAAAAGTTGATTAGGGCATTTCAAGATGCGAGATGGGATGCATTGGAGAAAAGGTGGACTGTAGAAACCATTGAAGGGGATAGGTTGTTCCCATTGATAGTCAAGGAAGGGAACACCCAGAAGAAGAGTTGTTTGGAAGATGATAGCAAAACAGATGACAGCTTGATAGAATGATTGCTATCAGAGAGACCATCTCCATACAACCCAGACTTGGAAGGAGGAAAATCCGCACCAACAGAGGGAATTAGAGAATCACAGGTTCCAGTTATTGCAGGAAAAGTTGGGAAACTCTCAACCGGAGGGATGCGAATGCAGATTCCAGTGAATACAGAAGTCAAGGGGGCCACAGATGCTAGGAGGTTGCCTGATGCCCTTACGGTACTGGTTACCATTGTCACATAGTGTCAATGTATGATCCAGATCAGGTGAGGAATGGAAATTCATCACAGTCAGTAGGTGAAGCAAGGACTAGCACTGGAGGGAATGGCACATTGAGCGGAATGGTTCACCTATCGAGATCTATGGAATAGAGCACACCACTGCCAGCCACAGAAGATTCTTCAAGGGGACAGATGGATATAAGGGTTGAGAGAGGCCAAAACCCTTTGCCAAGTTGAGATCAGATTTAAGGATGGGGGAACAGCCTGTGACGAATGTGAATGACAGGTTGACAGGAGATTGGGACTATGGAAGTGCAGAGAACAGTCCAGCCCTTAGAGATTCAGCTGAAGGGAATAGATGCAGAGAACAGGGCAGTGAAAGCGGAGAGCCGAGTGGTGCATCTAGTCCAGGTACCCTGAAAGTGGCTAAAAGGGCAAAGATGTTAGACGTAACGAGGTTGAAGGCAGAAGTGGATGAGATAATTGAAGGAAACTTGCATTTGGAGACAGTGGAGCTTTATGAACCGGACGAGTTGCTGTTTGTAGCAAAGGATGCGACTTGTAAGGCAAGGTCGGCACATGAGAAACTGGCTGACTTGGCAACAAAATACAAGGTGGATTTGTCCAAAACATAGATGTTACAGGGGAGCCACAGGTTGCAGTACAGTGATCAGGAACTGGAAGAGAAGAGGGTCATTTGGCTGAAGACACACATTCGAGAATTGGTCATAGGGATACACACATGGAGTACGCTTGACAAGTGGAAAGAAAGATGGTCCAAAAAGAAGAGTACCAAAAGGAGCATAGCAGAGATACCGCCTCCAGGAGGGGGAATGTTAGGAGTAGGGAATTACCCTTTGCGAGAGGTATCTAGGGGAGGGTATGTGCATGTGCCTTGGAGTAGAGGTGATTTAGCGGCATTCACATATGATTTCCCTAAGCTGAGGGAGAGGCCAGTTGAATGGTACAAACAGGTTGAACGTTTTGTTAAGATCGCAAAGGTGTTGTGGATTGATTTGAACACACTGTTCGATATTGTGGTTCCAAGTGATTTGTGGGCAGCTTGTAAAGTTGCAGTTGATTAGCTTACCTCTGAACCAGATGGAGATGCTGTCACAAATGGTCCTTCACCTTTTGTCATGAAGAAGTTTGAGCAAGTGATTACATGGCTGAAGTCCAAGATATCACCACAGGACATTGATTGGATCAAGATAGATAGAACAGTTCAGGAACCGAAGGAAACAGTGCATGAATACTATGAGAGGCTCTTGCAAGTCTTTAAACAGTAAAGTGTGCTGGATACTTTAGACCCCAAGGATATTGGACAGTTTATTTCCAAGTTCGTTTTGGGTCTGAGACCTGAGATTTGCCTCATGATCCAACAGCATTTAATCTGCTGGCAGAACAAGCCAGTGGATGAAATACTGCGATATGCCAGGTATTGCAGTGATGAGGTGGACTCAAAGCATAGAAAGCTTAAGGACAAGCTGATGCTAGTCCAGATGCAAGCGGCTGACAAGGGTATTCAGATGCAGCCGATTGGAGGGACACTAGAAAGAAGACAGGGAAACAGTCAGGGAGGAAAACAGAATGGTCACAATCAGGGAAAGGGAAATTCCGGGGACCCAAAAGTAAGAGTGGATGTGACGACATTGAAAAGGACCACTGCGTGTCATTTTTGTCACCAGGTTGGACGGTAGAAGTGCAAGTGTCCCTTGAACACAGCGAATCAGCTGCAGCAGGATATAGAAGTAGTATAGGTGCCTGAAGCTGTTAGTACTGTGTTGAGACCACAATCGATGAAAGGGGGACGGTGGATCCACAAGTACAAGTTCCCCAGCCACCGAGAATCCTGCATGGGACTCGGACATACCAGCAGATGCCTCTTTTTGATAGGGGTGATGAGTACAACTCAGACCCGTTGGCATGACTGTGCCTTAGGTGGGAGGAAGACTGCACTCTTGGGGCAGTCTTGGAGGTAGACTAGAGGGGACCAATTGTAGAAGCTGATGTTGACGGTCACCCTACCACCTTTCTGGTTGACACTGGTGCTACCCATTCTAACGTAAGATCTGCAGTAGTTCCCAACCTACCCCTCTCGGGACAATCAATCCAAGTCGTAGATGTAGCGAACAAGAACATTGAGGAAATAGAAATTTTACGTGGCCAATGTGTCCCCTGCATGTACCCACGTTCACCCATGCACTTTCCCTCTCAGGCCTGTAATAATAATGCCTCTGCATTTCCGTCCAACATTAGTATGTCAGTTACCAAGCCTTCCATGAAAGAAACGTTAATTCTGCACTGAGGCCTATGTTGCCAATGTATTTGCATGGTGCACGTTTAAAAAGTCGAGATGAACCCGTTTTGTGGCTCAGCCGAGCCATGACCCGAATTCAGGCTCCAAGCCTCCCAGACACTCTGAAAGCTGCAGTTTAGTTTAGCTATGTATCCCTGACCTCTCGCATACTTCCTGCTCAGCCGAGAGGGGACCAGTCCGGCCTGCCAAGACAGTATTTTGCTTACAGTTATCTGCTCTGCTCCACAGAAACACATTCCTGCTTAGTGAGGAAGGTAAACATAACCCGCCTGCAGAAGATAGGGCCTAGCCTTTCTGTCTCCATTTAAGTGATTTACAGAGCTCACCTCCATAGAAGGCCCATGGCCCCTCGCAATGCACGAAGAAATATATGCACACACTGGTATTTAGTGATGAGCAACCTTTGCTCGAGCGACCTTTATTTCAGATAATACATCCTCCAAACTCAAGATACCAGATAATACCAGAGGTGCAGGTCATCCTGACACTCAAGGCTTCTCTACTAGAACGAAAGTCAGCTCCCCCCAGCTTCCCCCAGTTACACGTCAATTCCACGTCATGACCAAGTGGCGCACACAAGTAGGGTAAAGGTTCCAGCTGACCACGCAGACCCCCTCCATGTATCCACCCACCTATGACACACCTATGACTCCTCAAGTGAATGCCCACGTGTACGCCTTCTTACACGCCCTTTTACACACCCATGTGCTCTTATCTCTCTTTTTCTTGCTCCGCCTGGAGCGCTCCGCCTTCTCTGTGCAAGTTAATGTATGTTTAACGTATAAATAATGTACTCTGTGAATAAAGTTCAGATGACGATCCTTCCTGAACCTTAGTGGTGATGGAACCCGATTCTCCCTTAACTCGAGTTACTGAAATAAAGCCCTTCTGAATCGGACACCACGGACTCTGCCTCTCATTATATGCATGACCTTTTGTTTAAGTATAGAAATTCCGACAGGGTAATAATTTTATTTACCACATAATCTGGCGCCCGAATAGGGACAAGTCCCTTTCCCCACGCGCCGGCGATGTAGGTCCAGCCCTTGCCCCCTTCTACAGTCATGACGGACTTCAAAGTGTTCACGACAGCGGGACTTCCTGCCTACTCCCTCAGGCCCACGGAGGAGACGGACTGCGACCAGGCATCCACACGAGGCGGTGAGGATTGCGGATCATCCCAACCAGAGCCCAAGTCGTGAGAGAGCAAGGTCCAAGGTATCCCGAGGCCCACCTGTTCCGAGGCGCATGCGCAGCAGCACCGCAGTCACGCAGTATCGAGTTTCCGAGGCCTTCAAGTTCTGCTTCCCGGTGAGTACCGTTATAAGACGGGTTCATTTATTTGAGCTCGGTAAAGAAGTGTCTGGTCCCACAGGCACGGTAAAGATGGGTCCCTTTCGGTGGGTCCGGTAAAGACGCGTCTCTTTATGAGACCGGTATGGTTGTGCTGTATTGCAGTGCATAAAGTTAATGATTTTCAAGTTCATGTTTTTCCCCATGTATCAGTCAAACTGTATCTGTTTTTAATGTTTTAGTGTTGTAGTGTGAATGGTTGTTTCAGTCAGTCTATTTTAGTGTATTGTGTTTTCATTACGTTCGTTCAAACATGCCACTGTTTTCGAAATTACGTCAGATAGGGACCAGGAAAGGGATACTCGAAGAGTCAGTTCCCGTCCCGCCTAGAGACACACCTGGTCATTTTATGTACCAGAAACACGGGCTAGATGCCATATTGTTTTTAGACTTATGGGTAGATTACACGAAGGATTTAGAGGAGAAGTACAGATGGCCTGCTTCAGGAACATGGGATTCTGAATGCATTATGAAAGTAGAGGAAGCGCTATGGAAAAGGAAAGTAAGACCGTCCCAGAAAGATGCCATTGAGTTATGGCGTAAAGAGGCGCATAGAAGAACAGAAAAAGAATTCCACCAAGCAGAGAGAAGTAAACAGGCAGCGGAAAAAGCTAAAGAAAAAGAACTGCAGGAGGAGGGGGAACGGGTCAAAGCAGAACAGGCTGATAGAGAAAGAAATGCCCTCGTTGCAGGTATTTATCCCGTCCTCTCAGAAGAACTAGCTAATGTGACCCCCTCAGAGAAAAACCGTAGGTCGCATACGCCACCACCAGTACCCTTTAGAGTACGTAGACAGAAGCCGACAGCCTCTGAAGCTTTTATTTCCACATATCTAGAAGAGCTCGCACCGGACTATGTAAATGCAGAATTCTCTCCGCCCCCACCACAGGATCAGCTTCTACAGCTTCAGCTTCCGCAGGCTTCTCTTCCGCCGGCCGTGAAAGACGATGTAGGGCAAGGGGCAGTGGGAGGGGGGCCACCGCCAACGCCACGAACACCGCCACCGCCACGAACACCGTTAGGGCTAGGGCCACCACGAATGCCACAAATGACATCAACACCATTTAAGTATGTAGGTTTAACGATCCCACGTTGTATATACGATCCAGTGCCAGGAGAGGGTGCAATGCTCGTGTATTCACTAAGATTAAGACATGCCGTTGATTATTTGATCACATTACCAGGCATGAAGGACCACCTAGATAAAATATACGATTTCATTAGAACTGGTAAGGGACCCGAGAGTATAGAAGATGCCATGGAACAAAGAAAGGTGGATGTTAAGAACATGATTTTACGTTTTTTGATTAACTGTCTGATCAGGGAACAAGATCAACCAGACAGAGAGGTAAAGAAAGTTTTGACGGATTGGAGTGACAACATAGCTGCCGGTAAGCATGATAGACAGGGACAGACAGAATGTATGTACAAGAAAATACGAAAGGCGATTATAGAAATACACAAGGAAGATTCTGACGGGCAGTATGAGTCATCAACGGAAGAGGTTGATCCAGAAACGGAGGAGAAGGATAAAATAAATTACCTAGGCAAGGCGCAACAGTTTGACAGGCCCAAGTGTCTCGACTACCGTAAACAGGGACATTCTATAAAAGAAAGATATTCCCTCGAGAATCTATTCCAAGCTACTGAAAAAGCACTGAAACGACGGGTAGAGTGCGAGATACCCCACACCCCACACGAACAGGAATTAGTCCGGTCAGCCGTCCAATGGGCGTCTAATTCTAACATATATAACAGTGATGTAGTGGCCCAGACCTTTTTGAGCCTCCCACCGAACCAACAGCGTTTGGCTGGTATTTACATGGTTCAACATTTGATCACGTTGTATGAGAGTCAATATTCTGATCCCGGTCCCTTGTATAAATTACTGGACGATATACTTCTAGAAAGGTGGACAGACCTAGGTACTGAATTAATTAATGTCATTCTGGACCAACGACATAAGTACTTGGGGCCTTATTTATGAAGGACTTGCGCCGCCGGTGCGTCACTTCTAACATGGGAAAAAGTGACGCATCGGCGGCGCAAGTCCTTCATAAATAAGGTCCTTGGCTTCTCTGACCACATGCATGATTCTCGCCCCACACCACGACAGAAAGAACTTACACATAGACAGACAGAACCCCCTACGAGAGGTACATCCCGTTAAAAATACAGCGGGTGAGCTTCAACGAGTATATGTTTACACACCCTTGACGAAATTATAAATACTGGAAATGAAAAAGATGCTGCCCTGCCATGATAAGGACCGGGGGGGTTTCACCGTGAATTAAAAGACATTCTCCGCATAGGGGGTTACATGTACGCTGACATTATTAAGTTATCGAAAGTACTGTTGCCTGCTGGTATTTACGAAAAGCTTAAAGAAAAAGACTGGGAGGTGGGAGAGAAAAAGTTAAGTTGGGCAGAATTGGAAGCAGAGGATAAAGCCAGGCTCCCTGGTGTTGGTCTTGGGGACAAAGCTAAAGCACTACCTGAACTCCTGATACAGGTTTTACCGAGACTATTGATTACTAAAAAGGAAGATTGGGAAGCTATTTCAGCCTGTAAACAGAAACAAGACGAGGACACAAGTGATTTTTATTCTAGATTCGAGAAATGTTTTTCTATTAATAGTGGCCTTAAGCCAAGTAGTGAATCATATCCACATCTTTTTGTGAGCAAATTAGTAGAGAATTCCTTACCCTCGATCAAGAATAGAGTACTGAAGGTTGAGAGTACCTGGCAAGCAAATAGCCCTTCCCAAATGTTGCAAATGTAACAATATCACCAGAACAGAATTAGAGAGGAACAGGATCATGAAAAGAGACGCATGAAAGATACGAAAATGAAAGTACTGGTTGCACAATCGGTACCAGCTAATGCGAATAAAAAGGGCACAACACCTGTTAAAGAGAACTGTAATTATTGCAAGCAACCAGGTCACTATGTAAATGAAAGTGCTGTCCTGAAACACAATATAGCTACAGGCAAGACAAAAGAACGACCGCATCCTCCTAGACAGAATAGCACCCCACAGAACATGCAACAGACAGTAGCCACTATTCCACCCCCACCACCAGCTGCCACACAACAAGCCACCCAGCAAATGTACCAGTACACACAGTCGGATTATCCAGAATACCCACAGTTCTCATGAAACAGCCTAGAGAGGGAAGTTGGCTTGCCCCTTATTGAGGTTCCTGTAGACCAAGAGGGTCCCTATGTACATAGTCGTGTATTGGGAAAAGACAGAAAATTTCTGATTGACACAGGGGCAAGCAGAACTACCATCAGCCATGACGAGGTTCCAGGGGCACCACTCTCAGGCTCACAGAATGTTTCCCTGGGATTTTCAGAAAAGCCTATTGTTAACGAAGTGTCGAAACCAGTTTCCCTAGGGGTCGGTCCATTGTCACGTACCACAGACTTGTTACTTACTAAGTCATGTCCAGAAAATATGCTTGGTATAAAGACATTGAAAGAACGAGGAGCAGTTATATGTTACAATCCAATTGGTCGCACACTGCTTGTCCTATCAGCGTGTTGCCCCAAAGCACCGTGGTCCATGTAGTCAGCATCAGCGGGTACGCCTCTGCCAGGGTCTTGAGCAAAAATTCAAAATCGCGTTGGCCATCCCTGGACACGTGTTTCGAGGTTGTTGCCTCTCGTCAGCAGGGAGTAGGAATGTATGAAGGGGTGCTGCATAGGCTGCCAAAAAATATCTTCAGATTCGGTACCACTCGTGGCACGCAAGTGCGTAACCCGGCTCGTCAGCCCCACCAGCTCCAAGGAGCTTGAATATAAGTTACAATCCAATTGGTCGCACACTGCTTGTCCTATCAGCGTGTTGCCCCAAAGCACCGTGGTCCATGTAGTCAGCATCAGCGGGTACGCCTCTGCCAGGGTCTTGAGCAAAAAATCAAAGTTGCGTTGGCCATCCCTGGACATGTCAAGTCAAGTCAAAAGATCTTTATTCGGAATTAAAAACATCCATAAAAGTACAGTCAAAATACAATCAAAGCAATCAAAAAACAATACAGTACAATAGTATGACATCTGAAAAACAAAATTTAAGACCGATGAATCAATATCAATTTCATTTTCGCATTTACATACAGATTGTCCCTCCTTGTTAAAAACAGCTTTATATACAATTAAAAGATGAGTTATAAAACAGAGTTAAAAAGAGAAAATGGATGAATAAAGCAGCATCGTTAATAAGTCCACATTAATAATGTGCAAAGCAGCAAAAATGTGCAAGAAAATTTAAAGTGCATAAAAGAGTGCAAATGTGCAAATCTTAAACATCAATATGTAAGGTGGCTCGTGATCTAACGGCAGCTTTAAGAAAGCAGCTCACCCTAAATATTACTTCGTCCGTTCCCAGTAATAAAAAAGACCTCAATGCTATTCTAAAACTAGTCAATTTCTGTTTTCTACAGTAGGGCATTAGGTAATAAGCGAAAAACTTTTTGTAAAAACCACAGAAGAACAAAAAGTGCGTAAGGCTCTGTTTCATGTTAGGGTTACATGGACAATTCAGGGTTTCAAGGTGTCTATTGTAACCCAAGGGGAAGTTTAGTAAATTTACTATACTTCCATCTCGAAAGCGAAACAATAAGCTCCTATTCCATCTGCCAAGATGCAAGCATAAATACCTGTGTGGAGGGCCTGGGTGTTTAATGTGAGGTTCAAAATGGCCCATGTATTTTATAACAGTGCATTTAGACAGGTTCTTCCTTTCTCACTCTTCTCTGTACAGAAGATATAGTGCCCTAAGAATAATAGTCTTGTGAGAGCGATTTATTAAATTGGGTGAAGTAAACAAAAAACCTTGTCCCTGGACACGTGTTTCGAGGTTGTTGCCTCTCGTCAGCAGGGAGTAGGAATGTATGAAGGGGTGCTGCATAGGCTGCCAAAAAATATCTTCAGGTTCGGTACCACTCGTGGCACGCAGGTGCGTAACCCGGCTTGTCAGCCCCACCAGCTCCAAGGAGCTTGAATATAAGTTACAATCCAATTGGTCGCACACTGCTTGTCCTATCAGCGAGTTGGCCCAAAGCACCGAGGTCCATGTAGTCAGCATCAGCGAGTACGCCTCTGCCAGGGTCTTGAGCAAAAAATCAAAGTCGCGTTGGCAATCCCTGGACACGTGTTTCGAGGTTGTTGCCTCTCGTCAGCAGGGAGTAGGAATGTATGAAGGGGTGCTGCATAGGCTGCCAAAAAATATCTTCAGGTTCGGTACCACTCGTGGCACGCAGGTGCCTAACCCGGCTCGTCAGCCCCACCAGCTCCAAGGAGCTTGAATATAAGTTACAATCCAATTGGTCGCACACTGCTTGTCCTATCAGCGTGTTGCCCCACAGCACCGTGGTCCATGTAGTCAGCATCAGCGGGTACGCCTCTGCCAGGGTCTTGAGCAAAAAATCTAAGTCGCGCTGGCCATCCCTGGACACGTGTTTCGAGGTTGTTGCCTCTCGTCAGCAGGGAGTAGGAATGTATGAAGGGGTGCTGCATAGGCTGCCAAAAAATATCTTCAGGTTCGGTACCACTCGTGGCACGCAGGTGCGTAACCCGGCTCGTCAGCCCCACCAGCTCCAAGGAGCTTGAATATAAGTTACAATCCAATTGGCCGCACACTGCTTGTCCTATCAGCGTGTTGCCCCAAAGCACCGTGGTCCATGTAGTCAGCATCAGCGGGTACGCCTCTGCCAGGGTCTTGAGCAAAAAATCAAAGTCGCGTTGGCCATCCCTGGACACGTGTTTTGAGGTTGTTGCCTCTCGTCAGCAGGGAGTAGGAATGTATGAAGGGGTGCTGCATAGGCTGTCAAAAAATATCTTCAGGTTCGGTACCACTCGTGGCACGCAGGTGCGTAACCCAGCTCGTCAGCCCCACCAGCTCCAAGGAGCTTGAATATAAGTTACAATCCAATTGGTCGCACACTGCTTGTCCTATCAGCGTGTTGCCCCAAAGCACTGTGGTCCATGTAGTCAGCATCAGAGGGTACGCCTTTGCCAGGGTCTTGAGCAAAAAATCAAAGTCGCGTTGGCCATCCCTGGACACGTGTTTCGAGGTTGTTGCCTCTCGTCAGCAGGGAGTAGGAATGTATGAAGGGGTGCTGCATAGGCTGCCAAAAAATATCTTCAGGTTCGGTACCACTCGTGGCACGCAGGTGCGTAACCCGGCTCGTCAGCCCCACCAGCTCCAAGGAGCTTGAATATAAGTTACAATCCAATTGGTCGCACACTGCTTGTCCTATCAGCGTGTCGCCCAAAAGCACCGTGGTCCATGTAGTCAGCATCAGCGGTACGCCTCTGCCAGGGTCTTGAGCAAAAAATCAAAGTCGCGTTGGCCATCCCTGGACACGTGTTTCGAGGTTGTTGCCTCTCGTCAGCAGGGAGTAGGAATGTATGAAGGGGTGCTGCATAGGCTGCCAAAAAATATCTTCAGGTTCGGTACCACTCGTGGCACGCAGGTGCGTAACCCGGCTCGTCAGCCCCACCAGCTCCAAGGAGCTTGAATATAAGTTACAATCCAATTGGTCGCACACTGCTTGTCCTGTCAGCGTGTTGCCCCAAAGCACCGTGGTCCATGTAGTCAGCATCAGCGGGTACGCCTCTGCCAGGGTCTTGAGCAAAAAATCAAAGTCGCGTTGGCCATCCCTGGACACGTGTTTCGAGGTTGTTGCCTCTCGTCAGCAGGGAGTAGGAATGTATGAAGGGGTGCTGCATAGGCTGCCAAAAAATATCTTCAGGTTCGGTGCTGACGAGAGGCAACAACCTCGAAACACGTGTCCAGGGATGGCCAACGCGACTTTGATTTTTTACTCAAGACCCTGGCAGAGGCGTACCCGCTGATGCTGACTACATGGACCACAGTGCTTTGGGGCAACACGCTGATAGGACAAGCAGTGTGCGACCAATTGGATTGTAACTTATATTCAAGCTCCTTGGAGCTGGTGGGGCTGATGAGCCGGGTTACGCACCTGCGTGCCACGAGTGGTACCGAACCTGAAGATATTTTTTGGCAGCCTATGCAGCACCCCTTCATACATTCCTACTCCCTGCTGACGAGAGGCAACAACCTCAAAACACGTGTCCAGGGATGGCAAACGCGACTTTGATTTTTTGCTCAAGACCCTGGCAGAGGCGTACCCGCTGATGCTGACTACATGGACCACGGTGCTTTGGGGCAACACGCTGATAGGACAAGCAGTGTGCGACCAATTGGATTGTAACTTATATTCAAGCTCCTTGGAGCTGGTGGGGCTGACGAGCCGGGTTACGCACCTGCGTGCCACGAGTGGTACCGAACCTGAAGATATTTTTTGGCAGCCTATGCAGCACCCCTTCATACATTCCTACTCCCTGCTGACGAGAGGCAACAACCTCAAAACACGTGTCCAGGGATGGCAAACGCGACTTTGATTTTTTGCTCAAGACCCTGGCAGAGGCGTACCCGCTGATGCTGACTACATGGACCACGGTGCTTTGGGGCAACACGCTGATAGGACAAGCAGTGTGCGACCAATTAGATTGTAACTTATATTCAAGCTCCTTGGAGCTGGTGGGGCTGACGAGCCGGGTTACGCACCTGCGTGCCACGAGTGGTACCGAACCTGAAGACATTTTTGGCAGCCTATGCAGCACCCCTTCATGCATTCCTACTCCCTGCTGACGAGAGGCAACAACCTCGATACACGTGTCCAGGGATGGCCTTTTACGCTTTTTGTCACTGAACGAGATGGAACAGCATTATCTGTCCTCACACAAGATCAAGCAGGAAAACACAAGCCTTGTGCTTATTTTTCTAGTACACTGGATCCAGTGGCCCAGGCTCTGCCTGCGTGCCTGAAATCAGTTGCAGCAACAGCCCTAGCTATACGACAGAGTGACTCCATAGGACACCCCCTGACAGTACAGGTTCCACATGCAGTAGAAGTTCTCTTGAACAGGACACAGACACAGCACTTGACTGTAGCGAGATTGACAGGATATGAACTGACGTTATTTCAGCCACACATAGAGATCAGACGATGCAATATTCTCAACCCTGCTACACTTTTGCCCTCCAGCACAGTAGACACTGCACCACATGACTGTGTGGAAGTAATTAATACAGTGACGAAACCAAGACAAGACCTGACAGACATTGCACTGCCAGACCCTGGCCTGACACTTTATGTAGATGGTTCATGTATGAGAACAAGCACAGGAGAGTTGGTGGCCGCATATGCCGTGACCACTGATACTGAAGTCATAGAGACACAAAGAATAGACACGCTGTTAGCACAAGCAGCAGAGCTCATCGCTCTGACACAAGCCTGCATAAGAGCCAAGAACTTGAAAGTGAACATATATACAGATTCACAGTATGCCTTCGGGGTTGTTCATGACTTCGGAGTATTATGTAGGGAGAGAGGTTTCCTGACCTCTCATGGGGCTAAAATTCAGCATGGTCCCCTTATTCAGGCTCTGTTAGAAGCAATACATTTGCCTACAGCCATAGCCATCCTGAAATGCAAAGCACACATGAAAGTTACAGACACCATTTCCCAGGGTAACGACCTGGCAGACCGAACAGCTAAACTTACAGCCCAGACACCAACAGACACGACAAAGACAGAGGTACCATTACTGACAAACAGCATGAAAGTCAGGGATCCTTCACAAGATGTACTTGACATACAGACACATGCCACTCCAGACGAAATAAAGAAATGGACTGAACAAGGAGGGGTCCAGACTAACCAAGGTTGGATGACTAAGGGCAAAGCTACATGGTTTCTCCCAGACTCTATGGTACAAGTCATCATAAACACAGCACATAGTCCAGCACACTTAGGAGAAAAGGCAATGCTAGACAGCTTACAGAATATCTGGTTTAACAAGCACCTGCGTGCAGCAGCGAAACAGAAAGTACGTACCTGTATGATTTGTTGCCAGTTCAATCCAGGCAAAGGCATTCAGGTGGAACAAGGTGGATTTCATCCTCCTGACCATCCTTTTGAAGTCCTCCAGATGGATTATATCCAGATGGACAGATGTAGAGGTTACAAGTATGTCCTAGTAGTTGTATGTGCACTATCTAGATGGACAGAAGCGTACCCAGTCCCAGATTATACTGCTGTGACCACCGCCAGGCAATTGGTACGAGAGTTTTTCCCACGGTATGGATTACCCCGTGTCGTGTACTCAGACAACAGTCAGCCATTTTCCTCTGAATTGATGAAACAAGTGTCCCTTCTGTTAGGATATCAATGGAAATTTCATTGTGTGCGACACCCAGAAGCTGCTGGACTCGTCGAGCGCCATAATCAGACACTTAAGACAAAATTAGCGAAAGTCTGTGCAGAAAAAGGCGTGGATTGGATGGTAGCCTGGCCAGTTGCCCTCTTTTACATGCGTATGGTAGCTCATTCCAGAACAGGCCTATCTCCTTACGAAGTGATTTTTGGTAGACCACCGAATATGTGGGGTACGCCTATCCCTAAGAAAATTACTGATGTTGACAGTAACATGCTGACAGATTACCTGGCTTCCTTGATGTCTGCACTACTCTCTTGTCGTTCACAGGTTGCCGCCGCCTTCCCCGACAACACCCAAGTCAAAGAGCATACCATCGTCCCTGGCGACCTAGTCTACATTCGGAACTTTGATCGATCAAGCCCCCTTGAGCCGCGCTGGAAAATACCGAAGTTAGTTCTGCTTACCATGAGGACTGCCGTCAAGGTCGAGGGACGCAAAGGCTGGATTCACGCCCAGCATTGTAAGAAATTCTTCGGAGATTCCGGAACTTTGATCAAGCCTAAAGACTGTCCCGATAATACTGACTCAAAGCCCCCTTTGCTAGAAAAGACTCCTCAACAGGAATATAGGTCCAAATTACGGTCTAGTAAGTCAGACAGCGTTTAATTGTTTAAGTCCACTAGGTGGTGAATCGGTTAGACAGGTTCCTGACATGTATAAGATCGTAGACCATAAGAGTAGAAAGAGAGAAATGAAAGAAAAATACTGCAAGATATTACGCAGTAGATGTATAGTAACTCTGATTTTTATGTTTCTTCTGAGCATCACTATAATATGTATCAGCTTGGCACTACATGTTTTCTTTCCTCATTATTGCCTCACATATACACTCTTCCTTTAATGACACTGTAGAGCACACATTCAGTGATCTGCCACCCCATGAACTGTCCTATCGACTAGCCCTGCGCAACAATACTTTTATTCGAATGTTGCACCATTCTCATCAGACCAGCAATGTAACAAATTGCTGGGTATGTGGCCGACTCCCACCTTATCAGAAAACGAAGGGAGTTCTGCCCCTTTTTCCTTTTCCGTTCTCACACAATGGTTCATGCGGAGCATGGTTTGCTTTAATGTCATCACTAGACAGAAAGTCCGCAGTTTCCCAGGGCGATTGGATATGGGGAGATTTGAATAAAGTAATGAATGAGGCATGTTTTCCAGACGAAGACGGTCTTCCCCAAAGGAAAGGGACCGATCTAGAAAATGAAGTGTACGAACAAGGAAATGCTTCCCTTAACTTTATGATTCTGAATGTCCAGTCCGAGAAAAATACAGGTCCACCGTTCATATCAGTCCTACCAGTAAAAGGTGAATTGTGCGTTAGAAAGAAAGGATCAGTACATTTAGGACACAGTGATTGTAATACTGTAGTCGAGTTCAATGATAAAGGAAAGTCTACTTTCAAAGCTTCCCGCCATTCCTATTTCATTTGCGGTCAGACAGCCTATGCACGTCTGCCCTTAGACTGGGGTGGGACATGTTATATAGCGTTCCTGCTGCCACCCGTCTTTCTAGCCCCATCCCATTATCATCGAGATTCACGACTAGTACATGTCAGACACAGGAGGGAGACCGATTCCCCAGTGATTTATCAGACTGAGACAACTTGGGAGCAATATACAGATTTCAATAAAGGATTCTTTTTCTTCATAGGTCCCGTCCAAAATAGCAAACTAATACGCAGGTTAACAAGAACTCTAGAAGCAGTAGTGAATGAGACTGCATCTGCTCTGGCGAACTTGACAGAGGAGCAGTCTGCCATGAGACTTGTTGTTCTTCAGAACCGCCTTGTTCTTGACGTCATCCTGGCAGATAGGGGCGGGGCTTGTAGAGTGATCGGCCCCAGTTGTTGCGTGTTTATTCCTAATAACGCGCCCTCCGTGTATGCAGCAATAACAAGGCTCCACAAGATAGCTCACGAGATACATCAGAACCCAGGCACATGGACTTGGTCCGGTTGGCTCTGGAGTGTAATATCAGCATGGGGATGGAAAGTGTTGTCGTTCCTAGGAATGATACTGCTTATGATATTCAGTTGCTGTCTCTGTCTGCAATGTGGCCCGGCGATTTGCGGCTTGTGTGCCACTGCCTGTATTCCCCATCCACGTATACAAAAGAAGAAAGATGAACAAATGATGCTGTATGATCAGATATGCGGTCTCATGAATATAGATGTGTCCTGAGGGGCACAGTAGGGGACAAGTCAAGTCAAGTCAAGTCAGAGAATTTATATAGCGCACTACATACCCAGAGGGTTCCAAGGCGCTTAGGGAGGGGAGGAGGATTACTTGTCAAATATCCACGTTTTAAGTTGCTTTCTAAATGCTAGGTGGTTCTGGGTAAGACGAAGGTAGGTGGGGAGTGAGTTCCATGTTTTAGCTGCCAGGTATGAGAAGGATCTGCCTCCCATGGTGGTCTTGTTGATGCGGGGTACAGTGGCGAGGGCTTGGCTGGAAGAACGTAGTTGGCGGGAGGGGGTGTAGAAGGACAGTCGTGAGTTGAGGCATTCTGGTCCGATGTCGTAGAGTGATTTGTGTGCGTGGGTTAGCAGTCGGAAAGTGATCCTCTTATTGACGGGTAGCCAGTGGAGGTCTTTCAGGTGGCCAGAGATGTGTTCGTTACGCGGGATGTCTAATATGATCCTGGCTGAGGCGTTTTGGATTCGTTGGAGTTTCTTCTGGAGTTTAGCGGTAGTACCTGCGTAGAGGGTGTTTCCGTAGTCCAGTCGGCTCGTGACCAGAGCATGGGTGACTGTTTTTCTGGTTTCGGTGGGGATCCAGCGAAATGTTTTTTTGAGCATGCGAAGAATGTTGAAGCAGGATGAGGATACGGCGTTGACTTGTCTGTTCATTGAGAGTGAAGAGTCCAGGATAACGCCTAGGTTCCGTGCGTGGTCTGTCGGGATGGGTGCTTTTCCAAGGGCTTCCGGCCACCAAGAGTCGTCCCATGCAGAGGGGGATGTACCTAAGATGAGGACTTCTGTTTTATCTGAGTTCAGTTTCAGACGGCTTTGTTTCATCCATTCGGCAACTTCTTTCATTCCTTCGTGTAGGTTTGTTTTGGCGGTGCTGGGGTCATTGGTGAGAGAAAGGATCAGTTGAGTGTCATCCGCGTAGGAGATGATGTTGAGGTTGTGTTGGCGAGCGATGGCCGCAAGGGGGCTCATGTATACGTTGAAGAGGGTGGGACTGAGTGAGGATACTTGTGGTACGCCACAGATGACTTCAGTGGCCTCGGACTTGAATGGTGGAAGGCGGACTCTCTGGGTTCTTCCGGTGAGGAACGAGGTGATCCATTCAAGTGCTTTTCCTTGTATTCCGATGTTTCTGAGGCGTTGTAAAAGGGTGCTGTGGCAGACTGTGTCGAAGGCTGCAGAGAGGTCGAGGAGGATGAGGGCGACTGTGTCTCCATTGTCCAGTAGAGTTCGAATGTCGTCTGTTGCTGCGATGAGGGCGGTCTCAGTGCTGTGTTTTGCTCGGAAGCCAGATTGTGAGGAGTCGAGGGATTTGTTGGCTTCGAGGAAAGCGGCGAGTTGGTTGTTGACAGCTTTCTCGATGACTTTGGCTGGGAAAGGAAGGAGCGATATGGGGCGGTAATTTTTGAGTTCGGTGGGGTCCGCTGTGGGTTTTTTCAGAAGGGCGGTGAGTTCAGCGTGTTTCCAGCTTTCCGGGAAGGTGGCGGAGTTGAAGGAGCAGTTGATGACGTCTCGGAGGTGCGGTGCTATGACGGAGTCTGCTTTGTTGAAGATGTGGTGAGGACATGGGTCTGTGGGGGATCCTGAGTGGATAGAGTTCATCAGGCGGATGGTGTCCTCAGTGGAGATTGGGTTCCAGTCGTTAAGAGTGTTCGAGGGGGGAGAATGTTCAGCATATGGTTGGGTGGGTTGGTCTCCGGGTTGGTTGCCGAAGCTGTTGTGGATGTCCGCAATTTTGTTGTGGAAGAATAAAGCCAGGGAGTCGCAGAGGGCTTGAGAAGGGGTGATGTCGTTGGAGTTGGCCGAGGGGTTGGTGAATTCCTTGACGATGTTGAAAAGTTCCTTGCTGTTGTGGGCGTTGTTGTCTAGTCGATCCTTGAATGCTGTTTTCTTGGCCTTTCGGATTAGTTGGTGGTGTGTGCGGGTGGCGTTTTTGAAGGCGTCCTTGGTGCTAGTGGTTGGGTCTTTTTTCCAGGCCTTTTCAAGGGAGCGGCAGAGTTTCTTGGACTTCTTAAGATCATCGTTGAACCATGAGGCCTTCTTGCTGCCAGGTTTGCGTTGACGTTTTTTCAGTGGTGCTAGGATGTCGGCGGTGTTGGATAACCATAGGGTGAAGTTGGCGGCGGCTTGGTCTGGGTTAGAAGAGTGGGCTGGGGTGTTTAGAAGGAGCGATGAGGAGATCTGGTCGATAGTGATTTTGTTCCAGTTTCTTTGCAGAGTTTGTTGGAGGTGGTTGGTGGGTTTCGGCTTGTTGTAGGTGAAGTGAACGCAGCTGTGGTCAGTCCAGAGGAGATCTGTAGTGTGGCTGAAGGAGACATGATTGCTGGAGGTGAAGATGGGGTCGAGTGTGTGACCTGCGATGTGGGTGGGGGAAGTGACCAGTTGTTTAAGTCCAAGGTTGGCGAGGTTGTCCACGAGGGTGGTGGTGTTGCGGTCGTTGTTCTTTTCAATGTGAAAGTTGAGGTCTCCCAGAAGGATGTAATCTTTGGAAGGGAGCGCGTGTGGAGTGATGAAGTCCGTGATGTCTTCACTGAATTTTGCACGGGGTCCTGGTGGTCTGTAAAGGAGGGTGCCTCTGAGTGTGGTCTTGGGGTCGATGTGGATCTGGAAGGGAAGGTGTTCGGAGTTGGCGAGGTTGACGTCAGAGCTGGTTGAGATGTGGATTGATTTTTTATGGACGATAGCGATTCCTCCTCCTGTGTGGCCGGTACGGTCCTTGCGTGTGATCTTATAGTCTTCCGGGATGGCAATGGTGATGTCTGGGGCGGAGGAAGCGTTCATCCATGTTTCTGTAAGGAAGGCGATGTCTGGAGAGATGGTGTCTAGTAAATTCCAGAGGTCAATGGCATGCCTGTGGACCGAGCGGGTGTTGAGCAGGATGCATTGTAGGTGGTTGGGGTCGGGAATCTGTGGTGTGGTTGTAGCGGAAATGTTGTCGGTGCCGATGAATCTGCAGGAGTAGCAAGAGAAAGGTCCATGGGTGTGTCCAGGAGCGGCTTGGACGCAGTTGGGGGCGCGACCGGGGTTTAGAGCTAGGAGGGTGGCGGCATCGTAGGTAATGCGGGAGGGCAGGGCAGCGCGAGGGGCAGGGGGTATGGCGCTGGGCGCGATCCAGGCGCGGACGGGCGTAGACGGGCTTACCTTTGGCGCACCTTCGGCGCGGGTTGGGCGCGGTCGCTGCGCGTGAACGCTGCGCGCGGGGAGAACTGTCATATATGGATGGTGGAGGGGGAGGGGCAAGGTCGGCTCAGCTGGGAGGCGGGGCGGTCTCCAGAGGGCGATCACAACAAACAAAATGGCAGCGGAGGGGTCAGCAGAGCGGTAATGAGGAGGTAATGAGGAAATAGAAATTTTACGTGGCTGATGCTAGTCCAGATGCAAGCGGCTGACAAGGGTATTCAGATGCAGCCGATTGGAGGGACACTAGAAAGAAGACAGGGAAACAGTCAGGGAGGAAAACAGAATGGTCACAATCAGGGAAAGGGAAATTCCGGGGACCCAAAAGTAAGAGTGGATGTGACGACATTGAAAAGGACCACTGCGTGTCATTTTTGTCACCAGGTTGGACGGTAGAAGTGCAAGTGTCCCTTGAACACAGCGAATCAGCTGCAGCAGGATATAGAAGTAGTATAGGTGCCTGAAGCTGTTAGTACTGTGTTGAGACCACAATCGATGAAAGGGGGACGGTGGATCCACAAGTACAAGTTCCCCAGCCACCGAGAATCCTGCATGGGACTCGGACATACCAGCAGATGCCTCTTTTTGATAGGGGTGATGAGTACAACTCAGACCCGTTGGCATGACTGTGCCTTAGGTGGGAGGAAGACTGCACTCTTGGGGCAGTCTTGGAGGTAGACTAGAGGGGACCAATTGTAGAAGCTGATGTTGACGGTCACCCTACCACCTTTCTGGTTGACACTGGTGCTACCCATTCTAACGTAAGATCTGCAGTAGTTCCCAACCTACCCCTCTCGGGACAATCAATCCAAGTCGTAGACGTAGCGAACAAGAACATTGAGGAAATAGAAATTTTACGTGGCCAATGTGTCCCCTGCATGTACCCACGTTCACCCATGCACTTTCCCTCTCAGGCCTGTAATAATAATGCCTCTGCATTTCCGTCCAACATTAGTATGTCAGTTACCAAGCCTTCCATGAAAGAAACGTTAATTCTGCACTGAGGCCTATGTTGCCAATGTATTTGCATGGTGCACGTTTAAAAAGTCGAGATGAACCCGTTTTGTGGCTCAGCCGAGCCAGGACCTGAATTCAGGCTCCAAGCCTCCAAGACACTCTGAAAGCTGCAGTTTAGTTTAGCTATGTATCCCTGACCTCTCGCATACATCCTGCTCAGCCGAGAGGGGCCCAGTCCGGCCTGCCAAGACAGTATTTTGCTAACAGTTATCTGCTCTGCTCCACAGAAACACATTCCTGATTAGTGAAGAAGGTAAACATAACCAGCAGAAGATAGGGCCTAGCCTTTCTGTCTCCATTTAAGTGATTTACAGAGCTTGCATCCATAGAAGGCCCATGGCCCCTCGCAATGCACGAAGAAATATATGCAAACACTGGCATTTAGTGATGAGCAACCTTTGCTCGAGCGACCTTTATTTCAGATAATACATCCTCCAAACTCAAGATATCAGATAATACCAGACGTGCAGGTCGTCCTGACACTCAAGGCTTCTCTACTAGAACGAAAGTCAGCTCCCCCCAGCTTCCCCCAGTTACACGTCAATTCCACGTCATGACCAAGTGGCGCACACAAGTAGGGTAAAGGTTCCAGCTGACCATGCAGACCCCCTCCATGTATCCACCCACCTATGACACACCTATGACTCCTCAAGTGAACGCCCACGTGTACGCCTTCTTACACGCCCTTTAACACACCCATGTGCTGTTATCTCTCTTTCTCTTGCTCTGCCTGGAGCGCTCCGCCTTCTCTATGCAAGTTAATGTATGTTTAACGTATAAATAATGTACTCTGTGAATAAAGTTCAGATGACGATCCTTCCTGAACCTTAGTGGTGATGGAACCCGATTCTCCCTTAACTCGAGTTACTGAAATAAAGCCCTTCTGAATCGGACACCACGGACTCTGCCTCTCATTATATGCATGACCTTTTGTTTAAGTATAGAAATTCCGACAGGGTAATAATTTTATTTACCACAACATGACAAATCCATTGACAGAGTCGATTCCTGTGAGAATAGGAACATTCTGAGATAGACTCTGTTGCGCCTAGCCACGCCCAGCCTTGCCTTCCCGGAGGAGCAGACAGGAGACGCAGGAGACGCAGCCTGTAGAATCGAGTAGGATCGTAGGAGCCGCGGAATAACGCGAAAGTACGAACACACAGAGCGGCACGGAGTAGAGTCACTGCAAGCCGTTCGGCAGGTTACCGGCCGCCGGGAGCCCAAATACTGCAAGGAAGCGTGCCGGTCAAAGGGGGAAATAATATCAGAGACGCGGACGCTGGGCGTCCAAAATACCCCCGGAACCATTTTTCAGCCTTCCCCCACGCTGCAACCATCAGCCACGTGAAAAAAGCAGCGTGAGCGCTACAAAGTCACTGGCAGGACTATTAAAGATATACCAGAGGCACGCCGGTCAGTGGTTCAGCAGCGGCGGAGGGGGGGGCCCTGCCCAGACCCCGGATGGTATAAATTGAACCTCTGATAGCAGGACTGCACCCAGTTAGTACCCAGGGCACCTGAGGTGCAAGGAGCCTAGGAGAAAAGGTGCAACAGCAGGAGAAATACCCCGGAGAGGAAAACAAGAGCGGCAAGGCAGGCTGGCAGACATAAGGCACAACAGAGGTAAGTGTTAGAATTGTGTATACCTAAGAGTCATACTTGAACAGAACTGCGAAATCATTTTTTAGCAGCATCACAGTAAAAGACATTACAGCCCCATAAGATGGCACCGAAAAAAGGGCAAAAAGTGCGCAAAGATGATAGCTTAGGGAAAAGTAAAGTAATGGAGGACTCAATTTCACTGGAAGAGACCCAGGAAAGCCAGACCTCTGCTATGGACAACAGCAAGGGGCGACGTAAGAAAAGGAAAGTAAAAAGGGCAACCAAAAATGTACCGGGAGCCAAGAGGGACTGCACTAAAATAATCACTAAACAGAAAGATAATCTGGCAGCCTCCAGCTCCATAAAAGACTTTGTTGGGAAACACTACAAATCTATAGAGCCAATAAACTTGGAACAAGCAGAAGACGAGGAACTAAATGGCGTGAAGGACAGAGAAGAGACGGGGCAGAAGAGGTGAACCAAAGAAGGAAAGAAGTGGGAGAACTTCCCGATGAACAATCTATAGATATAGAGGAAGGAGGGGAGGACGCAATATTAATAAACCTTACCCTTCTGAGCCAAAACCTTCAAATAGCAGCGCCTCGGCTCTCTTCATCTCCAAGAATGTTCTCGCTGCAACCTACTGAAATAGAAATTCAAAAGGGAAATGAAACTCAGAGTCCGAGTTTGGTCTGGAGAGACGCAAGAGATCAACAACGGCAGGAAGTGAATCCCCAAAAAAACCACTCAGAGCAGGACATTGGAAGAACGGAAAGTCAAGCAAATCCAGAAATAAACAATCCACAGGACTCGTTCCTTTCTGTAACCCCCACATCTTCCCTGTTGGAACTAATACTGATGCTACAGAAGACACTCCAAGGAATTCTAGAAGTATCATTATCAAATAATGGAGTGTTGAAAGCACAGAAACTGTTCCTAAAAAAGATTGGCGAAGAATTGGTGGGGATTAAGAGCCGACTGCCAAATATGACAGTCACTCCACAGCCTATAGAAGAAAATATAGAGAGTGACCCCGCAGATGCAGTTGTGGCAAATTCAGTAGTCATACCCCAACCAATAGAACAAAGTATAGCAAATGAAGTGGCAGAGGCATCAAATAATGTATACATCTCTAGACACCCAATGCTGATAAAAAGGCGAGGAATGTATGCAGTAGCGCCCACTAGAAAGAGGGATGGTAGGAAGCGGGCCCTGCCCCATTCGACAAAAAGACAAGGGAAGAGTCCAGAGGGGGAATCACAGCCAGGCTTAAATGCATTAGCACCAATTTATGTACCGATTAAACCCCCGCAATCAGTATCTAAAATAACAACGACCCCGCTAGTATATAGGAAAAATGGGAGAAGTAAGGGACTGAAGGATAAACCTCCAACAACTTATACTAAAAAACAGAAAGTAAGGATAGCTCCAGGACAACCCAAAAGTGGCCAAAGAGTAGTTAGCCCACACTCACGAGAATTATTAGAAGTGGAAAGCCATGGGCCACCACCAGGGAGAATAAAGTGTAGACAGTTAAATTATGAAACGCCCAGGAAAATATTAGAGGAGGACAAGAACAAGTGGGTATACTTGGAAGAACTACAAGCTGTGAAAAAGGGAAATGCGGTTAGAAATACGAATCCCTTAAATAGGGCACAGATTCTGACCGCTTTCGCCAAGTGCAGCAGCCTGAGGGAGATCAGTACAAGGGATCTAAGCCAAGTTGGCTTCGAAGAAAATAGAAACGGCAAAGAAATAACTAAAGTGTCACTGCACTCAGACCTGGTAAAAACGGCAATCTTAAAAGCCACCAGTGAGATAAACCAAATGGGTATAAGGGTAATACCAGAGAGGGAAGTGAAAGGCCCTCCGGGCAGTACCTTTCTAAAATACCACGCAGGTCTGGGGAGGAGACAAGTAAAGTTATGTAGAGAAAATCCAGAAAATCGGAGCCGTATGAATATAGTGATAAACAATGAAGGAAATGATACCACATGGGACAACTGGTCTTTAAGTAGTAGTAATGTGGGAGATCTAAACGAGTATTATACGGAGGAAGGGGTAGAAGATGGAGGCCTAAGTGAGGTAGAATAGGATGGGGGGGTGCCGCAATGTCTAAGTCTCCTAACATGGAATATAAATGGCTTAGGCAATGAACTAAAGTGCGAAAACATCAAAGAAGTAGTAAATAAAGTGGAAATTGCCTGCCTACAAGAGACTTGGACATGCGACGAAACCCCAATCATCGAGGGTTATCTACAATTAAATTGCCCAGCCACGAGAAAAAGATTTGGTCGTCCGTCTGGGGGTCTAATGATACTAGTCTCAACAAATGTATTGAGAGAAGTAACTTCACTTAAAACGAAATGTAAATGGATCCTAGCTTGTAGACTAGAACTGTTGACCTTGGAAATGAATTACAAAATGTTGACTGTGATGAATGTATATATGCAGTGGGATAACACAGTAGAGTATGAGAGGGAGATGGGATATTTTAAGGAGGATATGGATCTATTTTTAGAAATATATGCTTCAGATACATTGATAATTATGGGAGACTTTAATCATAAGCTAAATCCAAAGAAGGTTGATCTTTGGAATAGAGAACTGTTAGAAGAGTATGGAATAAACCACGCCAGTTTCCCTGCAGGTGAACCCACGAAAAAGGAATCAGAACTAATACATCTCCTAGGCGGTAGGGGTCTCCAATGTCTGAATGGCAGAATGAAGACAGACTGTCCAGCAGGGAAGACCTTTAAAATAGGCCTACAGAACTGCCCAATTGATTATATGTTTATGCCAGCCTGGAATTTCCATCTAGTACGGGATTTTAAAATAGAACAAAAAGAACTGAGTGACCATTATGCCTTGCTCCTAAGGATATCTGGGGGAAATAAGATGTCTAGAAGCAAAGTGATCCCACAGGAGGTCGAGTACCCTAAACGGGTAACGACACGACTTACTGAGGAATACCAAGAAAAACTGAAGGCAATGCAAGCAAAGGTGAAACTAGGACATTTGGAAGGTAAAAACCTGGAATGGTATATAGAGAAGTTAGATCAAGTAGTCCAGTGTCTAAAAATAGAATTAAAAAAGGACAAAAAGAACAACCCAAAACCCCCGGTCAGCCGAGTGAAATGGTTCTCGGCTGAGTGTCAATCTAAAAAAAGGGAGATACGAGCAGCACAAAGAAGACAAAAAAAGAACTTCACCTTGGAGAGACAGAAACGTATAAACAAGCTGAAAGCAGTATTTAGAAAAATAGTAAGTGATGCAAAGAGGTCATATAAAGAAAAATGCTGGCTAAACTTGCTAGAAGCAACTGAGGAAAAAAACTTAAGGAAATTCTGGAAAATTGTAAAGGCAGCCTCTGGTCCGATAGACGGAGAAATGAAATGTGTGGTCAGTGAGGCAGCCTGGGAGGAGTACATAAAGGAATTGTATGGGGTACGAACTCCCCAAAACCATGTAGAGCCCCAAAAATGGCATGAAATATCTGAAGACCTCAAATCCGAGTTTAACGAGAAGCAAGTAGAACAGGTAATAAGAGAGCTTAAGTTAACTCGAGCGGCAGGTCCAGACAACCTGCCCGCAATAATAATAAAGTCAGAAGTAAAGTGGTGGGCAAAATTCTTTGCCCAGATGTTCCATATAATATTAACAGAGGGTAAAATGCCACCCAACTGGAAAGGCGCAGTAATTCGACCAATCCACAAGAAAGGGAGCATGGAGGCACCACAAAACTACAGACTGATTAACCTCCTAGATATAGGAGAGAAGGTTTTCTCAAAAATTGTGCTAAATAAACTTAACGCATGGGCCAAGGAGTTCCAAATCATACCAATAGAACAAGGTGGATTCAGGGAGGGGCACTCGACAATAGACCATGGAGTCGCACTGTGGGCAATGGCAAAGAAGTCAACGGAACAAAACGGCAAATTATGCTGTTGTTTCGTTGACTTCCGAGCCGCCTTCGACTCAGTAGATCGGGACTGCCTATGGGAAACACTAACGAAGGTAAAAATTCCCAAAGATCTCCTAACTATAATAAAGGAATTACATCAAGGAAACTGGGCTCAAGTAATTAGGGATACCGTGGGAACATTGACACAAAAAATACCCATCGATAATGGCCTAAGACAGGGTTGCGTTCTGGCACCACAGTTGTTCTCCATATTTCTGTCAGATCTACCGGCCCACCTAGAGGTAGAAGGTAGTGCAAGCCCAAGAATGGACGGAAAAAAGGTGCCCTGCCTACTTTATGCAGATGACCTGGTAATAGTAGACCAGACCGAGATAGGCCTCCAAAGAAAGCTGAACGCATTTAAGGCATACTGTGTGAGAAAATTCCTGACAGTAAACTTAGAGAAAACAAAAACCTTATGCTTTGGGAAAAAGACAAGTAAGTTCACCTGGTACCTAGGGGATCTTAAACTGGAGACGGTAAAAGAATATCGTTACCTAGGTATATGGTTCGATAAATTATTAAATTGGCGAACTCATTTGGAAGCACAAAGAGCAAAAGCTCATACATCAATTTGTGGTCTAAAAATGTTTAACCGGGACTACGGTGATATGTCGCACCGCCCACTTTTGAAAGTCTATAACGCAATGTTACCCGCACAGGTCTTATACGGAGCAGAAATCCTTTATTTGAGCGGTAAGGGAGCCTGGGACCTGACAGAAGGGAAATGCCTCAAAAATCTCTTATCTTTACCACAATCAGCCATGGTCCAAGCCATAAGAATAGAGATAGGCACAATCTCTTGGGAGGTACAAATACAATCTGCGTTAATTAGACTCTGGAAACGTCTGGAAGAGACAGAAGGTCAAAAAATAGCACAATGGTGCAGGAAGGAAATCCAAAACAGCGACCTAAAATGGGCAAAAATGTGTAGAGAAAAAATGACACAGATCTGCAAAAGGTTAAAGGTGGAGGTAAACCAGGATACGTACCAACTAGTCTGTTCAAAGAGTGAGCTGAAATTGAATGGTAAGGAAGTCTCGAGGAAGACTGACATGGCCTACCTGGTAAAGAAAAAATCAGTAGAATTCATGCTGAACGCTTGGCCAAATGAGAATGGGTTTCCCTACCTTGACATCTTACCAAACCGCTGCTATAGGCAGGAGATATTAAGGTTGCGGATTGGGACCAATCCCTGGTTAATAAACAAAAACTTAAAATCAACAATGTTAGACCATAAAGGATGCTGCAGGTGTAACCTGGGCTCCAAAGGCAACCTTGTACATATTCTTCTTGACTGCCTAATCTTATTAGAACAGCGGAAACTATGGCTGCGCCCAATATTTTTAAAACACAATATAAGAACAAGGGCGCAGGCGGCTATCCTCTTAACTGAAATGCCCACAATCGATGTTGCAATTGCCATAGGTAAATACATAAAGGAGGTACAGAGCCTAGTAAGAGGACAGGAGTAATCAGTAGGATGTTATGTTTCTCAAATAATGAAATATATACTTGATGTAAAGAAATGAGACTATTTTAAAGGAGATAATTTATTTTATCTTTTTAAATTTATATGGATGTTATGAAATGTATGAGGGTGGGTAAGAGTCTTTAATCAATACTGGAGCATTTGTTTAATGATTTTATCAATATTTATGTGGATATTTTAAACTCATAGCATTGTTTTTTACATTTGTTTAAAGATTATGATCTTAATAAACATAACCTTTGACTGACTGACTGACTGAGATAGACATCAATTTGTGGTATGCGATTCAATCCCAGTGTGTCTGCTAGGTAGAAATATTTTGTGTAAGCTTAACTGCACTATCTACTGCACCCCCAAGGGAGTGGAATTGCAGACTAATGATGATGATGCCACCTTTAAGGTTGCCAATCAGCATTTGTGTGTGGAAATGTACCCCGTGGTGACAGTGGGAGAGCTTCCACTTGATCTAAGAGATTCAGTCTTGCAAAAGGTGTGGGACTTCACCAGGCCCGTTTCTAGGTGCTGTGCCGCCCTAGGCGAGAATTGAAAAATGCCGCCCCCCCCCCTCCCTTTTTCTACCATCACTCTCTCCCCCGTCATCCAGGCTAGAAGAATAAATGCATTAGATATAAAATAACTTGTATTAACTTTGCAAACATGTGTACACATTTTTATACTGTAACCACTGTAAGAAGTGCAGTCAGAGCTTACAACATTTACTTAGAGCACTCACCCTAAAAATAAAGGCTTTCAATTAAGGAACCATAAATACAAGTTTGAACAATATGAACATATGGACAACAAATTACCTTAACTGCAGGCAGAGGCAGTGCCCTTCCCTGATCCATAATGTGGTACTGCAAACTGGCAGCAAAAGGGTTTGTACAGCAGGGGGTTGGGCCTCCTTGTCCCAAGGACAAAACACACATGAAAACTTGTTGCCCTTGACCCCAAACAATATGACCTGGCTGTCTGGCTAAAGGAACTCCACATCCCTGATTGTATTTCGTTTTTACATTTCTCTCTTCTAGCTTCAATGGTGTTTTGGGTTCTTTCTCTTAATCCAACGATACCTTCCTTGCCTTTAATTTAGCAAAGTCTTTAAGAAGATCTCTAATGTCAAGCTGGAAAGCCATGTCTTTTTCTACTGAAATTGTGGCTAGTCCCACAAGTCTCTCTTGGCTCATGGAACTGCGCAGATACGTTTTTATTAATTTGAGTTTTGAGAAACTCCTCTCCGCCCTTGCCACTGATATTGGTAAAGTCAAAAGGATACGAAGAGCTACGAACAAATTAGGGAAACCATTTTCTAATTTGTTTTGGCACAGATAGTTCAGCACATTTTCGGGATTCACATTTGTTTGTATTTGATGACTTAATCCTGAAAGTTCAGAGCAGAGAGCTGCTGCATCAATGTCCTTTTGAAAAGATGGGGTTTCTCAAGGTCTAGGCTGTGTTAGAGCGGTTTCCAATTGGATACACAAATCCATGAGTTCTTTGGAAGTTTTCATCTTGAGGTCACTCATATTGTATAGAAAACCAAATAATCTTGCAATTTCATTTAACTGTGTGAATCGCTCTTTTAAAGAACTAATTGCAGTGTCCAATATTGCAAAATAGTAATTTACTCTGAATTTCTCTTTGGGGTCAGCAATGGGTTCATCTTCTGATTCGTAAGCGAACAATTTCCTTTTCCTCCTTCTTTTCTCTGGCTGAAAAATTGGCTCAACATTGATTTCTTCAGCTACCTCTCGAGCATCAACCAAAACTCTCTCAAATTCCATGTCACTCCTCATGTTTTTTAAAAACTCCTCTGTACTTTTAAGCTCATTTACTGTTTTCTCAAGAGTAAAGTGCTACTCCTGCATCAGTTTACTGGTGAAATTGATTTGAAATAATATACGGTGCCATGTTACAACTGCAACAACAAACTTAAATGAAGAGATACTGTTTAGAAGACCTTCAGCTTCAACCTTAGTCATGGTACCAGAAGAGCCTTTGAAAGTTGAATCTTCAGTAATTTCAAACAACGCATCATATACATGCGGTAACTGGTACCTAATGGGAGTTAAGGCATCGATCCTGCTTGACCACCGAGTATCACTCAGAGGTTTTATAGTCAAAGATGGTATATGACGTTTCAGTATATCGCATCGACGTGTTGACGCAGCAAAGAATACATACAATCGTTGTATAACATCAAAAAAGGCTGTTGCTTCAGTGCAACACGAAGCAGCGTCATTTACCACAAGGTTCAGTGTGTGGGAACTGCAGGGGACATAGAAGGCACACGGGTTAATATCCAGAATTTTCTTCTGCAGACCTATTTCCTTGCCTTTCATATTGCTCCCGTTATCATAACCCTGACCTCGTAGGTCTTCAATTGCCAATGAGAAGCTTTTGAGCTGATCGCTCAGAACATGACTCATTGATTCACCTGTGGTTTCGGTTAGTGGTACAAATCCCAAAAAGTGTTCTTTTATTTGCACAAGGCTGCTTTCTTGGAAATCTTCATCAGAAGACTGACATGGCTCTGTTCCTGAAGATTGCACGATGTCCACAAATCTAATGATCATGGTCATTTGTTCCGTACGGCTGATATCTGGGGTGCAATCAAGAATGATAGAAAAATACTTTGCCTTCTTAACCAATGAAATGATTTTGTCTTTGATACCGTTTGATAGCACCTGGATCAGTTCGTTTTGAATAATGTTGCCTAAATAGTGAGCATGTCTTCTACCCTTATTTTGTATTCTCCTGAGATGTTCATTCATAATAGGATCAAACATGGCGAGCAATTCCACAATTTAAAGAAAATTGCCATTGTCATGAGCATAAAGTTTATCACTGCTGCCACGGAAAGCCAAATTTTGTGCACCGAAGACTCGTACAAGGCATATTACACGCTCTAAGATCTGATGCCAGTATTTTTCTTCTGCTTTAAGCTTTTTTGTACTGACACTATCTATAGTTGCATCTTGTTTTAGACTTGTATACAGGCCCTTCCAGTTATGGAAGTTGGTTATATGTTCAACACTCTTTTCGTGTGAAGACAGAATTGCTGATATATTATGCCAATCGTTGCATCCATTCTGAGTGAGACTTGTACTTGAATTTCCGCCAAATACAGTACAGCAAAAACAGAAAACTTTATCGGTTGATACAGAATACTGGAGGTATTCATGGTAAACAACTTCTCCATTTGGAAGTTTTCTTTTATAATGTACAGCTGAAAATTTCCTTTTTTTCTCATCTAAAGGAAATTTTTTGCTCACTTGTTTTGGCCCATTTTCAACCAAAAGAGTTCTTAATTTGTCTCCACTTATTGGTAAGTGTTCCCAGGAAGCAGGATCTGAATAATCTATTTTAATGCTTTCTTCCGTTACTGTCTGGCGTTTACTTTGATCACCATCTTCAGTGTCAAGGTTATCCTTTGCAGTATCCACTATAACTTCTTCTTGTTCTTGGCTGTTAACTTCTATGGCCTTGTCTGGTAGGCCTATATCGTCATCTTTTTCTGAGGTTGAAGTTGATGCCTCAACAATTTCAAGAGAACTCTTTGGAAAACGTAGAAATTTTTCAATAGACCCTTCCAATTTGGATAGTTCTATTTCTCTATTCGCTTTTCTTTTTCTGTACTGAGCACCTGAGAGTTTTTTCCTGTCTGCCATTTTTGATCCTTTCTAAATTCTACCTGAAAAAATATAGGGCAATAATAAGTCGGAATATTGTATAGATTCAAAATGCATATTATACTTGTAAAAAAACAATACCTCATTTAATATCCAGAATGCTCTTTTTCCTTGTACATATGCCCTTGGAAATAAAACTCTGGAGTATAATGTATTTGCTGGAGGGATCCATGTTGTGTCTAGTCCCAGTTTTTCATTTATAGATAATGGCCAAGTTAAGGGTCCATCAGGCCTCCTTTTGATCAAGTGGCCTGGAACCTCACACTTAAATGTAAATGAAACCGAGGTAAACAAAAGTGCACAGCATGTTAGCTTTTCACAGGTACTTAAGAGAGGCATGCTTTTCACTTTTTTTCAGTCCTTTTATGCAAGTGCATGAACTGTAAAAATGTCAGATGTGTTTCTCTGTCACAGTATTTACGCACACTTTAATTAGCACTAGTGTATATCTTTTATAGCACTACTCAACCCAATGCAGGGTGTCGGAGTGCTTTACATAACATGCACATTTAAAATAAATTGTGCAAGTGTGTAAATCAATGTACAAGATGTGTTCAGTGAGGGTTAAAAGATGTAGCATGTCACATAACCTACATAGCTCACTTTGGTATATTAAAAGGCTTACTAATTATGAACAGCAAGTAATGGTGTTGAAAGCAGTAACCCACTTACCTGGGCTACATTAAAAAAAAGATTCTGTCATCTGCACATTACATGATGTGCTTTGAAGGAGACACACTAAGTTACCTTCTACTACTCAGATCTGGGACTACACAAAATTCAGATCTCTCCAACAAATACTTTAACATACATGATGAGTATTACAACACGCTATGTTCCATTTCTTTTAATGAGAAGGGCAACTTAACCAGAGTGTTTGTGTTTCTTCGCGCTAAACTGAAGGACAGCCAGAAAACCCCATCACTAAAAAGCAAAAATGATGCCTGCCTGCTGCAAAATGGCTGGGCCTCAAAAGCTTTTTACTGGAACCAGAAAAGTAAAGCACTGCACGCGCCCTATGTTATGGACGCAAACGTATAATGGCACACAGACAGCAGGTGGCATTCAGGGGTGGCCAACACAAAGTCGGCTGGGGCACTGGCACAGGCCACATTTGGTCACTTTCTAGCTCCAGCAACGCCACTGCGAATCACCCACCTTCACATCTCTTCCCCTTAACATGCCTGGGGCAGTGCAGACTTATGCTTTCCCTGCCTGCTTGGGGAAGGAAAGGGCCTAGGGGGCGGGGGCCTCTTCTTCTCAAGGTACAAGGGCTAGCTGTGGTGAAATGACACCAGGCCCAGTTCCACTGTCCACGCACTGGAGGCTCTAGGCCATCACGAAATGTGGAAAATCTACTGCTTGAACCTCCCACTTTCAAGAAGGAAAGATCGATGGCCCAATCCTGTTTTGTTTGCAATTGCCGCCCTAAGTGCGCTGGGGATGCCCAGACGTGGGTCCCAGGCACTCCACACCACTGGAGCCAAGCTAGCCGGGCTGATGAGAGGTGTTACCTCGAAACCGGTCCGGTCCTCGGATGCTTGATTCCGTTCTGGGAAGGACATGGCTTTTGTAGTTCGGACTGGACTGTTCCCATGGGCACAGGGTCAGAGCTGATTTGCATATCGCCATTGTCTAACCCAGGGTGGTGTGGAGTGCAAAAAAACGATGGATTTGGGCCCAGATCTTTGGACTGGGATGAATGTGTGACATTGATCCACATTCGGTCCATCACCTGTTTTGTTTGCAATTGCCGCCCTAAGTGCGCTGGGGATGCCCAGACGTGGGTCCCAGGCACTCCACACCACTGGAGTCAAGCTAGCCGGGCTGATGAGAGGTGTTACCTCGAAACCGGTCCGGTCCTCGGATGCTTGATTCCGTTCTGGGAAGGACATGGCTTTTGTAGTTCGGACTGGACTGTTCCCATGGGCACAGGGTCAGAGCTGATTTGCATATCGCCATTGTCTAACCCAGGGTGGTGTGGAGTGCAAAAAAACGATGGATTTGGGCCCAGATCTTTGGACTGGGATGAATGTGTGACATTGATCCACATTCGGTCCATCACCTGTTTTGTTTGCAATTGCCGCCCTAAGTGCGCTGGGGATGCCCAGACGTGGGTCCCAGGCACTCCACACCACTGGAGTCAAGCTAGCCGGGCTGATGAGAGGTGTTACCTCGAAACCGGTCCGGTCCTCGGATGCTTGATTCCGTTCTGGGAAGGACATGGCTTTTGTAGTTCGGACTGGACTGTTCCCATGGGCACAGGGTCAGAGCTGATTTGCATATCGCCATTGTCTAACCCAGGGTGGTGTAGAGTGCAAAAAAACGATGGATTTGGGCCCAGATCTTTGGACTGGGATGAATGTGTGACATTGATCCACATTCGGTCCATCACCAGTTTTGTTTGCAATTGCCGCCCTAAGTGCGCTGGGGATGCCAAGACGTGGGTCCCAGGCACTCCACACCACTGGAGTCAAGCTAGCCGGGCTGATGAGAGGTGTTACCTCGAAACCGGTCCGGTCCTCGGATGCTTGATTCCGTTCTGGGAAGGACATGGCTTTTGTAGTTCGGACTGGACTGTTCCCATGGGCACAGGGTCAGAGCTGATTTGCATATCGCCATTGTCAAACCCAGGGTGGTGTGGAGTGCAAAAAAACGATGGATTTGGGCCCAGATCTTTGGACTGGGATGAATGTGTGACATTGATCCACATTCGGTCCATCACCTGTTTTGTTTGCAATTGCCGCCCTAAGTGCGCTGGGGATGCCCAGACGTGGGTCCCAGGGACTCCACACCACTGGAGTCAAGCTAGCCGGGCTGATGAGAGGTGTTACCTCGAAACCGGTCCGGTCCTCGGATGCTTGATTCCGTTCTGGGAAGGACATGGCTTTTGTAGTTCGGACTGGACTGTTCCCATGGGCACAGGGTCAGAGCTGATTTGCATATCGCCATTGTCTAACCCAGGGTGGTGTGGAGTGCAAAAAAACGATGGATTTGGGCCCAGATCTTTGGACTGGGATGAATGTGTGACATTGATCCACATTCGGTCCATCACCTGTTTTGTTTGCAATTGCCGCCCTAAGTGCGCTGGGGATGCCCAGACGTGGGTCCCAGGCACTCCACACCACTGGAGTCAAGCTAGCCGGGCTGATGAGAGGTGTTACCTCGAAACCGGTCCGGTCCTCGGATGCTTGATTCCGTTCTGGGAAGGACATGGCTTTTGTAGTTCGGACTGGACTGTTCCCATGGGCACAGGGTCAGAGCTGATTTGCATATCGCCATTGTCTAACCCAGGGTGGTGTGGAGTGCAAAAAAACGATGGATTTGGGCCCAGATCTTTGGACTGGGATGAATGTGTGACATTGATCCACATTCGGTCCATCACCTGTTTTGTTTGCAATTGCCGCCCTAAGTGCGCTGGGGATGCCCAGACGTGAGTCCCAGGCACTCCACACCACTGGAGTCAAGCTAGCCGGGCTGATGAGAGGTGTTACCTCGAAACCGGTCCGGTCCTCGGATGCTTGATTCCGTTCTGGGAAGGACATGGCTTTTGTAGTTCGGACTGGACTGTTCCCATGGGCACAGGGTCAGAGCTGATTTGCATATCGCCATTGTCTAACCCAGGGTGGTGTGGAGTGCAAAAAAACGATGGATTTGGGCCCAGATCTTTGGACTGGGATGAATGTGTGACATTGATCCACATTCGGTCCATCACCTGTTTTGTTTCCAATCCTTTTCAGGCAGCGCTGCGCAGTGAGATTCTGGAACTCACTTCTGCCTCAGCTCCGGACCACCACCTCCTCCCAGGCCTTCAAAACTGACCTCAAAGTTCTCCTCCTTCAAAGACTCTTCCAAATGTAATTTATGCCCTCTCTATTATCCGAAGTCCTTCCCATTATAGAAAAATCTACTTTACATGACTATGGAAGTGCCTTCCCAGTGTGTTCTTGTGGTTTGAGAGTCTGCCATTTATTGCAGTATTATCCTTCTAACTGTGTTTGGTACTCGTTTGTAACATGCACACGTCACTTTTCTCTTCTAACACACTGTTTTCTACCTCTTACATTTTGTTTGTTTTCGATACTTGCACAAGTGCCACCATTGCCTATGTAACGTTTGGTGTTTGAGTGTCCTCCATATATTGCAGTATTATACCTCTACTTGTACTTTGTACTCTTTTGTAACCTGCACACATGTCACTTTTCCTCCTGTAATGCACCGTTTGCTACCTATTGTATTTTGTTGGCTCACGATTGTCACTTTTGCCTCATTTAATGTAACGTTTGCTTTTGTAATTTGTTCACTTGTAATGTTCTCATGTATCAGTTCTGTTCCTATTGTGAAGCGCTCTGACACCTTCGGGTAAAGTCCGCCCTATATTAAAAACGCATAAATAACAAGGTAAGGGGTCCTCTGCTCTTACGTTCTGCACTGTGCACACAATTTTATGATGCATGCATCTAGATCATGAAAGAAATATACAATATTATATGGTATTTCCTGATAATATAGTATAGTCCCATACAATATCGTATAGTTGATGGCATGTCCCCCCCTCAACTTCCCACAGCCTCTCTTCCCACCTTGGCACTGTTGCTGCCTAGGACGAGCAAAGATCGATGATGTGCCTGTCAGACTGTACTAGTAAAGCAAGCCTCCCTCTCTCTCAGAAGTGCAGTATACCTGTCCATTGCCCGTAGACCAGATTCAGCAGGGCAGGCAGACTACAGTGACAGTGTTTTTTCGCGCGCCACTCTCCAGCCGACCCAGGGTTACTGAGGACTGAGGACGGAGCAAGCAGTTCTCAATTGCATGTCTCCTTGCTGTGACAAGTGCTTAATTTTAGCAAATGGTTGAAAGTGGGGCCCAGCTGCACTAAGTGCTTAATTTTAGCAAATGGTTGAAAGTGGGGCCCAGCTGCACTAATTTTGGAGAGCAACATTTTGTTTTCCTCGCAGATATTGACTGAGAGCAAGACAGATAAAAACACCCAATCAGGAAAGAAGGGTGATGACAACGATGGAAATACCAGCGCAAATGGAGAAAGCAGAGACCAGCAAAGTGAGATAAAGGGCATCAGTGACTGGTAGTGGGTTAAAGAAGCCCAAGATGAGTTTAAGGCTATGCAGCCTCGTCATTTGGTGCGTCAGTTTTTAATAATACCACTGGCGCAGAGCTTTGGGCACCAGCGCTCATTCTTTTATCAATTAAGCACTGCCTGTGAAACCAGCTTGGTCCGGAGTCAGGCCGCAGTCAGGCTGCAGCGGAGTCCGGAGTCAGGCCGCAGCGGAGCGGAGATAAGATAACAACAGATAAATAATTATGAATGATTCACCGTCCTCACCGGCCGTCACCCGCCCGCCTCCGCCTCCGCCTCATTTACACAACATGCTCCGTGTCAGTGATGATGAACATTTACACAGTGACAATTACAATACATATTAAGATGAATGATTCATTTAAAAAATATTTGATTTTGCAGCATGCAAATGCATCCGAATTGGATGGATCCGAAATATATATTTTTATATTTATTTTCGCAGGCAGCCAGGCCCAGCGGCCTTCTGACTGACTCACCGGCGGGCGGTGCGTGCACTGATTGACTGCTAGTGTAGTGCGACAGTCACTCGCGACCTGCTGCTTTCCTTGCTGCCTGCGTTGCGTACCGTCGTAGGACACGACCAGTCGACCACCACACGGCCAGGCCTGACCAGATGGACCACGGTTCGGGCGGCTATGCTGTTTTGCCCGTTGCCCCTCGTGTGAGTCGTGGTGCTGGGGTGGGTCGGGTAGGGAGAGGGCCGGCGGCCAGCGGGAGACGGAGACCCAGGATTCAGAAAAGACCCCCTGTGTGGTGGCACTGGCTGGCAGGTGGAAGCTGCAGACCAGTGCAGTTACTAATTAAATTATGGGCAAAGGGGCGCAAGGCCAGGCCCAGCCAGTGCCGACACGACACACACAGACCGTCCCCCGCGCTGCACGCGTCGAGAGAGATGGTGGCACTGGTGCGCCGTGCGTCACCGCCGTCACTGGCCTGCCCTCCCTGGCAGAAGCCCTGGTCGTGGATTGGTCCTGAATGTTCCCCAGGGCCATCATTGGTAGCGCTATCCCAGCGCTACAAGATTGACGGCCCTGGGGACCCACTAGTGTGTTTCCACAGTCAGACCCGCACCCCGCTCTTCTACACAGACACAAACGTGACGCCATCACGGCATAATAATCTAGGGTGTGCACAGTGCACGCACGCCCACCGCTCGGCCTCGGCAACACAACAAGCATCAGCAAATGCAATTCAATTACAAACATCAGCAGGCCACAGGCAGGCCAGCCCAGGTCAGGTGCGTGTGCGCTTCAATCACTTGCACAGACAGTGCACTGAGTCCAGACTAAAATGCCGCCCCCATCATTTTGCCGCCCTAGGCGGCCGCCTAGTCCTGCCTAATGGCAGAAACGGCCCTGGACTTCACAGGAAGGATATTGGACTGATCAAAGGAGTTGAGCCAGTTAAGATTCAGGTTGAACAGAACGTTGAGTTTCTGAGAACACCCCGGTATAATCTGTCGCCAGAAACGCTTGCGGAAAGAAAGCCTGTAATTGACTCTACGATTAAGCAGGGAATACTGAAAGAAACAATGGGCAGTCCATGTAACTCACCCATTATGGGATAGCAGAAACCGAGTGGGAAATTCAGGATTGTGCAGGACCTACGAAAGGTCGACAACAAAGTTGTTCCATGTTGTCCAGTTGTACCGAATCCATCAGTGACATTGTTTCAGATTCCATGTAAAGCAGGGTGGTTCACAGTGAATAATCTGTGTGAAGAATTCTTGTCTATACCACTCCATGGGGAGAGACAATTTCTTTTTGCATTTAAGCTGAAAAATTGTGTGTTAACATGGTGTCATATTCCTCAAGGGTATACAGAGAGTCCATTGATCTTTATTCAGATCTTGAAGAAAAACCTTGGGAGTTTTGTGTTGCTGCAGAACTCAGTTATCATGCAGTACATAGATGATCTCCTGGTTGTGTCTGAGACAGAGCATGCATGCAGGATTGACACCATTGCTTTACTGAATCATTTGGCAGAGAATGGACACAAGGGGTCCCCAAACAAGTTACAGTACTGTCTGAATGAGGTGAAATATTTGGGTCACTGAATAGAGAAAGTCAAAAGAAAGGTGTCACCTGATCGGATTGAGGCAATTATGAGTATGGCTGTGCCTACCACACAGAGGGAAGTTAGAATGTTCATTGCAGGGCCGGTCCTAGGACTTGTGGGGTCCTGGGCGAAATGGAAGATGTGAGTCCCCTCTAATTTGCATGTGACATCACAAGAAGTGACATCATAGAAAAGCGACATCATATGACTGTTGATCTTTGTCATTGCGGAAGAAACATAGTGTTGATATCAGTAACATGAATTAAAAGATAAATATCCAAATGAAATACATTATCTATTTTGAAACTGTATTAAGTGGATGGGAAAGCTAGACGCAGGTCTCACAAATATGGCTAGTCTAACTCCTAGTTAACTGTGTGTTACCAAATTAGTGCATAGTAATAATTAGAGGATTCAGAAAAGGGGGTGATGATGAACAGAGTGTCTGAATTAAGCAGACCATTCTTACCCAGTCCAAAGATCAGGGCTTGATCCATCACCGTTATTTAGCTCACTGCACCATCCCAGCTCAGAACCTGGCTATATGCAAATTAGTTTGTCCCTGGCCCAGTGCGTCATGGGAACAGGGCAGACCAAACTACCAAGCCAATTCTTCACCGTAAAGGAGACAAGCTTCCGGGGACCGGTTTCTGGCATTTCAGCCGTCGTCGGCCTGGCTTCCTTGAATCCTGATGGTGCAGTGAGCAAGGGACTCATGTCTGAGTATACCCTGCCACACCTATAGTGGCCAAAAAAGATTCAGAATAGGGGGTGGTGATGAACAGAGTGTCTGAATTAAGCAGACCACTCTTACCCAGTCCAAAGATCAGGGCTTGATCCATCACCGTTATTTAGCTCACTGCACCATCCCAGCTCAGAACCTGGCTATATGCAAATTAGTCTGTCCCTGGCCCAGTGCATCATGGTAACAGGGCAGACCAAACTACTAAGCCAATTCTTCACCGGAAAGGAGACAAGCTTCCGGGGACCAGTTTCTGGCATTTCAGCCGTCGTCGGCCCGGCTTGCTTGAATCCTGATGGTGCAGTGAGCAAGGGACTCATGTCTGAGTATACCCTGCCACACCTATAGTGGCCAAAAACGATTCAGAAAAGGGGGTGGTGATGAACAGAGTGTCTGAATTAAGCAGACCACTCTTACCCAGTCCAAAGATCAGGGCTTGATCCATCACCTTTATTTAGCTCACTGCACCATCCCAGCTCAGAACCTGGCTATATGCAAATTAGTCTGTCCCTGGCCCAGTGCATCATGGGAACAGGGCAGACCAAACTACCAAGGCAATTCTTCACCGGAAAGGAGACAAGCTTCCGGGGACCGGTTTCTGGCAGCTTGTTTCCTTCCCAGTGTAAGAATTGGCTTGGTAGTTTGGTTTGCCCTGTTCCCATCATGCACAGGGACAGGAACAGACTAATTTGCATATAGCCAGGTTCTGAACTGGTATGGTGCAGTGAGCTAAAAAACGGTGTTGGATCTAGCCCTGATCTCTTGACTGGGTGAGAGTATTCTGCTTAATTCAGAAACTCTGTCCATCACCACCCCTTGTTGTTAAATATTTTGTCCACCCTAAGCTTGGAAGGGTATACTCAGATGTGAGTCCCTTGCTCATTGCACCATTAGGATTCAAGCACGCCGGGCCGACGACGGCTGAAATGCCAGAAACCGGTCCCCGGAAGCTTATTTCCTTCCCAGTGTAAGAATTGGCTTGGTAGTTTGGTTTGCCCCGTTCCCATCATGCACTGGGACAGAAACAGACTAATTTGCATATAGCCAGGTTCTGAACTGGGATGGTGCAGTGAGCTAAAAAACGGTGTTGGATCTAGCCCTGATCTCTTGACTGGGTGAGAGTATTCTGCTTAATTCAGAAACTCTGTCCATCACCACCCTTTGTTGTTAAATATTTTGTCCACCCTAAGCGTGGAAGGGTATACTCAGATGTGAGTCCCTTGCTCATTGCACCATCAGGATTCAAGCAAGCCGGGTCGACGACGGCTGAAATGCCAGAAACCGGTCCCCGGAAGCTTGTTTCCTTCCTAGTGTAAGAATTGGCTTGGTAGTTTGGTTTGTCCTGTTCCCATCATGCACTGGGACAGGAACAGACTAATTTGCATATAGCCAGGTTCTGAACTGGGATGGAGCAGTGAGCAAAAAACGGTGTTGGCTCAAGCCCTGATCTCTTGACTGGGTGAGAGTATTCTGCTTAATTCAGAAACTCTGTCCATCACCACCCCTTGTTGTTAAATATTTTGTCCACCCTTAGCATGGAAGGGTATACTCAGATGTGAGTCCCTTGCTCATTGCACCATCAGGATTCAAGCAAGCCGGGCCGACGACGGCTGAAATGCCAGAAACCGGTCCCTGGAAGCTTGTTTCCTTCCCAGTGTAAGCATTGGCTTGGTAGTTTGGTTTGCCCTGTTCCCATCATGCACTGGGACAGGAACAGACTAATTTGCATATAGCCAGGTTCTGAACTGGGATGGTGCAGTGAGCTAAAAATCGGTGTTGGATCTAGCTCTGATCTCTTGACTGGGTGAGAGTATTCTGCTTAATTCAGAAACTCTGTCCATCACCACCCCTTGTTGTTAAATATTTTGTCCACTCTAAGCGTGGAAGGGTATACGCAGATGTGAGTCCCTTGCTCATTGCACCATCAGGATTCAAGCAAGCCGGGCTGACGACGGCTGAAAGGCCAGAAACCGGTCCCCGGAAGCTTGTTTCCTTCCCAGTGTAAGAATTGGCTTGGTAGTTTGGTTTGCCCTGTTCCCATCATGCATTGGGACAGGAACAGACTAATTTGCACATAGCCAGGTTCTGAACTGGGATGGTGCAGTGAGCTAAAAAACGGTGTTGGATCTAGCCCTGATCTCTTGACTGGGTGAGAGTATTCTGCTTAATTCAGAAACTCTGTCCATCACCACCCCTTGTTGTTAAATATTTTGTCCACCCTAAGCGTGGAAGGGTATACTCAGATGTGAGCCCCTTGCTCATTGCACCATCAGGATTCAAGCAAGCCGGGCCGACGACGGCTGAAATGCCAGAAACCGGTCCCCGGAAGCTTGTTTCCTTCCCAGTGTAAGAATTGGCTTGGTAGTTTGGTTTGCCCTGTTCCCATCATGCACTTGGACAGGAACAGACTAATTTGCATATAGCCAGGTTCTGAACTGGGATGGTGCAGTGAGCAAAAAATGGTGTTGGATTTAGCCCTGATCTCTTGACTGGGTGAGAGTATTCTGCTTAATTCAGAAACGCTGTCCATCACCACCCCTTGTTGTTAAATAATTTGTCCACCCTAAGCATGGAAGGGTATACTCAGATGTGAGTTCCTTGCTCATTGCACCATCAGGATTCAAGCAAGCCGGGCCGACGACGGCTGAAATGCCAGAAACCGGTCCCCGGAAGCTTGTTTCCTTCCCAGTGTAACAATTGGCTTGGTAGTTTCATTTGCCCTGTTCCCATCATGCACTGGGACAGGAACAGACTAATTTGCATATAGCCAGGTTCTGAACTGGGATGGTGCAGTGAGCTAAAAAACGGTGTTGGATCTAGCCCTGATCTCTTGACTGGGTGAGAGTATTCTGCTTAATTCAGAAACTCTGTCTACCCCTTGTTGTTAAATATTTTTCCACCCTAAGCGTGGAATTGTATACTCAGATGTGAGTCCCTTGCTCATTGCACCATCAGGATTCAAGCAAGCCGGGCCGACGACGGCTTAAATGACAGAAACCGGTCCCCGGAAGCTTGTTTTCCTTCCCAGTGTAGGAATTGGCTTGGTGGTTTGGTTTGCCCTGTTCCCATCATGCACTGGGACAGGAAAAGACTAATTTGCATATAGCCAGGTTCTGGACTGAGATGGTGCAGTGAGCTAAAAAACGGTGTTGGATCTAGCCCCGATCTCTTGACTGGGTGAGAGTATTCTGCTTAATTCAGAAACTCTGTCCATCGCCACCCCTTGTTGTTAAATATTTTGTCCACCCTAAGCGTGGAAGGGTATACTCAGATGTGAGTCTCTTTGCTCATTGCACCATCAGGATTCAAGCAAGCCGGGCCGACGACGGCTGAAATGCCAGAAACCGGTCCCCGGAAGCTTGTTTCCTTCCCAGTGTAAGAATTGGCTTAGTAGTTTGGTTTGCCCTGTTCCCATCATTCATTGGGACAGGAACAGACTATTTGCATATAGCCAGGTTCTGAACTGGGATGGTGCAGTGAGCTAAAAAACGGTGTTGGATCTAGCCCTGATCTCATGACTGGGTGAGAGTATTCTGCTTAATTCAGAAACTCTGTCCATCACCACCCCTTGTTGTTAAATATTTTGTCCACCCTAAGCGTGGAAGGGTATACTCATATGTGAGTCCCTTGCTCATTGCACCATCAGGATTCAAGCAAGCCGGGCCGACGACGGCTGAAATGCCAGAAACCGGTCCCCGGAAGCTTGTTTCCTTCCCAGTGTAAGAATTGGCTTGGTAGCTTGGTTTGCCCTGTTCCCATCATGCACTGGGACAGGAGCAGACTAATTTGCATATAGCCAGGTTCTGAACTGGGATGGTGCAGTGAGCTAAAAAACGGTGTTGGATCTAGCCCTGATCTCTTGACTGGGTGAGAGTATTCTGCTTAATTCAGAAACTCTGTCCATCACCACCCCTTGTTGTGAAATATTTTGTCGACCCTAAGCGTGGAAGGGTATACTCAGATGTGAGTCCCTTGCTCATTGCACCATCAGGATTCAAGCAAGCCGGGCCGACGACGGCTGAAATGCCAGAAACCGGTCCCCGGAAGCTTGTTTCCTTCCCAGTGTAAGAATTGGCTTGGTAGTTTGGTTTGCCCTGTTCCCATCATGCACTGGGACAGGAACAGACTAATTTGCATATAGCCAGGTTCTGAACTGGGATGGTGCAGTGAGCTAAAAAACGGTGTTGGATCTAGCCCTGATCTCTTGACTGGGTGAGAGTATTCTGCTTAATTCAGAAACTCTGTCCATCACCACCACTTGTTGTTAAATATTTTGTCCACCCTAAGCGTGGAAGGGTATACTCATATGTGAGTCCCTTGCTCATTGCACCATCAGGATGCAAGCAAGCCGGGCCGACGACGGCTGAAATGCCAGAAACCGGTCCCCGGAAGCTTGTTTCCTTCCCAGTGTTAGAATTGGCTTGGTAGTTTGGTTTGCCCCGTTCCCATCATGCACTGGGACAGGAACAGACTAATTTGCATATAGCCAGGTTCTGAACTGGGATGGTGCAGTGAGCTAAAGGATTCAGAAAGATTATATTCTCTTCACAGGGGATGTAAGCAATGTAAGGAATATATACATTTCTTATAAAAAGCAAATAAAAGGAAACATTACAATCTGACAGTGAGAAGATAAGTAAATTTATAGGTACATATAAAGACAATTCCAGTGAAACATAAATAGAGTAACTTTAAAGCTCTAGGTTATATCTCATTGGGTGGCTACCTGGTATTGATTAATTATGTAAAGTTTGGTAGAAAGAAATGGTAACGGCTAACAGGAGCGCACAGCACAAAGTCAAGGTAAATGTAACAAAACAATATATCAGACTGGTGCTCAGGAAGAGGTGGGGGACTGGTTACCACAGTCTCCAAGACAAACCAAAGGTCCAAACAATTACTGTAGTCCTCCGAGCACTCAACGTTATCAAAAAGAGTCTTGATGTATTTTTCACTATTTTATTGTCCAATCTTCATTCAAATCAAAATCCAAATTTCCATCAAACGATTGCTTGCAGCCAACGCGCGTTTCGTCAAGTCCGTGTAGGACAATTTGACTTCTTCAGGGCTGCAACCCAAATATTTACAATCAGTCTCATTCCCCCAAGTTGAAAGCACAAAGCAAAACAATTCATACATTGTCCGCATATTGCAGTAAATCATTCAAAATAAGTACTATTCTAACCTAAGTTTAGGTCCAGTATATAATTACTGTATTAACACAATAATCTCACAAGAAGGAATATATTTACCAAAAACATGATCTCAACGTTAATCAGAAAAAACATATTTCAAAACATCAAATTCCATACGAGTCATGTGTACAAAGTAATAGGTTTAAGACTGTGGTTCCCGATAACACCAATAGTTAACAGGTCACATGTAAATAACTCACCTAACTAGTGGTAAGTGTCTACCCTTGGCCCATCCAGTCGTGGTATCTTAGAAATAAATCTGATTCCTTTTATACAGATTATTTTTGACTTGACGAAACGCGCGTTGGCTGCAAGCAATCGTTTGATGGAAATTTGGATTTTGATTTGAATGAAGATTGGACAATAAAATAGTGAAAAATACATCAAGACTCTTTTTGATAACGTTGAGTGCTCGGAGGACTACAGTAAATGTAAAGTTTGGTATCTGTGTGTTTAAAGTAAATGTATGATGCAGGTTTAAGGGTTTTTCATACCAAGGTTTTTCATTTGGTGACGGACCAGTTGAAAGTGGTAGTGGCAGAATGGCATTATTCTGATGAAAATCCCTCAATCGCACCAAAAAGATTTTCCTATTCTTCTATATATTCACAACTTTATGTGGCCGTCGAACTTTAGAAAATTATGAGGTTGGGCAGGAATGTGAAAAAAAATAAATTGCCATCTTCGTATTATGTCCTGTACACATCTGGAAGTTATTGGTAGAATGTGCCCTGTTTCGCCTACATCCTAGTAAAAACATATACATATAACAGGTTTTAAAAAGCTAATTCATAACTAACAGGGAAATAATACAAGGCAACAAAATTAGTGTTATACTTACCTTCTTCTTCAATTATTAGGTGGCAACGATCCCCTGAGCTTTTTTATCTTTATTCTATGGAAGGGATCTGAACAGTCACTACTACAGGCCATATCACGATTGAACCAAATTAATGACAGGATTCAATTCACCCATTCGATACAAACCAACCAAATATCATTTTTGGATGTAATGATCACCAATAATCAAGGAAAACTGAATACAATTGTATTCACCAAAACAACTGATAGAAATAACTTACTCCACTTTCAAAGTTTCCATCAACATTCCCTAAAAAAAACATCTACCTTATTCACAACTACTCCGTATCAAACGAATCTCATCGACCGAAAATACTTTCCAAAAAGACATGACAATCACCATAGATAAATTCCGAGAGCGAGGATATCCTCAGGGCATCCTTCAAGAAGCAATTGAAAAGACAAATAAAAGTTGTTGAAACATTGGCCTTTACTGTCTTTGGAAGAAGATTTCAATTGTATATTCTCCTTACCACCGAGATTTGCTTATCAACGCACAAAAAACATTAAAGAATTGTTAAACCAACAACAAAATTCCCAAACACAAGCATACAAAGGGACGTTACCTTGCCACAACTGTGGCAACTGCAACGCTATCATCAAAGGAAAGGAGTTTCGACACCCCAGCCAAGGAACACCAATCAAATTGAAAGTTAAGGCTACCTGTAACAGTCGAAATGTGATATATACGATTAAGTGCCCATGTGGCTTGGCATATGTAGGCAAAACTGAAAGAAAAATTAAGACCAGATTGATTGAGCACAAGAGTAATATACGAACAAAAAGTGTTAAATCTCCATTGGCAGCATATTTCAATACTCACAATCATACAGCCAGTCAAGTTAGATTTTGTATTTTGGAACAACCAGCAATTTTACCAGGCAGAGACAATAGTCAACATTTATTGCGACGGGAGATATTTTGGATGACCCTACTTAACACAACTCAACCGAAAGGATTAAATGATCGGTGTGATTTGAAATGCTTCTTATAAAATGTTCCTTACCAAAGTAACCATTCGTACTGTGACCCTTATGAGTATTTTGTGAACATTTTGAATGATACACATGTTACCATGCACCGTAATATATTTGATTTGTACATAACTGTTTTTTGATGATGCTGAAATTACTGACTAATTTTTTGTAAATAGAATTTATATTTCCCTGAATGGATAATTATAACATTCTACCCATTATACACACAGTAACCTTGTGCCTTGTAATCATTCACTTTTATTACATTGTCCCCACGCGTTTACCACTCATTCACGTTTCAGTCTATCTTTCGGTGCCGGCACTCCACTCGTGGAGTCTGCCGTCTATATCTTTTCTGAGCGGACGTATTTAGACTCTACACCTCCAATCAGCGTGTACTTCCGGGTCACGCTCACCCTGACGCTATGGCGGCGCGAGACGCTTAAGCTCGGTAAGACACAGAGCCCCCGTATCTTTCTATTATTGGTTTTCTTTTACGTTATATTTGATATGGTGACTGAGACGATTTTTTTCATATCTACCCTCACAGAATCCAGCCGGGTTCATTTACCTTTACTTCTCGACGCAACTATCATACGGACACTTTAAGGTATTTTTTATAACAAGCTTGTCAAGCCAGATAGCGGCGTAAAAATTCTGCAATACACGTTTCCTTATTGGTATCCACTGTTGTTTTAGATACGTATTTGGAATGAACATCACAACGTTGCTCACGAGATTGATTTACGCCTTGTTTGAAGGTATCTGTTTAAACTCAGTCCGACATTTATTTCATTTACATTTTCCGAACCTCGTCTTATATCCTGCATGGTTTTTTTATGCTCAGACCTTTCATCCCTGATTTTCAGGCTTGTACACTTTATGCAAATTTTAAGTGCTTTTCTAGCATACACGTTTTTGAAATCACTAAACAAAACATCTTACCAGGCACCTTGAGGGTTATAAGGTTTCATAACTGGTGTAAAGTATTAGCGATGATGCACTAATATTGTAAATCAGTTTAATTGAAGATATGTGGGTATTTATAAATAGTGATGTAAACCCTTTTTGTTTGAACAGAGTTTTGAGCCCCTGAAGAGGGCCAAGTGCCCGAAATGCATTGGGCAAACGATTATAAAATCTATATTAATGTTTGGATGTGACTACAACATTATAAACAAATGAAAAAACAAAAAAATGAAAATACCAACAAATGAAAAGAAACAAGGATTTTTTGAATAAAACTTTATTCGTGTAAACTAAACTACAATCGCCTGACAATTTTCTTCAGTGTGTGCGTTTGGGGACGTACCCTCGATTAGGATAACGCTACAGTGAAAAAAAATAAATTGCCATCTTCATATTATGTCCTGTACACATCTGGAAGTTATTGGTAGAATGTGCCCTGTTTCGCCTACATCCTAGTAAAAACATATACATATAACAGGTTTTAAAAAGCTCATTCATAACTAACAGGGAAATAATACAAGGCAACAAAATTCGTGTTATACTTACCTTCTTCTTCAATTATTAAGTGGCAACGATCCCCTGGGCTGATCAGAATATTACTCAAGACATTGGAGATCAGAAGTAAAGTTAACTTGTGCAGACACACAAAAAGTGTTTTTCACAAGGCTCTCAGGTTAGAGAAGAGCAGTTATATCAAATTGGGGGGACCAGGAGTCGTTAGGTCCAGCATATAAGCTCTTTACTACATATAATGGTCCAACAGTTCTATGAAAAGATATCCGGTAAAGTGCCCCCTTGTGGGTGCCCGTTGGGCATTGCAGTGCTGGCAAGGAGCTTGCCCGATGAAGAAGCATGACCTGTGTACAGGTGTGTGAGGGCACTTTCTCCTATTGTAGCATGTTTGCCCTCTGATAAATGGTATTTCTACACTCTTATTCCACTCTCTTTAAAAGGAACTGCATACTCCTGTTGGATCAGAAAAGAGCAGTGCCAAGATTGAAAACATTGAGAAATACCAATCTGTGCCATGAGGCTCTCCTAGACAAAATGGGAGCAGGGTAAGTCTTATTTCTGCAAGTGAGTCTTTCTTACCCTGATATGTCATTCACTACTAATAATGAAGGTGAACATTTCTGGGAGGAAATTCCTAAAGGTCATGAGGATGTACTGTCATGTTAGCTAGAATGAACAAGGGTACCTGGGACTCCAAGTAAAATAGTGGGCTTTCATGGAGGGGTGATGCCAGCAAGGCAACACTAGGCAGCACAATTTACTCTTGTGCTCTCAGGGCAAAAATCTATCAAAAGCTTTGTCACTCACCTTTCCATGTGCAAGGTACCAGTGAGGCTGGGGTCTAAACCACAATCCGAATAAGACCCGTCCGACTGGTGATTGCCTGCTTTTGAGAGCCGTATGCAGCTTGAGAGAGGCTTGTGTGAAATCCTGCTAAAAATGTTGGCTTCCTTCTGGCCCATAGAAGTAGGTGGAATTTGGATGTCTTAAAGTTTGTGTTGTTTCTGCTGAGGTTGTGAGCCTTGATTTCTCTTCGGCTTCCTTCCTCCTTCATCAGGTGTACTTTGTTTTTAGCATTAGGCCATATCTCTGCCTCTAAATAAATAAATAAAATAGTGCATGGGTACAGCTTATGTCACCAATTACCATTCTAGGGATGTTGGCATCTTTTTACTCATTGAAAGCCTTTGCTGCCAGGCACATGTTGCCATGTGGATTACTGGGCCTTCTGTGATTATCACCCTTTTTGGGGTACAGGCCCACATCATTCCACTATCACTGTTTCTAAGCTGGGAATTCGTTATTATAATTACAGTTTGTGAGTCTCCCTCTCACATACCCTCACCCATCTCATCCCCTGGTGCTGCTTTCCATAACGTAAGCTGTACCTTGTTGCCCATCACGCATGACATATTAAACATTACACATATGCTCAAAACAGCACAACACCCTTCCAACCACACACTTCAACTAGTTGGTAGCTTGCTATCTATGTTGGTAAGTTCTTCAGCACCTCACATATGAGTAGTAAGCGCTAAACAAATGCTACAATACCATACAATATCTTAAATGGACACATTAAAGTAAGACACACTTGAAAAGCTAAAGTCCCATTAACATGAATTAGAAATGCTTCCAAATTGGTGCTGTGGGTTACGCAGCATTGGATATTAATCTATAAGGCTGCTTGGTGGGGTAACGTCAGGCCTTTGTTTTTTGACAAATGAAAATATTCTACCCTCTAGCAACATAATGTTCTAATAGCCTTAGAGCCCTCCATATTAGGCATAATGGCCGTTAAAGGCCAGCTTCCTTGTTAAAGGCCCTCGCCTTCTGCTCAGACCTTTAATCCCGGAGCAGGCCTTTAATGGCCAGTAGAGCCCATTATGTTGCGCTCTAAGGCTATAATAAGCATGGCATAAACCATACATTCAGATCAGCAGAGAGTATTGTTGATGTTGATGGAGGGGAGATAGCATTACTCACACAAAGATTAATAAGAAAAGACAAGGGCTGTTGTGTGGTAAAGGTGTATCCCCATTTTCACAGCACCACGGGTGACTGGAACACAATTCATTAAAAACTAGAGTCGAGGTTCGTACTCAGCTATACTCCTGGCAGCTCGTGGGAAATGCATCTCTGGTGACAATGTCCCTTGTCTTTAAATCTGTTTCATACATGAAAAAATTCCAGCAAAAATTGTTCCTCCACCAATCATATGGAAGGAAATTCCCCCAAGCCCGTTCTCCAGGGTCACCTGATGCCTTCTCTCTGTTGTTATTTTTGGCCCCAACTATCTAAGAATGTACATTTTCGTTCTGAAAGTTCATGGACATAAATATGAAACAGCCAGCACAGTAAATTCCTCCTATTCGGGGAGTCTGGGGAATCAATTAGCGCCACAAACAGGAGGTAGGCAGTCTGCTAGCATTCCACCCCGGCTTTCAATTACTGAGGGAAATCTGGATCTGGGCGCTGTTTCTGCAAATCCTGCTCCCCTTACACAAATGACTAATATTACCACAGGAGACTACATGATGATGAGAGGCAGCCCTTCACCTCCTCACCATCCCTCTATTGGGTCCAGATTTTTGATTGACTTTCTTTTTACTGATCCATTGTGCTCCGTCCATTCCAATGACGGAAAACTCTTACCCCTCTTTCCGAATCATACGTAGAATAATAAATCAACTGGCGCTGTCCATGAAATGGATACCTTAAAGTGCAGGTGTCCACCATCTCACTGGCCTTGTTGAGAAGTGACAGTACTCTTCATTTCAAATGAAAGAAGTGTAGGTACTCTCTCTTTTAAATTAAACAAGTGCACATACTAAAAACCAGACAGTACCTGCCTATTTAAAACACTGATTGGTGCCAAAATCTAAAAAGGGCCTGGGAGCACACTGGGCATTGGTGCCCATTTTTTGTGCTCTCTGTTTTTTAAGCAAGGGTCGCCAATGGTTATGCTGCTCCCACAGTTTGCAGAAATGTCTGTCAGCGTTTTGCCACATTTTTTTTAATGTTTTTTGTTTTTTTACATTCTGCAGAACCCCTTATGGCAAAGGCACAACAACACAAATATATCCAGCACCTATTGCGTGAATAAAATTGAGAGACTGCTGTGAGCTGTATGAATGAGAATGGAATAGAGTCACTTATCCTGGTCCTGATGAAAGCCGGGGACTCTGGAGATACACTACAGCTGAAACATGTTGGCCAACACAATGCTGCAGAAATAATGCTCATATGCATCCCCATTTCATTTTAATCATATCTTTAGCCCTCCAGTAATAAAGTATTATCTTTTGAAAGGAGCCTGAGATTTTTAGACTGTCAAACTTCATCCTGCACTACCTTCTCACCACGCTTTCCCTGTAATAAGGGTGCCCACTCATCACCATAATCACTTCTGAAGAATGTGGCAGCCCTGTGATGAAGCATGACACCTAGGTTGGTGAGTGAGAGCTTGCCTTACAATTTTTGGGAATTCTAGGGTATTTTCTCAGTTTATTTCTCCCCAGCTCTTTCCCTCTAGTTCCCTCTATCCCTCTAATCTGCTGACCAGGGCCAAATTTAGTGCAGAGGTCCTTGATGGTGAACATTTTGGCTTCCAGGACATGGTGCACCCTTGCTGCTCCTTCCACATGGATCCTTTTGGGAATGGTCTTGAAGGGTCCCCAGTGATCTTCCAGGAAATTCTCCTGTGAGTGAGTCTGTGGATGCCTCTGTGGAGATACTGACAGTGGAGCATGAGCTACTATGCCACATTCTTTCTCAGAGACACCCTCCATCCTGGCCCCATAGAAGGATCCTGAAGGCACTCTCTTCCATGGACTGAGAGCACATGGGCTGGACTGGTTCATTTTGTGGTAGTCAGGCTCTTCGCCCTTGTCTGCTTTGAGGGCACCCAATGACTGTGCGCAACAGTTCAAAATGGGAGGTGCACTTTTTTAATAATGCAGGCCGATGAACCCTAAGAAAAGGGGCTCGAAGTGCAATCAGCATTTGTACAATTCTTTTGTGCTATGTTGCTACACTTTAAGTGTAAAAGAAGGGGGCTCAGATGCTTGTCTGAACACTTCTGTTATGTGCATTTAATTTCTCAATATTAATATCCTTGCTTGTTGTAGTTGGCCTTTTCTCATTTACATCAAGAGATGAGGAAACACCATTCCCCATGCATCTATCCCATATTACAAATTCTGGAACATGGACACCACTTTGTTGAGGCTAGTGCTAAATGTGTGTCACACAAGAGGCGGTGCACAGTTAGTGTATGCTCTATGAAACCCTTGCAGAGGGGACATGGAGGGTCTCATACCGCACCCATAACTACCTTGACTCACTTCCTACAGAGGACAGGGAGAATTATCACACTGCAATATCAGCAAGAGAAGTGGTGATGTGACTGAAACTGAAGACACACCCTATAATTCGGACCCTCACAGGGACCCCGACGCAAATGATAGTACCCACTCTTAATTTTGTATTTATATGAATTTCTAAAGTGCAACTATCACCAACAGGTATCTCGGTGCTAAACCTTTAGCTGAAAGTCGGCCAATAGGAGGAATATAGAAACCATGGGCCTATATCACACGGGTGAGAGGGTGGGCAGCCTCTGGTGGAGAGGCACGGATTGGGCGGTTGAAGTTGCACTCCATATTTCCCTGCTGTACTCTGTATACCCCATGGGCCTCATTTATGAGGCTGTGCGTCACTTTTACGCCGCCGGTGCGTCACTTTTTGTGACGCACCATTGGCGTAAAAAATGTGCCTTGTTGCGCCATATTTACAAAGTGACGCATCTAGGTAGATGCGTCACTTTGTAAACCCCTGCACCACATTATACCTGCGCCAGGTATAATGTATGCAAGGGGGGCGTATTGACGCAAGGAAGGGTCGTAGAAGTGACGCAGTGAAATCTATCACTTTTAGGACGCCGTTGCGTCAAAATCTTACGCCTGCCTCACAGCAGGCGTAAGACTGACACAGGCCCTTTCACATGGGGCTTGCCCCATGTGAAAGGACGCAGTGCTGGAGTTGCGTCACTTTTGTGACACACTCCAGCAATGCGTCACTTTTGCGCTTACAGATACGTCAGAAATACTGACGTATCTGTAACTCCTTGAGACATGATGCGTCATACATTAAATATGACGCATCAGGAATGTCGCAAGGAGTGCGCACTGAGAAGAGACGCATCACTGCTTTCACGCAGCGATGCGTTGTTTCTCATAAATGAGGCCCCATGGATTTACTCCAAGAGTTAGTACATGCTCTGGAGACAGGGCCTTTCTTATGCATAGTCGTTGCACAACAGCCATTTGTGCTGTGTGCACTCCTTAAGGGCATGCAAAGACACAGACCAGGACCGTGCACCCGTTTCCAAATGTATGCAACAACATATTATCTTAACACCGCTATAGATTGGTTTACTTTTTACGTCAGAAAAGTATGTATATTGTAGTTTATGGTCTATTTCATTTGGCCAATAACATGTTAATTGGAGCTTGAAGCTACACTGGGCCTTTCTTCAGATATGATTAGTTGTAATGAGAAAGCCTGCATAGATGCACCCTGTACTGCAAACTCACCAGATGGCTGTTTGTACATTTTACAAGCACTCTCATTAAATCCTTTAACATGGATTCAGGGTAAGCAGGGACAAAAAGTGCTTGGAAAATTCAGTATTGTAGAGGAGTTGATTAAAGTTCATTGAGGGGAGATACATGCCTGCTGCCTGGGAGAGGGAAGTCTCAAAATGTGTGTAAATAGATGGCAGAGTTGACTAACAGGTAAAATACAGTTTTGTCTACTGATGTTTTGAGCTAAATCACTGGGAGCTTTGTAGGTCTCCTGCCGTTTCTGTAGCAGCCGTCTGGTGTCTTAGTGGACTAATGTGTCCACTATAGGGCCTGTGTTCGACCTCATTGCAACAAGTTCAAATCCCAGTGTGTCCAATCAGCCTTTCATCCTCTGAGGTTAATAAAATGAGTACCATTTGGTTGGATAACAACAAACATCTTTTATTCAGTGCCAAGAGACCCTTGGGTGAAGGTTTGCCTAATAAATATATGTGAAGCAGAATTTTGCTAAAATTGACTCATGCACCAAAAAACAAGCCCTTTATTCCACCTGAGAAATTGTTCTTTTGTTGGGGAACAGAGACCATCAACACAGTGACACTGCACTGCAGTGATGTCATGGCCCACTGCACCCCATAAATCAATGTGTTTTAGTTGCCAACCATGATCATGCAATGTCCTGTCTTGAATTCAGGACCATGACGTCTTTGTCAGTAGGGTAACGCCAAATGATGGGGCTCCTCTGCATTGGTCTTGGGCTAAATGGGGGCCCCCAGAACGGTTGAGGGACACTTAAAGGGTTAGGGGCCCCTCTGCACCGTCAAGGGCTGAAGGGGCCTGCGTTACGCCCCTGGTCTTTGCTACGCCGCTGAGTGAATAGCTTCACAGATTACATGCATAACAACTGCCATATTTGGGCAAATGCAATACATATATGTGGAGAAGTGTGGCTCACTGGTTAGAGCAGGCAGACCCTGAAGCAGAGGTCAGACCCGGGACCAGGGTTCAATTCCCGACGCGGCAGGGTCTTGAGCTCAAATGTCCACGGACTCGATAATTCTCGCTTCGGTGCCTGGCCTAATCATGGGTTCACACTCTGCAACTCTGGGCATTAAGCTTGCTTAATCTCCACAACGGCCCACCGCGGCGGGATGCCTGGCTTTCACCTTGAGGATGCCCTGTAGGGGCTATCTCACAGGGAAAAGCCAGGACGGGTTCCCAAGGCAAGCGCTTAGAGACCCCTGGGTGATAAGTGCTATATAAATCCAACATACAATACAATACAATATGCTCATCTGTGTACCCTTTTACTTATGTTCAAGCAACTGAGGTGCTCTAGCCTGTGGAAGGTCATTAGACATGAATTTCCTTGTGCAAAAAAGGTTTAATTTGGCTTTAGTTCACAGCTGATTTACTAAAGATTCCATTAGTTGAAGACTGTGTTAGGAAAATCGCAACCCTAGACTAAGAATGACGAGTCATGTGATGAAACATTGGTGGCACTTTATGAGAACAGGACCAAATGCAACAGTGTTTCATCCCACAGACTCACGATCAAGAAAGGAGGCTATTTGCCCAATCAAGGTGTAACACAATGCGGTCTTGCTACAAACAGCTTTAGCTCTCTGTTGCAGCCACATTGCAACAAATATTTTAAAATATACTTACGTTGGGCTTTGGTTGGTTCTGCACCTTGATCATGATTTGGATGGCTTTCTTGTCTATTTCAATGCCCTGCTCTTCATTCAATTCCTTTTCTCCCTGTTCCTGTATTTGTCCCAGCGGTGGAGCATTTATGATTCATCCTAATTTTTGATTGTTGAGTGTCTACTTGAACTGCTGACTTCAGGCAACTATTTTGCTTTTGGCACTTTTGTGTGCCTTTTTAAGTTTCGAACTCAGGGGAAGTGTCTGTTATTCCTTTACCTCTTTCACTCAGTTGATTTTTCTGAAGTATTCACGAACACTGGCTCCCTCAGATAAAGATGAACTTCTAACCTCACCTCTACTTCTCTGACAACTCGCACTGCTTCATCTGGGTGTATATCTTTTTCCCCTACCCTCCCTCACTCTCCATTCCACATGTGGCTGAAATTAGCTTTGCCAGATCGTCTACAACTGTTTCTGCTTTAGCAAATCCAATAGTAGTGAGCAGTCTTTTTGGAAAGGTGTTTTCTAGGCTCCCAAGATGACCACCATTTTCCATGACGGCACAATGTGGTGGCCATCTTGGAGTTTTTTCCATGAGAATTCATTTTGCATTAAAACGGTGCAAATGCAAAAACTCGCAAGTAACAGCCACTCACATTCTTTTCCTGTGAGTTTGTGGACATTATTTTCCGCAAATTGCACATTCATGGTAAATTTTTATTGTGGGTGTCTTGTAATTATGTAGAGTAGACTACAGAAACATTTCTGGGATTTTGAGTAACAATCACAGAGAGAAAGCCCCGAAATTAAGTGAATTACAGAGGTGAAGTTACATTTCACCTAGGCCTAGTCATTTTCTCTGCTTCCAAAATGGCTGCCACCTTGTGTATTAATGCAACATGACAGCCCTCCTGGAAGCATGTAAAAGATCAGTCCAAGTTGAAATGCCTGCTGCTATATGTACTTCCACTGCTTGATCTGCATTGGGAAATTCGGTCACCTGTATCATCCAGATCAAGTAACATAGCTCAGAAGGATAATGTATCTACTGCGAAAATCTTTGTACATCCTAACTGTCACATCATCTTTCGGGACTGACTCAGCTTGACAACCTTCTGAGGTCAATAAACTATTGTCATTCAATTGGATAATAGTAGTTCTATGTATTTATAGTGCTGCAAAGCCTTAAGAATGTAGCAGCAAGTGCTGCGTTAAACAAATTAGGGTTATTGTCTACTAACTACGATACAGTTCCTCTGGATGTAGACTTTTCTGCCACTGTTCGATTTATCAAGTAACTAATTAATATCTCTCACCTAATGAATAACATGTTTTACACCTTCAGATTAATAAACAAGTTACGTGTCCGACAAATGTGGCTGTTGTATAACTTTTTAACTATATGTTTGAGCGGAGGGACTCGCACCACAAAATTTTTCTTTTACTTCCACTGGAAGTCACTTTCACTCCACGGTCAGCGCCCCAGACGCACCCGCCTTTCTTCCCTCTCCCACCTCCTACCCTTTTTGAAGAAAGCACTTCACGCCGATGCGCACAGCGGCATGCCAAAGGCAAGCCCGTCTGCGCACGTCCGCGCCTGGTCGCCACCGGACGCCGGAAATCCTGATCGTCTCTCCTGTCGCTATTCACCCCCCTTCTGCACACTCCCTTCCATACTTGTCTTTGTTTTTACTCATGGCCATCACACAGTATTTGAGCCAAGAACTTTGTGCGCTAAACAGAGCCAACCTTCTTGAGAGGTCCATAACCCTCCTTCCGCCAGTATACACCACTGAGGGTAAGGCAGGAAACCTCTCTAACTCTCCGCCTCCTCTTTTTAAACCAGGCTCAATTGACCTTATCCAAATCAACTAATAGGGTTATATTGTAATGCCCGTTCGATCCCTAAACAAACTCTCAAAACATGGAGTTTGTTAGAGCTCAAGAAACTAGACTTATTGTTTGTCACCGAAATGTGGCTCCACAAGTCCGCCCTTCCTGACATTGCGACTGCCTTCCCTCTGGACTACCAATTGATCAGACTTGATAGGATCAACAAGAGAGGTGGCGGCCTAGCAAATTTCAGAGCTGTTCCAAATATAGCATACAGTAAACTTTTCTCCTGGAATGGGAAGAACACTGTATCTTTAAAATTGATAGCTCAACCAAGGGGTCCTGGAGAGGGGACTTACTCTATCGCCCCCCTGGCGCTAAACTCAATTTCACTATTCATCTGATAGAGACCATAGTGCCTCATGTATTAGCAGCTGATAATTTTCTCCTACTCAGAGACTTTAATTATCATGCTGAACTTTTATCCGACATCCACACCAGCACACTCATCTCCAGCCTAAATACTCTGGGCCTTAATCAGCTGGTAATCAGGCCTTCCCATTCAGTTGGTCACACCCTTGATCTCCTGTTTACCAACTCTTCCCACATCAAAGTGGAGTCTCCCATCCCAGTTCTTTGTTCAGACCATCACCTATTAAAATTATCTCTACAGAAAGCTTCTACTCACAGCATTCCCTGTAAAGAACCGAAATGGAGTAGGCCATGGAATTAAGCCAGCTTAGCAACTTTTTCCCATCATTTCACCACTAGCTGCTCAACATAGAGAAACCAAATTCTGCAGTTGAAATTTTTGCGGCAGCAATTATTCATGCCATTGACATCATTGCTGCCGTAATTAAAGTCAAACATAAACATAAAATGTCCCCTAATCTATACATAGACGGTATCTTGAAAATATTGCAACGGCCTAAAAAATCTATCTAGGTGACAGAATAAGTAAGGCCTCCAACTCCCATAAAGAACTCCACAAAATATTAAAAGAACTCACCAACCCCATCTCATGTCAGAAAATCTGTACCATTGGTGCGCCTGTGATTACACTTCCACTCTAACTTCCCTGAACGAATTCACTGAATTCACACAAAAGAAGTTAGTATTGCCCTTTGTAAGGTCAAATCAGGCTCCCCTGCCAACCCAGTCTCTTCTGTCCATAATTGGGCCAGCCCTTCTCACGGGCCTCACAAAGCTTTTTAATCTATCCTTATTCCACTCAATGGTTCCCACTAAATGGAAAGCGACTATGGTCAAGCCTATTTTAAAGAAGTCTACCCTAGACCCCAAGGAACCCAACAACTATCGGCCCATCTCCCTACTCCCTTTTTTGGGGAAAGTCCTGGAGTCACTAATCAACAACCTTACCACCTTTCTAGAGAGTAATAATCTACTGGACACTTCCCAATTTGGGTTTCGGGCTCAACATAGCATAGAACCGCTCTGTTGGAGGTAGTCGACAACATCTGACTCCCTGGTCAGTCAGCCATTCTGGTTCTACTTGATCTATCGGCTGCCTTTGACACCATCTCCCATAGTATGCTTGTGAATCGACTGTGGGAGATTGGTGTCAGGGGCAATGCATTGAATTGGCTCAGGAGCTAACTAAATGATCGATCTTTGAAAGTACATGTTGGTACTTTTGTCTCCTATAGCCAATTGATAGACAAGGGTGTCCCACAGGGTTCTATCCTAAGCCCCACGCTCTTCAATCTATACGTGACACCCCTAGCTAGAGTGATCAAATTGCATGGCTTCAACACTGTGTCATATGTCGACGATACACAACTACTAATCTCGCTAGGCCCAGATCCAACAGATGCTAAACTCCGATTCATGAAGTGTATATCCGACATACACATCTGAATGCAAACTAATCCTCTGCAACTTAAGACGGAAATCATCCTCTTTGACAAAGCTCAAACCCTGTGGTCAAGTAACTGGTGGCCTTCCCGTCTTGGCCCCTGTCTATCTTCCAAGTCGGTGGTTCGTAATCTCGGGGTGTGGATTGACATCAGATATAACCCCGCCAGAACCCTCAGGTCCGCCAACAAACATTTTCCTATCTCTTTTAAGATTCGCACCGCCAGGAATGGCGGGAGATCTTTTTTGTATCTTGCCCCTACCTAGTGGAATTCACTCACTTTGCAACTGCGGACAAAGACCAACCACAGAACATTTTGTAAGACTCTAAAAACCTGTCTGTTCTGATCTCTCTTCTCTCTGTCTGCTTCCTACGTTCTTTCTCTACTATGTTTTTGGGTTTAGGCTAGCTCTTTGAGACCCTCGGGTGATATGTGCGCATAATAAAATCTTATAGCATAACACAACATAACATTAATTGTGTATCTTAATATCAATACTGCAGTCAATGAATACATTTTACATGACCACAGTGAACGAAAAATTGAGATTTTTAATTTGCAAATCCTTTTACGTTTCTGCTAGACAACAGGAGACAAAGGGAGTTCAGTTTCCCAGGTTTAGAAATGTAAATTGTTCCTCTTAGAAGCAACAGTCGCCACTAATAAATAGGCTGTGGATGTTACCAATGCTAATTTGTCGAGTAGCATGTGTATATAAACCAATTACACCAGCACGCTAAGCATAGTATTTTTCTTATTATAATTATAAATAACTTGATATACAGGATGCATTGCTTCACCGAGAGATCCAAAGACTTAGGGGGCAGATTTACTACTTCTGGCGCATCTCTGCTAATCAGCAGGGATGCGCCAGAAGAGTTGCGACGCATCTGCCCACCCATGCGCCACCACTGATGCGCCGCATTTACAATGCGGCGCACCGTGGCGCACGGATGGGCAGATGCGTGTCGCGTCCCCTGGCGAAAAGGCGGCGCATTGCTGGAGCCGCATCGCAAGCGCCACGCATCTCCAGCAAGGCTCGGGTGCCCCATGTTGCATCAATCCTTACGCCTGCTTCAAGCAGGCGCAGGGTTTTGACGCAGCATGGCCGTAAAAGTGACTGAGTGAAATCTTATAGATTTCACTCAGCCACTTTTCGGAGGCGTTCCTGCGCCGGAACGCCCCCCCCCCCCTGTGCTTGAACGCCCACATGTGGCGCCGGGCTTTACAACGTGACGCATCTCCCTAGATGCGTCACGTTGTAAATACCCCACAGCATGGCGCTGACTTTGCGCCGCCGCTGCATAACAAAAGGGATGCAACGGCGGCGCAAATGTGCTGTAAGGGATTGGTAAATCTGCCCCTTAGTACTCATAAAATATGAATTGACTCACGTGCAGATGGGTGTGTTGGCTCTGTTAACTAATGTATACACACCACGGATCTGTGTGTGACTTCATCATCCCAAGTCCAGGTCTTGATGTGTCTATACAGCATTTCATCCTTCTGAGGTTGACAAACTAAGTACTGTTTAATTGCATAACAATGAACAGTTGGTAATCAGCGACAAGATACCCATAGAGTGAATTGAACAAGCTCTTTACAAATACATACGTTATGCAATATTGCACTTATCTCAGTTTGTGTGTGGCAAAATCTTCTTTTTAACAGGGGTATTAAATGGGTTTTCCAAAGCAAGGAGGCATTGTAATATAGGAAAACACACATAAGCTTGTGAGTTTGTATGCATCCACACACATTGGTAAGGCACATTATAATCGTGGATATTACGGTAAGAGATTTACTCCTGGCAAGGTCAGGAGTAAGTCCTTCTACATAGTGGGCAAGGAAAGAACACTTCTAAAATTGGTGAGGTGTGGGGGAAGGAGTTTCTTCAACGGGAAACATTTTGCCCAAGAAAAAAACAGATGCTACAAAAAGACCAACATTTTTTTTTGTTGGTATTACACATATACAAACAGGCACCTGCTACGTTTGCACACATGTTAAAACCTATGCTCATAGGTGCTTTTAAAAAACTATGGCTCTTTGGAGTACACCTGGAATTTTTGCATAAACCCCTCAAAATCATACATTTACGGGAACGAAAACCCAACATAGATTTTTTTTTCTTTTTACTCGGGACATTTTTTAATTGGGCCCAATGATATTAGACTACTGTCAATGCAGAGTGACAAACCCAGCTTCATCCGCAGCAGGAGTCTGCCCCGTTGCCGCCTGCCCCTTTCTCGCCCCCTAACCACCAGATTTATAGAATGTGCAATCAGACATTATTCAATCAAAGCTGCCGCCAAAGGTTTTTAAATCAGTTGCCACGCGTATTTCCTTCAGGCACGTCGTCGAATATGTTTTCCTGCTAATGATGCCCTCAGGGATCTCTTAGAACAGTTCCTTGGGCAACAAGTCCTGAAAACAGGCAGCTCAGTTGGCAGTGTGTGCATTACAAACTTGAAAATGGTGGGCCCAATTCACATAGGTTTAGCTCTGTCTTACTCCTGAAACTTAGGAATCGGCTCTGTAGTATTCTCGGTGTCTCTTAACAAGGTTTGATCAGTTATCTGATCAATTTATGTCAGAAATATTGGTAGAAAAGATAGCACAATTGACAGCCTCTTGTCGGGAGAGAGGCAGCATCAACACATAAGAATTGCGTGTTTTTCATATAGCACTTCAAACCGCATTGATGATGTTTCTATGCGCTGGAAATAAAGGATGTTGTTATTGTACAATCTATTAGTACATAGTGTAGTGAGAAGGAAGAAAGGATGAGTCAGCCTTACCAGGATCCGAACTAGCTCAGCTGCGAATGTGCAGTCTGCTCAACAGTGCAAGAGTATTTCTTTTTTTAAGAGGTGCACTATAAGGATGCCACTTTCTCAAAATAGAGCACATTTAAAGATAATGAAAGACATCACAGCCTTTGTATATTAATGAGCGCTTTCAAATGTGTGATGAATCTCAACACCTTTTCAAAGCAAGCTGGGTTCTGACAAGGCTGTGTCTTCCCTCTTCCAGCAAAACAGCATTGAAAAAGGCACTGTGGAGATCTAGTTCACACACAACTAATTTGAGAATTGTGCACAGTAGCTAAGTAATAGTAACTTACAATCAATGACTTCTTACAAGTGGTACTTCCTTTCCAATGGGCCCAGTAACAAGAGTCACTGGGCCCATTGGCATTGTAAGGAGCCGTGTTTTACATGGAGATACCATTCTCCAAGTAAAACGCAATTTCTGCATGTTGTTCACCGAAATCTTGAAATCCCCCTTATTATTTCTCGCCATCAGAATTTCCAGACCCTAGTAACAATAATTCCTCAGGAGTAGGGAGTTACAGGGGTTTTAACAGGCCACTCTTAGGGCCTAATTACGATTTTGTGACGTAATGGTGGCACGACTGTGCAAGCCACCACGCCACCGCTCTGCCAAAGCTTGCGATGCCCGTCCACCCGCTAGATTATAACTTTTTCATAGTCTGGCAGAAGGGCAGCATGACTGTGCCTCTTTTAAAGGGGGCAGTGCCAATAAAAAAGGCACCGCAATGGGACCAGACTACAAGGTTCCTGCATGGCATTGAATCACAAGTTCATGCCCTGCAGGAACCTATGTGCATGCATTTGACCTCCTGTGTGCCTCCATATATGTTTGAATCACAGGAGGGCTCCTCTCTGCCAGGATTTTTCCTGGTAGTGGAACCTCCATGAAAAGGCTGGCTGAGAGGAATCTCGTGATGTGCTTGGCGGGAAAGTGGTGGTCCCGCCAAGCATATTGCAGCCTCTGACTGGTGCTCCTATGCAAAGGAAAGGCGGTTGCACTGCGGAGCGGGTAGTTCCAGGGTGGTCCAACTGCCCAAGTCATAATCGGACAGTTGGACCGCATGTGCGGCAGTGGCTGGGTCCGCCACAACCTCGCCTCCTCAAGTCTAGCGGTCCTTGAACCTCCAGACTCGTAATTAGTGTGGGCCTCAGTGAAAGCTGTTGTAGTAATGATTTTGTATCTCTCAAGGATCATGAAAACTCCCTATGTACACATATCTAGCACATACATGTAGAACACATTTTTGTTGCTCTGCAGAGGAGCAGTTCCCTGACATCATAAAGGACCCTCACTTAGGACTTGTAGTTATGCTTTTATCATTACTGTTCCAAGCCTACATGTCCCACCATGGGGTGTGCTGCTGACAGGAGGTCACATTCATGGCATGTGGAAAGGTCAAGATTTTAAGACAGGATTTTGTACTTGAAATCTTTAGAGGTGTGAAATGTACTCTAGAACACCAGAAATCTTAAAGCAAATTGCAATGAAGGCAGTGCTAATGTGTGACCGGATAGAGTTTGTGGGGCCCTTTCCACAAGGTTTAATATTCAAGAAATCAATACATAATACAATAAAAAATAAAAATAAAAACATAACACCACAACTTTTTAAGAAATCTTACACAACGAAGCAGGATATAGTCACGAAAAGTTAAACAATCAGAATTTAAACTTAAGAGGGTATGGAGTTTCTGGCCCCATCGAAAATGTATATTTTGAATCAGAAAGGACGATGAACTAGCCTCTAGATAGAGTAAGGCAGTTGTCTTCACTCTCCACTAACACTTCAATAGTCATGAAATGTATCAGTAAGGGAGGCAGGTGTTGGTGTCTGCGGGGGTTACATAGGCGTAGATGACCATGGGGTAACCCTTTGTAGCGGTGTCAGTGCAAGGATTTACACTGCAAGGGTAAAAATAACTTTGTGTCCCCCCTTGCCCTATCTGGCAATCTAGTGTACCCTGTTGAAGGCACACTACAAGGCTGTCTATAATTGCCTTAACAATGAGGAAAACCAAACAGTCTCATGCATTCTGAAACGTGAAATAGCCTCTTACTATTCCAACTCCAGTCTACACAACAGTAGGGAAGGCGTTGGACTTAAAATCCAACACCAGTCCAACAACATGGCGCCTAAAGCAAGTTGTTGGAACAACTTGTGGGTTAAAGGAACACATGGCAACATTGCAGTCGGGGTAGGGACTGTGTTGTAAAGGCAGGTTGTTGTTCTGACTGTGGTACAAATGATCTTTCCCTTACATTGCTGGGCCTTCTAGAGTTCTAGGGTGCAATAGGACTGATGAGGCAGACAGGGCTTAATTTGTAAACAGAATAAGTGCAATTGTACAAAATGTGTCTTAGGGGTCTGCTGCCACCTCCACCACTTATCCATCCCACTTCCATCAATGACATTAGCAGTGCGTAGGTTGTTAACAAAAAATAATGATAATAATAGCAAATGTGGGGTTACAACCGCTTACCAAGGAGACCACCACAGGTGCAGGACGTCACAGGGGGTTGCTGAATCCCAAAGCTGTCTCTTCTTGATTACTTCTTGTGTTTTCTATTACCTCACTTTTGCAGGTTATTTATGTCCCTTTAACGGGAGCTGCAGAATGATTTGTCTGGGTCGTACCCTTTCTGTTTCCGTCGGTATGGACCGACTGAGCTACTAACATTTTCATTTTCGTGTCTTTCATACGTTTCTGTTCCTGATCTTGTTCTTCTCTAATTCTATTCTGATGGTATTGTAACATTTGTAACATCTGGGATGGCGTATTTGCTTGCCATGTACTCTCAACCTTGTATACATGATTCTTGACTGCTAACAGGGAATTCTCAACTAACTTGGATACAAAAAGATGCGGATACGACTCGCTACCGGGTTTAAGACCACTATTAATAATAAAACATTTCTCGAATCTTGAATAAAAGTCACTAGTATCTTCGTCGGGTTTCTGTTTACATGCTGAGATTGCATCCCAGTCTTCTTTTCTAGTTGTCAATAATCTTGGCAGAACCTGTACTATCAAGCCTGTTCGGGCGCCAAAATGATGTAAATATATAATTTACCGTCTTAATTTCTATGCAGGTAGGTACTTAATCAATAATAACTCAAATCGGAAAGAAAGAAACAGAGTCCGTGGTGTTAGAGTTCTTAGGGGTTTTATTCCTTAAAAAGGAATGGTCAAGACCTGGATATCATGTTCTTCCCACCGCAGGGGTGGAAGAAGGGATAGAGCGCTATTTTATTGACAATACATAGCTTATATACTTAATTTACACCATAGAAAGCAATATAGTAGGCGTAACAGCTGAGAGAAGACAAGATAACAGTATCCACGTGTTACTAGTACGTAATCAGAAGGCGTGGACTAGGCGTGAACTAGAGGTGTGTGCTAGAAACGTCACAGGTAGGTGTCACAAAGGGGTGGCACTAAACAGAAATGTTGCAATGTCAGCAGAAATCGGAAGCTTGGATGCGCGCGCAGCTGCATGACGTGTGATTGACGTGAAACTGGAGGGTGCAGGGGACTTGACATTTACACTGACGGAAAGAGACAGAAGTCTGGCATGTCAGATCAACTCGTACTTCTATCATATCTGATATCTGATGTTTGGGAACCATATTATCTGGACGGAAAAGGTCTCTGGGGCAGAAGCTATTCTATACTGACTATGAATGCGTGTATAAGCGCCTAAGTGTCTGCATGAGAAGCGTGGGGGCATGGGCCTTTCATGGGAGCATGGTAACGGAGGCTATGAATTACTTGCACGGAGACAGGTCGGCCCTTTGCTCTGCAGCTGAGGGGGATGTTTACTGAAACCAGTAGGCAGGAATGTATTTTCGAGGAGCGGAACAGATAATTCGAAGGTTGTAGTCAGTCTTGGCAGGCAGCAGGAGGAAATATAAATTCTATGGTCAAGTTGTGTTCCCTAGCTAGTACCCCACCGTCTCCATGTACCAGCTTAAAGTGCATGTAACTTCCCTCCTGTGCCAGCTATGAAGACGCAAATACATTTGCGTCCAACGTTAACATGTCCTCTTTCAGATCCACCCTGAATGGGTTAAATAGTCCGTTCCTAAGTATGCTATGCCAACGTCTTTTTGTAGTGTACTTTACACGTTTTTCAGCTCTGGCAAAGTAGGCCCTGAATTTCTGCCATCGAGCCTTTTTTCTGGCTTCTGACTCTGAAAGCCTCAGCCCAGGCTGCCTCTGTACCCGTGAACTCTGACTTACTCCCAGCGCGGCCCACCGCGCTCAGCTCAGCCTGCTGCCTGCCAAGACTGACTACAACCTTCGAATTATCTGTTCCGCTCCTCGAAAATACATTCCTGCCTACTGGTTTCAGTAAACATCCCCCTCAGCTGCAGAGCAAAGGGCCGACCTGTCTCCGTGCAAGTAATTCATAGCCTCCGTTACCATGCTCCCATGAAAGGCCCTAGCCCCCACGCTTCTCATGCAGACACTTAGGCGCTTATACACGCATTCATAGTCAGTATAGAATAGCTTCTGCCCCAGAGACCTTTTCCGTCCAGATAATATGGTTCCCAAACATCAGATATCAGATATGATAGAAGTACGAGTTGATCTGACATGCCAGACTTCTGTCTCTTTCCGTCAGTGTAAATGTCAAGTCCCCTGCACCCTCCAGTTTCACGTCAATCACACGTCATGCAGCTGCGCGCGCATCCAAGCTTCCGATTTCTGCTGACATTGCAACATTTCTGTTTAGTGCCACCCCCTTTGTGACACCTACCTGTGACGTTTCTAGCACACACCTCTAGTTCACGCCTAGTCCACGCCTTCTGATTACGTACTAGTAACACGTGGATACTGTTATCTTGTCTTATCTCAGCTGTTACGCCTACTATATTGCTTTCTATGGTGTAAATTAAGTATATAAGCTATGTATTGTCAATAAAATAGCGCTCTATCCCTTCTTCCACCCCTGCGGTGGGAAGAACATGATATCCAGGTCTTGACCATTCCTTTTTAAGGAATAAAACCCCTAAGAACTCTAACACCACGGACTCTGTTTCTTTCTTTCCGATTTGAGTTATTATTGATTAAGTACTTACCTGCATAGAAATTAAGACGGTAAATTATATATTTACATCATTTTGGCGCCCGAATAGGGACCCCTCCCCCACCTCACGCGCCGGTTGGTGCGTTGCAAGCTCTGTCCCCTGCCATCAGTTAGAAGGAAAACTACGCGTACCGGCAGGATTTCCTGCATCTCCCTCTGGCCCACGGAGGTGACGAAGACTGCGATCAGTACCCAGACGAGGCGGTGAGGAGTGCGGAGGATCCCGACCAGAGCCTAGCCGAAAGAAGCAAGGTCCGAGGTGTCAAGAGGCCCACCAGTTTTCCGAAGTTTTCCGAAGTATCCACGTGCCGAGTCGAGCCGAGTCGAGTCCAGTCCAGTCAAGTTTTCCGAGGCCTTCTGTTTTCCGTGCTTCCCGGTGAGTACCATTGCTGGGACGTATCAAGACGGGTTTGGGTACACAAACGCGGTCTGCACTGTTTTAGACAGTGTATCTGTACTGTTTAGCAGTATATCTAGTATTCTGAAGTTCTGCACTGTTTTAGACAGTGTATCTGTACTGTTTAGCAGTACATCCAGTATAGGGGGTAGTCATATATGTTTCAAAATGTCTTTTCATGTGATTAATGTCGTGCTATGAATGTGACCGTTTCTTTAATGTGCATTATTGTGTTCTTGTATAACTAGCTGTATTCAGTATTAAGTAGTTAGGGTTGAGCATTCAGTATTAAGTAAACAAGATGCCGTTTTTCGATAAATTAAAGCAAATAGGAACTAGGAAAGGGATACTAGAGGAAGCAATTCCTATCCCCCCTAGGGACACTCCTGGAAATTTTATGTACCATAAGCATGGCTTAGATGCCATATTGTATCTAGATTTATGGGCCGACTATACTAAGCATCTAGACGAAAGACACAGATGGCCTGTTACCGGAACATGGGATGCCGAGTGCATTATGAAGGTAGAAGAAGCACTATGGAAAAAGAAAGCCAGACAATCTCAGAAAGACGCCATAGAGTTTTGGCGTAAGGAATCACATAAGCGTGCTGAAAAAGCACTACGTAGAGAAGACAGACTTAAAGAATCAGACAAGGCCCAAGAAAACGAGTTAGTTACCGAGGGGATCCGAGTAAAATCAGAGCAAGTAGACCGCGCACGAAATAACCTCGTAAACGGCATGTATCTCGCGGCCGAGGGTTCGCCTGAGGCCATTTCAGAAATACCGAAAAATCTGCCGCCACCATTGGTTCCAACTAAAGTAACTCATAGGACCACTAAAGACATATTCCTGAATTCCTATCTAGAGGATGTAGCACCCGCTTACACCAATCTGCCTGTCCGCGCCCTGCCTAACGACAGGGACGGGGGTGGTAACCCGCCCCAAGATCATATTCCGCCAGTACCACAACAGAATCCTCCTGTTCCACCACCTCCACCACTTCCCGTACCTAAAGTTGATCTACCGAAACCACTTCTACCTGATCCTACTAAAAGACAAATTCAGGTTCAGGTACAGACTCCACAGAGAGATAATGCCCAAGCTTCCGCCTCAGGGGGTGCGGCCGGGGGTCTTCAAACCCCGCCATTAACACGCAGGTTACAGCTCGGGGATTTGCGGAATCCTTTTACGTTCAAGTCACCCCGCCTTGACATATTCAAAGAAAACCTTTCAGTTTGCAGATATGATCCAGTACCCGGTAAAGACAATATAATGATGATGGCATCACTACGGTTAAGATCTGCTACTGATTTCCTGCTGTGCTATGCAGGAATGAAGGAGCGCCTAGATAGAATATATGAGTTTGTTCAGACTGGGAAAGACCCTGACAGTATTCAGGATGCCATGGAGCGTCAGAAAGTTGACGTTCAAGCACAGATACTACGTTTTTTCATAAATTGCCTGATAAGAGAACGAGACAGGCCTGGGACAGATCAGAGTGAATTAGATGCACTAAACAAGTGGGGTCAAAATATATCTGAAGGAAAACACGACAAGGGAACTTGCATAGCCAGTATGTACAAGAAAATTAGAAAGGCAGTGATAGATATACACAAAGAAGAGAAAGAAAAGGCTTCCTCCGAGGAGGAAGAAGAACTTGAAGAACCAGAAAAGACTACAGATACCATAGCGTATGTAGGTAAGGGAACTTACCTTAGGAAAGGTATCCGTCCAGAAAGCAAGAGAGTTTTCCTCTCTGCCTTAACAAACCCGAATTCCTCTGAACATCAGTTCCAGGAGACTGATAAAAGACTCCGAGAGAGAATGGGGTACCACGTACTCAATTCTATGGATGAACAAGAACTAGCCCGGTCAGCCATATTATGGACTGAAAATCCAGACATATACAATGATGACACGGTAGCACAGACATTTCTGAACCTTTCCCCAGACGAGCAGAAATTAGCAGGTGTATACATGATTCAGCACCTCCTCACGAAATACAGAAACCAACATTCTGATCCAGGTCCCTTACACGAAACATTAGAAGCACTACTCATGGATAGATGGAGAGGTTTAAGTACCAAGTTAATACAAATAATTCTAGAACAACGACATAGATATAACACTTTTGTAAGCTCCGAATATGTTCCCGCCCCGCCCCCAGAAAGAAAAATGTATCATATAGAGCGTCTGCATGGTCTTGAAAGTCAGAACCCCTTACGAGAGGTACATCCAGTTATGGGTGAAGATCGTACCTTGAAACGCGTGTATGTACACACGCCACTGACTAAGTTAGAACTGTTAGAAATGAAGAAACTAGTACCCTGCCATGATAAAGACCCTGCAGGTTTTCACAGAGAACTTAAAGACATGTTACTGATGGGGGATTACACATATGAAGATATCATGAAAATGTTAAAGGTACTGCTGCCCACGGGCATCTACGAGAAACTAAAGGAAAAAGAATGGGAGGTGGGAGACAAAAAGATTGCATGGGCAGAAATAGAAGATGAAGAGAACAAACGTGTCCCAGGGGTAGGCCTTGGGGAGAAAACTAAAGCATTACCAGGTCTTGACCATTCCTTTTTAAGGAATAAAACCCCTAAGAACTCTAACACCACGGACTCTGTTTTTTCTTTCCGATTTGAGTTATTATTGATTAAGTACTTACCTGCATAGAAATTAAGACGGTAAATTATATATTTACATCACTTCAATAGTCATGAAATGTATCAGTAAGGGAGGCAGGCGTTGGTGTCTGCGGGGGTTACATAGGCGTAGATGACCATGGGGTAACCCTTTGTAGCGGTGTCAGTGCAAGGATTTACACTGCAAGGGTAAAAATAACTTTGTGTCCCCCCCTTGCCCTATCTGGCAATCTAGTGTACCCTGTTGAAGGCACACTACAAGGCTGTCTAGAATTGCCTTAACAATGAGGAAAACCAAACAGTCTCATGCATTCTGAAACGTGAAATAGCCTCTTACTATTCCAACTCCAGTCTACACAACAGTAGGGAAGGCGTTGGACTTAAAATCCAACACCAGTCCAACAACATGGCGCCTAAAGCAAGTTGTTGGAACAACTTGTAGGTTAAAGGAACACATGGCAACATTGCAGTCGGGGTAGGGACTGTGTTGTAAAGGCAGGTTGTTGTTCTGACTGTGGTACAAATGATCTTTCCCTTACATTGCTGGTCCTTCTAGAGGTCTAGGGTGCAATAGGACTGATGAGGCAGACAGGGCTTAATTTGTAAACAGAATAAGTGCAATTGTACAAAATGTGTCTTAGGGGTCTGCTGCCACCTCCACCACTTATCCATCCCACTTCCATCAATGACATTAGCAGTGCGTAGGTTGTTAACAAAAAATAATGATAATAATAGCAAATGTGGGGTTACAACCGCTTACCAAGGAGACCACCACAGGTGCAGGACGTCACAGGGGGTTGCTGAATCCCAAAGCTGTCTCTTCTTGATTACTTCTTGTGTTTTCTATTACCTCACTTTTGCAGGTTATTTATGTTGAGCTTTCGAGACCTCTTGTATATACTTTAGTATATACTTATATGGTTTAGTATATACTTATATGTGTATGTACTTTGTGGGCTCTGGAGATCAGCATTAGGACTTGTCTGCTTCCATTTAGGCAATAATTGAATGGTTGGTGGTATTGCACTCTAATAATCCAATTAGGTAATCACTTTTTCCGGTATGTGTGCTGCACTAAATTGGTGCCTGCCTACACCCAAGAACACTGCATATAGCCAAGGATCACAAGATCACAAGGACTCTAGTGCGCATCAACTAAAGAATAAGTATTTCAAATTTTTCATTTGTCTTGTATTTTAATTCAACCATATATTATAACTTATTTCATTTTAAATTCAAATGAATATAGTGTAATTCATTACAACATATACATGTAAACGACATACAGTTAATGCCATTGACAATACATTTTTTGCTCAATAGTTTAAACACAACACAGTTTTAGTTCACAACCCAATGCATTTCGGGGTTTGAACCCCTTCGTCAGGGGCCTATAAAAGAAAAGAAGGAAAAGGAAAAGAGAAGCCTAATTAGTTTCGATGCTAAAGAAAATGTAAATAGCTATTCAACTGGTGGATATTTTATTCTTACCGAACTGACTGGTTGGTATATGAGTCATAGGTGGTTAAAAAATTTCTTTGTCGATTCTGAAAAACATTTTTAATTCTACCATGAAATTTATAGACTTAACAGCTTATAGGAAGCAATGTGAGGTAATATATGTCACCATGTTACCTTTATTTCTGGATAACGAAAGCTACAGCCTGCGGAAAATTATGTGGAAAATTAGGACGCTGTCCATTTATAACTGTCAACAACAAACCAACAAGGTTTGACATGAGTTGAAATGACGCTCACCTGTTAGCCATGAGCGTTAAGGTTGTGACGCTGAAATAATCTAGTAAGAAAAAAATAATACAAAACAGAAGGTCAAGGCCATATAAGCCCACTATCTCTAAGCGTGCGATTTAGTGGTTGCAGTATACAAGTTATCGTAAAGGTTAAAATTTACCTGCGAGCCTTGTGTTATTTTCAATAGGATCTCGCTAAAAGTCCGCGTTTTTCAGCTCTGCATAAGATAATAGGGAAATACAATGTCCGTTTTAGTGCTCGATAATAGCGAAACAGCTATCCTCGTGAAGCAATCTCCTTAATAGATGTGCTTACCGGAAACCTGGAGCGAAGTCGCATTGTACCGGCGTCTGCCTTCGCGTTGTGTGTAAACTGACTCTAGTTTTTAGTGCGTTATTTATGTTGGTGCGCTGAACCCGATGCGGCCACAAAGGACGGACTAAAGATCATACATCCAACATGGCGCCAATGAGCAGGAATCCTTATTCGGCCGATATTCCCTTTCCCGTAATCGGGTTCTATATACAAATCCAAGTCCGTCCTTTAGGTCTTGCAATATGGTGTCTTACAAACATGTGATATAGTCCGACTTTTATTTTTGGCATTCGGGTTTTACATATGATCTTTAGTCTGTCCTTTGTGGCCGCATCGGGTTCAGCGCACCAACATAAATAACGCACTAGAGTCAGTTTACACACAACGCGAAGGCAGACGCCGGTACAATGCGACTTCGCTCCAGGTTTCCGGTAAGCACATCTATTAAGGAGATTGCTTCACGAGGATAGCTGTTTCGCTATTATCGAGCACTAAAACGGACATTGTATTTCCCTATTATCTTATGCAGAGCTGAAAAACGCGGACTTTTAGCGAGATCCTATTGAAAATAACACAAGGCTCGCAGGTAAATTTTAACCTTTACGATAACTTGTATACTGCAACCACTAAATCGCACGCTTAGAGATAGTGGGCTTATATGGCCTTGACCTTCTGTTTTGTATTATTTTTTTCTTACTAGATTATTTCAGCGTCACAACCTTAACGCTCATGGCTAACAGGTGAGCGTCATTTCAACTCATGTCAAACCTTGTTGGTTTGTTGTTGACAGTTATAAATGGACAGCGTCCTAATTTTCCACATAATTTTCCGCAGGCTGTAGCTTTCGTTATCCAGAAATAAAGGTAACATGGTGACATATATTACCTCACATTGCTTCCTATAAGCTGTTAAGTCTATAAATTTCATGGTAGAATTAAAAATGTTTTTCAGAATCGACAAAGAAATTTTTTAACCACCTATGACTCATATACCAACCAGTCAGTTCGGTAAGAATAAAATATCCACCAGTTGAATAGCTATTTACATTTTCTTTAGCATCGAAACTAATTAGGCTTCTCTTTTCCTTTTCCTTCTTTTCTTTTATAGGCCCCTGACGAAGGGGTTCAAACCCCGAAATGCATTGGGTTGTGAACTAAAACTGTGTTGTGTTTAAACTATTGAGCAAAAAATGTATTGTCAATGGCATTAACTGTATGTCGTTTACATGTATATGTTGTAATGAATTACACTATATTCATTTGAATTTAAAATGAAATAAGTTATAATATATGGTTGAATTAAAATACAAGACAAATGAAAAATTTGAAATACTTATTCTTTAGTTGATGCGCACTAGAGTCCTTGTGATCTTGTGATCCTTGGCTATATGCAGTGCTTCCATTTAGGGACTTTCTTTTGCTGTTCAACTGCCTCTGTTTAACTGTCTTGATAGAAAATGACTAGCAGAGGTTAGTAAAATAACAGAATTGCTTTCTGCTGAGGGACTTTCTTTTTTCTATTTTTCTGGCAACTGCCTCTATTTAACTTTCTTGATAGAAAACGACCAACAGAAGTCAGTAAAATACCAGAATCACTTTAGCATTCTCTAGATTCCAGTCCATAGAAATTGGCTTCCACAAGCCCCCTAAGACAATAATATTTTTTTCAAACCTTTTATTTTCAGTGATATGACCATGGAAGGCCCTGATTTTATATAAAAAGCAGAGCTTTGGACTATACCATTTCCCACTGAAAGACAATATTTCTATCCGTGTGTTGACAGTGACATCTAGGCTGGATTACGCTACCAGCCTGTATCTGGGCTTACCAAAGTACCTTATACAGCGACTACAACTGGTCCAAAATGCGGCTGCGAGACTATTAATACGGATCCCTTTCAAGCACTCGGTCTCTCCGCATCTTCTCTCACTACATTGGTTACCAGTAGCAAGCAGAATAAAATTTAAGGCACTTACACTGGCCTTCAGATCTCTGTATGGCACCTGCCCAAACTATCTGAAAGCCCGACTGCCAAGATACACCTAAGCTCGCTCCCTCCGATCCAACAACGTGTTCAGATTGCAGTTCCTAGAGCAAAAAGAGCTCGGCTGGGAGGACGGACTTTTTCGGCCAATGTGGCGACACTTTGGAACACCCTGCCCCCTGCTCTTCAACAGGCTCCCTCCGAGGTATGCTTCAAGCGTATGCTGAAAACCTGGCTTTTCGCTCAACCACGCTAGACGCCAACACCCCAGCCCTCCTGGTCAAAATATCTTGTTCTTGTAGCGCCGGGACACCTCCTCGCGAGGTAGCTGTTCGCGCTTTATAAAATTCTGTATTATTATTATTATTCCATACCTGGTGTGCCATGCAGTTTGGTTCTCACTTTTCTCCATGTTAAAGAACAGTAGATGTTTCACCACCCAAGCTAATGTGCTGCATAGCTAAATACATATAGGTCCCAAATGTGAGACTGATTGCATTGCAAATGCTTGTTTTTTAAACCCCCTCTCTCTGTTTATCACTGTGTTCCTATATCTCTCTTTCTTCTTCTTTCACTGTTTTTCTGCCTCTCTCTCTTGCTGTAGATCAAAGTCTTATGATGAAGCAAAAGCCTCAGACGCTCAAATTAATTACCAGTGTCCTTCGCCTGCAACCACCGGCACAAACTTAACACTGTCTGAGCATATTGAATTTCATGAAAGGTTCCAAAATTAACAAATGAACAGAGGGTTCACATTAGTAACATGATCTCAGTTATTGGAGATGCTTCAGGCAGATATGAATGAATTATTTGTTAAAAGACTGATTCAAACTGACTACTATTATCTTCCGTCTAGTCTTAGATATTCACTTGCCTAGCTGGATATACCCAGGAAACCCAATGTCTATCTTTGGTTCAATACTGAACTCCTACTAGATTTGGCCACTTTTATCAACATTCCACTAATCAGACAATTTCATATTAATAGCAACATTTTTATGATTACCGTTTCACTCTGTTTGAAAGCAGGTGATGATCAGGTAGTAAAATAGCTGAACAGGTCCTCAGTTTCAACCCCTCAGACTTAGGATTTCATCCTGCTGAGGTGGATACATTTTAGTTGCTTCCCCATAGCTTGGCATTTAGCGCCCCTTCAGGCAATTCAGGCTGTGATGCACAATATCTAAAATGCTATTTTATTAGGAGACGTAGTAGCAGTATCACCTCTCATCTCACTGACCACTGTCTCTGGGATGGACTCAGACAACATCATCAGATGGGGGCACAGAATAGGCAGATACACCCAGCACTCGGCAGCTACAGGAAGTGTACCCTAGTGATACTTACACATATGTTGTAGCGTAAATGTGTTGGGCCTCATAAAATATTTTAATTGTCTAATATTTAGCTCAGAAGAACCTCAGATACCACACGCATCTAATTAGGTCCTCCGATGGATCTTGTTCTGTGCTGAAAGGGACCATAATAATTAGGGGATGAACAATTATCGTATGGGACCTGGAATAAGATAATTGTTAACATTCATTCATTTTTGAAGCAGATAAATTGGCCACAACAAATAATGAAACAGAATCAGCAGAGTAGTTTATGTCAAATTGTATCTTTATAAAATTTAAAATGATTAGCATGCAAATCTAATTTTAAGAATTTGAAAGATTTAATAAGCATTCACAACCTGTGAGATTCAATCTGAAGGGAGCCATCTTCCTCAGCCGAAGGAGATTATATCCTAAGAAAGTGAGTGTATAGAAAGCAATTATCTCTCATACAAACCCTATGGATGAAAGTTCATTAAATCACCAAATTACCAGTTCCAGTTCATGGACAGGATTATCGGTTACTGTTTGACCTGCAGCATCAATGCCACAGCTGTTGTCCTAAACCTTGCAGCAGGAAGGATTCTATTAATCAAGCATAACAGCTGGCAGCAAAAGTAGTATTTCTTCACAGTTTGCGTTGTTTCTGGAAGTTCAAATTGTCAGTCTCTGTACAGCAAGATGGACAGAGGAGAGGTGGATAAGAATAGAAACTGCCCCTGACCAGAGTTTGGGCAATTATACTTAATTGATTTCTGGTTTACACCCCTTGACATCATCAAATTTGTCGGACCACTCTGTCCCATTGGTGAGTTTCAGTAGGATGAGAAGATGCAGGAGATAAAAATATACAAATCCGGAAGAATTAAGTAATCCAATATTTCGCATTTTCCTTAGGACCACTGTACTTTGTTGTGTGATTGGTTGTTTCATTTAGGAAATAGGTGAGTTCATGTTTTCTCCCTTTGTCAGTTCTTTCCAAAGCATGTGCTCTAGGAAGTTTGCAAGTCTAGTCATGTAAACTACAAACGTGAAATGAATTATAGAGTGTTAGAACATAAGTAGAAACTTTACAAAACGTTCCATAAGGCTTCAGACTATTCAGTTCATGAGTTCATGATAGGAAAGTAATGGAAGTTTTGAGGCCTTCATGACACACAGCCTGTGGACGAGGAATTTGTGCTAAAATATGAATCTTACATTATTGAATACAATGCATTAGTTCTCCAATTAGGCAGATGAATGATTTGCATCTACATATAAGTATGAAGTACCCTTACTACAAAAACCCTTTAACACTTCATTATTATTTTGCATGTTAACTTGCAAGTCTCTTTTCACGTTATACGCTATACATCATTCAGGATTAGAAAGTACATTTAAAATAAACCTTTACATAATACAAAGTATTTTGGAAACTGTTTTCTCATCAATGTCAGTGCTCACATTACACATTCTAATGTTAATGATCATTTTCTTAACACATAACATTTTTATTCTTTTATAGAGTTTTCTCTTTTATGGTTATTATGTTCATTTGTGCATTAAGAAGACATATATCAAGATATTTATTGAACTTTACATTAGCTTATTTGCAGTTAAATGTAATCACAAACCTACGTCAAACATACTGCATGCTTTTACAATGCAGTTTCTAAATCAAACTTCATTTATTATTTTTTCTTAAACGTGGTAACTTAACACACATTTGTCATGTTTGTAAATTAATGTCACAAATCATTTTTCCAGGATGAATTCATAGAGATGGATGAAAGATAACATGCTCTATCATACACATCTGCCGGTGTTCAGCACAACCATGGCTGCAAACGGAAGCTTCGCCGAGGACAGGTAAACAGAATTTGGGTGCATGTTTTATGGTGGGACTACGTCCTGCAGAACATTTAACCGTGCCATAGGGACAAAAGAGTGTGTTGCGACCCACCGGCAACAACTTGCTCAAATGAAGCACTCGGTGCAAGTGACATATTCCAATGAATCATAAGACAAAAAATGGGAACAGGGGGTCCAAGGGAGGTTTGAGACCAGCAAGGACAAATTCCCCAGAAGTAACTACAATACAAAGAGTCCTCGGGTCTAACGTTTCTATTTTTTTTTACTGCAGTAGGCTTTTTCACAGACTTCAAAATGCAAGCCATACCTATTGGCTTTTCAGTGCTTCGTCTTGTAAGGCCTACAAGAGAACAGCGAGCCAACATTGATTTGACTTCATGCTTCCAAATAAAAATCATTTGGATTCTTTTCCTTTTTTGTTTAGTGTGATCATCCTTCTTGTTTTCTACCTGTCCTTCTTTCTATCTTTATTCCTTTCTGGATTTTATCCAAATTAGCCATTGTATATATTCTTTCTAGTTCATTTCCAGCTATTGCCTAGAGCCAGAACAGCAACAACAGTTTCCATCAGCAGAACCACAATAATTGCATCAACAGACTTCACAATACACTAGCAACAACTTACACAACGCAGCAACAAGAGCTGCAAGCACAGCAGGAGCCACAGCACTGACACAGATGTCACCATGCAGCTGCAACAAAAGTAAAATAAGCATTTACAATGCAATAGGTCTCACAATTGCGAGCTTTTGAACTATTGGCATTGTAAATTGCAATGCCTTTTATAATATTAAAAGGCATTGTCATTTACAATACCAATAGTTCAAAGTTTTGCAAAAGCAATGCCTATTGTGTTGCAGAGCACGGTGTATTGTGAAGCAAGCGCCGTTCTCACTATTAAAGTAAAAAAACAAAACTGAGCGCAGTGTCCCTGAAGTGGGCACTGCGCTCATTATTATAGTTTAAAAAAGAAATTAAACTGAGTGTGGTGTCCCTGAAGGGGGCGCCGCACTCAGTATTAAAGTTCAAAGGAATCAGAAGTGTCATTAAACAAAATAGTGCTCAACCACTTATAATGCAAACCATGTAAGAAGCCAAGTAAAAAGTTCATTCGTTTTGGGCGGAAACAAATACAAACAAGGTGGTACCAAGGAGGGACTAACAAGCCTATTCACAAATTAGAAGCCAGCATTGATGATAAACAATGCCACAAGCCAATGACAAATGCGGGCAGAGAGTGGGAGCGGCTTCCAGTGCATACTCTAATACAGCATGCCTCGCAGAGTGAGCAGCACAGGTGTGCTGCTGCTAGGCTCGACCTAAACAGCAGTACAAAGGCAGGGACAGCAGCAGGATTACAGCTGCAATCACAGAAGAGACACCAGCAAGTTGTTCACCAACAGCAGGGAAAGTACACAAAATCCATCTTCAGTCCTCCCATCGAAACAACTCATCCCATGCCCTCTTTATTGACGTGCCGGCCTACAAGCATGATGCAGAGGTGATAGGCTAAGGTAGATTGGGGCCTGGATGGTATTGTAGGCTAGAGGTGCTAATACCAAAGTAAAACAGTGGACATAACATGGGAAGTGCACACTGATGCTCGGATAACCAGAGAAGCTGGTATTGGGAATAGGTCGGTCAGCATTAATGAGAAAGTGCACAGTGTTGGATTGATTTATATAGGATACTGAATATGGAGCAACTACTGAACAGAATAAAGGGGTTTTTAAACTTGATTGCAGCTGAAGAGGAATATAGGGCCATTAGTGTAACACAAATTAAAGGCATCCCTTGCAGAATGTAAAGAGGGGCTCCTGAGAGCCTTATATCGCACAGATAGTCAGTCATTTGTCTTTGGCTAAATGAGGCTCCTCTGACAGGTTATGGGCCCCTATAAGGAAAGGGGTCCCCTTGCACTCAGCTACTGTATGGTGCACTTCAGAAATCTACATTAATTCTGCAAATCAATGTATTGAATGCAGTATGAGTGTATATAGAATGAGCCTCACTTGTTACCTGATATCCCGTAGTTTACTGCCATGTGCCTGCGTTGCACCCAGTAATACCGCTCCCCCTTCCATAGGTGCCACAGACAGCCAGATCTTCCGAGAGTGAAGGAGACCATCCGAGGCAGACATTCTGAAGTCCCAGCATGCATCAAGACTCAAACCACATCCTCACCCCTATTGTGAAAAGCTTTTTAGCACACTGCTGCTCTTTTATGAACACCACATAGGCAAGCACTGCGAGGTGTGGTACCAGAATACCATAAACAAAATATCGAGTGACATAAATATTGTGTCCAAAATATCCTTTACAAAAATATTAATCCCTTCGTGTTAATAACAAACTACACCCAATTACTACGCAATATATATGTCAGATTATATTTTTACTAACAATATCATAACATCAAACCTACTGAGAATTGGGTGACCCTGCTATTGTAGAACTTTGGAAAACACAACATACCTTTCTATGATAGTGAATGAAGGGTGGTTGGGATGGCCCAATGCCATCCAACCAATATTTGAAGCCCTTGACCTTCAACCACAGGATGTCATGGACTTTAGAATGGCACTGGGCTTCCATTACTGCTCTTTGACAGCACGGTCCTCCTTATGCTGTCTGAGATTGATCCTGTTGCCTTTTGAGCACTTCCAAAGTATTTGCAAATGGAAAAAGTTGAAAGTAAAGATTATGAAATCTAGAGTGATGCCCTTAATGGGAGATATGCTTCAGAAAACCCAGCTTTCAGAAAAAATGCAGGTAGAGAGGATGCCCTCCTTGCCTAATTTAAAGTTACGGATTACAGCAGATGGAATGTGACTGGTGTGGTCGAGAAGAGCAGAGTGCAATGAAACATTCTGCTGGGAGAAAGATGGAAATGAATGCAAGAGTTACAGAAGTAAAGTGAAGTTAAACCCATATATTTTAATCTGATGTTTTTACTGGTAATCCTGTTTTAAACCATACCTTGTTATCTCCACAGTTCAACCAGTGCCAATAGGCTTTACTCCGAGACGCTGCAGGTTCTTGTTCCCATTGATACAATATTTCAAGAGTACTACCAATGCATTTTGGGCAAGTATGCCCTTCTTCAGGGCAAACTATAATTTCAGGAGATTCAAATGAGTGCCATATAACGTCTAGCTTCCGACAAATGATTAATCCATCCATACTAATATTATAAAGAGAGAGTCCAAACCTTTGAGGCGGGTAATCTCAGTAACCACAGCACCAATCACAACACCCAATACAGCGTTGGAAAGGGCAGTTGCAGCAGAAGGACATAGGTTATGCAGACGGCCACCATATACATTTAAAAGGTAAAAGAACCGTGCCAGCAAAGTAGTCCCTTGTGGGCGTGTCGGGGTTCTGCTGTGGGCGTGTGCTGGGGGGCGTGACAAACTGCTGTGGGCGTGTGCTGGGGGTGTGACAAAAGCTGGGGGCGTGTGGTACGTTCCGCCCCTTCATGCCATCTGGGTCATACATTAATCAAATCGTCTGCTGTGGCCGTGTGCCGGGGGCATGACAAAGGCATTCACCAGCGTGGTAAGTAACCATTCGCTTGACTCCCTTGGGGGACTGCCCATTGTCTCACACATTCTGGGGGTGCCAAATGCAGTGTGTGCCTTGGTCTGGGTGCGTCTGAAAGGGCCGAACGCAGTGTGTGGCTTGGCCTGGGTGCGTATGAAAAGCACTCGGGCCGAAGAGCGTCCGTGTGGGTCATAAAAAAATAAGAACAGCAGGAAACAATCTTTCAAGACTCACACAATTCTAATTGTTAGACGGTCGCCGCTGGCCCTCAAGCAGGGGCAAACGCGAATGAGCATGTCTGCGGGGACAATTATTGCAGCCTCTCATGCCCGCTGTTACTGAACTATCACATTAAACCAAATAACACGCGCCTGCTAACATCAGCCAGGGCTGTAGCCGGGCTCAGGCGGCGGATCACTACACTAATTACACGTGACTGTTAACATCAACCAGGGCTGCAGCTTGGCCTCAAGAGGGGGAACACGCGAATGAGCGTATCAGTGGGGACTATTACTGCAGCCTCTCCTACTTGTGACTACTGTAACGATTTGCGTTGTGATGGCTGCGTCGTAATGGTAGCACGGTGTAAAGCCCGAGTTGTAATGGTTGTCACCCCACTGTACTATACAGCTGGGACCCATGTTTTCTTCTGCAAGTATTAAGAGCATCTTGTTAGAGATTGTTCCCCTGTAATCTTTCCATTTTTATTATTTGACAAAATCATATAAAAAGTGTTAGCCTCTCAGATAAAGGAGCTTTTAGTTAGTAGGCTTCACCCATTAGGCTGATGAATTGTCATTTACATTTTGGTTCCTCCCACTACAACATTCAGCTTGAGGCAATTCGTCAGCCCACTACACCCATTGGATCTTAAGTTTTTGTGAATACACAGAGCTTGTGCACATTGTTCACATCCGCTTAAGAATAGTTCCTTTCACTACAATGACGAAGCTGTTTCAACATGCGCTTTTAATATTGTATTTTTGCATATTATCCTAAAAAAAGGCTGGGGCAGATTTACAAGCCCCCTGCGCCACCAGTACATCACTTTTTGTGATGCACTGGTGGCGCATTTTACTGCTCCATAGTTACAAAGACAGGAAAAGCCAACCTGCGTAGCTTTTCCTGTCCTTGTAAATATGGCCCCTTTACACGCAGCACTTTGCGTGAAAGGGGCATTCCATGGGTGTTGCTGTGGGTGTTCCCACGCAACACCCATGGAACCAGACACATTTCCAGATTTACGAGGAATCGTAAATCTGGAAATGTGTGTCGATGCTACACCTCCCCAGGGGAGGCGTAGCGAGGTGTAACGAGGAGAAATGTTTTCATTTCTCCTCTTTTTTTCCTCTTTCAATGCGTGCTGCATTCTACAGCACGCATTGAAAGAGGAAAATGCCTGTGGTGATTGTTTTTGTGGGGAAAGGTGCCCCTTCCCTCATAAACCAATCTCCTCGTGACGCAGGTATCCTTGCACCATTGTGCAAGGGTGCCTGCTCTGGTGCATGGCTGCAGTTTGAGAGCCAGCGCAGGGGGAAGCACAGGGATGTGGCATATTGTTGTAAATATGTTGCATCCCTGTACTCTGAAAGTGCTGCATCGTGGTGCAGCCAAGGGGCTTGCGTTGCCGCGCTGAAGCACTTTCTCGTAAATCTGCCTCTGGCTATTTATTTTGGCTTGTATTTCGGGTGTGCAGATGCACAGCAACGTATTTCCAGTCTGCTTTTTAAGTTGCATTTATAAAGTGTTTAAAAGACGTTATGACATTGTAGATGTCTGCAACTTCAAGGCTTGATTGGGTGGTGATTTCTTCTACTCACAGTAATAAAAACGTAATGGTAAAATGCATGAAACAACTGAAAGACTTTTTTCAAAGAATACTTCACTTGTAAAACAGCCACATCAGGGAATGCTTTTTCAAATTTAAAATTTTTATTCCAAGCACTTGGTGGTCAAATTTAAGTGGTAGTCTGGTTTATGTTACTTTCATGGCATTTCCTTGCAGTAACATTTCTTAAAACCTTGAACAAATGTTCCAGCATGGCAGAGGCAGACCTATTGACCTTGCCAATGCTTGTCAACTTAAAATTGAGAAATGTCCAAATGCCACATAGCATTCCACATTGCTGAGTACAAATTCATCTCTGAAATATGCTTGTAAAAAAATAATAGGATGCGCCATCTGTTCAAGATGGGTATGTGTGACTTGTAATGCAGTATACTTATTATATTACAATTTCATGCATTTAATAGATCCAGAAAAGCAATATATTAATTCATACAGCAAATCAAACTGCAAAATAACACGTTCTGTGGAATTGTTGCATAATCATGTCATTCAACAAAGTGCTTGTTTTTCGTAGAGCACAGATGCAAAATGTCCCTGGCATTTGGGCTTCATAAAAAATATCACCAGTTTACTTTGTTAATATGTTTAGCACAACAGTTGCAGGTCTAAGATTTTTTTAATTAAAGTTTGCTCTTACAAGTATAAATTAAAGTATTCTGCAGTATATTACGTTGAGACCTCATTTACCCTTAGACATATGGGCCATCAAAGTACTAGGGTGGTAGTGGTCCCGCCTCTGCCGGCCATGTAATTGACTACCTGCCAAGCTCAGAGTTCGCTGAAAGTACTCCCGCTCTCACACAGTGGGAACGCTTTTGGAGGAAATGTAGTGCTAGGTAGGCAGCCACATCATGATGACCAGCTGCCATTTTTTTGTTTTTCAGAAATACCTACCCAAAGTGGAGGTTTACTTTTGAAAAACAGAAATAATGCCTTAACCCTTAGGGGTTTTTCTCATTTCCTATGAGGGATATCTTAAGAATTGTCTGACCTCGGCCACCATGCCTCAAATCGTAGACCCTGGCAAGAAAAATCAGCATTGTAAGCTCATCTCTATATAGAGCAGGCCTTCCAACACACAACAGCCAGTGGCTGGGTGAGAAAGGAGCCATTAGCAAAGAATTTTAGATGTCAAACCCACCTGATACTCCGCTGTCAAAGACCAAGTTGTTACATCCTCTAAATGTGGTAGGGATACTTTGAGGAGAGTGCAGCAGGACCTCTGACAAATTATGGGAGGTGTTCAATTTTCACCAACCTTTAAATTACCCACTTAGGTATTTATCATCCTGCAAAAACGCCGCCATTGTAATTTTTCACGTTTTTTCATATGAGTTTGTGGACGTGATTTGCCAATGTTTGATGATTGAAACTTTCCAAAAATTGTAGAAAGTTATTGAAAAATAAGGATGACAATGTGCACATAAAACACAATCTATATACATTTAACACCTTGCGTGCTCATGATGAGCTCAGCTCGTCATGAGGCACAGTGGCGCTGTGCTCATGACAAGCTGAGATCGTCATGACCGCAGCAGCGCTCCCACGCGGAGGTAATTCCCCCGCTGTGCTGAGCCTTCTATACAAACGGGCGTGGTCATGACAAGCTCAGCTCGTCATGAGCACAGCGCCACCGTGCAGCGTGACGAGCAGAGCTCGTCACGAGCACCGTGGCACTGCGCGCGGCCCCCCACACCGCAGGGGAATTAGCCCCGCGGCGAAGGGGTTAAAAAGAATATTAGATTGTCTTTAGATACAGAATGTGATTAGTTCCATCTAGTGTCACACAGTGGGCTCGATGCTCAAAGGTATTTACACAGATATATTTATCAAGTGTGCGAACACCTTATTTTACAATTGTAAAATAACATCAGTTTACAATTGAGAATTGATGTACACATAAGTAAATTTGCATTGGCATGCTATAAATTTACCTATGGATGTTGTGGTCGGTTCAGGATATCTTTGACTGCCTAATTAGATCAAACACGATAAACATGTGACCCAAAAAACGTGGTAGGGATCTTGCCATCTGCATATGGTTGCAGATACACTCATGTCAAGGGCAAAAATATATAACCATAGCTGGATGTAAACTGGTAGGTGCATGGGCAATGCTGCAGATGGTGTAGGGGGAAGAGTTTCTTCCTGGGTAAAATATATTCTCTACACGTAGTAAAAGTATGTTTGCCCCCCCCCTCCCCCCCCCCCTAGCGGTGCTAACAACTCAAGGGCCCTCCCAGTGTTCCTTCTTTCCCTTCAATTATGTACACTCAGACCTTTGTGGTGTTAGAACGGCCACAGTTTATTCACATCATAGGGTATACACTTGCCATGATGGCATTGGTCATCAACATTCTCATTGCTGGATTATTTTGGACTACAACATAAGGCATTATATGGAAGGTTATACTGTGTACATCCTATAACTTATTGCATATTAATAACCATAACTTGCCTTATCCTGCTATGCACCATCCTTCCAATCGTGATTTCTCTTTAAGGTAGTCATAAATCACTTTCCAACTGTCATGACAGCTCTACTTCTGTCACTTACTTGGTACAGCGGGTTATGACTTTGAAGCTCGATAATCAAAAATAGAATGGACACTGGTATCTACAAAACCTTTGGTTTGTATTCTAAAACCCTCATAGACATCCTGGTTTAATCGTTGCGGTGTATCTTTTATCCGCCCCCTCAGGAGTCATGGCGTATTCATAGGGTAGTCGAGTAACGTGCTGGATGCCTGCCTCACCCGAAGCTACCTCCAGTACAGGTAGAAGTGTCCAGAGATAATGGAAAAGGATTAAAATGGGATGAAAATTGTGTCTCACCTAAGAATGTATTTATTAGAAAAAAGAGGGGTAGGCACTATTGATAAAAGAAAGTACGATATGATGGTAATCGTGTTACTAGATTACCGCATGTCTTGAAAAATGTGTCAACATGTTTCAGCTCTCTCGGCCCAGCCGGGTCTACGGAGCTTTCGTCAGGACAGAACACAAACGAACAAAGGATAGACAGTTAATAACTCACACCACTTGTGTAGACAACTTATACTTGGATTCCCTGTGCTGTGGAAACAAAAAGCCAACAATATCCATTATATATGTGGCTCCAAACGTGAGGTGAGCAAGCAGACATGTCAAAATTACATGTGGAGCACAGAGCTCCTCATCAGGAGCGTACGCCATTCTAGTGGCATTAATACCATATCGAGAAAGGAAAGGATTAAAAACAATGTCTAATACAGGAAGTACATTCAGGATTGCAACGTGTGCGATGTTATTTTTATAAAGGACCCACTGAAGTAGGAAGTCCGCGTTTTTAGAGCTCATTGTGGACGGAATATTAAACCCTTAGTCTAGTGACCTGTATACAAAACACTTCAATAAGAAGCGATATAAATACCTGTATTGAGCTTAATGATAGCTTCAACAGGGGTCGGAGAGTCGCTTGTGGTCTTTGCTGTTGTGGTACAAACGAGCCCGCTGTATTAGTAAAACAGTTATATCTCTTACCAGACAGTAGAGATCAGGTCCTGCTGCCATTCTTACCCACGAGGTTCGGCGCTGTGTCCCCTGTGCTGACTCTGCCCCTGGCTATGGGCGTGTCTTGTTTCACCCTTCTTTTAAAGTGGGTTTAGACATAAAGAGTGGACTACTTGTGGGTAAAGAGGCTCCATGTAAGATGGTTGCCTCCCGATGCAAGAGAGTATACACATTAGGTGTTATCTAATCATAGGAGAGAAAATACAGGATTAGATGCCTGATGTTCTGTGGAAAAATGTCCACAACGTATGAAGTGTATGTACAAAGGGCAATTCCGTCTAGAATTGATTATCACAAAGACTGGGACTCATAGTTAGTGCACCCTTGACTCAGTAGAATTGGTGCCACGGGATGTTATCGTTCATCCCCACAATGTCTGTTCTGAGGCAGTCCACCCACCTTTGTTCTTTTTCAAATAGGACCTGCTCAGCGTTGTTGTTTTTGTCTAACAGCATTTCAAGAACGGTCCATCTCAGTTCGTCACATGAATGTCCTGCTTCCACGAAGTGAGTACACAATTTGGTGGTGTTTTTCTTGAGTCTTACATTGCTTCTGTGCTCTCCTATGCGGAGTTTGATTTTGCGACAGGTCATGCCCACGTATTGTCGTTGGCAGGGGCAGGTCACTAAATAAATTACATGTGCAGAGTTACAATTTGTTCGTTGTCTCTGGGTCCACAATAAGGTGTCTGACAGTTGTAGGACCTTCGTGGTCTTGGTGAACTTGCAAACTCCGCAGGTGCCACATGGGTAATGGCCTGTAATTGGGGCCATTGTGATGTCTCTGATTGTTGACATCACTGGTTTCTTTTTTGGCCTAGTGTGTACAAGGACATCTTTGATGTTTTTGGTTCTTCTGTTGGCGAATCGTGGCTTGGGCCAATTGAATTTGCCTGACATAACAATCTGCCAATTCTTCCTTATCAATTTTTGGACGTCATAGGTCGCAGGGCAGTAGGTAGTGACACATGTGACTAGATCCTTAATAGGTTGTTTTGTAGGAGACATTCGCGGGGCTGATGTTTTGCCCGTTTTTTACACTTAGAGATTACTGCTGGAGTGTAATCTCTAGATTGTAACTTATGACTGAGCTCCTGTGCCTGTTTTCTGTAGTCACTCTCTTTACTACAGTTACGTTTGTGTCTCAAGAACTGACTGTAAGGGAGATTATCCCGCAAGGGTCGGGGGTGGAAACTTCGATAAGAGAGTAGGCTGTTTTTGGCTGTGGGTTTGGTGAAGGTTTTGGTCTCCAATTTCCCATTTTCAGAAAAAATCGTGAGGTCCAAGAAATCAATATGTTGGTTACTCGAGGTGAAGGTGAATTTTAACCACCTATCTCTCTCATTGAGCCATTTCATGAAGGTGGTGAGATCTAGTTTGATATCCCAGATTAGTAGAATGTCGTCAATATAACGCTTCCAGTGGATTATACTGGAAGCGTAGGGGTTGGTATTATTGAGGACAAATTCTTGTTCAAACTGGCTCACGTAGAGTCCAGCTACCGATGGCGCAAAGGCGCTGCCCATGGAAGTACCATGACACTGTAAAAAGAGTTGGCCGTTATATTCAAAATAGTTCTCTTTAAGAGCTAATCGGCAACACTCAAGGATGAAATGTCGTGGAGTCTTGTGTGTGCATTCTTTCATAAAAAGCAGGTCTTCCAACATCTTTAGGGTGTCATCTTGGGGTAGGCTGGTGTAAAGGGACTCAACATCAAGTCCCACCAGTAGCATCGTATTGGGATTGAATTCACGATCCGCAATCTGGATCAGGAGATCTCTAGTATCTTTCAAATAGGTTGGCGTGCTCTGAACTAATGGTTTTAGATACTCATCGGCAAATTTGGAAAGTGGCTCTAGTAATGATCCAATGCCCGAGACTATCGGGCGTCCCGGAGGGGGGAACTTGTTTTTGTGAGTTTTTGGCAATGAGTAGAAAAAGGTTACATTGGGTCCTTTGGGTGTCAAGAAGTCGGCCTCCTTCTTTGAGATCCAACCATTGACCTCTGCTTCATGTGTCATGATTGCGATAGTGTTGGTTAACCTCTCGGTGGGGTCGTTGTCCAGCTTTTTATAGAAGGTCTCATCTGAGATTTTTATAGAAGGTCTCATCTGCTGATTGTATCTTTGTATCCTGACCAAAGAAGGGTCAAAGAGTCAGCACAGGGGACACAGCGCCTCACCTCGTGGGTAAGAATGGCAGCAGGACCTGATCTCTACTGTCTGGTAAGAGATATAACTGTTTTACTAATACAGCGGGCTTGTTTGTACCACAACAGCAAAGACCACAAGCGACTCTCCGACCCCTGTTGAAGCTATCATTAAGCTCAATACAGGTATTTATATCGCACCTTGTTGAAGTGTTTTGTATACAGGTCACTAGACTAAGGGTTTAATATTCCGTCCACAATGAGCTCTAAAAACGCGGACTTCCTACTTCAGTGGGTCCTTTATAAAAATAACATCGCACACGTTGCAATCCTGAATGTACTTCCTGTATTAGACATTGTTTTTAATCCTTTCCTTTCTCGATACGGTATTAATGCCACTAGAATGGCGTACGCTCCTGATGAGGAGCTCTGTGCTCCACATGTAATTTTGACATGTCTGCTTGCTCACCTCACGTTTGGAGCCACATATATAATGGATATTGTTGGCTTTTTGTTTCCACAGCACAGGGAATCCAAGTATAAGTTGTCTATACTTATCATCAAAACTACACAAGTGGTGTGAGTTATTAACTGTCTATCCTTTGTGCGTTTGTGTTCTGTCCTGACGAAAGCTCTGTAGACCCGGCTGGGCCGAGAGAGCTGAAACATGTTGACACATTTTTCAAGACATGCGGTAATCTAGTAACACGATTACCATCATATCGTACTTTCTTTTATCAATAGTGCCTACCCCTCTTTTTTCTAATAAATAAATTCTTAGGTGAGACACTATTTTTATCCCATTTTAATCCTTTTCCATTATCTCTGGACACTTCTACCTGTACCGGAGGTAGCCTCGGGTGAGGCAGGCATCCAGCACGTTACTCGACTACCCTATGAATACGCCATGACTCCTGAGGGAGCGGATAAAAGATACACCGCAACGATAAAACCAGGATGTCTATGAGGGTTTTCGAATACAAACCAAAGGTTTTGTAGATACCAGTGTCCATTCTATTTTTGATTATCGCGTATCTGTCCAGGGGAACTGAATGGACCTTTAATCCTCTTCCCTCCACTTTGATATAAATATGACTTTGGAGCTTCAACTTACTACGGATTGTCTGTCGTTCATGGGCCTGTGGCCGTGCCTGAGGTGCAAGTGCTGTGTCAGCACAGCGCTGACCATTTCTTACCCTTTTGTCTGCCCTCAAGTATCCCTGCCATGAGGCATCCCAAAGATTTTGTTAGGCACTTGTTTCAAGAGTCCCTGCCGTAAGGCATGCTAAGGACCTTGTTCGGGCAATTTCACTTTTACATCCTTATGTGAAGATATTTCTTGTTAAACCTCATGACTCTCGGCCACACTGGTGGTGATTTGTACCAACCACCGATAGTTCCCCCCGCGACTAGTAGAACCAGCAGCTCAAGTATCCTTACCACGTTCAGGAGGGACATGTTGCTCACTCCACTCCACTGATGAACCCTGTCACCTGTGTAATCAGCAACCAGAGACAAGGGCATATGGCTCTTGGGGGTTGGAGGGGCACAGCTTTTTAACCTTGTACCGCAGCCAGGGGGCCCGCGCCAATTGGTCACTTCAACGCAAGCTGACCCATCTGCACTGGCGTTTTCACAGGCTTAGCTGACCGTTGACCTCCAGCATTGCCATACCTAACTGAGATAGTAAGGTTTGCGTCTTTGCCCTTGAAAAAGACCCATCGCAGAAGCCCTGATTTCACTGGAATTATGCAGCAGGAAATGGCAACTATGCCATGTAACATTCTTGTGTCGTGGCCATATTACTAGTTATTTTGCTATCTTGTCTTTCTTGCCCCGAAAGGCCACAAGCTTCCTCCCCATCCTATCTGTACTGTATTTCAGTACCACCATTGTTAACTGAAAGGTGCTCGGTTGAAATTGCAGCACAGGCTTTGTAATTACTGGGTAGCCCTGACATGCATACTAATAGTTATGTAGTAGGTGTGGTAAACCCATCCTTCAATGGCAAATCATGTTATGATTCGCAATGCACCCCAATATAGGCCTGGGTAGTCACTTAACCTTTCACCTACATTTACCCTGCCATTGTACTACATACCAGGTTTGTTGCTGACCTTTTACCTAGATTAGGTGCTGCATAAATGTTATGTGGTTTCCTCCGAAAACTATTCTAATTTATTATGCATGAGGATTCTCAGAATTACAGCAGGATCACCATCTTCTGCATAATAACTATGTATAAGGTTCATCACTATCTTCATCCTTGGGCGACATGACACATGAAGGTAGAACCCCTGAGGGTACCTTCTGGTTATATAAACACCATATCTTTGCTGAGGCAGGCAGAGGAGACAGACTTCCATGTTACACACTAACGCTGATCGCCTAGGTTCCTGTACGCAGGCACTCCAGCACGCAGTGGTCTGAAATCCCTTGTGGGGTGCCCATATCGAGACCAAGAGGGGGTCCTTTGCTCTCCCACATGATATAATGGGGTTAGCTCTATCCTAAGGGGATCCTTGGCTGTACACCTACATACATTCTAGGTACATATAGGCACATCTAGTTAGGGTTAGCATCATAGGAGTACACATTATTTCTGTCATGTATGTATATGCAAGCATATATCCCTTGTTCTAGCACTATTGTAGGATTCTACCATCTATTTACTCTGTTGGTGCTTATACCAGTATACATCTGTTTCTGCCTTATGTTTGTTACAGCACACGTATTTTACACTAGAATGACGCTGGTTCAATAAATGCTTATTGAAAAACGTCCCCACCATTTATTCTGTGTATCTCTTTGAGACAAAGTGAGCACAAGTGACTGAACGAAAAGTACTGCACTGTTTCCACGATCCCTGAGGGGACAGTGTTGTCATGTTCGATAGTTGCCAGAAACTATTCGCTCCTTGGTAAGAGGGGCTCATAGTGGCACTGTGAGCTAGGTGGTATACAGGCGAACATATCTGGTGGGGTTGTCTGGAATCAGTTTGGACACCGATTCCACTGTTTATGCGGTCTAAAAGCGCAGGTCCTATATATGTTTATAGGAACTACACAAAAATCACATGGCTGATGAATCACCTGACACCAATGGCCTTAGGCCTAGTGCCCTCTCCCAATCCCTGAGATGTACCTCTTTGGGATTATTCTGTCCTCCCCCCTTAATAGCAAATATGATCCTGAGCAGAGTTATTGTCCATTGGTGCCCTGCCTTCCTTGTTCATCTGCTACAGCTTTTTTTTTTGCGTCTATTTATATAGTGAGAACTCAGCCCGAAGGTATTGGAGTGCTTTACATGAGCACTGGTTACTTACACATTCAGGCACAGGGAGATGAAGTGTTTTGCACGGAACCACAGGATATGGACGCGACCTCGAGGTTCGAACCCTGGTTTCTAGCATCAAAGTCTAGCTGACAGTCTAGCCGATGGGCCACATCCTCTCCCTTCTCTTCCCTTCTCTCAGCTTCTATGAACAAATTAAGTTTAATAATGATAACGTTTCTATGAAGTGTTATCTATCGCATCACACTATGATGCTATTTAAATTAAAGAAAACGTTCAACTTTGCGGGGACTAGAACCTGATTTGTCACTTCTGAAGGTAATGCTGGTTTAATGTATTAAGCTATGCATCTATCAGGTTGTTAGATCGTTTCACAGATGGGGTAAGGTAGCCAAGCCCATGTAAATGCCTCTCGGGTTGGTACCTGTCACCCAAGCCATTCTTATAGCATTGGGGTGTTGAATAATCCAAATCACCACACTTGTAGCAGTGTGATGGTTTGTAGCTGTGTGGGTACTGTACTGGCGGTGACTAGAAGCCCTTCAGGGTGAACGCGTTTTACTACTACACATGCTGTCCTGTTATAGGAACCTATACGGACACTAAATTAATAGCCCGTATACATGCAATGCATATTGTGACAATCGCACACTAGCTAAACAATTTATAGTTAATTTAAAGTTTAAACAAGAGGACACGTGCTTGTTATAGTGCCGGAAAACGGCCCTACATTTACCTAGCGTGTGTTCTGTCCATAAGTTCCTGTTCAACCCTGTAAGTACAAAATTAAAATATTCTAAATATGCCCAGCTCAGCTGGGATGTCCCTACGTGAATTTCCTGCCTAGAGATGTGTTACGAAGTGCGTTTGGGCCCCCCGTGGTTAATTGAAACCTCAATAAATGGAAATGGAAAACATGTATTCGCAGTAAAATGAACTCTGGTGTGGTTAGAACTTGGACGAGATGTGTTACTAACCAAGGGTCCACTCCTGTGCTACTTGACGTTTCTGCAATGCCCTGATAGAGCAGTAAATTTGAGGATAATAGACTATGACAACCAGAGACCAGGACGCCACACGACTTCTCATAGAAGTTTTACACTAGCACAGGGTTTAACCAGTGAGCTTTTGTGTAGTGATTGTACTGAGCTTTACCTATGGAATCCATATCCCATTTACATATGCCAGGTTCAGGCCTCAGCCAAAATACCTCTACTTTGCTTGCTCCAAGTTCTAGAAAACAAAACAACATTTGCTCCTTGTGGCATTATGCAATAGTGGTGGGATTCAGCTCTGCGAAATGCTACACTGCACCTGAATTGCAACTCGCTCCATGCTTACTCGAGTGACCAGTTATGCCACTCCACTGCGTTCTCTCTCGATCCGTCAAAACACCCTTAAGACAACATTCTGGCCCCTCTCCAGGAAGAACATTAATCAACGGGGTTGTCACAACTGTTTTATTGTGGGTAGAAATTACGGAGGCCGAGAGCGCAGCACCGGTGGGACCGGCAATTTGTATGGTACTAATAGAACCGCAACAAGAAAGCGTGTTATGACTGCGGTATATTTTCATTGTGAGGCCTGCATCCTTACTGGGCTCGAACTAAATCCATTTGTTATCTCACTTGCCATCGGAGAAGTGCCCCGACCTCAAAAACATTCAATACTGCATGCTAAGCAATATTTGCTAGGATTATCATCGTCGTATCATCTGTCCACCTGCGTTAATGACGGCCATGCAACAGAGCTTTATCCCTAACTTTACTTCTGTCATGTAAACATATATGCATTCAAGTACTGGCTCATTCGGCGGACGCCAGTGAGGCGAGAGTACCATTGTCTATATATTTTTTAACTGAGCACACAGACCCATTAACACAAGGAATAGAACACTTAGGGGGTCATTAGGATGCCGGGCGGATTGCCTCCGCCAGGCTGGCGGTAGCCACCGCCAGCCTGGCAGAGGCAATCCGCCCAACATCCACTGCCCAAATCCCCCCGCCATATTAGGATGGCGGGGGGGACGTGGTGGTGTAAAACACCGCCCGCCTGTTTTCCACCCCGGTTGCCTTGCGGCCGGGGCTGAAAATGTTTAATATGGTGGCGGTGTCTGTTAGACACCGCCAGCCATATTACAATGGGCAAATTGGCATGAAAGGCAGGCGGTCTTCACTCTGGGGGCCCCCTGTGGGCCCCCAGAGTGAAGGAGAATGGGGGGTGCACACAGGGGGAACCTGTGGTACCCCCCCACATTTACATAATCAAAGCGGCAGGCACCACGCGGTGCCTGCCGCTTTGGTTATGCAAATGCTGCATATCATTTTCAGTATTGTGGCGGGCGGTGCAGAGAGCACCGCCCGCCACAATACTGAAAATACAGGATGTGCCCACCACTAGGGCGGGCACATCCTAATTCCCACTATTGGACCCCGCACTTCTGGCGGGCGGTCCCGTTCTCCGTTAGGGTGGCGGGCAGACAAAGTCCGCCCGCCATCCTAATGAGCCCTTTAGCCTTCGGAGTAAGAGACCTGGGGCAAGATTACGACCCCTCCAATTTTCGAATCGCAAATTGCAAATTGGAATTCACATTAGTGTCTCAAACACTGTTTGAGATTCCTAACTTGGTCGCAAATTGTTTGCCTCATCAATATTTATGAGGCAGATACAATTTGCAACACCAACCTCATTAATATTCATGAGGCAGGTGCACTTTGCCACCCCATTACGAATGGGTAGCACTCCCAGGGATGGTGACCTACTGAGGTCAGCAGACCACCATATATGTGACTGCTTTTTAAATAAAGCATCTTTTTTAAAAAAGAAATGCAGCTGTTTTCTTTAAAGGAAAACAGGAGGCATTTAAAAAATAAAAAGAAATGCTACTGTTTAATTTTTAAAGAGTACGCAGTGGTCAGTGTAACCACTGGCTGCTCTTAAAATATATTTTCGCTGCCAGTCACAAAAGGGAAGGAGTCTGGGAACCCCTTCCCGTTTGCGAGTGGCTTACCACCCATTTGAATGGGTGGTAAACTGCAAGTGTTTTGCATCTGCAAAACAATCTTACATTGAAATGCGAGTTGCGATTAGGGAGGGAGGCACTTGGCACACCCCTTCCTTTTTTACATTTTTTGTTTAAAACATTTTTATTAAGATTTTTCAAATACAAACAAAGGCCATAATAATACATATTTAACATAAGTAAAATAAACAATCATGCATATAACATAAGATAAATATGAGATAAGAAAGAGATAGAAGAGAAGGGATAGCAAGAAGAGAAAGAAAAAGAAGGAAGAAAAGTAAAGAGGAAGAAAGGAAGAAAAGCAAGGAATAGTGACAAAGATAGAGAATGATATTATAAAGAAAAAGAGTTAACGTATAGGAGGGTTAGAAGAGAGGTAAGTAGTGAAAGGAAGCCAAAGGAGATCAGATTTGATTTTTTCGAGAAACAGAAGAAGAGGAAACAGTAGCAATTCTATGTTCATCACAAATAAAATTCCACCAAGTAAATAATGATAATTTAGAATTGTCTTTCCAGGATGATAAAATTACCTTTAAAGCTAAAGCAATAAAAAGATCAAACAGTTTTGAGACTGAGGATACAATATTAATCTCCGGTGATAAAGATCCTAAAAAACATGCAGTATTGATAAAGGAACTTTAAAGTTAAATATTGACATGCAAACATTCCAAACTGGTATCCAAAAAGATAAAACAGAGGGACACTCATATAGTTGATGTTTTAACGTGCCCGTTTCACTAGAAGAGGACCAACAAAGTGGGGAAGAGGTTGGAGAAAACTTACAAATGCTAACAGGAGTAATAATAGCTCTATGGTAAATAAAATACAAAGATTGAGTTATACGTGCAGCAGCAGAAACTTTAAACAACTTAGACCACAGTATCTCCCAGATTGCAACAGGGAGGGAGACGAACAGATCATTTTCCAATGCAATTTCAATAGTGGATTTAGGATGGTCAGTAACATTAGATAACAATAACCTATATACAAAAGCGGTTTTAAGTCTATGTGTTGAAAATAAAGGATGTAAAGGAGAGGAAGGGTTTAAGGATGGTGAGTCAGGAGGAAGTGAAAAAGTAGTTAAATGAGATTGTATGGCAGTAACAATGATATTATATTCATGTAAAAATGAGTCAGGCAATTGATAACGTAGTTGTAATTCATGAAAGGGGATAATAGAATAATTATGGAGAAATTGATAAACAAAAGTGATATCCTTTTCCTTCCAGTATTTGTAGTAAAAAGATTTGCCCTTATACTTAAGAAATGTATTATCCCAAACAATAGAAGATAAAAAACATTGAAGAGGGGTCAGATCCTTAGAAAAAGTGTTATATAGTAAAGTTTGGGAGTATTTCAAAACAGGGTTCTTGGACAGAAAGGTACAATTTGACATAAAAATAATATGTTGAAAGAAAAATCTTTTAATAATGAATGTTCAAAAAGGATCCATCTGGGGACAGGAGTGTCCAGGAAATCAAAAGCTAATGAAAAAGATTGTTTAATCAAAAAAGCTGAGTGATATGCTTTAAAGTTAGGAAAGCGGACCCCGCCTTCATTTTTAGGTCGAGTAAGTTTGGTTAGAGCAATACGTGGGTGTTTATTATTCCTCAAGAATTTTATACGAATAGAGTTTATTTGGGAGAAATATAAAATAGGGATTTTAATAGGAAGCATAGATACTATGTACAATACACGAGGAGCGATTATCATCTTAATAGTATCCAGCCTACCCCACCATGACAGAAATAAGTGAAACCATAAGACGAGAAGTGGTTGAAGTTTCTTCAATAATGCATTAAATGTGTTTTTAATGATATCATTTAAAGTTGATGAGAACCAAATTCCCAAATATTTAATTTTGGAGGGACACCAAGTAAAATTAGTATCACTGAACATAAATTGGTAGCAAGTGGAGTTTAAGGGTAAAACTTCTGTTTTGGATAAATTGAGTTTATAACCAGAGCTAGAAGAATAGAGTTGGACTTCATTCATAAAATGTGGGAGGGATTCAACTGGATTAGATATATAAATCAAAATATTGTCTGCATAAGCAGATAGTTTAGTTTCAACAGATGCAAATTTGAAGCCAGTAATCAAAGAGTTAGCCCGGATACGTTCTAAGAATGGTTCAAGGCATAGGATAAATAATAAAGGAGAAAGAGGGCAACCTTGTCTAGTACCTCTAGATAAAGAAAACAATTTGGAGAAGTGGTTATTAACAAAAATACTGGCTCGAGGACATGAATACAAATGTTTAATGTAGGAGATAAAAGAGGGTCCAAAACCAAACCATTGTAGAGTTTGAAACATGAATTGCCAATTAATACGATCAAATGCTTTTTCAGCATCTAAGGATAGAGCTGCAAGGGGATCCCTACAATTTTTGCTATGGGAAATGTTAGTAAACATTCAAGCGTTGTCAGAAGCTAATCGACCCTTCACAAAACCAGCGTGATCAGTATTGATCAAAAGAGGAATGATGTTGTCGAGGCGGGATGCAAAAATTTTACTGTCATAATTAATTAATGATATAGGATGATAATTTTTACAATAAGAATGGTCTTTGTCAGGTTTGGGAATTATAATAATTAAGGCATCTATAAATGACCCAGAAGCTCTGGCATCAGCAATAAAAGAGTTAAAAAGTTGTAAGAGTATAGGGGCAAAAATTGAATTAAAAGTAGAATAAAACTCCACAGGTATCCCATCAGGTCCTGGTGCCTTCGATTTTTTCAAAGAGGAGATAGCATTGAGAATTTCCTGAAGAGTAATATCTTTCTCCAATGCATCAAATTCAGTAGGGATGGATGGTGGGGAAGGGAGACCTGAGAAAAAAATATTTACATTTTGAGTGGAGAGGAAGGTGTTAATCTAATAAAGAGATTGATAATATTCATGAAAGACCTTTGCAATTTCTTCATCCGATGAGACAAGTTTTTTAGTAGATTCGTTGAGTATAGCTCCAATAGTTTTATGTTCAGATTTAACTTTTAAGTAGTTAGTTAACATCCTACCCGCTTTATTTTGACCTCCGTGATATTTAGATTTGATCTTAAGCAGAATGTTACATGCTTGATGTGTTACTAATTTATTAAGTTCAGTTTTTGCTGCTATTAAATCATGAAGGGCATCAGGGGACTTAGATGTAAAATATTTATGCTCTAATCCTTTAATTTTACGTAGTTGATCCTCATTTGTTTTTGTTGGCCTTCTTCTTGTTTAAAACATAAGAAATAGTAAAGGCACGGAGAGCAGCTTTAAAAGAATCCCAGTTATTAGGAATGGAGGTATCTAATGGATTATTAAAAATAAAGAATTTGTTAATAAATGTAGTGACTTCTTTAATATAAGCTGAATCAGATACAAAGAAGGTGTTACATTTCCAACAGCTACATTTCGAGGAGGTAAGTGTAAGATCTAAAACAGCATAAACAGGTTCATGGTCTGAAATAAAAAATGGATCCAATTTCAGATTTTTTAATAGAGGGAAGTAGTGACTTACTAACCAAAATGTAATCAATCCTAGAACGAGTATGATGCATATTTGAAAAGAAAGTGTATTCAAGTAAATCAGGATTACAGGTTTTCCAAACATCATATAATGGACGAGAGGCAATGGCCGATTGGAAGGATTTATGAGATTTATCAGGTTGAAATTTACATTTGGACAATCTATCAGAGAAAGGGTCTATCCATTGGTTAAAGTCACCAGCAACAATAATATTAGGGCAGTCAATTTAGGAAAGAAGAATGTTAACATCACTCCAAAATTTGGGATCAGGTCTAACAGGTTCATAAATATTGAACAATACTAATGTTTTGTTTTGAATCACAATCTTAGTCATTACCCAACGACCATCATCATCATTCTGAGTTGATAGAATTTGAAGTGATAAAGCTTTATGAAATAATATGGCAACACCCCCTTTTTTGTTGGATGCGGGAGAAAAAACAACTTGGCCCACCAGTTGTCTTTTCAACTTTATCGATTCCACATCAGTACAATGAGTTTCTCGAAGAAAAGCAATTTAGGAATTAAGATTAGATAAATGTGACAATACCTTTTGTTGTTTAACTGGATTTCCAAGACCCCGGACGTTCCACGTAACAAAGTTACACATAATGGAGGGTTGGGAGGATGGGAGACATGTGGAGTAGATACACTTCAAGGAGGAGACTACAAAAAAGAACACACCAAACGGAAAAATTACATGAGGACAAAACCATCAACAAAACCCACAGTACTAGGATACATTAACCCTAAAACAATAACAAAGAACACTGAAGAATGTATAGAAAAGAAAAGAGACTTTTTTAGAGAAATAGCAGTTAACGAATGCATGGAAAGTAGAGAAGAATAGGAGATAATAAGGATGGGGAGAAGGGGAGAGAAAAAAAGAGAGGGAAAGAGGAGAATAAGAAAGAAAGACAGCAGGAAGAAAAAGATGAACAGACAGATCAAGGTAAAACAACCAGATCTGTAAAAAGAGAAGACAATGAAGAGGAAGCGTAGTGGCACAATGCAAGGTGGATCACAAAACAAGAAATGAGATAGAGGAGAGGAGGAACCACAAAAAAAGAAAAGAGAAATCGAGTAAGGCAATCAAAAGGAGACAAAAAGGAAGGAACAATGTCAAAAAGACATGAGTAAAGCAAGACGAATGAGGTTATTAGGACAATTCTGAAGAGCTAAAAGAGAAAAGCAAAGAATAAATAAAAATCAGGGATTTGTATCCATTCCACTGGAGGAAAAACCACGAAGAAAAAGTTTGAGTTTGTCAGGATCATCAAAGGAGCCTGAGCGCCCATCGTGTGTAACTTTGCAAAGGCATGGATGAAGAATTCCATATTGAAGATTGAGTTGTCTCATTTGGGGACGCAGAGCAAGGAATTCCTTACGACGAGCGTTAGTTGCATTGGAAATGTCTTGTGAAATGTAGATATTATGTCCAGACCAAATTAGAAGTCGTTTGAGTTTGGCTGCCTTCAAAATAGTCATTAGCTCAGTAAACTCCCCAAAAAGCATAATGATTCCACGAGGTCTCGTAGGATTGGTGGTAAAGGCGACCCAAATGATGAGCTATTTGTATATTGAGGGGGTGAGTAGAAGATTGAAGGTCCAACAGCTTAAGAAGGAACTTCTGAAGGAACAGCGCCATGTTAGACCCCTCAACATTTTCTGGAAGTTCGTAAAGGCGTAAATTATTTCTACGATTTCTATTTTCAAGGTCCTCTGTATGCAATTTTAGCTTATGAATTTCCTGTTCTAGCATTGGAATCTTTGTAGAAATATCCTGAATGTAGCTAACTCGCTGCTCCATATCCAATATTTGCCTTCCATGACGGTCCATCTTTCCTCTATTTGTTTAAATTTTTCGTTTGTTGCAGTCATAAAGGGTTGGAGGCCTCGAACTTCATCCAAAATAGAGTCTAAAACTGGATTCAGTGAAGATTGAATTGAAGAAGGCGGGTCATTCTTTTACCTTTTTGATTTCGTGCCCGTGGCAGAAGATCTGGCAGAATGAGAGTCGTTGGCCATTGAAGCGAATTATCCAACTCAAACGCCCAATAGAAATGGATTGAGAAGATGGAAATCAAGGAAGGGGAGGTACAAAATGCACCAAAACCGCTCTTCAAAGAGAACACAGACAATGGCTTAGTTGATATTAGCATAATACAATAAAGCGGCACAAATCTGTAGTAGAAGTATAGGAATTATATCAAAAAAATAAAGGTGATGGCATATTAAAGGAGTGAAAAATGAAGCCTGAGCTCAGCGACCAAAAAAGGCGGCCGCCCACCCTTCAAGAAAGATAAATAATGCCATGTTACCAGGGGAGGGCTAGGGGCATAGGAGATAGGGGAATATATCTTTCCATTCCGCAAAAAAAAATCCCGCATACCATCACTCCGCATTTTTTAGTCCGCAAAAACCATTACTCCTCAAGCCATAATTCCGCAAATTTTTACAACGCATATGACTTTACTACGCATGCAATTACAACGCAAATGCATGTGTGGTGAAGTCATATACTTTGTAAAAGTACTTTATTTTTAAAAATATATATATAAATATTTATATATAAATATTTATATATAAATATATATATATATATATATATATATATATATATATATATATATATATATATATATATATATATATATATATATATATATATATATATATATATATATATATATATATATATATATATATATTACCTACTGGCGTCTCGCCAGTAGGTATATCTAGTTAGGATTTATTCCCTATGGATTTTTTAAAATTCTATGTCTAATAACTTTGGCGTTTGACTACAAACAAACACTACACTCACCTGTGACCAAGGCCTCACGGCTGAAACGCGTAAGGAATGGGTGTTGCCATCCGCTTGCCATGACGTAAATAAAGTCAAGCCTGTCTATCAGTCGGTGTTGGGCTCTGTTTTTGGTGAATGAAGGTTCGTGACCAGGATCTCCATTCCTGGCTTTGAGAGCTCGCCCTGCAGGTCCGGGGGCCCCGGTAAAATGGAGTTGCTTTTCGGATGTTAAAAGAGGGGCATGGACCGCTCGAGGATGCGCCAGCAAAAGGACTTCCATTGCTATTTGGCAGCATTCCAGTCGAGAAAGGGAGAAGTGAATGATTTTTCATTCCCTGACGGCACCGCAGGACTGGCAGATACTTTGGGTGAGCGGAGAAACCTGCACTATGCTGACACGATTGGTGCAATGATTGGGACACTGTGAATGCATGCAAAATTATGCAACATGAGAGAAAAAATCTGCCGTGTCTCTATTTGAAAAAACATTGCATTTTGGGGCTTGCAGTACTAGTACAAGCCACGTGACCACTGAGGACTACAAACAAACACTACACTCACCTGTGACCAAGGCCTCACGGCTGAAACGCGTAAGGAATGGGTGTTGCCATCCGCTTGCCATGACGTAAATAAAGTCAAGCCTGTCTATCAGTCGGTGTTGGGCTCTGTTTTTGGTGAATGAAGGTTCGTGACCAGGATCTCCATTCCTGGCTTTGAGAGCTCGCCCTGCAGGTCCGGGGGCCCCGGTAAAATGGAGTTGCTTTTCGGATGTTAAAAGAGGGGCATGGACCGCTCGAGGATGCGCCAGCAAAAGGACTTCCATTGCTATTTGGCAGCATTCCAGTCGAGAAAGGGAGAAGTGAATGATTTTTCATTCCCTGACGGCACCGCAGGACTGGCAGATACTTTGGGTGAGCGGAGAAACCTGCACTATGCTGACACGATTGGTGCAATGATTGGGACACTGTGAATGCATGCAAAATTATGCAACATGAGAGAAAAAATCTGCCGTGTCTCTATTTGAAAAAACATTGCATTTTGGGGCTTGCAGTACTAGTACAAGCCACGTGACCACTGAGGACTACAAACAAACACTACACTCACCTGTGACCAAGGCCTCACGGCTGAAACGCGTAAGGAATGGGTGTTGCCATCCGCTTGCCATGACGTAAATAAAGTCAAGCCTGTCTATCAGTCGGTGTTGGGCTCTGTTTTTGGTGAATGAAGGTTCGTGACCAGGATCTCCATTCCTGGCTTTGAGAGCTCGCCCTGCAGGTCCGGGGGCCCCGGTAAAATGGAGTTGCTTTTCGGATGTTAAAAGAGGGGCATGGACCGCTCGAGGATGCGCCAGCAAAAGGACTTCCATTGCTATTTGGCAGCATTCCAGTCGAGAAAGGGAGAAGTGAATGATTTTTCATTCCCTGACGGCACCGCAGGACTGGCAGATACTTTGGGTGAGCGGAGAAACCTGCACTATGCTGACACGATTGGTGCAATGATTGGGACACTGTGAATGCATGCAAAATTATGCAACATGAGAGAAAAAATCTGCCGTGTCTCTATTTGAAAAAACATTGCATTTTGGGGCTTGCAGTACTAGTACAAGCCACGTGACCACTGAGGACTACAAACAAACACTACACTCACCTGTGACCAAGGCCTCACGGCTGAAACGCGTAAGGAATGGGTGTTGCCATCCGCTTGCCATGACGTAAATAAAGTCAAGCCTGTCTATCAGTCGGTGTTGGGCTCTGTTTTTGGTGAATGAAGGTTCGTGACCAGGATCTCCATTCCTGGCTTTGAGAGCTCGCCCTGCAGGTCCGGGGGCCCCGGTAAAATGGAGTTGCTTTTCGGATGTTAAAAGAGGGGCATGGACCGCTCGAGGATGCGCCAGCAAAAGGACTTCCATTGCTATTTGGCAGCATTCCAGTCGAGAAAGGGAGAAGTGAATGATTTTTCATTCCCTGACGGCACCGCAGGACTGGCAGATACTTTGGGTGAGCGGAGAAACCTGCACTATGCTGACACGATTGGTGCAATGATTGGGACACTGTGAATGCATGCAAAATTATGCAACATGAGAGAAAAAATCTGCCGTGTCTCTATTTGAAAAAACATTGCATTTTGGGGCTTGCAGTACTAGTACAAGCCACGTGACCACTGAGGACTACAAACAAACACTACACTCACCTGTGACCAAGGCCTCACGGCTGAAACGCGTAAGGAATGGGTGTTGCCATCCGCTTGCCATGACGTAAATAAAGTCAAGCCTGTCTATCAGTCGGTGTTGGGCTCTGTTTTTGGTGAATGAAGGTTCGTGACCAGGATCTCCATTCCTGGCTTTGAGAGCTCGCCCTGCAGGTCCGGGGGCCCCGGTAAAATGGAGTTGCTTTTCGGATATATATATATATATATATATATATATATATATATATATATATATATATATATATATATATATATATATATATATATTACCTACTGGCGTCTCGCCAGTAGGTATATCTAGTTAGGATTTATTCCCTATGGATTTTTTAAAATTCTATGTCTAATAACTTTGGCGTTTGTGGACGGAATCGGCTGAAATTTTCAGGAAAATGGCACATTTTGTTTCTGAGCAGCCCTTGAAAATTTGGGGGGGTTTTGTCGAGGGGGGGCCGAGAAAAAAGGGGGGTCCCAAAACGCGTTTTTCCCATGTTAATTTCCATAGGGCGGTTGGACTCACTTTTAGCTCGAACGGCTGAATGGATTTGCACGAAACTTGGCAAAATTGTAGGGACTGTTAGCCCGATGTGCCTTTGCTAGGTCTCAAGATATGTGCTCCAGTAGTTTTTGAGAAATTAACGTTCAAAACAAGATATATATCTGTAACAGCGCTCCGGGCTGCGGTCCGGTTCGCTTACTTTTCGCGAAACGGAACTTTGCGCGCAGAAAGCTGATTGGCTCTCCGGTGTCTGTCAGCATTCTAAACAGTCCGGAGCAGCCGCCATCTTATCTCTCGGTAGGATCGAGAGAGAAGAAGAGGTGAAAAACGAAGGGGGAATTTATTGAAAGGGGGCAAGGTATACCCCTCTTGACCCCCTAGGAATGTTGTTGGGGTTATTAAAGGGTCCCGTGGGGAAAATAAAAAAAAATGATTTTTCACGGTAGAAGCGCTTCACGGGCCGCAAACTGGGCCGCAAACTGGTAGCGAAACGGGAATTCGCCATTTTGTGCTTCGTTTTAATTGTTTAGAGACAAAAATGATCACCGCACATCGGCCACAATGCATGAATATCGCTGAAAAGTCAGCGATATTCATGCATTATCCAGCAAATGCTCTTAGCCATGTTATCCACCTTCCATTGGATAACATGGCTAAAAACTGCTCTGTGCGTGAGCTTTTTTTTTTTTTTTTTTTGCTGCGTGACGTTTGTTAACGTTCGATTCGATGGAAATCAGGAAGTGTTGACCACCATTTTGTCACTGCGAGTAAATATTTTGTTATAAATGAATCCTTATTGATAAACATTGTCTGCGCCATCTTGCGTTTTTGTCCAATGCCACAATTTTGTCGTGCACGGCAGCCATTTTAGATGCCTTGACCAGGCCCACTCTCTGCACGCCGCCGATCCTCAGCATGGCTCCCCACCCTCGCAAGCATCTCCCCTACGCACTGGTCACCCCCGCTCTCTCTCTCATGCATGGGCCATATACTTCCCCCCATCTGCGCTGCTCTTCTCTGAGAATCACACCCTGTGCCCGCCCGACACCTCCCTTTCACCCTATTCACTAACGCACCCTCTGACACTCCTCTTCCTCTGTGTCCGATTGTCCAGGCCGGACCTAGGCTATCACCTAGCCCTGCGGATGTAGTTTATGGCCCCAGCTGTAGAGTATCCAGACATGCCAACCCTCCCGATTCAGGCGTGAGACTACTGATTTCAGTGCTAGTCTTTCGCCTCCCGATTCCTGCAAGGAAAAATCCGGGGGCATATTACCAACAACTAGCGATAATTTTTGTCTCTAACTTGTTTAGAGACAAAAATTATCGCCGCACATCGGCGAATTTTATCGCACATAAACCTTGCTATTAGCAAGGTTTATCGCAAATGCGATAAAAAACGGCCGCAATGCATGAATATCGTTGAAAAGTCAGCGATATTCATGCATTATCCAGCAAATGCTCTTAGCCATGTTATCCACTTCCCATTGGATAACATGGCTAAAAACTGCTCAGGGCAGGTGTTAGGTTTTGGAGATATTCGCGCTTAGCGCGAATATCTCCAAAAGTTGGTAATAGGAGATAGCGATGGTTAGGGACTGTTTCCAGTCGCTAAAATCTTGGCACGCCCACTTTGCATGTCATTAGTGATAAATATCACTGATATGCAAAGCGGGACCCAAGATGGTCGCTATCTCCTTTTAGCTGTCACTAACTGGTGTTAGCGACAGCTTGGTAATAGGGAGATAATTTTATCTCTTTTTTTTTGGCTTTTAAAGCCAAAAAAGCGGAAATAAACCCCCTTGATAATATGCCCCATGATTTCTCTGGGGTTTCAGCTGACAGGGCTTGGTATTGTGTTACGTGCTAATTCTTCCAGGAAACGTCAGAGGGTCGATGCAGGGGTTCTAGAAGGGGTGATAAACCATTTAAGCCTCATGAACAAGCGCATGGTCTTTTAAAGATTTGTGAAGTACTCGGGCGGCGGTGTGTGTGTGCCCTCTTTCAGGAGCGGGCGGGGGGGCACTGCCAGCAACTTGCCAGGCCAGGCAGTGTTCAACACGTGCATCACCCTTTCTCTGCCTGCTATTGCGCTCCATGCTTCGGAAAGGTAAGAAAAAGAACGTGCATTTGAGTTTGAAATGTCCGATCTTGTAGCAGTACACTTGCAAAGCCCACACATGACAATAACCCGATTCAAGGCCCCATTCACCCGATTTTTTAAACATATATAGCACTCCAACAAAGTTAGATTTTAAAACTTTATTAACTTTTAAATATAACGAACGCAACAAAAACTGTAAATATATTTAACCATTTTTTTAAATTAACCAGAACTATAACGATAACAACAACAACAACAATAATATAACTTTTATGCCTAAATTACGCAAACATTTAGCTAATCTGCTAAAGGGGGGAGTCGCCATTTCTTTACAATAATCAATCATGAAAAATCCACATCAATAGGGTTGTCCGTTTTCTCGATGCAGCACTATAGTGTCAAGAGTGAACAGGTCTTTCTTTGTTCCTTAAGATGTTATCTGTGTCAACCTCTTCCGAGAATGCTGATGCGTTAGGATTTCCTTGTGTTTCTTAATAGCATTGGTGTCTGCACACTTCTTTGTCAATTCTGTGAAGATGATAACTGCTTCATAAACAGACGATATCTTTGTTTAGTCATTAGTGTTAAGTGTGTCTGAAACTACAGTGCCCTTCTGTTTTTTTTTCTTCAGGCTCTACAGAGTTTTGTGTGTTGTTCTTTTGAGCGACAATTATTCCAGAGGTTTCAGGTTTACTTGTTTTGTCCTGCAGTGAGTTAACAGCTTTAGAGACTTCATGTTTATTTGCTATGTCCTGCTGTTCGTCAACTGCTTCAGAGACGTCAGCCTCATATGTTATGTTTGACTAGATCCTGGACCTGCCCGGCCGCGCCCAAAATGGTGCCGGTGTAAATGGGACTCGTAACTGCTTGTTGTGTACTGGTTGCCGAACCTTGATATCACGAGATACATATGCAGTTTTGAAGCACATGGCGGAGGCTTGTCTGCTGTAGTGGGGCGCCCCTTTATCGTTTCAGTCGCCATTCCGCCCGCTTTTGCTACACAGTGCCTTTTCCGCCATTCAGCTGTTTAGCGCCCGCTCTTACGGCTACAGCGTCTCGCTCACCATGTAGTTGAGTTGCTCCCACTCTTGCGGTGCAGCGATAGGCGGCTTCCACAGGACTCTTAAAATGGCGGCCGGCTCTTCGGATTTGGGCCTGGTCCAGTAAAATGGCCCTGGGACACCTTGGAACTCGGACGCTTGTCTGCCAGGGCTTGGGTTCCATTCTCGAAAGCGTCCCCTCAGCCTTGACGATTGTACAAAAGTCTTGGGGGCCGTCGACTCCCGCAGGCTTCCGGTGGGGAGCGGCTGCCATGATTGCTTGCGGAATGGCCACGACGGAGCTACGAGATGGTGGTGCTCTCATGGTGACGCCAGCTTCAGTCTGAAACATCCAGAAACAAGGGGGGGCTTTCATCGTTTGGGAAAAAAAATGTTTTAATCCAATGAAAAGTGTTATTTTTAGGTCACATGACCTAGTCTTACATCATTAGGAAAACAAAAGTAAAATGAACCAATGAAAATTTTTATTAACAAGTCACATGACCTGGTATGCTTACGTTACGCGCTGCGCGGCGCGCTCTGGATCGTTTCCGGGAAGCTGCGCCTAGCGCACCGGAGCACTTCCGGGTGCGCTAACGCGTCGCGTCATATGACGCATTACGCGACAATGCAGGTCCAGAATATAGTCAAAATGTCTCCACCAACCAGCGATCGGAATACAACCGCTTTCAGCAGTCCAAAAAGTTCGGTTAAATCTTAAGAGCGGGAGCAACTCAACTACATGGTGAGCGAGACGTTGTAGTTGCAAGAGCGGGCGGTAAACAGCTGAATGGCGGAAGAGGCACAGAGTACCAAAAGCGGGCGGAATGGCAACTAAAACGGTAAAGGGGCGCCCCACGACAGCGTGTCTTCAGGTCAAACGGATTGTGGGACAAGGTCCAGAATGGAAGAGTCATCAAAAGGGAAAAAATTCCGCCGGACCCCGGGAGCCGGCCGCCTATGCCGGGGGCGATCTCAGGCCACACCAGAGCAACACGACTTGGGGAGGGGGCAGGAGCCAAGCGCCCCCTCTCAGTCCGCGCCATCTCACCGCCCCTCGGGGGCCTCCGTCAAGCGGTTTAGGGAGGCACCATATCACATTGTTTTCCAATGCAGTCAGGTCCACAAATGGACCCCACGTACTTTGAATAGTGAAGCTGCAGCAGGTGCAAATAAGGTTTAAACAGTGTTACAAGAGCTGCTTAGAACTCTGAAGTATGGCACTCAACAACCAGGACTTATGCCATTTGTGTAAGGCAGTGACATGGAAGCAACTCAGGGACAAAAAGCATGAACGAACATTCACGTATGAAAATCTTATTTGGGGAAGGGGTAGAATCCAAACGCCCCCTGCCAGTTTGCCCCAATACACCGTATGTGGAAAATCTGAAGCCATCGTTCTACAAACTCTCAACGCTTGCTATCAGTGCATGAGTTTCATGCTCGATCGATTGAGCTAGCCGGATCGGGCAATAAAAAGTATAAAATAGTTATGTAAATAGTTATTTAATAAAATGTTTTACCCTGTTTCTTTGCTGGTGTGTTGTGTATATTTATAATATTTGCATAGGGTTTGTCGTTATTTTGGGCGGGGTGGGTGGCGGAGTCGAGCTGTCTTGCAGCCCTCATGGTGTGGAGCTCAGTTCATTTCACTATTTTCATATTTCTCATGAAGGGTTGTTCCTAATGTTTGTATTTTACCGAGGTCAAAAAGAGATCTAATTAGTGGTCTACTGATTTTGCTCGATTACTTTTATTTTTTTACAAGATTTTTCACTATCTGCAAAGACTAAACAGAGTATTGCGACTTTGTGCTTGTTTGTAAATAGAGAATGATCCAAAGAGAACCAATTCTAAAACAGTAAATGCTTGGATAATAATCAATCAAATGGAAAGACAAGCAGGTACGACGGATTACAACAGGGGTAAAGGTCTGCGTTAACTACCGTTCACTATCTGCAAAGAGAGAGTACTACTAAGAGAAAAGAGGGGAGTGGGGGGGGGGCAGCGTTCAAAGCACATCAGCGTGCATAAACACGAAAACGTTTTTACCTATCACGTACTTGACATTTGACAGCTTTTGATATTTGCTATTAAAAAACCATTGAAATTCACAGAAAAAACCATAGGTTATAGTCGATATATAGTTAGGAATTTGCATTTACAAAACCTTGAAAATTCAATGAAAAAACCATTGGTTTTAGGCCATATATAGTTAGGGATTTGCATTTAGAAAACCTTATTTTACTCGCATAAAACCATTAAAATTCCATATATAGTTAGATGCGCTAACTATATATCGCGCACCCGCAATCCACTGCTGATGATGTCACATATTACATCATTCATGACATGGTTAGTGACATCACTGATGACATCACTGATGACATCTCAAATGACATCACTGATGACATCACTGATAACATCTCATTTGACATGACTGATCACATCACTGATGATATCATTCATGTGATAATACCATGAACCTCTTCAGACTCTAATATAACCTTAGATACAATCAGTGTAAACAGACAGTCACAGACTGTCACTCATCCATGGAGTTACTCACACACCTAGTCAGTTATGCCAAAAATCAATCACACCTCCATTTTCTCAACTATACAGTTATACACACCTTACTTATTCAAACATATACTAACACATATTTACTTTACTCTCTTATACAATCTCTGATACATGTTCACAATGATCCATACAGCCACTCACACATTCACTGGCTCTTATGCACAGTTATTTATAGATGTCAACTCTCACATGTACTGTGTTTTACATATGTACTTACTTTGACATGTAGCACTGAGATATCCATTCACTCACTAATACACTCATGCACAGTCAACCGCCCATACAGCTGTTTCCACATGCACTTTTGAATCCATACATATAGTGAATCAACTACTCACACATCTATGTACAGAGTCACACACCTCCCAGCCACCCATACACACACACTCAGTTTCCCATACAAATACTTGGACAACCAATCAATAACCCATACAGTTACTCATATAGCTACTGATCAACATATGCAGCAGTTTGTAGAACAACAGATATAATGATGCACAAATTAAAACAGTTTAGTCACTAACCCATGCACTCAGTGAGACACATTTAATCACTCACTCAATCAGTCAGTCATGCACCTAGTAAATCCTTCATCCAGACACTTATATATCCACTCATTCTTCAATATGTAAAACATATTTTAACTTTACAGAAACATACAGTCACTGGATGTTGTAATCAGTGATGTCATCAGTGATGTCATTTGAGATGTCATCAGTGATGTCATCAGTGATGTCACTAACCATGTCATGAATGATGTAATATGTGACATCATCAGCAGTGGATTGCGGGTGCGCGATATATAGTTAGCGCATCTAACTATATATGGAATTTCAATGGTTTTATGCGAGTAAAATAAGGTTTTCTAAATGCAAAACCCTAACTATATATGGCCTAAAACCAATGGTTTTTTCATTGAATATATATATATATATATATATATATATATATATATATTCGTTCCGCAACACATCAAAATTACGATGAAGACAGGACACCCAGAGCTGCAATTATACAGGAGTTTATTTGGCAGATGAAAAAAGTTCCACGACGCGTTTCGCCATTACGGCTTGATCACGCTCGTCTCATGGCGTTGGTTGCCATTATTTAAACACCACACCCTAGTGCATATAATAAAATCACGTAAGAAATATGGCGGCCATCTTGTAACATGTAAAATTACTTTTCAGTTATACATTGACTGGTGTTCTAATCCGCAATATGCCTGCATTGTATATCAGTTGGGTCACAACAAATAAGACTGTCAAATTCAAATAATAATCTGCCACAGTATCAAATTGATCAAAATATTTCAAAAATATTTACAGTGCGGTGCAAAGTAATAAGCATTGTCGTCTTTCCACAAATTCGATAATCATCGCTATGCTACATTCACTGTCATGACGAGCAGAGCAAAAATATCGCTCACTTCACGTATGCCATGAACTGCCCCGTGATTGGTGGCTGTGTGTTTACGTCATTGTTTGTTTATGCTGCACTTTGCTAGCGCGATCACATCAATATTTAGGCAGAATGATATAATGGTTAATCCCAAAGCATGTCTGTAATATACAAAAACCTGATTCAACGGGAGAACACCAAATGATTCAGAATTGCATTCCATTTAACTCGTCAATAGTAGTCATGTTGCTATGGAAACATGCCACGTGTTATAGCTACGGCAATGTTATGGTCTGGGCTGTACATGTAAACATAAATCAATTGTCTTTGAGTCAATAACGCCCCAGTGGGCAAAACGAACTCCCATTGTCTTTGCACCATGGCGCCCCAGTGGGCAAAAGAACTCAGTCATTGAGTAATATAATTTCATGAAATGATACCCCAGTGAGTGTTCAACATATGGTCTGAGTTCATGAAACCAGTAAGAGATAAATTCTTGTACAAAAAGGATGACCACATATTAAGCTTATATCAATTGAGTCCGGATGCAAATCATTGAATTCAGATTCCGTGTTGTGCCGCCACCACGTGATGTGTGAAATTCTGAAAATAAAATAAGTTACATTAAAATCAAGAAAACCGCGGATATCAATTCATAACAATTCCTAATCATATAGATGGATTGCCAATTCTTCAGTCACATTTAAACCTTTCGGTGTCAGACATTCAAAATCCACAATATATTTGGACTCAAGTTTTCTGAGGGACAGTTCTAAATTGCCTCCTCTTATTCCCAAGTCAACACTGTCTATTACAACCAACTGCACCAATTGTTCGTTTTACATGTGCATATCTGAAAAATGCCTGGCAACCGGATATTGTTTATTGTTGTTGTGTATGGCTCGTAGATGTTCCAGTACCCTTTTCTTTGCAGTGTGCTGTTACTGCCTACATACCATTTGTTACACGGGCAGATTAGGATATATATGCTGTATGGGGTGTTACATGTCAATCGTTTGCGGATTGTGAACACTCTTTTGCTGTTAGGGACAGTTAGTGTTTTACAGTCTTTACTGAACTTACATGCTTTACATTTGCGACAGCATTTGAAGCCCACATCACTCTTGTTTGAATTGCTCTTAGAGGTCACATAATTGTGGCTCAGTTCATCTCTTAGTGATTTACCTTTCCGGAATGTAATTTGTGGATTGTCATTAGGATATTTTTTCAAATGTGTATCGGTGTGAAGGACATGCCAATGTTTTTGGAAAATCTTCCGGACATTTTGTGCTTGTTCAGAAAAAGTAGTGATGAACCTTACTTTGTCTGTTTCCTCCTTCTTATTGCGAGGATTCAGTAATTCCTCACTGTTTTTCAAAACTACTCGATCTTTGGCAGTATTAATTGTTTTCTGACTGTATCCTCTACTGCGGAATCTTTCACACATGATACGTTCTTCATCCTGGTAGGCATCGTTGTTACTACAATTGCGTTTTGCTCGTAGTAACTCTCCGTAAGGTATACTGCCTATCAAACTACGGGGATGGCAGCTGTTCGCATTTAGGATGCTGTTCCCAGCTGTTTTTTTCCTGTATAATTTGGTATTGAGTTGGTTGTTCGTAACTGCCACAATTACATCCAGAAATTCCACTTCATTCTTGCTGAAGTGTCCAGTGAGTTTCAAATTTAGATGATTGAGATTCAGTTTGTCAATAAAAAATTGTATTGATGTAACATCTCCACACCAAATAAAGAAAATATCATCTATGTATCTCAGCCACAGGGCAACCTTATCGAATTCTGCCATCTCCCTGACGACCTGCTCCTCCCACCAGCCCATGAATAGATTCGCATAGCTGGGGGCGAAGCAGGTCCCCATCACTGTGCCCTGTGACTGTCGATACAAGATGTCATCAAAATAAAAAAAAATTGTTCTTCAGACAAAACTCAATCATATCCACCAGCATTTGTGAGTGTTGTGAAAATGAGACGGATCTAGTTCTCAAAAAATGTTTCACTGCTTGTAAGCCATGATGATGTACTATACTCGTGTAGAGACTACTTACATCGAGTGTAGCTAACACATATTCTTCCTCCCAATGGATACCATTTATGACTGTGAGGAAGTGAGTGGTATCCTTAATGTACGAAGGGAGAGACATAACATATGGGCTAAGAAAATAGTCTATGTATTTAGACGTATGTTCCAATAATGAACCTATTGAGGATACTATAGGGCGGCCCGGGGTTTTTTTTGGGTCCTTGTGCAGTTTCGGAAGCAAGTATAGCACCGGTGTTCTGGGTTGAGCACAGTATAAATATTGATATTCTTCTTGCTCCACTAGCCCTTTATCTTTCCATTCACTTAACAGGTCCCTGCACCTTATGTTGGATCCCAGTAATTCATCTCTGTTGACTTTACAATAACAGTTCTCATCATTTAATTGTCGGTAACCCTCTTCCAAGTACTTGGTCTTATCTAATACCACCACATTACCACCCTTGTAACTTTCTCTGATGACAATTGTGTTGTCCTTTTTGAGATTTTCAATAGCTGCAATTTGGTCAGAGGATAAGTTTTTCTTAGATTGTGAAATTTTCTGATATCTTATTTTCGTTAGATCTTTAACAACTCCCCTTTCAAAGACATCAATAGCATCACATTGAACATTGGGTAGGAAGACTGGTTTGGGCTTAAAAGTGGATCCTGGATTGAGTCCTACATTTGTCCCCAGTAAATCCATATCTATATTGGAAATGTTCGCGGGGTCAGAGTCTAATATATGCATAAATACAGCATCATTCGTGTCAAGATTACAAATATTAGTAGAAGTACTTACAATTTCATTTGTCTTAGGTTTCGTCGCATACCATTTTTTCAGTTTCAATTTCCTGGAAAATAGGAATACATCAATCCGAGTGTCAGCAAAGTTCATGTTGTTAGATGGGCAAAATGATAATCCTAAGGCAAGAGTGCTCTCTTCCTCTTTTGAAAGCGGTCTTTGAGAGAGGTTGACAACCGTCATATTCATTTCTGGTTTTTGCTCCTTGTTGCCATTCCCATGGGAGCTTTGTTGCCGTTGGCGCCGCCTCTTTTTGGCTTGTTTGTTGCGGCGGTTCCGCCTCTGTGCCCTCGACCTCGACCTCTCGCTGGACTCCCAGCTTGGTATGTGTCGGTTCGATTCTTGCTGATCATTTGGAACTGTAATAAAAAATTGGGGTTTTTTGACGAACCATTGATTGCATCTTGATTGGTTTCCACTGTGGAGGCATCCGATATATTACCATCTGATATGTCACTTTCTGTGACTTCGCGGCTAGCACTGGTATTGCTTGTTGTTACTATAGCAGCTCCTGTTTTCTTGTCAAATAGATGGTCATATTTCTTTTGGAAGGTAAGAGTTCGGCCATCTTGATAATCTCTGTAATCTCTAATAAATTTTCTCTGTTTTTTGGCTGTGATCTCTTCTTCCAGTTTCTCCATCCTGATGGTTAATTTTTTGAGAAACTCCTCCAATGCTTCTTTAGACATCAGTTGGCTGATTTCCTCCGTTAACTGCTCTATTTCAGTCAGCAGTTTCGCTCTGTCCTTGAGGGCGTATTTTACTAAGATCCGCATCATCATGATGGAACATGCTGCTGAGTTATCAGTCCATTCTTGAAGCATGTCTACATCAGGATCTTCGTACGTTGGAACATTAAAAATGCGTAATCCCCTAGGTACTCTTTTGACTTCAATGTACCTTTGAAGTGACTCTGCCTCCCACCATTTACCTAACTCTTTTTTATACAGTCTCTCTAATGCCGTTAGTTTGGCCTGCAAGTTCATTTCTGGTCCCATGTTAGATGGTGCGGCGGTCTCCTTGACAGTGGTGTTGGGGTCTGTGAAGAACAGTTTATCCGCGGTTTTCTTTCGACGAGCATCTAGCTCACCCGCCATGTTGTCTTAATAAATTCTAGTTGCAGCTCTGTGCGCACTTAATAACCTTTCTTGTGTATTTCCGTGGGGTTGTAGTGCGCTCCCCGCCTCTGGACTCAGTATGCGCAGCTGAGATACATAGATAATATTTTCTTTATTTGGTGTGGAGATGTTACATCAATACAATTTTTTATTGACAAACTGAATCTCAATCATCTAAATTTGAAACTCACTGGACACTTCAGCAAGAATGAAGTGGAATTTCTGGATGTAATTGTGGCAGTTACGAACAACCAACTCAATACCAAATTATACAGAAAAAAACAGCTGGGAACAGCATCCTAAATGCGAACAGCTGCCATCCCCGTACTTTGATAGGCAGTATACCTTACGGAGAGTTACTTTTTTTTTTTTTTAAACTCTTTTTATTGGATTTTATACAATGAAAAGACAATACAACACATAAGACAACCCCCAGCCCCCCCCCCACCCCCCCACTCTGATCGGGCAGATTGAATGTAGAACAAAAAGAATTTCAAGAGCTTATAAATAATAATAGTACATACAATTGAATATTTGAATTAACAGATGAATCATCAAGATACAGATATACATTAGGATAGATGGGTATACATTACATCTAAACAGTTTTAGCCATATTATTGTTAAATGAGTGCCTAAAGTTCAGACCATTCTATTAAAGGAGACCATATTTTTAAGCCCTTTATTCTACGTTTCCTACCTTTAGTTTTATATATTGCCATTTCTAAATTAAAAAGTGCTAACAGTCTTGAAAACCACTGTTGATATGAGGGGGCAATAGGATCTAGCCAAGCCGATGCTACACAGATTCTTAGAACGGCCATCGAGATAAAAATCAGTTCGTGACCAGTATTCAAATTAGTACTGTTTACTAAGCCTAATAGAACTGTTTGATCAGATAGATTGACCACAGTTTTAAGGATTAATGAGAGGAAATGTTCAATTTTTGATTTGAGAGAGGTTAAAATGGGACAAGATGAAAAGATATGTATACAATCCGCATCTTGCAAGTTACAGCGAAAACAACATGTTCCTCTCCCATTACCCCATTTGGCAATTCTATCTGGAGTATAGTACATGAAGAAGCATATTTTATAAAATTGTGTCTGTAATTTGGTTGACATGAGTACAGTTTGTGATAGCTCATTTACATACTCAAATTGATCAGTTGAAATTATAAATTTCTTTTGCCATTTCTGAATAATCTTCTGCCTATCATCAGGTAAATATGTAAGTAATAGTTGATAAAATCCCCCTATCCGTATTTTTTCCTGATGATGGCTAAGAGATTCAGCTATGATGTTTTTAGGCATATTGTCTTCTCTCCTCACTCGTCGTATTAAAAAATCTCTAATTTGGAGATATTTAAAGAAATCTCTCCATTCAAGATGATACTTGTCTTTCAAAAATTCAAAAGAATGTATCCCTTCTGCGGAGAAGAAGCAACCTATATTAGTAATTCCAGCTATGATCCATCTATCAATATAGGAATCTTTGAAAATGTCTGGTAGAAGGGGATTATTTTGTATTGGAGTATAGACAGATAACCGTTTCAGACCTATCATTTTCCTCACAGATTTCCAGACTTTAAACACGGCTATGAGAGTTTTTAATTTAACTTTTTTATGATAGCTATCAAAGATATATTTCCAAAGATAACCGATACTTCTATCATCTAATATTATTTGATGAATAGTCGGTGCATCTTTATCCCGAGATATTCCTGTTCCATCAAGAAAAAAAAGCTCATGATTATATAGTAGGACTGTTGTCCAATAATATAGCCTGAGGTTTGGGAGACTTAACCCTCCTCTTTCTTTGGGAAGTGTAAGAAGTTTATAGGCACGGCGGGGTTGAGTATATGCCCAAATAAAATCCGTAAAGATACGTTCCATTGTTTTAAACCAATGATCTGAAATTTCCAGATTGATCGCTCTAAATAAAAACAAAAGTTTTGGAAAGTAGACCATTTTTAGGGCATTTGTCCGTCCTATCAAAGAAAGATGTAAATTATTGATACGGCGAAGGTCTTTTTGTATTTTATTTGAGATAGGTTTAAGGTTCAGGTCGACTAAATTCTCTAGCTCAGAAGTTATTGTAACCCCTAGGTACGTGGCTGAATTTGTTATACGTGAGTCTATCATAGCACATTTGTTATTAATAATTATTTGGGTTTTCCCTCGATTTAAAGCATATCCTGAAATAGTGCCAAATATTTGTGCCTCCTGTTCAATAATTGGTATAGCCAAGTTTGGATTAGCAGTGACAATGGCAATGTCGTCTGCATAAGCGAGAATTTTTGTTGAGTATTCATTTATCCGGATGGGAGTTATAGTACTAATATTTTGTAATCTCCTAATAAAGGGATCAATATAGAGAGCAAATAGCAGCGGGGAGCAAGGGCATCCCTGCCGTGTTCCTCTCGAAATTTTTAGTACTTTTGAATTCCCTCCATTAACCATCACCATCGCTTGAGGATTAATATAAAGTTTTTGTATTGCTTGTATAAATGTGTGATTGAAGCCGACCCTGGACATTGTCTGCCACAAGAATGGCCAGGAGACCCGGTCAAAGGCTTTCTCGGCATCAAGTAAAATAAGTGCCATCGGGTCTCCTGCCACCTGGGTGTAGTCAAACAGGCTAATTACTCTCCGTGTGTGGTCGGTAGTGTCTCTCCCAGGGATAAAGCCGTGTTGTACTTTTGATGTAACTTTATGAATTACTGACGAGATACGGTTAGCGAGTAGTTTAGAGTAGATTTTAGAATCTACATTTATTAAGGTGATTGGTCGATACGAACCCATCTGGTCGGGAGGTTTATTTTTCTTAGGGAATATCACAATTTTAGCTGTAGACCATGAGTTGGGGGGTTGACCTCCTCTAAATAGGTGTGAACATAGGCTCAACAAGATTTCTTGGAGTTGATCCAGAAATGTTATGTAAAATTCAAGTGGGATGGCATCTACTCCAGTTGCTTTCCCGCGGGAAAGATCTTTCACAGTTTTTCTTATTTCCTCGATGTCTGGGGTTTTTTCCAGAATTAGCTGGTCTTCAATGTTAAGTTTGTCACAGGTATTTCTATCTAGATAATCAGCAATTTTCTTTTGATCTATTTCTCCCTCTTCTGTATACAGAGCACTATAAAAATGCCAAAATGCTTCTCGGATCTTCTCTGAGTCAGTTACCCTACCGATTATTGGATCTTGAATTTCTTGTATTAGATTTTGTGTAGTCTGCTGTCTCATCTGAATTGCTAATTGTTGGCCAACCGACTCACTAACTTCATATATTTTTTCCCGGTGAGCAGTAGCTTTTTTAATAGCTTTATTGATGTATATATTTTTAATTGATGCCTTAGCTATAGCAACCTGAGTTTGTGCATTACTTATCTCTTCTGTAGTAGAAGAGTTTCTTGTAACCCTTATAAGCTCTTCCTCCAACCTTTTTAAAGTTTCTTGTGAGAGTCTTAATAATTCTTTTGCACATTTGTTGCTCCGGAGTGAATATTGTATAGTTTCACCCCTAATGCCTGCTTTTAAAGCGTCCCAAATGAAATTTACCGTTGTACTGCCATTATTAACCAACAACTTACGGAGAGTTACTACGAGCAAAACGCAATTGTAGTAACAACGATGCCTACCAGGATGAAGAACGTATCATGTAAGAAAGATTCCGCAGTAGAGGATACAGTCAGAAAACAATTAATACTGCCAAAGATCGAGTAGTTTTGAAAAACAGAGAGGAATTACTGAATCCTCGCAATAAGACGGAGGAAACAGACAAAGTAAGGTTCATCACTACTTTTTCTGAACAAGCACAAAATGTCCGGAAGATTTTCCAAAAACATTGGCATGTCCTTCACACCGATACACATTTGAAAAAATATCTTAATGACAATCCACAAATTACATTCCGGAAAGGTAAATCACTAAGAGATGAACTGAGCCACAATTATGTGACCTCTAAGAGCAATTCAAACAAGAGTGATGTGGGCTTCAAATGCTGTCGCAAATGTAAAGCATGTAAGTTCAGTAAAGACTGTAAAACACTAACTGTCCCTAACAGCAAAAGAGTGTTCACAATCCGCAAACGATTGACATGTAACACCCCATACAGCATATATATCCTAATCTGCCCGTGCAACAAATGGTATGTAGGCAGTACCAAGAACACTGCAAAGAAAAGGGTACTGGAACATCTACGAGCCATACACAGCAACAATAAACAATATCCGGTTGCCAGGCATTTTTCAGATATGCACATGCAAAACGAACAATTGGTGCAGTTGGTTGTAATAGACAGTGTTGACTTGGGAATAAGAGGAGGCAATTTAGAACTGTCCCTCAGAAAACTTGAGTCCAAATATATTGTGGATTTTGAATGTCTGACACCGAAAGGTTTAAATGTGACTGAAGAATTGGCAATCCATCTATATGATTAGGAATTGTTATGAATTGATATCCGCGGTTTTCTTGATTTTAATGTAACTTATTTTATTTTCAGAATTTCACACATCACGTGGTGGCGGCACAACACGGAATCTGAATTCAATGATTTGCATCCGGACTCAATTGATATAAGCTTAATATGTGGTCATCCTTTTTGTACAAGAATTCATCTCTTACTGGTTTCATGAACTCAGACCATATGTTGAACACTCACTGGGGTATCATTTCATGAAATTATATTACTCAATGACTGAGTTATTTTGCCCACTGGGGCGCCATGGTGCAAAGACAATGGGAGTTTGTTTTGCCCACTGGGGCGTTATTGACTCAAAGACAATTGATTTATGTTTACATGTACAGCCCAGACCATAACATTGCCGTAGCTATAACACGTGGCATGTTTCCATAGCAACATGACTACTATTGACGAGTTAAATGGAATGCAATTCTGAATCATTTGGTGTTCTCTCGTTGAATCAGGTTTTTGTATATTACAGACATGCTTTGGGATTAACCATTATATCATTCTGCCTAAATATTGATGTGATCGCGCTAGCAAAGTGCAGCATAAACAAACAATGACGTAAACACACAGCCACCAATCACGGGGCAGTTCATGGCATACGTGAAGTGAGCAATATTTTAGCTCTGCTCGTCATGACAGTGAATGTAGCATAGCGATGATTATCGAATTTGTGGAAAGACGACAATGCTTATTACTTTGCAACGCACTGTAAATATTTTTGAAATATTTTGATCAATTTGATACTGTGGCAGATTATTATTTGAATTTGACAGTCTTATGTTTTGTGACCCAACTGATATACAATGCAGTCATATTGCGGATTAGAACACCAGTCAATGTATAACTGAAAAGTAATTTTACATGTTACAAGATGTCCGCCATATTTCTTACGTGATGTTATTATCTGCACTAGGGTGTGGTGTTTAAATAATGGCAACCAACGCCACGAGACGAGCGTGATCAAGCCGTAATGGCGAAACGCGTCGTGGAACTTTTTTTATCTGCCAAATAAACTCCTGTATAATTGCAGCTCTGGGTGTCCTGTCTTCATCGTAATTTTGATGTGTTGCGGAACGAATTTACACAGCCAGCTGGTGGCTGCAACAGGACCGCCCACGCCAGCTTTTTTCCTAACCAGCGGTGGTGGGAAGAAATATATATATATATATATATATATATTAGCTACTGGCGGTCGCCAGTAGGTAGTTATAGTTAGGATTTTTTTCAATGTTAAATCTCAAAATTCTATTTGGAATAACTTTGGCACCGGTTGACGAATCTGCCTGAAAATTTCCTGAAAATGGCCTCGTCGAGCTCGGGTCCTTCCTTAAAAGTTTGGGGGGGATACGTCAAGCGGGGGCCGAGATAAAAGGGGGGTCCCAAAACGCGTTTTCCCCATGTTAATTTCCATAGGGCGGTCGATTTCACTTTTAGCCCGAACGGCTGAATGGATTTCCACCAAACTTGGCAAAATTGTAGGGACTGGTAGCCCGATGTGCCTTTGCTATGTCTCAAGATATGTGCTCCAGTGGATTTTGAGTAATTTAGGTTCAAAAAAATATATATATCTATATGCGCTCTCCGGTGCGCGCACCGGAGTGCGCTCCAGGCGCGACACGCGACTTGCGCGCAGGAAGCTGATTGGCTCTTGGGTGTCTGTAAACATTCTAAACAGTCTGGAGCGGCCGCCATCTTGTGTCTCGGTAAAATCGAGACACAAGGGGTTTGAAAAAAAAAGGGGCAAATGACCATAAGGGGGAAGAGTAGACCCCCTCTGACCCCCTAGGTTTGATGTAGGGGCTAAAATAGGGTCCTGCAGGGCATTACATTTTTTTTTTTTTTTTCGTTTTGCGCGGGGGAAGCGCATGGTACGCGCACCAACGAAGCACGGGGAAAATGCAGGACCATATTTATGAAGGCCTTGCGCTGCTAGTTTTGCGCCTCCTGTGCGTCAATTTTTGTGACGCACCAGCGGTGTAAAAAAATGCGCATTGTTATGCAATATTTAAAAAGTGACGCATCTATCTAGATGCGTCACTTTTTAAATATAGTGCAACGAGGCACATTTTATTACACTGCTGGTGTTATGCGTCACTTTTCTGTGCGCACTCCTTATGACATTCCAGATGTGTCATATTTAATGTATGACGAATCATGTTGCAAGGAGTTACAGATACGTCAGTATTTCTGACATATCTGTAAACATAAAAGTGATGCGAGGCAGGTGCAAGATTTTGACGCAACAGCATCCTAAAAGTGACGCAGAGAAATCTTATAGATTTCAGTACGTCGTTATTACCAAGCTTTTTGCGGGGGAATGCCCCCTTTGCATACATTATACCTGACGCAGATATAATGTGGCGCAGAGTTTTAAAAAGTGACCCATGTACCTAGATGCGTCACTTTTTAAAAATAGCGTCAGGTATAATGCATGCAGAGGGGGTGTTCTCCCGCAAAAAGCTTTGTAATAGCGACGCAGTGAAATCTTTGAGATTTCACTGCGTCACTTTTAGGATGCTGTTGCGTCAAAATCTTGTGCCTGCTTTACAGCAGGTGTTAGACTGAGGCAAGACCTTTCACATGCTGCTTTCCCCATTTGAAAGGACGCATTACTGGAGTTGCGTCACTTTTGTGACGCACTCCAGCAATGCGTTACTTGGAATGTCATAAGGAGTGCGCACAGAAAAGTGACGCATCGCACCAGTGGTGTAAAAAAATGTGCCTCGTTGCGTTATATTTAAAAAGTGCCGTATCTAGGTAGATGGGTCACTTTTTAAAATCAAGCGCCACATTATATCTGCGTGAGGTATAATGCATGCAGAGGGGGTGTTCCCCCACAAAAAGCTTTGTAATAGCGACGCAGTGAAATGTTTGAGATTTCACTGCGTCACTTTTAGGATGCTGTTGCATCCTTTAAATATAGTGCAACGAGGCACATTTTATTACACTGCTGGTGTGATGCGTCACTTTTCTGTCCACAGTCCTTATGACATTCCAGATGTGTCATATTTAATGTATGACGAATCATGTTGCAAGGAGTTACAGATACGTCAGTATTTCTCACATATCTGTAAACATGAAAGTGACGTGAGGCAGGCGCAAGATTTTGACGCAACAGTATCCTAAAAGTGACGCAGAGAAATCTCATAGATTTCAGTACGTCGTTATTACCAAGCTTTTTGCGAGGGATTGCCCCCTCTGCATACATTATACCTGATGCAGATATAATGTGGCGCAGAGTTTTAAAAAGTGACCCATGTACCTAGATGCGTCACTTTTTAAAAAATAGTGTCAGGTATAATGCATGCAGAGGGGGTGTTCCCTTGCAAAAAGCTTGGTAATAATGACGCAGTGCGTCACTTTTAGGATGCTGTTGCGCCAAAATCTTGCGCCTGCTTCACAGCAAACCTTTCACATGGTGCTTTTTCCATGTGAAAGGACACATTACTGGAGTTGCGTCACTTTTGTGACGCACTCCAGCAATGCGTTACTTTTGTGTTTACAGATACGTCAGAAATACTGACATATCTGTAACTCCTTGCGAATTGATTAGTCATATATTAAATATGACATATCTGGAATGTCATAAGGAGTGCGTCCAGAAAAGTGACGCATCGCTGTTTTCACGTAGCGATGCGTCACTTTTCAGAAATGAGGCCTCCAGTTTATTCACTGTGTCATAACTTTCTTTTCTAACACTCACCTTCTTTCATTCCTCCTACTTCACTTCCTTTCACCTCTCATACTTTTCTGTTCTTTCTTACTCATTCTCCTTTCAATTATCAATGCACTATATTTCACTTACTCTTCATTTTTTTAAGAATATAGCTCTTTGATGAGAATTGGAGGTAGTTCTGAAAAGAACTTTTGGTTTTCTTCTTTTAACTGAACAGGAACAAAAACAGGGAATGGAAACTGCTCAACAGGAGCAAAAAGAAAAGAAAAAAATTAGGGGTGGGAAGGGCAGCGATGGTTCTCCAATGCTCGAACCATGAGCAGGACACTTTGCTCCCCATAGGTGAGGAGTTGATTGCAGTATCTGCATTTGACGACCCCATGGTTAAATGCAGGTTGTATGTTTGCCACCTGCTCCTGCGATTGTTCTCTCCCAGAAGAAGTTGCTCCTCCTGTTGATGTAGAGGCCCCATCTCTGGGAACCTCTTGTGCCAGAGCCCTGACACTTTCCCGGGCAAAATTCTGGGGGTGCCTCCTCTCCACATGGCGAATCATGGTGAAGTTGCCAAAAGAGTATTTTTTGGGGGGGTTACCCCGTGACAGGACCTGTTTGCAGATCCTGCACTTTACTTTTGGTGCATTCACCTTCTTCTGGTCTGCTGGAAACTTAAAAAATTTCCAGATGAAATGTTCTTTGACCTTCGGCTGAGGAGGCTCTTCATCAATGAAATCATTGGAGTCATCTTCACTGCTGGATGGTCTGGCAGCCATGATTAATCAAGAAATATGGAACAGCAAAAAAGGCAGGTCTTTCAGTCACAAAAGTGAAAGAAGAAGTGAAGGAAATGGGTGGGGATTTCATTCATTGTAAAAAAAAACTGTTAGCAACCAATGAAAAGTGTTATTTTAGGGTCACATGACCCGACGCGTTTACGCTGCGCGCTCTGGAGCACTTCCGGTGCGTTTACGCAGCGCGATCGTAGGCGCTTCCGGGGCGCAAACGTGGCGCGATCGTAGGCGCTTTTGCGTGCGTTTATGCGCCGCGAACGTAGGCGCTTCCGAGGGCACTTACGTTGCGCGCCGAAGTGACGTCATCAAACTTTTACAGAAATGCATAATCATTTTCCTTATTAAAAAAAACTAATTTTATTTGTATGGTACGAAATGTTTTGCATTATTATTAACTTTTCATTCATATTTTTTTTCACGAACGACAGTTGCGCTCTGGGTGCGCTTTCAGATGAGCTCACGGAAAAGCTTACCGGAGAGCTTAGCTGAAAGCTTCCCGGAGCGGGCACCCAGAGCGCAAAAGAAAAAAATTATATAAAAAAAACATGAATACTTTAAAAAAACAGCAAATTGTAAAAAAAAAAAAAGGTTAGAAACTCGATATACAAAGGAATTAGCATTTAAAAAACCGATGAAATTCACTGAAAAAACCATAGGTTTCACACCAGTTATAGTTAGGAATTAGCATTTAAAAAACCTATTAAATTCACTGAAAAAACCATAGGTTTCACACCAGTTATAGTTAGCTGGAAATTTTACTGATATAAAACCATTGAAATTCCCACGTTATAGTTAGATGGACTCACTATAACTTGCGCGTGCAATGCACTGCTGATGATGTCTTATTAAGCCAGTTAACCAATCAATTTTTAAAAACCATCCATTTAGACACTTATTTAAACATTTATTCTTCCATCAACTTTCACATATACATATATAAAATATATTTATTTTTCAGAAAGACACACATTCACTGGATGGTGTCATCAGTGATGTCATGAGTGATGTCACTGACCATGTCATGAGTGATGTAATATGTGATGTCATCAGCAGTGCATTGCACGCGCAAGTTATAGTGAGTCCATCTAACTATAACGTGGGAATTTCAATGGTTTTATATCAGTAAAATTTCCAGCTAACTATAACTGGTGTGAAACCTATGGTTTTTTCAGTGAATATATATATATATATATATATATATATATATATATATATATATATATATATACACACACATATATATATATTTTTAATTTAAATTAAACTTTATTTCTTTAAAATTACATTATATTTAGAACTATATTAATATTACACATATATATATATATATAAATATAGATATATTAAATTTTTTTAAATTAATAATTACCCTATACACCCTAAAAACTAATCCCACCCTAGTCCCTTTAAATACCCCAGCACCCTTAAACACTAACCCATCCTGACCCTAAAGATACCCCTGTACCCCAAAACCCAAACCTACCCCTGAACCTTAAAAATACCCCTGTACCCCAATACCCAAACCTACCCCTGAACCCTAAAAATACCCCTGTAACCTAAAACCCAAACATACCCCTGAACCCTAAAAATACCCCTGTACCCCAAAACCTAAACCTACCCCTTATCCCTAAAAATACCCCTGTACCCCAAAACCCAAACATACCCCTGAAACCTAAAAATACCCCTGTACCCCAAAACCCAAAACAACCCCTGAACCCTAAAAATACCCCTGTACCCCAAAACCCAAAACAACCCCTGAACCCTAAAAATACCCCTGTACCCCAAAACCCAAAACAATCCCTGAACCCTAAAAAAATACCCCTTTACCCCAAAACCCAAACATACCCCTGAACCCTAAAAATACCCCTGTACCGCAAAACCCAAAACAACCCCTGAACCCTAAAAATACCCCTGTACCCCAAAACCCAAAACAACCCCTGAACCCTAAAAATACCCCTGTACCCCAAAACCCAAACATACCCCTGAACCCTAAAAATACCCCTGTACCCCAAAACCCAAACATACCCCTGAACCCTAAAAATACCCCTGTACCCCAAAACCTAAACCTACCCCTTATCCCTAAAAATACCCCTGTACCCCAAAACCCAAACATACCCCTGAACCCTAAAAATACCCCTGTACCCCAAAACCCAAAACAACCCCTGAACCCTAAAAATACCCCTGTACCCCAAAACCCAAAACAACCCCTGAACCCTAAAAATACCCCTGTACCCCAAAACCCAAAACAGCCCCTGAACCCTAAAAATACCCCTGTACCCCAAAACCCAAAACAACCCCTGAACTCTAAAAATACCCCTGTACCCCAAAACCCAAACCTACCCCTGAACCCTAAAAATACCCCTGTACCCCTTAACCCATGAATACCCCTGCACCCCATAACCCAAACCCACCCTTAAAATACCCCTGAACCCCAAAAACATATACTCCAAAACCCCAAACTAAAACCATATACTTACCTTACAACTTACCTTAAAACATATACTTTTACCAATCATGCTTTTACAACGATTTTCGTTGTAAAAGCATGCGTGATAAAAGCATATAATATATAAAGGCATGCGTTGTAAAATAATGCGGAGTAACGGTACCTGCGTTATCATGGTATGAGGAGTAAAGGTATGCAGAGTAAAAAATGCAGAGTGATGGTATTTTACCGAGATAGGGTCATTGCAAATCCTAATCGTTGCACTAGACCAGCATAACAAAGGCAACACTCCATATAGCACCAAGAGCCTTCCCCACATTAAAATTGAAAACAAAACATAAGGCCAGATATTAGTGCCACTGAGGAACAGCTTGCCCAAAAGCAGTCCATATAAAGCTGCCAATATTTTCAGCCTCGAATAGCAGCAGTTAAATAAAGTAATAGGTGAATTAGGAGATGAAGGTACTGCTTGGCTCGTTTTTTTCCTTGACTCTTCTTGCGCAGCCTCTTGGACGGTGGTGCCAACAATCAGTTTCCTCCAGTGACAAAGCTGGGGACTGCTTGTCCCAGTTGCCTTTTAGGCTGTGCTTGTGACCTTGTCCCTCTTTCTTGATTGGAGCCTTTGAACCGAAACTCGCTGCCCTTTTCCTTGGCACACTCTCGTGCCCTGCTGCTGCCACGCCCTTTATCTTCTACCTGCAGGATGAGTTAACCACCCTCCCTCTAAGGTCGGCTGTGCCTCCCGCTCTGCGGTAAAAAGTACAAACGCACTAAACAAAGTTACACATGTGTAGTGACTATGCATTAGAGCAACATGGAATACGCAAGAATATCAAGCTTCTTCAGATAATCTGCAATTGTCAGAGATTCCTGGGAGAAGAACTGTCACTGTTTGTGAAATTCAAGATAGTTGGGAATTTACTACAAACGTAGGCATATGTATACCTCAGTGGATTTCTTTCTATTTCTTGGGAATCAGCCAGGCACCATATTATCTTTGCACTTGTGCAGGGGTACAGCTACCAATGGTGCAGCAGGTGCATTGACACCGGGGCCCAGAGACCTTGAGGGTCAATTGAACCTTGTTTATTGTTGCATTCTACTAGCTGCCCATCAGTTAAAGGGCTCATTCGCCTTGCTTGCACTGGGGCACCCAGCACGCCACAGCTCTTATGGTTCTGCAGAACAGACAGTGTTAGAAGTTTTCTGTAACCTTTCATTCCTTGATCTTTCAACTAAGACAAAAAGTAATAAAAGCACAATTCACGTGAAAAGGCGGACATTTCTTGATTATTAAATCCTAGACTCCAAGGCCATTAGGTGCTCTTCTAATACCAAGTTATATGAAATATTGCAACAAATGGGGAAAACAGAAATCAATTGGAACTATGGAGCAGGCAACTGGGAATGCTCCATCTATATCAAGTTTTATTATATCAGTAGTATTTCTGCTGCCTCATCTCTCCACTTCTGCCAGTTTTATATCACATGTATAAATCTTTAGAGTAATGTTATGAAGTTCAATATAGAGGAGCAGGTCTCTCATACTAGAGAAGGTTTGCCAAAGTAAATAGGTCTGGCATTGCCGTCTAACCTCTTTCGTCTGTCATTGCATATTTTGTCATTTTTTGCAAAACTTTATTGCCAGAGACGCTGTCAGGCCCCTGACAAAGTCAAAACATCTGGATTTTATCTGATGGTCCCTGGGTACCTCCAGATATACAGCCAGTTATCCATCATCCGTGCACTCAATCACTCATTCTTCATGCTCAGTCATTCATTCTTCTTCTCATGCATCTATTCATCTACCTGTTGACCCATTCTTGCATTCACCCACTTGTCTATCGACAATACCACACACAGAAACAGATGTTTGATAGTACAACGCGATCATTTTGTTTGCGGTACTTTACATCGCGGATTTTACAACGCAAGTCATTACAACGACTTGCGTTGGAGGGCGCGGATTGAGGATTATTATAATTTTCTATTCTAACACCAGTCCACGTGACAGTAGGGAAGGTGTTGGAATCGAAATTTACAATATTCCTTAACCAACAGCGCCATCCTGCACAAGTCGTAGTAACAACTTGCGTTGTAATGGCAGCGTGGTAAAGGTCGTGCGGTGTAAACACCGCGTTGTAAACGACGTTTCCCATAGAAACTCAACAATGAAGAGGCACTTTCAGTTAATAAGCAGAACCTATAGGTTTTGCTGCTAGTCTGTGAGGAGTGTGAGAGGGCTGCCAATTTTCTGCAGTGCGTGACGGGGTATGTGAGAGTGTTGTTGGCAGTGTGAGACTGCTAGACTGTAAGGGGTGTGCAAGCACTGTTGGTAGTGCAAGACTGCTAGTCTAGAAGGAGTGTAAGAATGCTATTCATAGATAGTGTGTGACTGCTACTCTGATAGATGCGAGATTTCTGTCAGTAGTAGTGTGACACTTCATTTATGTGAGGGATGTGAGAGCGTTTTCAGTAATGTGTGACAGTTAGTGTGTATGGAGTGTGAGAGAGCTGTCAGTAGGGTAAGAATGGTATTGTTTGAGAGCACTGTTTCTATTGTGAGACTGGTAGTTTAAGGGGATCGAGAGGGTGCCTGTAGTATGAGACAGCTAGTGTTAGAGGGCGCTCATGAAATTGTTAACGGCTGTTGTGTGAGAAATCTAAGAGTGTGGTATGTAATAATACTTTTGCTCTGAGAGGAGAGTGTGCGGTCTGCAAGGTAGGTGCAGTTAGTAATGTAAAATTACTACTTTGATGGGTATAAGGGAACTTCTCATAGTTTGTGCCTGCTAGTTTGTGAGGGGTGGGAGAAGTGTGGCTCACTGGTTAGAGGAGGCAGACCTGGAAGCAGAGGTCAGCCCGGAACCAGGGTTCAATTCCCGGCTCGGTGGGGTCTTGAGTCCTAAAATGTCCATGGACTCGACAATTCTCGCTCTGGTGCCTACTCGATTCACTGGTTCACACTCTGCGACTCTGGGCAATAGCTTGCTTAATCTCCACAACGGCCCCTCGCGGCGGTATGCCTGGCTTTCACCTTGCGGATACCCTGCTGCGGATATCTCACAGGGGAATACCAGGACGGGTTCCCTAAGCAAGCGCTTAGAAACCGCTCGGTGATTTGTGCTATATAAATTCCTGTACATTTACATTTACATTTACAGTCTATAGTTTCAGACGGCTACTCCGCGAGGAGTGTGAGAGCTCTGTTTGTAGTGTGACATACTATGTGGAGGGTGTTGGAGTGCTGTTGCCATTGTGAATCTGCTAGCATCTCAGATGCATGTGTGATGTTGGCATTGTGAGACAGCTGCTCCGAGAGATGTGTGAGTGAGTGCTCCACACTTGTGCTCTGCAGATGTGTTACATGCAGCACTGGGCCCGCACAGCTCGGTTTGCAGGTAAAACCAGAAGGGTTCTGAGAATGAAAGGAGTAGCAGCCAAAGCAGAGGGGCCTGTAGCATTAGATGTTCTGCCCAGGTCTCATCATGTTCCTTCCGTGACAAACGCGTTCCACTTTCACACCTGTGGGCTTCTCCTTCTGACAGCCCGCAGTGAGGAATGGGCAAGGTAGGTATTTCAAAAGTAGGGTACCATTAACTTGCAATTCCTTTCCACCACCGTTGAAGTGAATTCTTCCTATTAGTATTCTTTTTTTTCACAACAGATTCTATTGGATTTTTTGCTAAAATATGGCCAGGGTGACCAAATGTAGATATAGTATATCACCAGATTGATGGTACAGCATTACTCCCAGTAAGAAAACCCAGGATTAGTAAGAAGAAAAGGAAAAGAAAACAGCAATAAAACATAAACATGTGCACAACAACCCTCCAGTGCCCTCCCTGCCCACCCAGTCCACTGCCCATAGTCCAACACATGTTTACTTTCTGAAGCATGAGAGTCCATGCAGGTGTGCTGGCCAGGCGGTTGAATTTCAGCTTCCAGTTGGATGTCAGCAGAGTGTACATGCTCTAGAATCAAGCCATAGTAGTCAGCCCATTGCTGCACGATTTTGGGAGGCATCCCCTCGCCTGAAACACAGTGACCTCGAGGCACATACACAAGTCCATATCTTTCTTCCATACGCCTAGCAACGGTGAGTTTGCCACTTTCCATTGTCGGGCAGTATCACGTTTAGCAAGCAATTGCAAATTATGTTTATGTCTATTATCGCCTATCCCCTCAGTGCAATGTAGCAGAAATAAGTCTGGGGTCAGTGGAATATCCCATGTAAGAACCTCGGCCAAGCAAGACACAACACCCCTCTAAAACTGGGCCAGGGTCCTCCAGTCCTAAACTGTATGTAAGAAAGTGCTATATTCGGACTCGCATTGCAAGCTTCTAGGGGATCTGATAAGTCCCATATGCCACAGTGTCTAGTAAAGTTTGCTCAAGGAAGATATTTAAATTGGATTAGTCACAGGCAAGAGAAGATCGCAGCCACACACGGGGACCCAGAGCCTCTGCCCACCCATCGTCGTTCATATCGCCCAGGCCTCATTGCCTTGCTGTCCGGAGAGTATCTAATGTATTAGGGCTATTTGTAACTAGGGAATGGTAAATCTTTTATTTTTTATGGCAGCCAAAATCACCCAAAAAGAGTTGCCCATCTAACAGGTATAAGATCGGAAGGGCAGAGAGAGTACAGGTGTATGGGGTCAGGGCATGGGGCAACTGTAAGTATTTATAGAATTGGCTATGGGGCATTGAAAATTCAGATTGGAGTTCCTGGAAAGATTTAAGAACAAAGCCCCACATCACATCGTCCAGGGTAGATGTGCCAATATGATCCCTCCCCTGAAAGCTCTGTAGCCCCAATACCTGGGGGATGAGTGAGTTCTGCCACAGTGGAGTCTCCCGCATAAGGGGACCCCACCAACCCATCTTATGAAGGGATTGCCTCCATACTAGGACCACCACTCTTGTAGCTGGGGAAGGGAGTCCTCAGCCAATCTGCTATATAGGAACGTAATCATAGACGATTCCCCCATTACCCATCGCTCCAATGATGCTGGGTCATCTCTGGGGCATTACCATCATTCATTGATTACTTGCAGATGTGAGGCTGCATGATAAGATTGAATATCTACGGCAGAAATGCCTCCACAGGACGTTGATTGGAAACTGGTGAGTAGAGCCACTCAAGAGGCACCTCTGCCCCATAAAAACTGCCCCAAGATGGCATGATCTGCCAGAACCATGTGATGGGAACCGAATAGGGGTAGTTGTGTAATTAAGATAAACGTGTTGAGCTAGCGGACACATTTTGTTATCTAGGTGTGCACTTTGATAGACGAGGTACCTGGAAACCCGCAGTAAATGCAAGAGCCCTCACCTTTAACAAAGCAACTGGAGCACTCCTAAATTTCACCAAGAAGATAGGTTCAAGGCCACCTAGGGAGCTCCTGCCAATTTTTAAAGCAAAATGTGTCTCAATCGGAACCTACGGAGCTGGTTTGTGGGGACTACAGCCTGTGGTAGCACTTCAACGTATAGAGAATAAATTCCTACGATACCTCTTGGCAATGCCAAATAGCACATCTACATATGTGCTCCACGCCGAGCTTGCCATACAACACATCTCGGATATCATAAAGGTGGCACCTATCCTCCTTTGGCATAACATATGGACTAACCCTGCCACATCACTGAACAGAACTATAATAGAGGACTGCTTGCTGTGTGAAGGGGTAAAAAACATTACATGGTTCACTTATATAAAGAACATTGTATCCGAAATCGGTCACCCGGAATATTTCTCAAACCCTATCACAATGGACTTTGTCTCACGATCTGCCCTGAAAAAATCCTGCTGGAACACCTCGAAATGAAAAGATGGAATGTAGAGAGGTCCAAGATATCAGTTATCAATCATGATGATGTCACACTTCATAGAAACATCCAACTGTATCTTACAGTAGATCAACCATTCTACTTCCGTAGGCTTTTAATATACTTTCGACTTGAAACCTTTTATAGATTAATAACTCTTCCAAGGTGTAATGATTGGTCTAAAGAAAAAATAATTTGTCCATGTGATGAGGTCTCAACACAATCAAATATTCACTGCACACTCTATTGTACTTTTTACTCACACCCAAGGCGGCAAATCTTAAGACCTCTTCTGTTATCCTGGGGAGTAGGAAAGGACATTGGAAGATTATTACACCATTAACACTATAACTATGTACCTGAGAGCATTGTTGAGATTGAGAAGGACCATTATAATTGAATAATCGTTGCTCCAATGATGAATTAAGTTTTAACTCCTTTTTAACTTAAACGCCTCCCCAGGAATCTTTTTTCATATTTTAAAGACCTTTTTAGATCGCATTTTAATATTGGTTTTCTGCTTTTTTAATCAAAAAATGTACTTATGATGAATTTTAAATCTTTGTGATTGTATTGTTTGTGCTTTTATGAATTGTTTTTACACTTCGAATAAAGCTTTTTGAACAGAACTGTGTAATTAGTATAAAAGGCGGGTTAGGGATACCATCTTAAAGATGGCAGAGCAGCCATAGAGGGATAGAGGTAATTGGGACCAAGCTCAACCCTTGTTCTTGATACGCTCCGTCAATGGGTCAAATTACGATTCGATGACACTGCAGGGCTGCATGACGGGAACACACCAAGGTTTTGAAAGCTGTATGCTACCATCACCAGTCCCATGTAATATTGCTTGGTGACCCCCTCAACATCAACAGCACCAACTTTCTAACATTCATATACAACTCAGACACCTCCCCAAGCACCTAAATTATCCTTAGGATCTGGGTACCGGTGGTATCTGGGTCTGTAATGAAGACCAAGACATCATCAGCGTATAATACTATATGATCCAACACCTCCATGGACCATTCAAAGCCCCACACCTGCGCATCTATTCTCACCCAAGCAGCGAGCCGCTCAATGGCTAGGGCAAATGAAAAGAGGGGACAGGGTCAACCTTGCCTGGTGCCATGTTGGATGGGGAACGGGGCTGAAACTGAGCACGCCACTAGAACCGACGCTGTAAGGTCAGTATATAGTAGTTGAATGTAGGGGAGAAATCTAGGTCCCATATTGAGCCGCTGGAGGAGTGCAAACAGTTAAGTCCAACTAACGGAATCAAAAGCCTTATCAATATCTGCTAAAAGTAAAGCTGCATGATGCTTATTCTGTCTACTGAGGCTAAAGTGTTATGGGCACGACAAATGTTATGACGAGTAGCACGATGAGGCATAAAGCCAACATGGTCTGGATGGACCAGATCTACCACATGTGGCATCAGACTGTTGGCCAAAGCTTAGGCCAGCAGCTTTTCTTCTATGTTTAAGAGGGAGATTAGGCTGTATGAGAAATGGAACTCTGGGGGATTGCCCGGCTTAAGGAACACCACAATCTCGGCATGTCACCAATCCAGAGGCATGCATTTCTCTTTAAGTGCTGTTTGCATCGTGTCCAGATAATGAACACCCAGTAAAGGCATATAGGTACTGAAGAATTTGCTGGAGGACCCATTTGGGCCCGGGCCTTTCCAGGGCGCAACTCTGCCAGGGCAGCAACCAATTCTTCAACTGTTAATGGTGCATCCAGCGGTGTCCTAGCTGCTGCCAGAAGAGATTTCTGGGTTAGGGCATCTTGAAAGTCTGCTATTTGTGCGGCAGTCAGAACCTCTCTATCAACATGTAGAGTCTGATAATAGCCAGCATAAAAGTTGACTACTGTGCTTGGATTAGTAAGTAGTATCCCCTGATTGTCCCGGATAGTTGGAACATGGGCTGTTGTCAAGGCATTCTGACATAGTCTATATAGCAGTTTCCCGGACTTGCCCTCCATTGATATATCCTGCTTTGGAAGGCCATCTAAATACACTTAGCCTCCTACAAGAGCACCCGCTAATACTGCTGTTGAGTTAGGCCGCGCTGCTGACATGCTATCCCGCCCCGTCTTCTTGACCACGTGTTTCTAGGACTACCATCTGAGCATCAATCTATGATAATTCTGTCAGCACTGTGTGCGCTCTGCCACACAAATACTAATGTCTATGTAATGTTTGGAGGGCTTCATTGCTTCCCACAGAATGATTTTGGAGGAGGGGGTTGCTATATTGTGGGAAACATTTTCGGTCGCGCTTGATTGTATACGTGTTTTATATTTCAGGTTCTTCAAGTGCCATGGAGACAATCGCATTCGAAATGGAGGGTTCCGAGGGCCAATGAAAAGCCATACTGTGACCCTCTAGGTAGAATCTCTACGTCTGGGACTCTATGTGTGTGGCCCATCAGCATGAATAGGTAGTCAAGCAGAGAGAACGACCTGTGCACTGTAGAATAGAAGGTAAAGCCTGTGTCAGTGGGATGATAGTCCCGCCATGCATCGGCCTACCCCACCGCCTCCACCATGGATCTGAAGCTGGACACCCACATGTCAGCCACTTGCCCGTCTCCTGCCATCTGTCCTGTTATGGAAACATAACATCATTCCAGTCACCCCAGATGACCGCCAGACCTCACAGCAAGGATCTCATTACTCCCACAGTACAATAAACAACGGTTTGGCCAAATGGTGGGGGGGGGGCATAGACACAGCCTATAATGATGGATTCCCTTACAGAGTCACAAACACAAATCTACCTTGTGTGTCGACCCAGATATTTAGGGCCTGAACGGGAATCCTGTGGTGCATGAGAATGACCACTCCCTGTAAACTTCTTGCAACGCCTGAATGATAGGTCTCCCAAAACCCAAAGCAAGCTAAACAGGGAACCTTAGACCCAAGGAGGTGAATCTCCTGCAACAAAAGGATATCGGTCTGTAGCTGTTCGCCCTGACGAAGCATAGCACCTCGTTTTAAATTACCTAGACACCCGTGAACATTCCATATGACAATATGGATCCTCCCTAGAAGAGCAACGGTATTTGTGTCAGCCATCTGGGAGCAAGCTAATGTGAATCAGACTGTCTAGGAGCAGAACACTTATTAGGAGAGCACAAGAATTGTGCATAAAAAGGTAAACCACAACTTGGTAACCATTCCCACCTACCCTCCCCCATCCCAATACCTCAGCAGCTTTGAAGTATTTGTCCCAGAAGGAGTTCAGGGACGACCCCACCAGGTGCTGGCCGCCATGCCTATCCAATAGATCCCCATGTACCCCATCAACAAATAGTTTCTCTGGTAGGCTCTGGAGTAACACGAATCAGAGATGGAGCCAATGGTAGTATGCCATCAGTACACTTGGAAAAGTAAGTTGTCGATTCGACCACCTTGCTCGGCGGCGGTGGCCCATTAGGTCAGAGTTCAAGTTCAAGTTCAGAAATTTGTATAGCGCACTACTCACCCATAGGGTCTCAAGGCGCTTGTGGGAGGGGGTGCATTATTTATCGAATAGCCAGGTTTTAAGTTCCTTTCTGAAGGAAATGTGGTTCTGTGTGAGGCGAAGGTGAGTGGGGAGAGAGTTCCAGGTCTTGGCCGCCAGGTAGGAGAAGGATCTTCCTCCCATGGTGGATCTGTGGATGCGCGGAACTGCGGCAAGCGCTTGGCTGGAGGATCTTAGTTGGTGGGTGGGTGTGTAGAAGGACAGTCGTGTGTTGAGGCATTCGGGTCCTAGTTTGTAGAGGTCCTTGTTAGCGTGGGTGTGGAGATGGAAAGTTATTCTCTTGTTGACGGGAAGCCAGTGGAGGTCTTTCAGGTGGCTGGTAATGAGAGCTTGGCGAGGGATGTCCAATATGAGTCTGGCCGATGCATTTTGGATGCGTTGGAGTTTTTTCTGTAATTTGGCTGTGGTTCCGGCGTAGAGGGTGTTTCCATAGTCCAGTCGGCTAGTGACCAGTGCGTGGGTGACCGTCTTTCTTGTTTCGGTGGGGATCCAACGGAAGATTTTTTTGAGCATACGGAGTACGTTGAAGCAAGAGGATGAGACAGCGTTAACTTGTCTGGTCATCGAGAGGGAGGAGTCTAGGATGAAGCCCAGGTTGCGTGCGTGGTCTGTGGGTATGGGTGCTGTGCCCAGGGCCGATGGCCACCAAGAGTCGTTCCAGGCAGAGGGTGAAGATCCTAGGATGAGAACTTCCGTTTTGTCTGAGTTAAGTTTTAGGCGGCTGTTTTTCATCCATTCGGCTACTTCTTTCATGCCTTCATGAAGATTGGTTTTGGCGGTGTTAGGGTCTTTGGTGAGGGAAAGGATCAGCTGGGTGTCGTCAGCGTAGGAGATGATGTTGAGGTTGTGTTGTCGCGCGATGGATGCGAGGGGACTCATGTAAACGTTGAAGAGGGTGGGACTGAGTGATGATCCTTGTGGGACTCCGCAGATGACTTCGGTGGCCTCTGACTTGAAAGGAGGGAGTCGGACCCTCTGGGTTCTCCCGGCGAGGAACGAGATGATCCAATCCAAGGCTTTTCCTTGTATTCCGACGTTGCTGAGGCATTGTATGAGGGTGCTATGACAGACTGCGTCGAAGGCGGCGGATAGGTCGAGTAGGATGAGGGCAGCTGTTTCTCTGTTGTCCAGTAGCATTCGGATGTCATCTGTCGCTGCAATGAGGGCGGTTTCGGTGCTGTGTTTGATCCTCGCTCAGCCCCACCCTCTTCAACGTCTACATGAGCCCCCTCGCAGCCATCGCATGCCAACACAACCTTAACATCATCTCATACGCCGACGACACCCAGCAGATCCTCTCCCTCACCAACCACCCGGCCAACGCCAGAGCCAGGCTACACGAGGGAATGAAGGACGTCGCCGAATAGATGAAGAATAGCCACCTGAAGCTGAACTCAGACAAGACCGAAGGCCTCATCCTGGGATCATCTCCCTCCGCCTGGGACGACTCGAGGTGGCCCCGTGCCCAGGGCACCACCCTCAAGCCAACGGACCACGCACGAAACCTGGGCTTAATCCTGGACTCTGCCCTCGCAATGACCAGACAAGTCAACGCCGTATCGTCATCCTGCTTCAACACCCTGCACATGCTCCGTAAGATCTTCCGATGGATCCCCACCGAAACCAGGAAGACGGTCACCCAGGCACTCATCACCAGCCGAATGGACTACGGGAACACCCTCTACGCGGGAACCACTGCCAAACTACAGAAAAGACTTCAACGCATACAGAACACCTCCACACGACTCGTCCTGGACATCCCCCGCCACAACCACATCTCTGCCCACCTGAGAGACCTGCACTGGCTCCCCATAAGCAAGAGGATCACGTTCAGACTCCTCACCCACGCACACAAAGCTCTCCACGACCTGGGCCCCAAATACCTCAACAACCGCCTCACATTCTACACGCCCACCCGCCAGCTGCGATCGACCAGCCTCGCCCTCGCCACCGTACCACGCATCGGCAGAGCCACCGCCAGAGGAAGATCCTTCTCCTACCTGGCGGCCAAGACATGAAACTCCCTCCCCATCCACCTACGGCTGACCCAGGACCATCTCTCCTTCAGGAAGCAACTCAAGACCTGGCTTTTCGAGCAGTAACGACCCCCCCCCCCAGCGCCTTGAGACCCTTTCGGGTGAGTAGCGCGCTTTACAAATTGTTCTGATTGATTGATTGATTGATTGAATTTACAACTAGCATGTAGCTGGTGTCAATAATGAGCTACGGGTAATAACAATGCAAAATCAGTTCAAAACTGATTCCGTATACTGCTCATGCTATTCTCAATTATTTTCACTGGGATCACAATCAAGTGCATACACACGCCTGATACCCTACACGCATCTTACATGTATATGGGGAATTTTGGGCCTAGCATTGCCTCTAGGGTCTAAATGACTCCTACAGTGAAGGAGTTGTGAATGTATGTCTGACTCTCCCAGTTAAAACACTGAAATGTGACACTGGTTCTATGGAGTTTCACAAATCCAGAGTTTTTAGAGTTTTCTAAATCCTCCACTTTACCAAAACCTTAAATTTTGAATAAATATCTTACGGAGCAAGTGTTTACATTTTCAAGAGTGCAATGTGTCAGAATGATTCCTCCATCTTCCTAAGGATGCTCCTATACAGTATCGAGTTTTCTTCACTGAGGAAGTTTGACAACATTGAAAGAAAGTGGGTCCTGCTCTAAACAGAAGATAAGATCATATTGTAAAAGGCCAGTATCTTTGAGTACCCAACCATATTTACTGAGTACAAGAACTATACAACACAGATTTTATCTAACAAGATTGCGTTTGGGGACCCTCCATCACTTGTTTGCATTTCCAGAGAAGGGCAAGTGGCATCACTCTCATCCACATTGCCCTTGGGATCGAAAAGCGCCACAGTCTACATTACATTTTAAGCTTTTTTTTTCTTGTTATAGAAATATTAGGAAATAATTGTTTTGTTTATTGTTTGTTGATAAACTGTTTTTTTTATAAACAGGCCTTTAACTATATTTGCAGATTAGAAAAGGAAACGATCTGTAATGCTGTAATTGTTTTTATACAAATAGCGATTAAACGAAGAAGAGATATTTCCTTTTTGGAGGCCCTAATATATGAGGAAACTGGATCATGAGAACCTAAATAATTAAAGTTTTCATTGTGTAGCTATTGCCCCTTCTAGATCCAGTGTAAATACTTAACCTACTTAGCTGAATATTTATAAAATCTTTGCTCGCTTTTAATTCTCTACTGATTATGCACTTTATGCAATAGAATATACTGGATTGACTGAGCACATGGTATCCCTGGTGGCAGAATACAAACAGTCTTTTAAAAAAAATCTTGTTTAATCTTATATTTATTTTATACAATGGAATAAAAAAATTGTAACTGACCAGTTGTTTTTCTGTTATATTGCAATGCACTTTCTGTACTAGAATGCATTAGATTCCTTTTGTACATTGTATTTTTATAGGAATAATGTATATATCTTTTTAGAATGCTTTTACGGTTGTATCGTACAAACCGAATAAAGCTTGTCTGACTTGACTTGACAACATGATAAACAGATCCGCGGTGCTTTCAGGCAAGCCCAATATGCGCTATGTTTACTTTTTATTAGAATAAACCATGCTAACTCCTTCAAATACTTTGTTTTGGACAACAACTGAAGACTATAAGAGATGCATGGAGTAAGACTACCTGGTCAAAGGTTATGGAAGTGAATCATCTGTGTGATTCTTCTTGTTAGATATCAGTATAACGAGTCAAAACTGGTCCATGCCTCAACAAGTATCAATACACACGTTCACGAGAAAACAAGAAAAATTAGTTTTTTGGGTGCAAATAGCAATGAGCTGGAATGACATTCCACTCAAACTTTTCCTTTTTATGATGAAGCTAAAAAATATTTATTTTCGAAAGGTGAGCAAGAGCTCAGCAATATAAAAGCGAAGAATCTGGGAAATCTCTTTGACCCTCAGTCAACATTTGACCCTCCAGGTAAAGCTGTACCCAAGAGCTTTAATTTGCAGCTTCTCATGCATCAGAACCTCTCACTGTTCTCTATGCCATGGATACAAATACACATTTGCTCTTCAACCAAAAGGTTTGGTCTGTAGTGTGAGCGAGGGCAGCATTGATTCCAGCAGGGTGGCGGACAGACTGGGGGCCTGACAGTGTGGAGAAAGGTGGGTGTAGGTGAAGCGAAGCATGTACGTCTAGTAGCTCAGTTGCACAATGTGAAACCAGACATCAGGGATCAATCCCAGCTTCCCCACTGGACCAAATTGTGTGATCCTAGGATATTGTTTTATTTCACTTTTCCTCCTTTTTCTTCATGATTACATATTAGAGGACCTCGAATTGCATGACTTCAGGATTTGTGCTGTATGAAACCACCTCCTATGTTTGGTTTAATAAACGATAATGTTCCTCATGTAAAATAGCAACCCATGCCACCCAAAGGGTATATCTAACAATTGACTTTCATCTTAGTTCGATATTGGCATTGTTGTCAGGGTGGGAAAAAGCATGAGTATTTTTAAATTCATGCTTGAAAACTATAACTTTAAAAAGAAATACTTCACAATGCACTGATATAATCTGATGTACTAAGGAGAAACAGTTCTGCATGTTCATGAAACACACTTTGTGATTTTTGAAGAGACTTTACCATATTTTTACACATTTGATGAAAGATATCTTTAAAAATGAAGGCGTTCCTAAAGGTAAGTTTTGCGGGACATCCTATTTGCTTCCTTTCTTTAACTTCAATTAATCTTTAAATCTTTAAATAAATGTTTGTTGTTACTTTATCATCTTTTAATGGTAGAGTTGAGTGGAATAAACTTCAGCCCAGTGTTGCTGATGACCAGAGGGCCGCATGCATTCCCCGGACTGTACTTTAAGCATCACTTCTCAAGACGAATCACTGAGTCGAGCTGTTCAAAGCCCTGGTGGATTATTGCAATCTCCCATACATTGGAGAAGCTCATTAACAGGCTGCCAAGGTTCCAAAAAGGATGGCAAAGCATTCTTTAAACTGCAAAGACAGACCACATTAAACATATCCTGAAAGAGCTCCGTTGTTTTCTGAACGAGGTGAGTAAATAAATATATAAATGAATAAATATCAACCAATAGCAGCAATCAGTGACATACCACCCAGAGACATACACCAGTGTGATTTACAAAGCACTCTACAACATATCCTGACATGCCAATTCTGTTTACGTGCATAAATAGATGTGAAAATAAACTTTTCACAGCATGAGATGTAAGCCTTTGCATGGATTTCCACAAATCCAAACTGAAAGACGACCACAGAAGTGAGGATTGTCCCTCAGCTCTGGGCAATCTGTCCCTCTTCTTCTACAGATACAGATTATTTTTTAGATTAATCATGTAAAACACGTTCGGAAGATAAGTACAAGGCAGGCTTATCAAGGTTTTTCTACAAATCACTATTTCAGCTTCTGACTTAAATTATAGCACAAAAAGCAACACCAGATGAACATAACCAGCTCTATTTGAAATCTATTAAAGCTCCCAACACTCTGACATGAAACACCAACATCAATTATTATTTATAAGCATCGTTTTAAAGCTTCATAAAAAATACATAAAACATTAGAACATTGGTTTATTTCTTGTACTGTTAGGTAATATTTGTTTGAAGTAGTTATGTCACAGTAAAATGAAATTGCCAGCAAAGGTAAAGCTGGTAAAAAGTCTACTCTGCCCTTGCCTGTATTTTGCTTGAAAAAAGTTGTTTTTCTTGTGTTTTGCACTATAATGCCCTACATTGATGATCTGTGCTCTCAAGATATTAAAGATTCTGCCTAAATCCGATGTGAGCATCATTAAACCAAAACTGAGTGAAAGGTTAATCCCTCTCTCCACCCCTCCCCCATTGCCAAAAAGAATCAATGGGGCATATTTTCAAGCCCCCATCGCCACCACAACGTCACTTTCAGTGACGTTGTTGTGGCGATAGGGACTTAGCCCTATCCACACACCTTAGCCTTATGCAGCACACATGGAAAAAGCAAAATGCCATGGTTTGTTGATGTACAGGAACGTGTCCCTTCCTGTACAAAATCAAACCTTTTTTGTAAAATGCCTTTTTGTAACTTACATGTGTGCTGCATGAAGCAGCACACATGTGAGTTACAAATTGGCATTTAAGATTTGTGTATGTGCAGGAAGGGACACCTTCATGTACATTAACAAACCTCCCTGCTTGCAGACACCCTTGCACTCTGGTGCAAGCGTGCCTGCGCTGGTGCTAAGTTGTGAAACTTAGAGCTATCGCTGGGGGAAACACGAGGCAGCACCATATCCTTGAGAAAAGGGTGGCTGCCGCGCGTTTCTGTAGTGGCAGAGAGAGGCGTTAAGCCAAGAAGGCTAACTCCTCTCTCCACTACTTCCTTGAGAATGTGGCCCAATGTTCCCTCCCTGTGGAGAATTCAAGCCTTACAATATGAGAAAACGTAACTTAAGTCAACTGTAAATGTCATTATAAGCTAATGCTCGAACTGACTAACTCATATATGTACATCTCTTCTGATTTATTGGTAAGAAAATATGGTAGGCGCTGTAAGTCTGGGAGGACAGTGTACAAACTGAAGGTCCACCGAAAGTTATTGTGATGGGCTTATGGGAATTTTCTTTCCATTGCCAATAGACTCCAGAGTCACTGATGACACTATGCAAGAGATGGGGGATCTCGGGGTGTCCAATTGAAGGCTAGGGCTAATGTGCTAGCACCCATACAGTTCCATAAGAGAGCTCTATCTGACTTTGCTTGCTTTTTTAATATTGGGAAGCATGATCATAGGAGCAGTGTGACCAGATCATTTAGTAAGGAATAGGAAAGGATAGTTTTCAGTTCAGCTAGGATCTCTTTCAAATAAGTCTTATTCGAATGCAATCTACCCAAATATGTCAGAAGTTGCCAAGGTGGCCAAAAACCTTCCAACACAGTAGATTGTTCGGTGGGTAAAATAGGTGGAGCCTCTTCTGTTATATTTATCAGCTAACCATGACTTTGTAATGCAAATAAACATCACCTCTAAGGATAGTGCTAAATCATATGGCAAGTAGATGTATAATAGAATAGATTAGTGGATTATGGGAATCAAAATTACAAAGAAGGTCTCCACCCGTATTAAATCAAAAGGCGCTAAAAAGTCGCCAAGAATTAAATCTCCCTCCCAGCAAGCACTGGCCTAAGAACAAAGGTAAAACGTGTTCATAGGTTCACTTTAGTCAGCATTTATTTAGAAATCAATTCATTAATATTCATTAATACAATGTAACAAAACAAAGAAAGATAAACATCCCTACAAATCAATCATTCAACCATTGAAAACAAAACTCACTCAACACACAATCATTCTCATGCGTTCTGATCCTAGAGGATCCTATTATTCCAGCAAAAGTTAAAACTGTTCTGAAGGGAGGAGAAAACCACAAAAATAGATAACAATCATAAATGACAATAAGTATGCTACATGTGTATCAGTTTGTCAAGATGTTAAAGAAAAATCGTTTTTTGAGTATATCTCTAGGGTTCATTCAATGAAAGTTATAAAGTTATAGAATCCAAAAGACTGACTAAATATAGACAATGTACAGACAAAAGCAAAACAATTTATACAAATATATATATGTGGTCACTCCCCCCCAAAAACAATTTCTTTGTAGCGGTGCCAACGCGTGTTTCGGTTTAAGACCTATTACGGGTCTCACCTTCCTCAGGGCAGATGTCTCTGTGGAGACAAATGTGGGGAGTACCTGAAAAAATAATCATTATGGTACAAATGAGGGTCATTGATACTCAAAATTCCACTATTCTAGTAGGGTACCCACACCAAAGGTGCAGATATATATTACAGTGCATAAGGACTAGGCTGGGAGGGCATTGTAGAAATGCTAAAATAAAAACAGGACCAAAGTACTATACACAATTGTGAAAAGGTGGGACATGAGTCAGGGGTGATAGATAGGCCTAACACCCACCGGGAATTTGCAAAGCACATGGCTATTTCAAAAGGTGCACAGAAAAATAGTGAATTGACGGAAAATAGACGTGTCCAGAAGAAGGAAAAGCATTCCCCAGCTAAAAATCAAGAAACAGCCATACATACATATATAAGATCTTAAGAGGGGTAAAAAAGGACAGACAACATAATAGAAGTAAATACCTTTAGGGCAGATACAGGGAAAACACGGTTACAGGTCAAGGCACAATAGGCTAACACACAATGAAACTGAAACAACAAATAATAAACGGAATAGTTGAAGAAAGAGGAATAATGGCAAATAAAAGGAATGAAAGCTGTTAGTAGAAGGTAAGGAGGACAGTATCTTACAGCTCTGATGGGTAGAGATACTGCAGGTTAAAGAACGAAGGGTAGAGGCAGAATCAACGAGATGAAAAGGGGGGGCTTAAAGTTCAATAAACACACTACAGACAAATTTGGGTATGTAATGGATCAGAGTCACCTCTAATGGAAGATCAAAGGATAAGTTATGTGGCTAGAAAAAAGAATAACAACTGGACATGTATAAATAAAAAAATATATACTGCACAAAGTGAGAAGGCAGGGCGTAGATGGGAAAGCACTCATAAAATAGTATAAATAGTGACATAACTAAAACAAAGGGACTAAGGAATCTCCTGAATACACGAGAAAAACAGGAAGGTCAAGTGGTGATTCCCAAGAGAGAAAAAAAGAGGCAAAAAGTAGTGTATCATACCTATGAATGATAAAATCTACACTAGGGTGGTGGTGGATCATGCTACCAGGAAAAGAACAAGATAGACCCATCTGACTTTGGAGTTTAAATTCCTCATTACCCCATTTTGAAGTATTTCCAGTTGCCCCTTCCACACTGTGATCTTGTGTGCTTTTTTCCCACGGCTGAAGGTTAACCTCAGAGGCTTCTCTTTCAGTCGTGGCCGATCTGGTTGTCTTTGTTCTCCAAGTTTGTTTGAGTTGGATACTCAGCAATTCAGCTGCCTTTTCCTTGGTCTTGAAATGCCATTGTTTATTTGCACGTTCTAAAGTAATGCCAAAAGGGACTGCTCTTCTGTATTTTCACATTGCATGCTCTCATTTTAACAATGTGGAATCCTAATTCCGTTTGCAGTGTTTGGAAACCCGAGCAATAGCAGCCTTAATGTCTTTGTGCAGTACTGATTTGAAGGTCGCTCTCAAGGCTGATAATCAAGTCCTCTTTGGTGAGCTCCATTATATTCTGTAGTCCATTATGCAGGCTGCTAAGCTGATGACACTTGCTCATCCGGGATTTGTCCTGATGTGGGCTAGTCCACTTCGTCCCTGAGTGTTTTTTCTGGCAGACTGAATGCAGGCCTTGAGGCATGGCACAAGGAGCACGCTTTCTACTTTTTGACCCATTTGCATGATTCCACTCATATCATCAAACCTGTGGCCCACCTCTTTTTCACAGTTCCTTCTACCTTGGACTTAGGCTCTTCCACCAAATACTTCTGCTGTGCTGTGGGAGTGATTCCAGAATTGACAGTGAGCTTGTTTTGGAAATTAGAGGAGTTTTTGGCTTATTGGCAGTTTCATTCGATCAGCGGAGGGCTTTTGTAGAGTGTGGTGTATGCGCACCTCTACTCGTGCTCTCAATGCATGTGCACATTATCACGCGTATGGCATGCATCATTTAAGCACACCTTTTTCCTCTGACTTGCTGCGTCATCTTGACATGGTGGCCATATTGGTTTGGACTAAGCCCTCAGTCTGAAACCCAACAACGCTGCGGTTTCATGTTTTAGCAGTGCAATGTGTGGCAGCAATACGCAGTTGTAATTACCGGCTACCGTTCGATTTTAGCTTCTGATTTCTTCCATTTAATAGACGATTATTCTTTAAGAAGGTACATTTTATTATTCATATTTTACAGTATGTCTGGTATACAACAATTTGTTCACATACAGCCATTTCTACAACAGCTTTGTAAGCCTATCTATTTTCACACCCTCTGCAGAGGGTGAAGGCTGGAATAATTATTTGGAGGCGATTACAAGACTGAAGAATACGTTTAAGGAACAACCTAATGGCCTTCGAGAAAGATTCAATTTTAATAAAAGGAAACAGACCCTGTAGGAAACAATTGAGAAGTATATGTCTGCACTTGGAATTCTTGCTGCAAAATGCAATTTTGGATCTATGTTGGACACCGCCATCAGGGACTAGTTTTTCTTTGGCTGCAATTCAAGAAAAATACAGGAACATCTTTATTTCTTTCGAGCTCCCACCTAAACTGAAGTACTAGATACTGCTAAAGCTGTAAACCATTCTATTATGTCTGGTAAATGAATTTCAGCAGACCAAAATGTATAGCCTGTGACCACTGTGCAAGGTTGAGATTCTGTTAATGTTTTATCATACAGGGGGAAAAACCACGAGTTTTTGCAGAAAAGGAACAGAGCATTATTCTATAGATGATGTTTGAAAACTCACCTTACCAATTATACTGTGTGTCCAGCTGTTGGAAAAGATGCACTAAGTGTCACAAAATGGCTCATGTTCGGGGTGTCTGCAAGAGTGCAGGAGATAGTTGGCTCTGTGGACATAGCCTCTATTACAGAGGGCTGCACACTGAACTTATTGAGAGTTGTCCTTGCACTTGATGTGGACGCGCTTGATGTGAAACCTATGAATGGACCACTATGTCATGTTCACATTGGTTCTGTTAAGCTTGATATGATGGCTCATTCAGGGGCACACATCATAATTATTTCTGATACATTGTATGATCAAATATGGGCTAAGCTTAAACCATTACACAAACCTGATGTGTTTCCCAAAGCTTATGGTGACCAGAATATTGAGATGGCTGTTTTTTCATGGAAGATGTGAGGTGTTGAGGTAGAACAACATACACAAAAATATATGTGGCTTAAAAAGGCACATTTATTCTTAGTTGGCATGATTTTGCGAGGTTGGGGTGGATGCTTGTGCCTGGTTTACACAATCCAGTCAGGGTGCAAATAGCTGCAATAGAAAACACTTAATGTAGCATCTTATCAAAAACAAAGTTCACTTTCCCAGAAGTTTTTACCAATAAAATCGGCACAATTCACATGTTCGGACAGGAGATAAAGCTTTTAAAAATGCTATTCCCAATTTACATAAGGTTAGGTCTGTGCCTTTGTCAGTAATATCTGAGGTCAAGATATTACTTGAGAAACTAGTTAAAGAACAGGTATTGTACAGACTGATTCTTCAGAGTGGGTCAGTCCCATTGTTGTAGCTTGCAAGAAAAATGGAGATATAAGACTGTGTGCAGACTTTTGCACACTCATGAAAAATCTGGTAATTGACTGCCATCCTTTGCCCAAAATTAATGATTAACTTTCAAACATCAATAGAGCTAAACATGTTCTCTTTTCTAAATCTTCGCTACACTTATCATCAGATCCCACTTGCTGCAGATTCATAAGACTTCACGACCTTTGCCACTTCTTTTGGATTCCGCAAGTTCCTGAGGTTTCCATTTGGTCTTGCATCTGCAATGAGCATGCTCCAGAAGTTGATAGACACCATTATAGCTGATATCCCAGGTACTCAAGCTTTCGAGGACAACGTTTTTATATTGTTTAAAACAGTAGATGAACATAAACACACTTTGCAGAAGGTTTTGGAGGTTTTCAGAGAAGTGGATATTGCACTTAAGCCTGAGAAATGTCACCTACTCAAGACTGAGTTAGACTATTTAGGTCGTTGTTTGAATTCCCAGGATCCCTGGTTAGCTGAGGTAGGTACCGTAGGCCAAACAGGGACCCGAGAGCCCCAACATTAGGCAAAACACAGGTCACCTCTAGAGATAGCCCCGGCTCCACCCCCTTGGTAGCTTGGCACGAGCAGCCAGGCTTATCTTCAAGGCCAATGTGTAAAGTATTTGCAATTACGCTCACAGCAATCCAATGATGACACCACAAATAGACTCCACACGAGTTTCATAGAAAAACAAGTATATGTTTATAAAAAGATATACGATGCGACCACACAACACTGAACCAACATATGCGTCGGGGTAATACTCCCTCTGGGATAATATTATTGAGCTAAACTGAACAATCTATGTAATCTTAATGTCGTAATATGTAGTTTGTTATGCAAGGATCAGGTACTTCACAACATTAGAATAATGCAGATCCTAACACGGCTATCTGGTGATTTGTACTGTCACTGTAATGCAATGCCTAAAGTAACAACGTGGTAAACTGCTATGTCCCCGTAATGCTATGCGTACGGTCCCCTTTCGGGTACTCTGTTAGGAAAAAGCAATGCAACGTGTAATACAGTTATCACGCTGTTCGTTATGCGAAACTAATGCAATGCGGAACACATATATCTGGCAGTTCGGTATGCAACACCAATGCAATGTGTAATACGACAATCCGGCAGGTCGTGATGCAGGACTAAGACAAGGCGTAACACATCTATAAGGCAGTTCGTTATGCAAACCTAGTGCAATGCGTAACACACCTATCAGGCAGTTCATTAGGCAAACTAATGCAATGGGCAATATGACAATACAGCAGTATGTTGTGCAGGAATAAAGCAATGCGTTATACAATCATCAGATACTCCGGTATGCAGAAGTAATGCAATACGTAAGTTACTCCGGCACCATTCACGGTGCCTCCAGCGGTCTCCCCGCCACTTGTGCTGGCTTACAATTAGTCTCCAGCCACAGTTTACCCCCCACACGGGTAAGATAGAATACAGTAAATGCGGCTTTGCACTCAGGCCCGGTGCTGCCATTCCCTTGGCACACAGACCTCAATCCGAGCCTAAGCAGAGGCTCGCCCTGCAGGACAGAGCGAGAGACAGAGAGCATCTCCCTTTGAGTCCCCGCCCCACCCAAGGATTCAACACACGTTACCTGGGGGGCACGAACCCACTCTCCTCTCCTCGTCCAGCGACTTGGGCCTCTGATGCAATTTCTCTGAATTTCCGGGCTATGGGAAGATCGCAGGCTGCACACTATTCCCGCACTCAGAGTCAGTGAGGCTCACGGGAACTCCAGGTGCACGATAACCAGACAACCCCTCACAAGGGTCTCAGGCTGTGCACAGCACACGCACACATCGTCGCTGAGACACACTTGATCTTCTGGTGCCCACGAAGACAGGGCACCACTTGCCAAGTCTCAGCCGGTAGAAGGAACACGCACACAGCGTCGCTGAAACACACTTTATCTTCCAGTTCCCCTGATCACAGGCACCTCTTGCGCAGGTCTTAGGCAGTAGAAGGTACAAGCACACAGCATCGCTGAGACACACTTTATCTTCCGGTGCCCCTGATCACAGGGCACCTCTTGCGCAGGTCTTAGGCAGTTGAAGGTACAAGCACACAGCATCGCTGAGACACACTTTATCTTCCGGTGCCCCTGATCACAGGGCACCTTCAGTGAGGGTCTCAGGCTGCAAACAGCACACGCACCCAGTGTCGCTGAGACACACTTGCTCTTCTGATGTACACAATCATGGGCAAATTTACACAAAAGTCTCAAGCTGCCTCCAAGCACATCCACTCTGCGTCGCTGACACTTACTTGGCTCCCCGGTACATAGGTTCACAGGATGATCCTCTTGAAGGACGCAGGCTAGACAGAGCATATGCACACCGCATCTCTGAGTCTCGTTTGGAACTCCTGGTGCCCAAGATCACAGGGCACGACTTGCGAGGGTCTCAAGCTAGACAGAGCATACGCACCCACAGTGTATCTGAGAGTCTTCTCTGGAAACGTTTGCGTTCCTGTGTTTCCAAACAGGGAGCCAGCTCACTTCAGGCCCTTGGGGATAGTTACTTCAGGACACAGAACACAGCAAAGTCCTTCAAACAGGAGACACAGCACACAGCAAAGTCCCCTCAGCCTTTCCATAGTTGAAACAGCAAACTGCAGGCCAGCCCCAGATCACACAGCAAGAGTAGTCCTATCCACAGTCTCTTCAGTTGCTTCTTCCTTGGCAAAGATTCCTCTTGATCCATGAAGTAGTTCCAGTGTTGTTCATACTTGATCAAGCCATTCTCCAAAGTTCAGGGGCTTCAGCTCGCATACTTATACCCCTCAATGGCTTTGAAGTCTTTGTGTTACAGGGGGCACTGACCCCTGCTCAAACCAGTTCTGGATGCCTCCCTACCAGTGACACCTTCTTCCTTTGATTAGTGGGGGTCTGGATTCTCAATCACTCAGCAGGAGATAGGACAATTGTTTTATAGCAGCAGCCCAGGCCTCTCCACCTTTTGGCCTACTCCTCCCCATACACACTCCAGATGCAGGTCAGCCTGTGCTGTCTCACCTCCTACCCTGGGTCAAGACATTCCCCAGATCCTATTGCTATCAAATCCAGCCAGTCAATCCACAACCAGGCAGAGACACACAGAAATGTTTAAAGCACAAAAACCCAGCCACTTCTGAAAGAGTGGCTTACAAGCGCATAATGCAAGAACCATCTTTATAAAAAGATGTGTTATTGAGGACGAGTGCATGTATACTAAACTTCCCCTTTCCAACCTAAGCCCTTGGGAAGATGGGTGAGCAACACATTACACAGCCTTTCCATTCAATTCTAATCGCCAAGATGGCCTTTCAGCAGTGAAAACGAAATGGAGATTATTTCACTGCCAGGACATGGTACACACCTTGGTACATGTCCCACCTTTCACATGTGCTGCACCCTGTCCGGGGGTACCCTAAACCCACCATAGGGGTGCCTGATGTGTATGTAAAGGGAAGGGCAGGGTAAGGTAAGTGCGTGCCCTTACCAGAGCAACATGGCAGTTTAGGAAACTGCGTGCATAATGGACAGCCAATCTCCATTACACTTTTCACAGGGAGGACTGGCACTCTAACACTGTTTAGCAGTAACAGAGTCTCCAAAGCATCTAAGTTGGCAACACCATATCCATCACAGTACCAAAAATAGAGGAGGTAGAGGCAAAAAGTCAGGGGTAATCACGCCAAGAAATGCCAGGCCTAACAGTCATCATATCTCTGTTACTAGTATGCATCCATACAAGATGTAACTCCTCTAAATGATAAGGACACCTTGAAATCTCTCCTGGGAATGAGAAAACTATTCCAAATTCATACAAGGTTCTGCTAGGATTGCACAACCGCTTAGAAAATTGTTGCAGAAACATTTACAATTTCTCTGGGATGATGCAGCTGACCAAGCTTTCACCACAGTCAAGAATGTAATTACAAATGCACCAGCCTTATCTCCTTTTAGACCTAATTGCAAGTGTATGATAACTGGTGATGCAAGTCAGGTTGGGATAGGAGCTGTTTTGTCACAATTTTAAGAGAACGGTGAACAAACAGTGGCCTCCACCTCCAGCTCTCTGGAAACTTCAGAATCGCGTTATAGCACAATAGAGAGGGAGGCATTGGCCGGTTCTTGGGCCATTGGAAAGTTCAAGACCAATCTTTGGGGTATGCTTTTTGTTCTTTTTACAGACCACAAGCCTTTAGTTCATTTACTCAATGGGAATGGCTCAGGTAAAGCTTCAGCAAGACTAGTCAGACTTCTGCATGCATACAAGAGTACATCTTCAAATTTGATTACCCCCCTGGTGACAGAAACTCAAGGCCAGATTTTTTTAAATCAAGAATGCCCCTTCTAGATGGTAACTCTACTGAGGATTAAGGGCCGTTCCTCTTGGGGAATTTGCGAAATTTAGGCATTTTCGCATTCCGCAGAGAATGCAGAAATGTTGACATTTCCGCGTTCTGGCGTAGCCGCGATTTTTTCATGTTCACGCTTTAAAAATGCGTTCTCGTGTGCGCGGTCAACTTTCTGGGCTCCCTGCATTCGCCAATGAGTTTTCCTATCCATTTGCATGCGCCACGAGATGTTGATAGCTGGTCGCGCTATCCCACGAGAGTTTGTGATTGGGAACACGTCATTCGCCGCACCGTCGGACACAGCCAGAGACTGCGATCATGAACACGTCATCCATCACCGCAAAAGAGAGCATGCGATCGCGAACACGTCAATTGGACGCGCCATCTGACATCTAGCAGAAGTTTGGTGAAGCTCGCGATACCGAACATGCAAAATTTTCAATCTGGAGAAGAATAATATCTCTAGCCGCATAAAACTTTCTGTAAATGATGATTTGGATGGAAAAAACTCCACAGATTGACATTTAGCTGTCCTGTTTTGTGCATGGAGTTCTTTTTTAAAAAGAGGGAGGAAGTGCCACAGAGTTTCCAACTTCCTGTTCCTGTCCAGCAGGTTCCTCCCAGTGCTTTGTCCATCTCCTGTTCATTCTTCCTTTGGATTTTGAGCTGGAAGGATCACTCCGTGTCTGCTGCATCATTATAATTGGCTTTGAGGACTTTTGAATTTGACATTTTACAGGTAAGTTGGTGGCGTTGTTTGTTTGATTTGGGCATTGCAGTTGCTGCAACTACAATTTTGGTACTTATCATTATTATTATTTTTAGATTGTTGTGGGTAGCCTGGCCAGTAGTCCCAGAGCTAGTCATGGGTGGGTGCATAATGAAGCAACTGTTCCTTTGGTGTGTGTTGAATTTATTTCAAACATCATTTAGGGCATGGATGGCATTGGATTGAATTGCAAAATTTGTTTTTGGGGGTAGTTCTGTTTTTGGGTGTGTGTTAAATAAATACCTTTGTTTTGTGTGGTGTGTTGTTGTGTACCTTGCAGACCTTCTTTAGCGATGTGGGTTTTCGTTTTTGCATTTTATTTAACTAGAGACAAAGCAGTGTGGTTTAGCATGCATCCTTTGCATGTCTATTATAGGCCTTTTGTCAGTACATTGTTTTCCAGGCCTCCTGCTTGTTGCTTGTGATTTGTGAGTAGCCATGTGGCTGGTGGCCATTACTGGTGGGAATTATTAGTGTGCTGCTTTTGCCATATAGGCCTGCATGGTTTTCCTCTTGGCTTACTGCTGCCATCCATCCCCTTTGCCCGCAGCAGCTCCCTGAATGATATGATAAGCAAATCATTTAATGCAAAACAGGGTCCCCTTCCATTACATTTGTATTTTTGTTGTTGTTCTTCTTTCCTATCCTTCCTGAGAATGTAGTATGCACAGTATACCACAGAGCCCTTGTTGACAAAGTCTCACAAATGGCTACACTATATCTTTTATTTGCTTGTTTGTACTAGTAGTAATTGAACCCCAACAACAAATGCAACTGTTCACTGACGTTGTTCTCCTGGTTTCTTTGCTTATAGGTGCACAAAAAGACAGAGGAGGGAGTGTCATCATCATCACCTGTTGTCCTGCCAGACAGAAGTCCTGCTGCACACCACGTCACGTCCACGTGTGACCACAGACATCTCTGCTACTTGTGGACCTGTGTCCTGCTGACATATGAAGAAGATGGGCCCAAAGAAAGGTACAGGTCCTCCAGTACCAAGAAAGTTGTCAGTGAGAAGAAGGAACAGAAAAAGGAAGTGGCACTTACCAAGACTGGTGTGTCACTCCATGTGTTTTTTGGGGAAAAAATATTATGCCTGCAGCAGCGTAGTCCAGGGACCAAGCTGGGAGTAGCACCTCTGCATCCGTGGGCCAGCCCCACCAACATATGCCCAAGTCCATGAGTGTTGCAGAGGTAACCAGTCTACTAACGAGAAGCAATGTTGAAAGCTCTTTATCACAAAGTAGTACACAATCAACGCAGGTGGAAACTGAGCAGATAAATGGGCAGCAGCAGGCGCAGGAGCATCAGCTGCCAGAACAGCAGCAGCCACAAGAACAGCAGCAGCCTCGAGAACAGCAGCAGCCGCAAGAACAGCCACAACAACAGCCCACAATAATAGTTGTTCTTCCTAAAGTAGGGGCATTTCAGGAAATCGAGCTTCCTGTAGACAAAGTGGAGCAAGCCACTGTTTCAGAAGATCCATTGTCTTCTAGACCCCCAGCAAAGGAAGAGGAGGGTTAGTCCATTATCTTATTCTTCAAGCCCCACTTTTGATGATCGAGATGCCACTTGGAAGCCACCAGCTCTGTCTGATAGTGATGCACGCCACATGACAAGGCTAGTGAAAAGGAAGGTTCCAGAAAGCCTTAGAGTTATGGAGGTAGATTTACAAGAGTGGGATGATGATGATAACGAGCAAGTCATCATGAACATCACTCCTGGCCCAAAGGAGATGGATACCAACATTATTACCCTATCCAAAATGGCTGCGAGGGATGTAGCACGTATACCACCAACACAGGTAACACCAACACGACCTACAGCTTCCATATTTGCATTTGCAAAGGCTCGGCAGGGACCTATATCGAGCTCAACCACCACCTCAGTAGGTACATTTATGCATGATTAATTAAAACCGTTGTATTCAGAACATTAACGGTAAATTTAAAAAATATTACATAAATAAAACTGTTTAAGATAAAATACAAGGTTAAAAAGGCTTGGTTTTGTGTTTAAAAGACATAAAATTGTTTCAACTGTGTTAGCACTGCTGGCGCAGACCTGAAGGCCTGTATAAGGTCAATTATGGAAACTTTCTTGGTTATCCAGTGGTGTGGTCCAGTTCAACATCTATGACTCTCTGTAATAGGTCTTGACTGTTGGCAGCAGGTTTTTTTAGTCTCCGTGCTGCCAGATCAAAGAATTTTGTAAAGCGGCAGTTTAGCTGCACTAAGGTTGGGTTAACACCATCGATGCTCAGGACGAGCTGAGCTCATCATGAGGCACGGTGCTCCGGTGCTCATGACGAGCTCAGCTCATCATGAGCCGTGGAACGCTCACACGCGGGGATAATTCCCCTGCTGTGCTGAGCGTTCCACGGGAACAGGTGCACCTGTGACGAGCTTAGCTCATCATGAGCACCGGAGCGCCGTGCCTCATGACGAGCTGAGCTCGTCATGAGCATGCAGGCGCTGTGCGGGCCCCCCACCCCCAGCACAGAGGGGGAATTACCCCCCGCAGCGAAGGGGTTAAAGCACAGCGCACTGGCTGCCTGCAGGACCTCACTCCATGCTGGTCAAATATTGGTTTTAACAGTGCCTTCCGAATGTCCTCTAGCTTCTTGCATATACATATGATGTGGATCAGAGTCTCAGTGTCTTCCTCACACAGATGGCAGATCTGATCGCTCCCTCTTCCTTCCCACGGTGGCAAAAGTTGGGCTGATCAGACCGACTCCCAACCGGAGCCTTAGGAATTTTTCTTTGATCACAAGCTTGGATCCGACCTTGAGGTTGGGCTGAGATTTAAGAACTTCGTAATTGTTAAGCACGACCCAACCAGGAGCTTGCTTGGATACCGCTTTCTTATCGTCTATGACCGATATGAGTCTGGTAGTTTTTGTGACAAATTTTTTGAAAACCAAGTGGCCCATTGGGGTTTTCCAGGCCTCTGTCAGACCAAGAACCAGCAATGATTTCTGAAGGTAGTCATTAGCTAGCAACTTTCCGGTACAGGTCAGCTCATGCCAGAGCCGATAGTTCAGGGACCTGTGTCAGCAGCTCTGATTTTGTGCCAGCTCTTTAAAAAGGTGCCCTGCCTTTCTACTTCCTGTTTTTGATGACCAAATTCCAGTCTTATTTGAGCAGGTGAAACAAATTTGGGGAGTTGGTAGTCTAGCTGCACAGAGTCACATTCCAAACCCACCCTCCAGTTCATCTGGTATTGAAAGTGGCACATCCAGCAGCGCCAGAAAGTTCTCCTTCCCCAGTTTGGGACTTCTTTTCGGTTAGCAGTAAGGAGGAGAACATTGTTATATGCTCAATTTGTCGACACACTGTTAGCGGGGTAAGCTTGGTACAAACTATGGTACCAGAGGCCAAACAAGTCACCTCAAAATACACCACAGTATCCAGTGGGAGGCTCACCTACTTTGCTTAGAAAAAAGTCAAACTGAACCCATTGCTGTTGATCGGGATGAAGAATTAGGGGAAGATGTGATCGCAGTGGAAGGTGAACAAGAGGGAGACATATCTAGCCCTGTCCTTAGCAATGTTGTGGTACTGCCCACATTCTCAGCAACATCTCAGTGGCACCGCAGTAAGAGCCATACTCAGAGTCAGACTCAGACACCAAGGCGACTGAGTACTGCAATGAAAAAAAAGTGCATCGTTGAGCCTAACTGGGTTCAAGAAAACAGCTGCACCACAAAGGAAAATAATCCAGCCTACCATTAAGAGCATGCTTATGTTGGAGGGGCAGTTCCAATGCAACCACCCAATGGCACGGTTGTACAATGCGAAGCTGGCTAAAATGTTAGCGCTGGACCTTCTCCCTTTTTCATTTGTGGAAGGGGTGGGCTTCCTTGAATTTGTGTCAGCCATCTGCCCTAAATGGAAGGTTCCCAGCCGGTCCTATTTCACCAGAATTGCTATTCCAGCACTACATCACCATGTGCTGGAATTGGTTGGACAAGCTTTGCAGCAGAGTGCTGTTCACAATATCCACCTGATAACCAACAGACATGCGGAGCAGTTGCCAAGCCACTGAATACATGTGCATCAATGCACACTGGGTCTCTTTTGTGGGGGTTAGTGATAAGCTATCTGAAGTAGGTGCTGTTGACACAGCTGAGATTTTAAATGCTACTCAGAAACATGCAACTGTAGCCATGTTCGCCATGGAGAAATATCATACTGCTGTAAACATTTTGGAAGAGTTTCACAGCAACGTCTTTGAACGGCTGTGCCGTAGAGGGCTTAAGATTGGTTTTGTTTCCACACATAATAGCAGTAATCTACTTAAGGTCAAGGAGCTTGGTTCCTAATCAGGGTCCCGTGTTTGGCTCACTGCATTAACATTATAGTTCAAGACTTTCAAAAAAAGAAGACATAGTCAGCAACTTACAGACCACCTGCCGAAGAATATGCACTAATTTCAGTCATTCTTATAAAGCTCTGAAGCAGCTGAGGATCATTCAATGTGACTATAGAATGCCAGTAAACGCACTCACCCAGGAGGTGGCAACATGTTGGAATACAACTTATTACATGCTTGACCATCTGTTTGAGCAATACAGACCAATCAATAATTATGTCATGCGAAGAGGGGATTCTACTATGAAAGGCATGACCCTTCAGATGGACCAATGCACATGCTAGATCAACAGCTAAAGTAGGTTTCTGAAGAGTACAAAGGTGTAGAGGGAAAAAAAGAAGCATATGAGTTGATGGAGAGCTTATCCCTTCGCTTAGCTGACATTACAAGGGTGCAAAATAAGATTTTGTCACAAGAACATTACAATTTGTGCCGCAATTTTGGATCCACGGTCCAAATCAGCACTGAACAGTAAGACGTTAATTCCTTTTTCAGAAGTGGATGTTGCCTGGTACAAAACTTGGATAGCTGAGGCAGCCAGTAAGTTGGAAAATGAATGGCTGGTAATTAAAAGCCTGCTACATAAACCCACAACAGGTACTGCAGCAGTGCATCCAGCGTCAAGTTCAACTTCAGAGCCTGAGGGCAGTGCGTTTGGCTCAGAACACTCACCAACATTATTGACAACAGCAAGAAAAGCATCATCACCCCCAGTAAAATCGTTAAAGGATTGGTATTTACAGCAAGGACTTGCTAGGTCCAGTGCTGATGCAAAGACAAAAGACGCTGAACAAAGTGTAGCGCCCCTGAACATTGAGTGGATGGTCCAGGCCTATCTGGATGACCCAACAGTGGTGTACACTGATCAAAACCCATTGCAGTATTGCTATGGGAAAAGGGTCCAATGGCCACTGCTCAGCAGGCTGGCGATAAACTATCTGGCTTGCCCTGTCGCAAGTGTCTCTTCTGAATGTGTTTTCAGTGCTGCTTGTTCCATTGTAACAGTGACAAGGACCAGTCTCTCGCTGAAAAACGTGGAGAGGTTAATCATGATCAAAATGAATCAGCACTTTATACCACCCAATTACACAATAAATGAATCAACGGAGGTAGATGAGGACAGCGGCTCAGGTGACGGAAGTAATGTGTTAGGTGATGATTACCTACTTCTGGTTGAACCCACAGAGTTTGAGGACGAGCTATAATTCCCTGACAATTAGGCTTGCACTTCTTACTGTCTTCCTCCCTTATTTACTTTTATTTGTGTCTTTCTGGTTCAAAACGTCGAATCACAACAAATCTATCACCACCGTCTTCTAGTATTTTTATTGCCGCATGAGTTTCAGCTGTCTGCATTTCACAGTCTACTCCTCCGAATCCTGCTCCTCCATCCTCCTGAATCTCCATAAATCCATTGCCCTCAAGCCAGATGATAATTGGATGAAGCATAATAGAAGGAAAAAGAAAATCTGTCCTCGTTGAGTCCCTCCAAAACAAGTGGAACATAATGATGACTACTATAGCTATCCTCATTTCTGAGCCGAGAGAGACTGCCCAATGCCCATTAACTGAAGATGAGAAGGAACAGGTAATGAATGATGCCATGCATTGGACACTGACTGCGTGATTTGTGTTGTTGTTGTTTGTTGTGCATTAAGTTAATTCATTGTGTACTATTATCTAATCTACACACTCAAAGTAGCTCAAGGCAATTTTTCCCTTCTTGTATTTTTAATAACAAATTTGTACTTCTACTGCAGGCCGATACGTTGCATTTTGAATATAAAAAAGGGGACTCAATCTGTACACTGCACACTGAGTTGGACAACACAATGATGATGACCACAGTGACATAATATCTTCGCAGTCACTCAGGAGGATCGGGGATGATTGATGGAATAAGTGAGGGCGTTTGATGAGTGGCATGAAAGGTAAACAAGTCAACAACAACCACAGCAGACCTACATGTATGTGTAGTGGTGGAGTCAAGTGTAGTGTGATATGACTGACAGCAGTGCATAGATTTAGTCTCTCAATTTGTAAAATGCAGTGTTGCTGGATATGTGCTTTATCAGACTCTGTCAAAAAATGTATGCTAAATGGAGGATGTGCAAAGGATGCTCTCACCGTGGGCCTGCTCTGTCCCGTTGTTGTAGGTTAATGCTGGAAACAGATTAGAGTAGACATGATGCCTCCATGCCACCTCTGAAAGTGTTCTTGTTGCACTCCACCGTAATTTATGCATTTTCTTTCTATTTGGTTTTTCAATATACCTTTTGTTTTTCCATCTACAATTACAGGCCGGCCCTTACCCTGTGCTATATATGGAAAAACAACGTACACTTACCTTACCAATGAATCTACATCTGCCAGGCAGGCAGTGGCGTCACCCAAGATTGATGGACGGAGCATCCATTGAAGGGAGGGCCAAGAGGAATGCCGAACTGCAACTCCTAATTTTGACCAGGATAACACACTAACAGTATCAACTTGTATCATATTTTAAATAATGTGATTCATTTTGGTCTTCAATCATTACTACCGTGTGTTGTTGTTATTCTCATTATGTTTTCTCTTCTTATAATTCATCCCTACAGCTATTTTCAAATTTTCTTTGCTCTCTTTAAAAGTAAGCCCGGTACAACAGTTACAGAAACAAATTGTATCCGGGTCTCTCTGAGGGCAGGTAGGTAAGGCAAATTGCATAATATTAATATACTGCTGTCCTGTACTGTCTAATTGTCTAGTAGTAGTTAGTAGGTACTACTTATCATTAACCATCAAGTTATCATCATCATGCATGCATTTCCTTTTTTTCCCTTAACAGATTTATGGATATGGTACTCTACAGAGATTGTGTTTTGTTGTTTGGCCATGCTTACTGTTTTTCTTTGTCAAAACTTTCCACAAACCCCCTTCCCAACCATTCATCAAACCCTCTTCTCCCGAGCTGTGTGACATATGGAGGTGTGACTAAATTAAATGTACACCAATAATTTATCACATGCTTGCTGGGGCGGATATGGCAAAAGCAACACTAATTCAATTTCAAGGCAGGGCGAGGATCTTCTTCTGCTTGCCCACCCATGAGCAGTATATTTGCGAGGTAATATTTTTAACAAAGGAACCTAATCCATCAGCATTAATTCCCTGCAGCGATTGGATTTGTTGTCATTCTCCTACACAGCACTAACAGTTACGCTTGTGTCGAGTGTACTGTAAGCCTGGGCGTAGTTCGCGTAGCCGCACTCCGCGGAGCTACCCTCATCTACAGACCCCTAGGACCTCGCACACAATTCAGCGAAGACATTGCAGACTTCATCAGCCCGCACGCCCTCGCCTCCGCTGACTACATCCTCCTAGGGGACCTCAACTTCCACCTGGAGAACAACAACGACAACAACAGCACCACCCTGCTGGACAACCTCGCCAACCACGGACTCAAGCAACTGGGGAACACCCCCACCCACTACGTCAGACACACGCTTGACCCAGTTTTCTCCTCCAGCAAGTACATCTCCTTCAGCCACTCCACCGGACTCCACTGGACAGACCACAGCTGCGTCCACTTCAGCTTCAGAAAGACCACGACTCACCACCACCCGCAACAGGTTCCCAGCAGGAGCTGGAACAAGATCACCACCGACCACCTCACCACTTCACTGAGCCAGAACCCTCCCGCCAGCTCAACGGACCCCAACCAAACAGCCAACAACCTCACACAGTGGATCACCAACTGCGCTGACGACCTTGCACTTCTGAAAAACCATCCCAGCAGGCCCGGCAGCAAGAAAGCCTCCTGGTTCAACGACGACCTCAAGAACTCCAAGAACTGCCATACCCTCGAGAAAGCCTGGCAAAAAAACCTAACTACAGACAACATGACCGCCCTCAAGCACGCCACCCGCTAACACCACCAGCTGATCCACACCACCAAGAAGACAGCATTCAAGGAATGTCTCGACAACAATGCACACAACAGCAAGGAACTCTTCAGCATCGTCAAAGAGCTCTCCAACCCCAGCGCTGGAAACAACAACATCACTCCCTCGCAAGACCACCGAACCGACACCCCCCACGACCACCCTCCGCGACTGGACCCCGGTCAGCACCGAAGACACTATCCACACGATAAACACCATCCACTCCGGATCACCAACCGACCCATGCCCCCACCACGTCTTCAACAAGGCCGACTCCGTCATCGCACCCCAACTCCGGGACATCATCAACTGCTCCTTCAGCACCGCCACCTTCCCGGAGAGCTGGAAGCATGCCGAACTCAGTGCCCTCCTGAAGAAACCATCAGCGGACCCCGCCAACCTCAAGAACTACCGCCCCATCTCGCTCCTCCCCTTTCCTGCCAAAGTCATCGAGAAGACCGTCAACAGACAGCTTGCTGCCTTCCTCGAGACAAACGGATCCCTCGACCACTCGCAGTCCAGCATCCGCACCCACCACAGCACCGAGACTGCCCTCATAGCAGCCACTGACGACATCCGAGCCCTGCTCGACAACGGGGAAACAGCGGCCCTCATCCTCCTGGACCTCTCCGCAGCATTCGATACTGTCTGCCACCGCACCCTAGTGCAGCGCCTCAGCAACATCAGAATCCAAGAGAAGGCACTGGAGTGGATCATCTCGTTCCTCACCAGAAGAACCCAGAGAGTCTGTCTCCCCCGTACAGATCCAAGGCCACCGAAGTCATCTGAGGCATACCACAAGGATCATCACTCAGCCCCACCCTCTTCAACGTCTACATGAGCCCCCTCGCAGCCATCGTACGCCAACACAACCTCAACATCATCTCCTACGCCGACGACACCCAGCTGATCCTCTCCCTCACCAATGACCCAGCCACCGCCAGAACCAACCTACACGAAGGGATGAAAGACGTAGCCGAGTGGATGAGGAACAGCCGCCTGAAACTGAACTCAGACAAGACGGAACAGAAGTCCTCATCCTTGGATCATCACCCTCCACCTGGGACGACACCTGGTGGCCCCCTGCCCTGGGCAGCGCACCGAAACCAACGGACCACGCACGCAACCTGGGCTTCATCCTGGTCTCCTCCCTCTCGATGACCAGACAAGTCAACGCCGTCTCATCATCATGCTTCAACATCCTACGCATGCTCCGAAAGATCTTCCGATGGCTCCCCACCGAAACCAAGGAAGATGGTCACACAGGCACTCGTTACCAGCCTACTGGGCTTCGGAACACCCTCTATACCGGAACCACAGCCAAACTCCAGAAAAGACTCCAACGCATCCAGAACGCCTCCGCACGACTCATCTTGGACATCCCCCGACACAGCCACATCTCCGGACACCTGAGAGACCTTCACTGGCTCCCCGTCAGCAAGAGAATCACGTTCCAACTCCTCAACCACGCACACAAGGCCCTCAACGACCTGGGCCCCAGGTACCTCAACAACCGCCTGACCTTTTACACTCCCACCCGCCAGCTACGATCGACCAGCCACGCCCTTGCCACCGTGCCACGCATCCGAAGATCCACCATGGGAGGAAGATCCTTCTCCTACCTGGCAGCCAAGACTTGGAACTCCCACCCCATCCACCTCCGCCTGACCCAAGACCACCTCTGCTTCAGTAAGCAACTCAAGACATGGATGGCTGTTAGAGCAGTAGCGGACCCCCCTCCCCCAAGCGCCTTGAGACCCTCTAGGTGAGTAGCGCACTATACAAATATCCTGATTGATTGATTGATTGATTGCCTGCATGCTCGGGATGTGTAGCGCGCGAAGTTACCCATGAGGTTTGTCCCGGCCGCTCGCGTCCCCTTATTTCCGGTCACTACTAACGTGTTCGCGAGTTATTCGGTGCCAGATTGCAGTTTCTGCGTGTTCGGCAACTCGATCTTACCGACAAGCATCCTCGCGCACGCGAAAATGCTATTGAGCGCGCGAGAACTACGCTACGCAGCAGTTTGCGGAGTATTCGACAACTTTGCGTTCTCCGCGGAGCGCGGAGTTGCCGAAACTCCGCAAACTCCGCGAACGGAGCATAGTTCTTCGCCCAGGGTGAGTGTACTGTAGGCCTCGTCGAGTGACTCGCGACACAACTAGAGTTTGTTGTAAATCTATGTAGTAGGCTATCCACGCCACCATTACGTTTTATTGTATTTTGGCATATTATTGTCTGGCAGTAAGTTCTGTACTGTACTACTACTCCTCCCACAGTCTCTCTCAGGCAACTGACTGTATCATTTTCTTTTTTTTGCAAATGCTACTGCCAGTGTTTACCACTACTACCACCACAACCATGGCATGTTGGGAAAGAAAACCATCATCACCATGCAGCCATCGCTGTGCCTAAGTTAAACCTCAATCACAGGTAAGCGAAGGTAATGGAATGTCTATAATAAATAAACCCTAACTCAACGTCCAATTCCCACCCACCCAAAGAAAGGATTAAACAAGCATTGACATAGCCAATAGGTCTCACCTTAGGGACCTTATAAGTGTTTGGTTATCCAGCACAATATCCTTGGTGCAACAACATCAACTGTTGTGCATGGCTAAACACTTATAAGGTCCCAAAGGCGAGACCTATTGGCTATGCCAATGCTTGTTTAATATTATATACAAGACATAATTGCTGCTTATTTATCTTATGCAACTAACAACCATTGACAAATACAATAGTCCTAACTTGTTGTAGCTATGATGTTACTTGTTGTATCATATATCGGTTGCAATGACAGAAACATCAAAGTACAAGTCAGGCAGCACACTATGCTAAACTCAGATTTTTAGATTATGCGTTTTTAAGGCATGCCCTTTAGTACATTGGCCACGCCCCTTTGAGAGATCCCACAGTTTTTTCATCCCACTTAAAGCACTGCACTCACCCCCATGTCATTACCGCCGCCCCATAGGAAGATTGGGAAGATTGGAGTCTCACCGCTTTGCACACCCACAATCATAGTGCCCAAAAGCAATAAGATAACTCGCACTGAGAGCACACATAGCGAACATGGAGAGAACAAATGACAGGGAGATAATGCTCTTACCCAAGCCTCCTTAATGCAGCCCTACAGTGAATGTACAGGCCCAATACTGGGCCAGCGGTGAGTCACATCTCGTGCTCTGGCCCACCCACGCATAGTGCTCCAGGCAACAAGAAATCTGCAGTGAAAGAAGATTGTAAGCAATCCTTCATTGTTAGTGCATACCATAACCTTCTCCTTCCTGCATCATAGAAGGTGTGTGCCCATAGGGATCACACAGCTCCAAAACTGTGTCTGAGACCTACCATGATTTAAATCATCAACATGGCATTGCAGTGATTCACTGTCCCACTCACCCATACAATCACACATCATAGCGCCAGAAATTATAGGAAAACCAACATTAAAAAAACATGTAAACTCAGCTAACATAAGCAATCCTATAAAGCAGATGCATACTATAGGCTTCATATTCCTGCTCCATAGAAGGCATGCGGCCCAAATGCTGATGCGAGGTCTATCTCACCATAAAAGCCCAGCTCAGGAGGTTCTGCAGGATAGTGCTGCGGTAACTCCTTATTCTGCACGCCTGTCTCTCTCAGCACCGATGTGAAGCACAAGCCTTACTTTCATTTTCAAACCAAGCTCCTAAAGCGAACGTACTCTGAGGAAGGAGCTCTGGGAGGGATCTTCTTGAGTCATGGTTCTGAAACAAAACGGGAAATATTTGTCAAATAGAGGAGAACATTATAATAGCGCTGCAGGGAATCGGTTTAACAGAGCATCTGATCCTCATATATACTCGTATGTTTAACGAGATAACAACACAAACTGTATAATACACCCTCTTTGCAACTCCTCTGCCACTCCCGTTGTGTGGTGTGTTCCTAGTACACCCAATGCTCAGTCCACATGTACTTAGGGAGACAACTCACACACATAGTCCAATGAATTGGCACTGCTTGCAACGCTTACAGATCCATTACGCCTAAACATCAAAGCGCCTTTCAACATTGAATAATCAGCAGCATCTTGGTATACTACAGCACTCTGTATAGGATAGAGCTGAACACACTGCAACTTTGGCGCTCCCTCATTGAGGTCCAGAGAGCATCACCCAAGAGCTGCGAACTGATGCTCCAGCCAGTAGAGCCTACTACATCATTACCCAATCTAACCAACGTGGGAGGTGTACAGCGCGGCAGGCTGCCGGTAGCAGGGGGAGGCGTGCGTGCGCACGTGCTGCAGCAGGGTGGAGCAAGGGGGGCTGCGCGATTCCCTTGCGAGAGTGATAATTGCTACCATATGGCGGCGCTCGCTCCCGCAAGTTAATCGCCAGATGTGCACTCGTTGCCATTGAAGGCAATGGAAGGCGTGCACATTTTTGGCTGAAAAGTCAAAGCGATAGCTAAAGGTATTTTTGCCTATCAGCGCATGTGCGCTGCGTAGGAGTGACCTAAAAAGGGGCAATGCAACAGGGTCAAGTGAAGGTATTGGCAGGATCTTCGGTCTGCCCTCTCCAGGACCTTTAGCCTCTTCTTCACCTCCTCTAACTGCTCCTCTAGGTGTGCATTTCGGAGTAGCATGCAGCACGCATATGACCTGCAGTTGCCTCCATACGGGGTCAGCAATGCTGGATATTGAAGGGCGGTGGCGGGCGGCTGCCTGACTGTGGCACCATATAACTGGAGGGGCCTGACTAGGGCCCGGGGCATTGGAGGAGGCTACAGCTGCCACCGCCTCCTCCTCCTCCTGTGCCAGAGCCACCAGCCGCCGGTATTCTTGGCAGATGGCCTCCAGCTTCCGGCGCCGGGCCTTGGCTGCCAACTCCTTCCTGGATGGTTTTGCTTGGGAAGGAGTAGCTATATCAAGAAAGAAAAAACCTATTAACCAATACTCCTAGCAAAACAGTAACACAAATTAATTCAACACATAGTGGCACAGTAGCACTAGCAAGCACAGCACATAACATTTGTGGTATGTTTTTATCCTCCCACTTCCTCAGCCTCTAACATTTATGGGAGTTTTCGGCATTATACTAGCACTATGTATGAACTCTAGTACACGGTACACCAGTCTTCTTCCTCCCTCTTGTTTTGACAAATTAACATAACTTTGTTTTTGTTGTAGCCGGCATGCCAGCTCAGTCAGCCTGCGCCCAAGACAAACATACAGGAGTCATGATGCAGACGCACGTTAGTTGTATTTAATACTCTCTGCAGGTGGGGAAGCTTGTATTTTTCTATTACAGGTGGCACTGGCCATACTCTGTTACATCAAGGGCAACTGCTTAATTTAACTTTCACCCTGCCTTGACTACTAGAAAAAGGCAGATGATATCTGATCCAATGATCATTGCTTATATATGGGACGACATGAGGTACTTTGTTTTGATTGATTGTGTATCCAGCCGATAGGCCACCCATGGCAGGCTAGCTGAGACAGTCGAAAAAAAATGAACATAGGTAGGGAGTTTTCCTCTGAGTCAGAGGAAGGCGCTTGATGATAACTACTACATACATACACACTATATATGCTGTGCTTGCAAACTACTATGGGTAAAGGGAGTATTCTGAAAAAACAACTTAGATTCTCCTCTGCTTTGTTACTCTGGCGCGGTTTCTTACACAGTCTCTTCAAACTAAGACTCTTCATCCAGTAACTGTCTACACCTATGCTATCTATGATGATACCATCCAAGTATCCATCCATTCAAAGTAAACCTCTATCATTCTTCTTAATCTCTCAACAAACCTTAATTTGTTTCACCAACAAACATTTATTCTTTTTTTTAAACCACACCACCCATGCGTCCTTTCCTTTCTTGCTTGCCTTGGCTTAGAGTTTGACCCAAACACCACTGAGGATTCTTGCTATCATCCACCCATACAGTTTCACCCACCCATTCAGACATCTTTTCTATCACCTACCACCCATCCTTCAACCACCCATGTATCTGAATCATATCAGCCACCTATGCATGCATCCCAAGTATCCTTCTCTGCCAGTCATAAATATTACATCTCGCCCATCCTCCCTCCTATTTCCTTCAACCCTTCTTTCCCTTTTCGTTCAACACACCCATCAAGGACATCTGATCTGACTTTTAGTCTCCTCCATAAAACTTTCACAGCTGAGCCGAAGTCAGATAGAAGAGGCCATTGGTTACTCAACCCCCGCCGCTATTACTAATGCTAAGTAGGCCTGGGCGGTAAATTCAGTTCCGCTCGCGGAATTTGGGTAATTTTGCGTTCCACGGAGAACGCAGAATTGCCAAAAATTCTGCGATCCGCGACTCTGCGGAATTTCCTTCTTGTTCATGCTATCCTAATGTGTGTTCGCAAGATATTTCTCCCCGAGCACACAAAGAGCAGTCACCAACAGGAAAATAGCATCTTAAATGGGAGGAACAAGCAATTCCACATGTTTGCTGAACTTTTGCGTGCTTGCGGAGATTTTTTACCATTTTGCAGAGTTTTGCGTAGCGCGACTATGCAAATTCCGCCCACCCCTAATGCTAAGTAAAGGGTGTCTTCTTCAACCCTTGTTCACAACAACTTCCTACTTACTAAGTCTCAACAGTACAGTGTACTGTATACCCTTGCAGCTAGTGTAATGTCAATGAGTAAGGATGACTTACCACCGCCCGCCTCTGCTGCTGTCTCACCCCCTACAGCCCCTGTAGCTGCCACATCTCCTGCCCCCTCCAGAATGGCTGCGTCGCCATCGCCGCTGGCTCCGGCACTGGTGGTTGGTAGTAAGCCTAGAAAAAACATTACACATTTTTTAGAGGCCATATACACCTCCCCCTATTTATTCTTTTTTACTAGCAAGATTCAAACAAAAGTTAAATTCATACATAAACAACAGACATCACTAGTACAAATCTGGTACTACTGGAGTAGAATATACACTAGTAGTGTTTTGGTTCTAGGGTCATGCTAGTCCCTTTGCTAAGTTAGCCTGAGCCGCGCAACCACTTTAGCTTTGTGTCTTTTTTTTGGCACATGTTACCTCGCAGCTTGTTGTGTGAGAACTAAGAAGCCTTTGAGCCCACATGAGCTCATACTGCTACTGTCAGAGCGCTGCGTACAAGTGCGAAAAACAAGCAACTTTGTTATTGAGTTCTGATGGTCAGTCTGTATTGCTTAGCCATAACATGCTACACTTTTGGCACAACTGAGAAATGCTTGCAATATACTAATGTGCACCATTTTTCTCATTACAGACGGAAGATTCCCTTCTGTGAAACAGAGCTTTGCAGAGCTTATGATGTAACCAGTACTTCTAGGTTCTTCTAAGGTGGGGGGGTCCCCCAAAATTCTCTCAGAGATCTTAATTTATAATTTTATATAAACTATATTCCTGCCAAGGGGAGGGTGGTTCTTCAACCACTGTTCAGTTATCATGATTTCCCCTTTTGTCTTCTCTAGACTTGTAGTTGTAACAATATTTATTGTTTTAATCTTATGCATTTTACTGTTGGTGCTGGCTCTTATAGTAAGTATACTGCATTATAGAACAATGCACAGAGCTTGTTATTCCAAAATAAACCTTTTGAACTTACATAGAATTTGTGGTATTTGGTGTGGATTGTGGACTTAACTGAGAGAGTGAGCAAAAGGGTATTCATTGCTTCCATAACTCAGAGAGGTGAGGAGTAAAGTGCTATCTTCTGGGTTGTCTAATCATTGGATTTCTTCGAGGGGGTTTGGGAAGCTAATCAGACACTATCGCTAGTCGGTCAGGGGATTGTGGGTGAGGTATGAGGAAGGTCCAACCTCCTATCAACAATGTCTTGCACATAGTTCTGTGGGTGCAGAATCCCTACAACAGTAGTAGTATGTACTAGTATCCCTTAAAAAAATGTTAAATATCTGGTTGGGCATTTTGTTAATGGGAATTTTTGAAAAGCCTCAAGATTAAGTAGACTAGAAGAGGACAACCCAAAGGACAGGACTCAGTGGCTAGAGCAATTGGTGAATCTGAGTTTTATTTAAAACCTTTAAAATAAAGAGTGGCCACCTGGGCAAGCTTAGCTACAGACAGACTAATAGTAATAGTAGTGGAGTCATCACAGTTATAGGCAGGGATAACAAGAATTTAGAAACTGATTGTCTAGATTGAACATTAAAGAAGATTTTGTAAAAAATAGAATTAGGAAATCAAAATTATATTTCAGAAAAAATAAGGTGCTGGTGCAGTAAAAGTTAGGGAAGTATAATTATCAATATTTCCAACAGGAGGACTTACTGGGGCCAGCAGTAGAGCCCTCGGTATAAGAGCGTTCCTAGCCCTGGGAGGCATCTTCCCCAGCTCCCGCCGACTCCGATCCCGTCTTCCTGCCCCTTGGTGCTGGCCATGAAAGATGTAAGAAAGAAAGACACAAACATGGATGGTTGTTGTGAAACAAATAAAATATTTTTTAAAACGCTTGAAAAAACATTTATGGAAACAACAAATGCAATAAAATTGACCTATCTAAATCTGATTGACTAGTGTTGCAGGATTCACGGTCCGTCTTGTTATTATTTCACATATTTATGAACACTATTCCAGTGTTCCATTGTGATTCCAAAATACTAGCTAAGTCTAAGTACCACCTGACCTGACCTAGCCCACCTATTCCAGACGGGTCAATTGTTCACTAATTCTGCAAAAACGCAATGGAGGGCACATGCATACATTTTTGCATACACCAAATTGTAGATTTGGTTGCTTCCTGCTGATGTTCTGCTAGTGATAATAAGCCTATATTACCACCACTCAATAAACAAACTACAAAAGGTTCTACTAAGGACTGGGGTAAGTAGCACTCAGCAACAAGTGACGTGACATAGGATGCGCCACACAGACCACTAAAAATCTTATCTACTAATAACAAGTAACTAAACTAAACCTATCAATCCACCACTATCTCTTCTTAGTGGCAGGAGGACAAAGGAAAGACTAGAGTCTCTCTAGCATTACCTAACTTAAGTTCTCTAAAGTAAACTCTTACATAATCATGCCAAGCAAGCACAAAGTTGCAAGCAAGTAAGATTAGTAGTGCCGAGCACCTGTGTCATAACAATCACAGAAGATTTTTAAACGTAATTAACCTGCAATGTAAGCAGCAGCATTCTTGCTGTTCGGGGGAAAAAATGTATTTGCAATATATAACACAGAGCAGAAGAACACAAAGTAGTAATATTAAATAGCTACTCACCAAGGGCAGGGACCTCCAGTCCTAGCAGGTTCAGCAGTTCCTGCTCCCGGTCCAGGATATCGGACCACCGGTGCGTCAGCTGGTTATTGGTGCGCCGGACACCAGAGCAGCGAAACACTGCCCGGCGCACCTTTCCTCACAGTACCCGGACTCAGGCCTGCTGCCTGCTGCCAGGGTTAAGGGGAGGTGGCGCTGGATGAAAAAAACAAGTGCATCACCAAAGAAGGCCAGTGCATGCACCCCATGTGGGGGCCGCCTTCCACAGGGAAGGCGGTCGCGGCTGTCTCCGGGACTCTGGGGGGGAGGGGGGGGGGTGGAGAGGAAAAGAAAAGGGAGGAATTGGAAAAGTAGGTAAGAAAAAAAGCAAGTCATAGCAAAAGATTAAAAGAGTAGTAGAAAAAGTAACAAAAAGTTGAAAAAAACCTCAAAATATAGAATCAGGAAAATAGAGTGATAGATAATAAATAAAAAAGATCTCAACAAAATGGCCCAGAACTATTGAATAGAGTGAAAACAAGATGGCCACGCCTGTTGCGACCCCGTGGTCAAGGTTGCGCGATATTTCCCCCCAAGCACGGAAAAAGGAAATTCCAGAACAGGAAATACTCATCGCGAACGGGCGGGAGCATGCAATACGTGACCCAGAGCAGGAAATAGGCGTCGCAAATGGGCGGGACAAGTGAAAAACAAGATGGCCGTGCCCATTAGCGACAGCATGGGCAAGTTGGCGACATATTTCAACTCAATCACGCAAAAAAAACTCACGAGCAGGCGGGCCAAGCAATTCCGCCTCTTCGCGGAATTTCCCCATGCTCACAGAGATTTTGTGCATTTACGCGGAGATTTGCGTAGCGCGACTACACAAATTCCGCCCACCCCTACTGAGGATTATGAAGATGTTGAGTTAGTGGTAGCCATTTTGGAGGATATTTTAAGCACCTCCCAGCTTGTTTCCTGGAAAGATTGGTTGACTGCCATTAATGAAGATGATGTGCAAGTCTTGGTTATGGAATTTTCAGAAAAGGATGGCCTGAAGAAAGGTCACTGTCCAACCCATTCAGATCTTCCTCACATATAACTAGTGGGCTACTGATTGTTTATAGCCTGCTTTTTCTCAATGATGTTAAGGTTCCCCCAGATTCAGTTAAACCTAAACTCTTTCAAGCAGCTCACCAGGGTCATTTAGGGGTGGGAGCTGCTCGCAAAAATTTAAAGCAGCATTTCTGGTGGCCCTCTTTAGATTCTAAAATGGCTAACTAGATATCTTCTTGCAGTACTTGCCTGCTATCAGGCAAACACTGGCTTACCCACAACACACCATTACACATGGTCCCATTTCTGGAGGAACCCTGGTCAAAAGTAGGTCTAGATTTTGCTGGCCCATTTGATTTACTACCCTCAAAATTGACATTTTTAATAGTTTTTGTTGAATATTTTTCTAAATGGGTGTTTTTTTAACTTTGTTCTGTTAGCCAACACTCCTTTTGTGGTGAAGTTTCTAAACAAGATCTTTTGAAAATGAAGGACCTCCAAAGGTTTTGTTCACCGATAATGGGTCTCACTTTGTCTTTTCTCACATGAAGGAGTTTGTACAGAATCACCACATCAGACATTAAAGGTGGCCTTGTATTCACCAACCTTAAATGGTCTGTTGGATAGAATGACCAGTTTCTTTAAAGAAGGGATACAGTCTGTTTTGGCTAGAAAGGTGCCTGTTGAAGATTTTCTTAGACAAAAGGTGTGGGCATACTACCTCACTCCACATTCTACTACAGGTGTTCCTCCTTTATGTCTGTTAAGGAAAAAGACTCCAAGGCCTGCGGTCCGCCCAGATTGGGTTAAGGATATAATGCCCAAAGACACATATTGTCAATGTGGCATAGTTGAAGTGGTAAAGAATAGGGTTGAGGCAGCTCAGACAAAGCATAAGATATATTGTGACACCACACATGGTGTTAAGTATGTCGATTTCATAGTAAGTAACTGGTCAAACGATCCACTAGAGTTAAAAAAGGAGAATCAGTGTTTTCTGACCAGGTTCAAATTGCAAAGGTTTCAAAAGGTTCGGTCATGCTGAAGCGCAAGCGTTGGTGGATTCAGAGGTCTCTTGTCATCTGAACAAGCATGTAAAATCGGTAAATACAAAGGTCAGAACTGAAGACTGGTTTGGCTTGTATAGCATAATAATCCTTTGATACTGTTCATGATATGAATGTCATACTTGTATTCTGTTCAAGACAAACAGTGTCTCGTGTGCTGTTTACTTTTGTGTATGTTGTGGTTTGAGTTCAGCTCTTTCACCACATTCCTTCTCCATGGCATCCATAGCCATGCATCCAGATGTGGTTTGTATTCCCTAGAAATCAGACCTGTGGGAAGTGGACTCCTGCCTTTTTCTTTCAATAAACTACTTATGTGAGCATTTCTGTTGCCTCCTGGTTTTCCATTCATCTCAACATTATTATTAAAGGATGACACTCACTTCCTCCATGCTGGGTATGGATGGTAAATCACTACACCAGGTCAGGGCACAGCAGTAAATCTCACTGACTGTGGGTATCAGGTAGGACCTACCACCAATGAAGAGTGTACAGGTGGTATACCTACTCAGGCAATGTATTTGTATCAAGATTTTCGTTAGCGATTTCTTAATAGCGAGTCGTTGCGAATCGCTATTAAGAAATCGTTAAATGCGATGTATGTATGTTTCTGCGACTTTTTTGCGATTCCTTAGAAGTCGCATTTTATTCTTAGAATTTTATGCGACTTCTTAATTTGCGAATTTCGCAAATTAAGAAATCGCAAAAAAGCGTGAATCTGCTGCTGCCAACTACAAAACAGCTGAGTCATACTCAGGAAATGGGCTTGATTAGTTTCACCTGCATGCCTGAGCCACACCCAGTGGCAGTTGGAAACCTGTTTGGCTGGAGAGAGGAGCTGCTTGACTACAGGATGGAGGCTGCAAATTCTGAAGGAGGCCCCTCTGTTGAGAAAAGAAAAAGGAAGCAAAAATTTTCTGAGAGGGAAGTGGAGACACTGGTGGAGGAAATGGCCTGCCATCATGAACTTTTGTTTGGAAAGCAATCCAAATATGTTCCTGAAGTCAGGAAGAGGAAGTTATGGCTGGAAATCCAGGAAAAAGTCAATGCAGTTGGTGTCATCCCAAGAACAATTGATGAAATAAAAAAGCGTTGGTACGACATGAGGCTGAGGGCAAAGGAAAAACTTGCTGAAAGACTAAAGGATGCCAATAAAACTGGTGGAAGATCTGGAAATGTGGACCAACCAACCCCACATGAGGAGCTCATAGAATCTACAATTCAGCACGAAAGTGTTTCCGGAGTCTCAACAATTGACAGTTCTGATCACACAGTTGCTGAACATGGTAGGCAGGATGCTTGACTTTTTCTTTGCATAATTTAGAAGCATGAGTGTATGAGTGTGTGAGCATTATTCCATGTGTTCAATAAATAACTGCACTTAAATGTGAAAAATGATCCCCTTTTTTGTTCCACATTACTGCATACTTATGATATGCAGTACATTTAAGCTGCACCAACATACATGCATCTGAATAAGTACACAATACTACCTCTTTAGTTAGCTTAATTTAATAGTTATGAAGCACACAGACAGGCAAGCATCTCATGTGACTCTTTCTTTATTCCCAGATCATGTTGTAGATTCACATGATGGTGATGGGGGCCAATCCTCACAGGAACATATTACTGCCCCAGAAGAAGAAAATGTCAGTGATGACCATGATTCATTGTCTTTTATGAGAAGAAAAAGAAAAGCAGTTGCACAACTGCAACCTTTTGAAGAATCTGATGATGAACCTGAGGGATCAGCAAATAACATAAATGTGTCAGAACAGGAAGTCATACATATTGACACAGTTAGTGATTCTGCTTCAAGAAGGTCATATTCTAATAATAACACCAGGAGAAGCAGGGGAGAAGTCACAGAGGCAGCAAATGTTTTTGCTGGTTTGGAAAACAACATGCTTTCAGTGCAACAAAAACAACATAAAGCAGCGGTCTTCAATCTGTGGGGCGCGACCCCCAGGGGGGTCGTGGAGTCCTGGGAAGGGGGTCGCAGATTCTGCAGAGTGCAGCTCCTGGCATTAGGCCGATGGAGGGTGCTCACGGCGGAGGCCTAATTCACACCGAGGTGTGAAAAACATCAACGCCTCATTAGCAAGTAAAAGGTCTTTTAAAGGCCTGTCAAGTACTTGGGTGTGACTGTGTGTGTGTCCCTGAAGCTGTTTCAGCTGGGCTCACAAACACGAGCTGGGGGGAGCTGGGGGGAGCTGGGGGGAGCTGGGGGGAGCTGGGGGGAGCTGGGGGGGTAGGTGGGCAGGGGGGCTGGTCGAGTGGCTGTAGTTTAGCCCTTTGAGTTCAAAATATGTTGCGCACCTGGAGCTGTGGGTCCCATGACACGTCCCCCTCCCCCAGCAGGGAGGCACAGAGATGCCCTCCCATGAGCAGGAAAGAAGAAGGACGACAACGCAGAGAGATACTGATCCCCCCCCCCCATGAGAGAGGCACAGAAAATGCGGGTGGATGAATGATGGGTGGATGGATGGATGACAGGCTGAAGGATGGATGGATGTGTGAAAAGGTGGGTGGATGAATGATGAGTGGATGGATGAATGAAAGGGTGGATGGATGAATGATGGATGTATGGATGGAAGGATGAAAGGGTGGATGGTTGAAGGATAGATTGGTGAAGGATAGATGTATGGATGGAAGAATGAAAGGGTGGACGGATGAAGGATGGATGGATGAAAGGGTGGATGGATGATGGATGGATGTGTAAAAAGATGGGTGGATGAATGATGGGTGAATGGATGGATGAATGGGTGGATGGATGAAGGATGGATGTATGGATGGGAGGATGAAAGGGTGGATGGATGAAGGATGGATGTATGCATGGATGGGTGGATGGATGAAGGATGTATGTATGTATGTATGGATGGGAGGATGAAAGGGTGGATGATGTATGGATGGATAAAAGGTTGCATGGATGAATGATGCATGGATGGATGTGTGAAAAGGTGGGGGATGAATGATGGGTGGATGGATGAAAGGGTGGATGGGTGTATGGATGAAAGGGTGGATGGATGTATGGATGAAAGGGTGGATGGATAAAGGATGGATGTATGTATGGATGGGAGGATGAAAGGGTGGATGGATGAAGGATAAATGCATGGATGGGAGGATGAAAGGGTGGATGGATGAAGGATGGATGTATGGATCGGAGGATGGAAGGGTGGATGGATGTATGAATGGATAAAAGGTTGCATGGATGAATGATGGATGGATGTGTGAAAAGGTGAAAAGGTGGGTGGATGAATGATGGGTGGATGGAAGGAAGGGTGGATGGGTAAAGGATGGATGTATGGATGGATTGAAGGATGAAAGGGTGGATGGATGAAGTATGGATGTATGGATGGATGTATGTGTGAAAGTGTGGGTGGATGAATGATGGAGGGATGTGATGAGGTCTAACAGGCGCATTTATGGTTATCAAAAGTTGATGAAGAGGAGTACCAGTTTCTAGAAACTTTTGTCGGAAGGGGGTCCTTACGCCTAAAAAGGTTTTACAAGGGGGTCTCGGCATCAAAAAGTTTGAAGACCTCTGACATAAAGCATTAAGGTCAATTAATGCCCAACTAAATAAACTAAACAAGAGCAACGATAAGGTGGGTGATGGTATGGCCCGGATGGCTGACTCCATGGACAGACTTTGTGAAGCAATTGAAAGATCAGAGTCAAACAGATTGAGGGATTCTCGCACTCATAACATCAGACTAAAGAAGTACTATGCAGCTATAAATAGTCTGTGCTATGTGACAGCACAGAGTAATAGAAGAAGCATTGCCATGCAACGCATGGTTGGTGAATGCAGTACAAATGTTGCCAAAGGCCTGGATAAAGTATCCCATTCTTTTGAATTATTAAAAACTTGTCAGAAAGGGGCAAGTGCGTTCTTTGAGGCCACTGAGTCTGAGGACACTTCCAGTCGAACCAGCAGTAACCCTACGCCCACTTTGGACACCCCTGACATGAGGAGTGGAAGCCTTGGTAGCCAACCTACATCTGTGAGGAGAAGTGGGCCAGGCCAACGTAGGAGTAGCAGAAGAAGAAAAAATTAATAAGAAATATCAACATATATATTAAAAAAAGAGAATGACACTGTGAGCAAACATTCTCAGATGTATGTCCTGTGGATTAACAGGTTCCAGGTTTTTGTTACACATTTAATTTTGAAAAATTAAAGGTTTACATAATGAAAACAAAGATGTTGTGTTTTTATTTCTTACCTAGAAATAATTGTTAGTAATTTCTGCACGCCTTTGTCGCCCAGCCACAGCTCCTAAACCTGTAGCACATCTTCTTGGTGGAGGGACATCATCATTGTCTGAAGATTCAGGGTCACTCACTTCACATTCTGTTCCCTTTCTAATAGCCATGTTATGTAGCATAGCACAACTTGTAATTATTTTGCAACACAATGCTGGCTTATATTGCAAGGATCCTCCACTTTTATGGATTCTTCTGAACCTGCTTTTCAAAATTCCAAAAGTTCTTTCAATGACTCCACGTGTAGAACGGTGTGCCTTATTGTATCTCCTTTCATGAATGTTACTTGGATTTAGATAAGGTGTCAAAATGAAATCACGAACTGCATAGGCGCTGTCTCCTAAATTGTAATTTCAGAAATGTGACAATTTTAAAAATAGATTCACAAAAGTTTCTAAAATTGATTTTGTGTTTTAAGTAGCACTTACCAAGCAGAAATCCATCTCCAAATTCACCAGCACTCAAACGTCCATGTAATCCACTGTGTCTAAATATATATGAATCATGAGTGCTTCCTGGAAATTTTGCAACAATGTCAGTAATAATATATTTAGCATTACACACCATTTGAATGTTTAAAGAGTGGTAACTTTTCCTATTCCTATATACATGCTCAGTTGCAGCTGGAGGTGTAATGGCAATATGTGTCCCATCTATACATCCAATTACATGTGGAAAATGGGCAATTTGATAAAAATCAAATTTAGAAATTTGGATATCTTGAGGTGTGCTGGAGAAGTAAATATGATGTTGCAACCTGTTCATCATTGCATCCAAAAATACCCTAAAAGACCTGGAAAAGGCACTCTGAGATACTCCTCCCACCTCTGCAATCACCCTTTGAAAAGATCCTGAGGCAAGAAGGTGCAGGGAACATAAGACCTGCACATGAGTTGGTATAGAATGTGTCCTGTGTGTCTCATGCTCCAAAAAAGGCTTTAACTCCTCAATTAAGTCCAAAATGGTATGTGGATGCAGTCTATATTTCTCAAAAATGTCTTCTTCAGTCTGTTGAAATAAGGTAATCCTCAGTTTGAAAATCCTTTCCTGCCTCTGTCTCATCTGTGCAAGAGCTTGGATGCGCAGTCTTCTAGCTATCAGGTAAAGTCCAGCCATGGTTGTGTTGAAAAAATCAGTTGGAGCTGTCTTTTAAAGATTCAAAAAAAATTACACCTGGTTTGATTTAGTGTTAATTGCGAATTCTTATTTTGCGATTTACAGTTTTTCGCTATTTGCGATTCTTTGATACATTTCATAGCGACTTCTTAAAATGCGATCATGCAAAATAGAGAATCGCTAAGACATATTCGCATAAACAAGAAAACGCAAATAACGAAACGCAAAATATAGCGATTTCTTATTTTGCGCTGCGAAAAAATACATACATCCCGAAAAATGCAAAATAATCAATAGCGATTCGTTAAGGCCGAAATTCTGCGAATTTCGGCCTTAACGAATCGCAAAATGCTTGATACATCTAGGCCATGGTGTGCTACTACTATCGAGTACATTCATACAACATTCTATGTCTATCAGCAAGGGCGGCGTTACACCAAGATAATATTAGGACTTTGCTTTCTATGACACCAGTAAATGTCATAGTTCCTCTAAAGGCATAAGATTTGGCACTATTGCCAATTGGGGTTGTATAACATCACCTAACATTGGGCTTCGATGGTACACACAATGATAAAGGCAGTGAAGAAGGTACAACAATCTACTGGTACATAAAGGCACCTGTCACAAGGATTCTAAGAAGTTTCCATGAAAAAGGGTGACGCATGGGGATAACTCCAGGAATAGAAGAAACTCTGATTCTCTGTAAACATTCATGTAAAATAAATTATTCTCCAGCAGAAAGCTGAAGATGCATGCTGAGACTGGTGCGTGAATAAGGTAAGTGCTGACGTTTTGAAGAACGACTCCTCTGATGATTTTAAGCCGAGTTCTAGTACAGCACTAAAGACCACTTCCTGGAAGAACAGGAACATCAATCAGCGTGTGCTTTTAATGTGAATGATCCTGTAAGCTGTACGTTCTAGTTACAAGGCCTTCACCGTTGCTCTCCCTTCCCTTTTCATGGAAGCAGATGTGATGCTACTGAAAACTGTGAATGAAACGGTGCAAGTGCATGCATAGCCCAAGATGTGGACATGAGCCCTCATCATTTCCAATTTGATTGACATTGATAAACATTGTGTTTTGCTTTAATTTCTGGGTTCCATATCAAAAGTTATATGCAGTTTAATTTTAGAAGTAGAGAATCCTCTCCTCATTGTGAACTAGGTGAACACCACACTTCATGTCATTGTGGACACAGCTTCCAGTCTTGGGTTTACGTGTTAGCCAAATGCATTCTGTCTGTTGTAATCTTGGTTTGATTTCACACGAACAATTAGACCTTTGCGGGGAATGAGATTTTGATATCAATTTATGATTTTGATAAATTTAATAAAGAATCCCATTCATCTGTTTTGGACCGCTTGTATCTGTCATTGAGGAAAGGACCACCCCCGCATTGGTTAGACAAACCCCATTAACTGACGCCACTCTGAAGAACCACTTACAACTGATGAAGTTTTAAAAGTTTATATAAGGTTGAATTTGAATGCGATACAATCCACTCAGGATAAAATCTCAAAGTATACAAAATACAAAATCAATTAATATATCAGTTGCTTTAAGCTTCGGTGTGAAGTGGTTCCTTCTGCGTCATCTGCAGTAAGACAAAAACAATAGTCGAGTTAAAACTGTCCCTACTCTATGCTATGTGACGTCCCTACTTCGCAAGTTCTCTTCCCTAAAAAGGTGTCAGCAGTTTGACTTCCGAAGAAGTTCAAACTCTCTTTAGCCTCTAAAGGAAATCTTAAGTTTCAGAAGCAGTACCCTATCTGCCTACCCATCCGCTCTCTAAGGGTCCTCGGCCTACTGCTCCCTTGCGCTCTGATGTCTCAGCGCATCTGCTCAAGGCATCTACCCTCGCCTTTGCTTTGAGCAATTCGTCTCGCTGTTCCTAATCTCCCAATTGCTACTTCCTCCCCGGGGTGCTGTCCCTAAAATACACAATCGCCGTGTGGGTGGAACGCCCCTTGACGCCCACCACGGACTTTCCCCGATGATGTCAACTTCCTGCTTCTTCCATTGGTCCACTCCTTGCGTCGTCCGTTAAGTTGACCCTTCTCCTTTGGATGTCATCTTCATCATTTCATCGTCGACATTTATTGATTCTTTCAGATCATGTAACATATGAATTTAGACAAGGCCTTAACTCTATGTCTCTTAACTTGACCCTGCTAGGTCATGTGAATGATCTTGTCAAAACATAGTCTACATTCCAAGTGTCGCTCCTCACGTTCGAGCAATAAGCTCCGTCCGGCATTGTCACCTTAAATCTAACAAGTGCTAGACTTCTTGGCTCTCACGTCTACATCAAGCTATTTACGACTTTCACAAGCCCTCTAAATTGCATACATTTGACTATGCTCCTGCGAACTCTTGACCAGTTAGGTTACAAACACAAATGACCTAAACTCTTCCAGCATTCCTACAGAAACCTTCTACACAGTATAACCTTTGGCATACATTTATATATTCGTACTTCAACAAAAAGCCTTAGTTATACTTAAACATTCTACATCAAATATAAGTAATACATAGAATACGACTGCATAGAATATAACTTATGCATTTTCCTTGGTTACATCTTTATGTGAGTTCTCTTATATATTTATCCACGTTTCTCCACGTTTACGTCTTTCCACGTTATATTTCTCGCCGCTTCTCCAATTTAAAGTTACACATGTTTAAAGTTACACACGTATACGAATTCTACTGTGCACGTTCGATATTTCCTAAGCATTTCTACACATTTCTATATATACCCATCATGTATACGGGTCTTCTAAATCTAAAGCATTTTAACATGCGAATACATTTACATTTCCTATACCATGTTATCACATCCATTGGCCTTTATGCTATAGTCGCCAACTTTACATTACGCGTTTCATTCCTACGTTTATAACATATACGTCTAGATATGGCTACTATATACCTTGCATTCAAATTGCGCTCTCTCAGTTCCCCCCTTTGATGACTTTTAGGAGTCATCACTAAAAGCAATTTGAATACATCACTTATACCGAACTAGTTACATCAGTTCCTCTTTTTATCGATTCAAGTGTTCTCAGACTTTTATACTGTTGATCTTGTAGAACAGCTAGTCTCCTTTCTTGGTCTCTCATCGATCTTTGTAACTTGTTCGACCTATACCATTTATACAATTTTACTAAACCTAATAATGTAATTATACAAATTAATACTATTAATACAGGCTTTAAAATATACCAAACTATGCTTTTGCCTAGATTAGCAAACCAACTTCCAACCTTTCCCACTCCATTTCCTACTTTTTCCCAAACATTTACTTTTGATAAATCTTCAATTTCTTGATGAATTTGTGTAATGTTCTGTATGACTTTCTCAAGTGGTTTTGAATTATCAGGAATATAAGTACAACATTCCTGAACTTTCAAAGCTTTACAAACTCCGCCTTCCTTTGCTAATATCACATCTAAAGCAAGTCTGTTCTGTAAAACCATCGCTCTAATCGACTGCATCTCACCCTCTACTAACATTAAAGATCTTGCAGTGCTGGCAGACAATCTATCCACGACTGTCGCTAACCTTCTAATCTTAACATCGTTAAGAATCAAACCTAACAATGGAAACATCGCTCCAAATACATCTCCTACTACTTCTGCATCTCCTACTTCCCTTTTCGTTCTCCTCGAAGCCTTTCCTTCTATAATCGCTAAATCCTTTGCATGATATATTTTGGGGAAGACAATTGCCAAGTAACACGAACCATACCAATTGTCTGGAAGTTTTACATAGGCATTTCTCCCACATACAAAATACACATTCGGAATAGCTTGCATCCCTTTCATAAAATCCTTCGTGTAGTGCTCTAACCTAAAAGAGTGCTCGCAACTAACTTCACCTACAAATTCACTCTCATAATACGTCTTGCTTCGAGCTAAACATAACTTTCCTTTCTGCATTCTATCCAATGCTATTGGACCATTGCTACCTTTCTTTTTATGTGCCTTCTCTTCTTCTGTCCAGTCTATTTTCCATTGTCCTGACATTTTTAGAATCTTCTGCCTTCTGCATCGATCATCTACTTGTGCTATAAACCTTTTCTCTACTTCTGATACCTTGCAAGTCAGATTATTTCTACGTGCATATGATGTATCTAATGTCCCCCAAGGAAGAAAGAATTTAGCCAGTCTATCTTCCTTTTTGTAGTAGTCCCACTTATTCATTTGCTTATAATTCGGAACTTCAGGCAGTACCGAATCATAATTTGAAAAGTAGTACTCAAACCCTTCTCTTCCATAAAATATACTAAGCAGTAAACTACATGTTATCCCATAAGTCAATGGGAGATGATGATATCGAATGCCTTCGTCTACAGAAGCCGGCAATTGCATACAAACGTAGCAATCTTTGGCCTCCATGGCATCGATATATTCGTACAATAATTTGGCATATGCATTTGACCTAAAGTTTCCCTGTGACTCATCTATGTGCAATCTACGAGCTTCATCTGTAAGTAACGCTTTTTCACGTGTAACAGTGCTCTCCTCCTTCTTTCCCACCAGAGCAGGTTTCAAGGTCGTTACAATTTTTACATTTGCTATTCTTTTATCATTCTCATGTCCTGTCATGTAAGATATAGTTACTACTGTAATTATGAGAAATATCACTATTGCTATAAGTGTACCTATTATACATCTAGCTTTTCGATTTGGGTTGCCGTTCTCCATGTCATCAAAACAGCGTACCTCGTTCCCCAGCGAAAGTTCTCTTCTCAGTCTTTGGTTGCTTGTTTGCTTTCACAGTCTTTAAAGTGCTTTTTTCAACAGGTATCTTTTCACCACAATGTCTTTTTCTTTTCTTAGCAGCAGACAACCCTAGCCCTTCTCCGTCCTCTAAAGGAAATCCCTAAATTTATTCTTCTTTCCACTCGGCGCTAGGTTATCTTCTTCTTTTTAACATACGTACAAAAAGTCTTTATGCATCAACAATTATTTTCGGACCTGCAGCTTTCACAACAATAATTAACAGTTCAAAGCGAATAACTTTTTCTTCTTCTTCTGTCATTTGCTGACCAACTGTTGGAAATTGTAATCTTTTTAGCACTAAATCTTGGATTTTACTCAGACGTGGGGGTATGGGAAGTGTGAAAGTCAGTAACCCCTCAGTCTCGAGTCCAGGTGCCAACATCCATATCTCCACTGCCACAAATGGATCGAGATCGATTACTTTCACGCTCTTCACTCTCCCAGATTTCTGTCCCCAATACATCTGCTAGATAAGTCCACTCTGGGGTGGCGTACCTTCTGCTGGGCACACGTACCCTTCTCGATCTTCGTGGACTCTCAGTTCCTGAATCTGTCGTCTCTTCCTCCTGATCCGATTCTTCAGCGATCGGGGCAAGAGTTCTTTCCTTTTTCCTTTCCGAACTTGGCCTTTTCCTTCTCTCCGGCCAACTGGCTTCGTTGCTTTCCGTCTTTCCGCTCTTTGTTCTAGGACCTGTCTCTTGGTCACTCTCAGTTTGCTCGATATCTGTGTCGGACTCCCAATTACTTTCTTCTCCTGAGGCGACTTCGGTCCCACTAGTGTCCTGACCTCCGTCGTCCTGTTCCAACACAGTTTCAGCTTCTTCGATCACCTCCACAGCTTGGCTTTCCCCCTCTATGGCTTCTCCGCTTCCGGTCGGATCTTCATCCGAGAGAGGAGCTGTTTCTTCTGGAGGTGTTGGCACTCTTCGGGTGTGTGAGGCATGTATCCAGTTTGGCAGACCTCCACACTTCACTGCGGTATTCGTTACAAGTATGACTTGAAACGGTCCTCGCCAACGCACGTCTAAGCAGTTCTTCCTGACATGCTTCTTCACCAGGACCCAGTCTCCTGGACTCAGGTCGTGGCACAAGTCTTGTACTGATGGAACCTCTGCAGCCTGGACCTGGAGGGACACAGAATTAACGGCGTCAGATAGTCCCTTGCAGTAGTCCAAGATCAAATCGTCTGTGATGTTCACTAGCGCTGCAGTCGGAACCGATGGCAATCTCATAGCTCTCCCCATTAGCACTTCGTGTGGAGAGAGGCCTGTTCTTCTATCAGGTGTGCTACGTATGCTCATAAGAACTACTGGAAGTGCGTCTGGCCAACTCAGGGATGTCGATGAACAAACTTTTGCCAGTCTGGACTTGATAGTACTGTTAATTTGCTCTACAATCCCTGAAGCTTCTGGTCGATAGCTGCAGTGTAACTTCTGATCGATATTCAAAGCTGAACACAGCATCTTCACCACTTCGCTATTGAAATGAGTTCCTCTGTCCGATTCCAAAGAGGATGGCACCCCAAATCTCGGTATCAACTCTCTAAGTAACAATTTTGCTACTGTAAGTGTATCGCACCTACGTGTAGGGTAAGCCTCAACCCATCTAGAAAATATGCAGACAATCACTAAAACGTATCTGAGTCTGTTGCATGGAGGCATTTCTATGAAGTCAATCTGCATCCTATTGAAAGGCCCCCCAGACCTTCCTATGTGACTCAAGGTAACTGGTGTTCTCTTTCCCACATTTAGTTGCTGACAGATCGTACATCGTTGACACACTGCTTCTGCCGCTACCCTAAATTTAGGATTGAACCACGTTTGTCTGAATACTCTCACCATAGCATCTCTTCCTATGTGTGCTGATCCATGCAATTTCCTTGCCATTGGACTAACAAGCTCATTTGGTAATACTGCCCTTCCATCGGCAGAAACCCAGAAATTCATCTCACTTTTTTCGCACCCTGCTGTTTCCCAGCCCTTTTTCTCATCATCTGGTGCATTTTCCTGTACTGCTCTCAATTCATCCCACGTATCCACAGTGTCTAACAACATGGTTAATTCAGTTCTCTCCTGGACTCCCCCCACTTTGGCATCAGTGTGAGAATATCCCTGCTCTGCGCAGTAACGCGCTACTTCATCTGCATATTTGTTTCCCAGTGATACAAAGTCCGTATTTTTTGTATGTGCTACACATTTGACCACAGCTATGGCCATAGGTTTTTGCAAAGCCTCTAACAGTAGTTTCACGAATTCTCCATTCCTAATAGGAGAACCCGAGGAGGTCATATAACCTCTTTGAGACCATAACTGCCCGTAATAATGAACTACGCCGAAACCATACTGGCTATCGGTGTATATGGTGACTCGAAGTATGTCGCCTGCTAGGCAAGCACGAGTCAAAGCCACGATTTCAGCTACCTGTGCGGAGTGTACTCCTTCCAGGCAAGCGGCTTCTATAACTCTGGTAATCGTGCATACTGCATAAGCTGCTCTCAGCTGACCGACATCGTTTCTTACGCATGAACCATCAACGAAGAAAATTTCGTCTGGGTCTGTCAATGGCTCATCTACGATATCAGGTCTCGGTTTGGTACATAGTTCAGTCACATCGAGGCAGTCATGTTCTGTACAATTTTCGTCGTCCACTTCATTCGGAAGTGGCATCAAAGTTGCAGGATTCAAGACAGAGCATCTCTTTAGGGTCACATTCTCGGCAGCCAGTATGACTTGCTCGTAGCGTGTGAGCCTGCTATTCGTCAGATGCTGAGTCTTCGTCCTTGTCATTAACAGTTCTACAGAATGTGGTACATACACTTCTAACTGATGTCCCATAACTACGCTTTCAGAGCGTTCAATGCTGACACCCGTTGCAGCTACGGATTTGAGACATCCGGGCAACGCTGCGGCTACTGGATCTAATGTAGCCGAAAAGTACGCCACTGGCCTGCGCGCATCTCCATGGACCTGAGCTAATACCGCTAAAGCGCATCCCTCTCTCTCGCAGCAGTAAAGCAAAAAAGGTTTCTTATAATCTGGCATTCCTAGAGCCGGGGCGCGACATAAGTCCTCCCTCAGCTGCAAAAACGCCATCAAACAATCTTTGTCTCATGGTACCGGATCACTTACTCCTTTGTGCGTCAGTTGTAATAACGGTTTAGCCTTCAGTGAAAAGTTTGCTATCCACTGTCGACAATAACCGACCATGCCTAGAAACATCCTGACTTCTCTTTGTGTCGTAGGCGCGTTCATTTTCATAATCGCCTCTATTCTGTCTGGAGACACCTTCCGCTTTCCCTTTTCAATCCTATGGCCCAAGTATTGCACTTCAGTCTTACAATATTGCAATTTACCTGGAGACACCTTGTGTCCGTTCTCGGCCAAGTGATTTAGCAAGGTTATGGTGTCTTCTCTGCAAGCTTCCTCAGTTTCTGACGCAACTAGGAGGTCGTCTATGTACTGGACCAGAACTGAATTCTTGGGCAGTACTAGACTCTCAAGATTTCGTTTCAATAACTGGTTAAAGATCGATGGGCTTTCTGTATACCCCTGAGGGATACGACACCATGTTAAGACGCGATCTTCCAGCTTGAAAGCGAAAAGATACTGGCTCTCTTCATCTAACGGTATCGAAAAGAAAGCCTGGCACAAATCTATCACGGTAAACCATTCAGCTTGGAACGGTATCTGGAATAATATCACTGATGGATTCGGTACCACTGGACAACATGAGACAACAATGTTATTAATCTTTCGAAGATCCTGCACTATTCTGTATTTTCCACTAGGTTTCTGCAAACCCATGATCGGGGAGTTACATGGACTACCCACGATCTCCTTCAGTATTCCCTGTTTAATCATTGATTCGATCACAGGCTTTATCCCTGCAATCGTCTCTGGCGTTAGCTTATACTGTGGTGTCCTTGGATACTCAGCATGGGGTCTTACCAAGATTTTTACCGGGTCTACTCCTTTGATCAATCCTATTTCTTCCCCAGTAAAATCCCATACCTCAGCTGAGACTTTCTCTCTCAAGTCTTGCGGAAGCTCCTCCACTGTTAAGGTAGGATAAAGTTCCACACATTCCCTTGAGTTTACAACTTTAAAATCAGCGTCCTCATCATTGGTCTGCACTTCTACTCCCTCAGGTGTGCAATGTATCGTGCAATTCAGTTTGCACAGCAAATCTCTCCCTAATAAGCACACAGGACTAGAATCGCAGATCACAAACTGATGTTCGTCACTGTAATTCCCTATCCTTACTGACACTGGTTCGGTCAAGGGATTTGTCATCCTTTTGTTCGCGACTCCTACCACCTGAACCGTTTCTCCTGATATTGGCAGACCCGGGACTACCGCCGATCTCAACGTGGATCGAGTGGCCCCTGTATCCACCAAAAAGGTTGTAGGACATCCCGCTATTTCAGCCTCTACGTATGGTCCTCTCTGATCTACCTCCAAGGCGGCTCCTAGAGTACAGTCTTCCTCCCTATTCGCCCGCTGCCCTGTAAGAGGATCAACGTAGTAACATTCCTCTCCTCCTACAAACAATGGCATCTGTCTGTAGGTTTTCCCTCCGTTTGAGATGCGAGGTGGTTGAGGAAAAGGGGCTCGAGGAGTCTGAGTCCCCCCTTTGACAAACTTGCCCTTCGGGACTGTGGCTCCCTTAACCACGTTGTTCTGAACCTCTTCCTCCTCCTGCTCTAATTCCCCTGACTCAACATTGTAAGGACACTCGCGTCGCCAGTGTCCCACCTCATTACACTGATGGCATCTTGTCGTCTTTTTCAGTGTCGCGATATCCATTCTCGGTCTCGGTCTTTCTTCCTCGTCTCTGCTCTGATTATTCTGTTTCTTTGCCTGCGTTCCTGTTCCCTGCTGCCGCTGTTTATCCTTTCCAGCAGCTTGCATTTGGACTAACATTAACTTTTCTTTAAGCTTCTTTGCCTTCGAGTCTATCTCGTCACTACAGTACCTTGCATACCTCAGAATTTCATCTAAAGGTTTGTTCTGCCAACAGATCAGATGCTGTTGGATCATTAGGCATATTTCTGGTCTTAATCCGAGGACAAACTTTGAAACAAACTGTCCTATGTCCTTGGGATCCATCACATCTAACCCGCTGTATTGCTTGAATGCTTTCAGCAATCTCTCGTAGAACTCATGCACTGTCTCTTTCGGCTCCTGAGTAGTTCGATCTATCTTTACCCAGTCTATGTCTTGCACCGGCACTTTCTCTTTTAGCCACGTTATTACTCTCTCGTATTTTTCCATGACTCTATCAGATGGACCATTCGTCCTGGCGTCTCTTGATGGCTCACAAGTGGGCCATTCAACACTAAGCTTGCACGCCGTCCACAAGTCTCCGGGTACTACGATATCGAACAGTGTGTTCAAATCGATCCACAGTACCTTCGAGATCTTCACGAATCTCTCTACCTGCTTATACCACTCGACAGGATTATCCCTAAGCTTTGGGAAGGAATTGGTGAATGCCGCCAAATCCCCCCTACTCCAGGGCACATGAACGTAACTTCCATTCGCGATTTCTCGCAAAGGGAAGGCTTCCATTCGCATCAAGCCTGTGTCCTGGGAGCCCTCAAGCACACTCCGTCTAACGGAGCCCTTTCTGGACCATCTTTCCTCCCATCTATCTAGATCTCTCCATATTCTGATACTTACGATCAATTCCCTTATGTGTACTTTCAGCGCAATCGTTCTGCGGTCATCCAAATCCTGATCTGTGCAAGTTAGCCTGTGGTTACTCTGTAAAGCCTTAGTTCGTGACAGGTCTACCATGTACCTGTTTGCTAAATTAGATAAGTTCTCATGAGCTGACCTCGCTCTTCAAGTAATATCTTTGGATAGGAACAGTATCTCATCTGGTGTATACGAGGCTAATCTCTCTAATGATACTGTACCATCAATCAATTCATCCAGATCTGCCTTCAAACTCATCACATCAAGCCGTTTTGCTTTTATTTCAGCTTTCAGCATCTCAGTTCTATGTTCTTCTCTCATATCCCTCTCACCTCCACTATGCGCCCTACGCCTGAGCACAGGTGAGTTATGAGGAGTCTTCCTTCCATCTCTTCGTTCCCACCCTTCTAGATCCCAAGCCTTTCCATCTCCACGTGGGGTATGGTGGAATAATGCTCCGTCCCCCAACCCTATGTTCCGATTTTTAGGCTCGGTTTCTCCAGATGTGAGATAAGATCCACCGTTCTGTTCTAACCCATTATAACTCTCTTGCTGTCTGGTGTCGCTTAATAAACGATAGGGTCCGTCACGACCCTCCATGTTCCCGTGATCTCTTTCGCGATCACCGGATGGATGGCGAGACGTTTCGCGACTCCCTAAATTCTCATGACTCCTTCCACTATCCCCGGATGCATGTCGAGACGCTTCGCGACTCTCTATGTTTCCGTGACTCCAATGTCTCACATTCTCACCTGGGGCATGGTGTGTGCACCTAAAGGTATTCTGGTACTCCTGTGTCCTACGTTCCCCTTCACTGAAGGTGACGTGAGGCACTTCGCCACACCCTGCACTTCTGTCTTCGCACATTAGTCTATTGCTGTTATCAGTAGGATAAGTATCTCTTCTGCTCTCTTGGCTTCCTCCCTCCCACTCGGGGCTGCTTTCGCCAGCTCCACAATGAGAGAGAATCCTATTATCCTGCTCTCTCCACTCGGATCCCGTTTCTAAACTTCTATTCCGAGCTTCTTCGGCAGCGTCCCACTCTCTCAGGTATTCCCTTAATTCTTTATGGGTTTTTGGTTTAGGACCCCTCAAATCCATTGGTCCTCTTCGACCTCCCTGTTCTACCCTGGAACCCGTTGCAGAATCTAATGGGGTACTCCGACTTATTGGTGCTCGTATTTGCCTGTGGGAATTCATTGTGGCATTCCTATTCTCCACTTCTGCTCTTTCATTGTCCCATCGTGCCTGTTCCTCCTGCTGGACCCCTTCTGGGTTATAGATTGACACAATAGGGCCTATGGTGACCGGAACCTGCAAAGCGTCTGGCATTTGGTACGCCCTAGCGCATTGCGTCTCTGGAGCCTTCTGGACCACAAATCTTCCCACTACTCTCTGTTCAGAACTAGTTTGGGGTATCTCCTCAGCCTTAGTAGCGTCCCACTCGGTTACTGGGATCGACTTATATTCCCCCCACCTAGCTCCGTCCGTTTGCGGTAATATGGGACTCGCAAGTTCACCACTGTATGGAGGTGGTCTATCTGTTAACAGCCTATCTATCAGATCCTCCTCCGACTCGCTTTCCTCATCTTCCTGTTCTAGGGGTTTCCTTTCTCCCGTAGCCTCTATCATGGTGAACAGTTTGTCCGCTTCTATCTTCTGCACCCTCCATTTCTTAGCTTCATCGTCCCATTTAGCATCCTGCACTGCCTTTACTGATCTTCTCACTCTTTCCTGGCGCCTCTTTACGCCCCTTTCGTGTGCTGTTCTAAACCACACACCAAGAGCTTCAAATTGTGTTGGCCTCGGTAGAGGTCTCATTGAAAGCATCGTCGCCTTTAGTTGGTTCAACACTTCTATTTTAAACGTTCCGAATCTTGGAAACGCCAATTCTTTTTGCCCTTCAGTTAGCCTATGCCACTCGGAGATCCACAATATCGAGTGTAAGCCCACATTTACTGCCATATGATATGCTGGTGTGCCTTCTGGTGGAGCTTCTTCTCCGGCATATAAATTTCTCCTTTTCTTTTTAAAGATTTTTCCTAAACCCTTGAAACACTTCATTTTGATCACGTATGATATTTCTTACTTATTTGCGTCTTGATAACAACCACCAATCCCTGTACGACTCTCACTACTCAGCCTATCCCAGCACAATTCTATGCTAACCGACCAATCTCAGCGCGGCTCTACGCTGACGTCACTTGTCTCTTCTTCAGCAGCTTCTCTCGTTTCTCGACTCGTCTCACGATTTCACATGCGTTTTCATTCATACATTGAAAAATGACTACTTCCGTCCAAGCGATCACTTTTCCCTGACTGTACGGCCACAGTCTAACTGTAATTGCTACCTCAACTGGCACAGCGTCTTTCCTCTTACGGTCGGACACTTGCCTTAACTGATAGGTTACTTACACACGGTAAACGTACGACCAGCGTCCGCTACTCATTCACTCACACATACGCTCCCCCTATCATCGGTCTGTCGGGAAATCAATGGTACCTCATGACCCCCTTTCAATGGTAGACAACTTACTCTAGGTGTTCGATACACCCGAACCACTTAAGTCCTCTGGACATAAGGTTTCATCCGGTTGCGCGCGCTCACAACCTTCCCCCAATCACACTACAGGCATTCAACTCCGCTTGACATTACAACACAGGAACAACATAAAACACCGCAATCTTACAACGCATGACCCTTATACTCACTCTCGACCGACTCTGCTGCTTTTCTCTCGACGCACCGTCAGCACCGTCTTCGGCTGCAATTCTTCTTCTGGTCGACGATGACTAGGGACCTTGGGGTAAACTAACCTGGCCTAGGTCGTCTTCCTCAAGAAGATAACCATCATTTCTCTGCTACCAACTGCGGGGAATGAGATTTTGATATCAATTTATGATTTTGATAAATTTAATAAAGAATCCCATTCATCTGTTTTGGACCGCTTGTATCTGTCATTGAGGAAAGGACCACCCCCGCATTGGTTAGACAAACCCCATTAACTGACGCCACTCTGAAGAACCACTTACAACTGATGAAGTTTTAAAAGTTTATATAAGGTTGAATTTGAATGCGATACAATCCACTCAGGATAAAATCTCAAAGTATACAAAATACAAAATCAATTAATATATCAGTTGCTTTAAGCTTCGGTGTGAAGTGGTTCCTTCTGCGTCATCTGCAGTAAGACAAAAACAATAGTCGAGTTAAAACTGTCCCTACTCTATGCTATGTGACGTCCCTACTTCGCAAGTTCTCTTCCCTAAAAAGGTGTCAGCAGTTTGACTTCCGAAGAAGTTCAAACTCTCTTTAGCCTCTAAAGGAAATCTTAAGTTTCAGAAGCAGTACCCTATCTGCCTACCCATCCGCTCTCTAAGGGTCCTCGGCCTACTGCTCCCTTGCGCTCTGATGTCTCAGCGCATCTGCTCAAGGCATCTACCCTCGCCTTTGCTTTGAGCAATTCGTCTCGCTGTTCCTAATCTCCCAATTGCTACTTCCTCCCCGGGGTGCTGTCCCTAAAATACACAATCGCCGTGTGGGTGGAACGCCCCTTGACGCCCACCACGGACTTTCCCCGATGATGTCAACTTCCTGCTTCTTCCATTGGTCCACTCCTTGCGTCGTCCGTTAAGTTGACCCTTCTCCTTTGGATGTCATCTTCATCATTTCATCGTCGACATTTATTGATTCTTTCAGATCATGTAACATATGAATTTAGACAAGGCCTTAACTCTATGTCTCTTAACTTGACCCTGCTAGGTCCTGTGAATGATCTTGTCAAAACATAGTCTACATTCCAAGTGTCGCTCCTCACGTTCGAGCAATAAGCTCCGTCCGGCATTGTCACCTTAAATCTAACAAGTGCTAGACTTCTTGGCTCTCACGTCTACATCAAGCTATTTACGACTTTCACAAGCCCTCTAAATTGCATACATTTGACTATGCTCCTGCGAACTCTTGACCAGTTAGGTTACAAACACAAATGACCTAAACTCTTCCAGCATTCCTACAGAAACCTTCTACACAGTATAACCTTTGGCATACATTTATATATTCGTACTTCAACAAAAAGCCTTAGTTATACTTAAACATTCTACATCAAATATAAGTAATACATAGAATACGACTGCATAGAATATAACTTATGCATTTTCCTTGGTTACATCTTTATGTGAGTTCTCTTATATATTTATCCACGTTTCTCCACGTTTACGTCTTTCCACGTTATATTTCTCGCCGCTTCTCCAATTTAAAGTTACACATGTTTAAAGTTACACACGTATACGAATTCTACTGTGCACGTTCGATATTTCCTAAGCATTTCTACACATTTCTATATATACCCATCATGTATACGGGTCTTCTAAATCTAAAGCATTTTAACATGCGAATACATTTACATTTCCTATACCATGTTATCACATCCATTGGCCTTTATGCTATAGTCGCCAACTTTACATTACGCGTTTCATTCCTACGTTTATAACATATACGTCTAGATATGGCTACTATATACCTTGCATTCAAATTGCGCTCTCTCACCTTCACATCTGATAACAATGATTTGCAGTCGGAAAATTTCAGGACTGGAAGTTGTGTCACTGATGCCATGGAGTGTGGAGGTCGCTCTATAGTGCTTGTCATATCCTTAGTGGAGGAGTCAGAGTTTCATTTAGAAGATAGGTCTTCTTGTGATTATTTCCAAAAACAAACCTGAAGAAACATATTCTTTTTCATTACATTTTTTATGACAAATGTTTGTTCAAGAATGACTTTACCCTGGCAGATGAAACCAACCTGGTGAATGCCCTAGAAGGCAGTGATTATTTTGAGCTGGTGGTTTACAATGCTCTGCACCAGCACTTAATTGTCAGCACAGGCACTTATGACAGTCTACCACAGTCTGCCACATGATGGCACTGTTGGTATAATGACAAGTCCATTGTCATCAAACCCGCCGACAAGGGGGGGCAACTGTGATCCTTGATATAGACACATACGACAATGAGTGCAAGAGACAACTGGGCAATAAGAAATTCTATCGTCCTCTAAAAATGGACCCCACGCATAGACTCAGCGTTGGTATTAAGAGAATGGTAAAAGAAGCTAAAGAGGAGGATTGGATTACCGATCAAGAGGCAGCGTATTTGGTTACCACACACCCGGTGGTTCCTTACTTTTATATCTTACCAAAGATACATAAAGGAATTACACCTCCTCCTGGAAGGCCCATTATTTCAGGGATAGGCTCCTTATTGGAACCCCTGTCGACATTTGTTGATTTTTTTCTTAAACCTCTAGTAAAACTAATGCCAACATACATTCAGGACACCAAAGATCTATTACGTCTACTAACGGCCATGGAGTATGATGAGGACCAAGATTTTCTTGTGTCTTTCGACGTAGAGTCCTTATACACATGTATACCTCAGGACGAGACTCTCTCTGTGATAGAAACCCTCCTGCTAGAGACTGATTTGGATAGCAAGACTCCGGTCAGTTTTATTATGGCATGTGCATCCATAGCCATGAAAGAGAACTTTTTCCAGTTTGATAAAGACCTGTTTCTCCAAGTATTTGGTACATCCATGGGCAGTGTTTTTGCTCCTTCGCTGGCGAACCTTTATGTTCATCACTTTGAGCAGACCCATGTATTATGTAACACTAATCCATTTCTGAACCACATTGTGACTTGGAAACGTTACATAGATGACGTTCTAGTCATCTGGAGAGGAACAGCTGAGAGTATAAAAGAATTTCACCATTGGTTGAACCATCGGAACCAATTCCTGAATTTTACCTGTGAATTCTCTAAGAAGAATCTCCCATTTCTGGACGTTAACATCTACTCTCAGAATGGGCATCTGAGTACTGAACTATATAGAAAACCAATGGCGAGGAACTCATTATTACATTTTCAGAGTTATCATCCCCAGGCACTTCGCGAAAATCTGCCCTTTGGGCAGTTTCTGAGAGTTCGGCGGAACTGCTCTGACAGTGCGAAATAAAAAGAACATGCAACAGCACTCTCTGTACAATTGCAGGAACGGCAGTATCCGAAGAAAACAATCAAAACCTCATTGAAAAGAGCGTCCAATAATAATAGAGATGCTCTATTGGAGCCCAGATTACCACCGAATGATGGAACAGATACACATAGGATGACATGTGTAACCACCTTCTCAGGACATTCAAATGCTGTGAAGAAGAGTATTCTAAAACATTGGAAGATTCTGGAAATCGGAGGGAAGACATTACCCCCTCCGCTTTTTGCATTCAAAAGGAGTATGAATGTCAAAGATCGGTTGGTACATACGAGACCACGTGAACCCAAGAAGGATCTCATGGAACCAGGAATATGGGGATTGCCACCTGTGACAGGTCATTTCCCATGTGGCAATTGTTCTGTTTGCCCACTGACAAGTCATACCACTGAGGTAGACATAGGGACAGCTAGGCCCTGGACCCTAAATAAACACACTAATTGCAACACCGAGAGGGTCATCTACCTCATCACTTGTCCCTGCAAAAAGAGATACGTAGGGATGACATCTAGAAAGATCAAGGTGAGAATCTCCGAACACCGGAGTACTATTCGGTGTAAGAAAAGTGCCACCAAATTAACTAATCACTACATAGAGGCAGGACATTCGGATACAGAATTACACTGGGTGATTCTAGAGAAACCATTTATCCCTACTCATATCACGGAAATTCAAAAATTTCTCCTACAACGTGAACAGCGCTGGGTGTACCGATTACATACAGATGTAGATGGGCTCAACGAAGAAATTTCGTGGCTGGCATTACAATAAACAAAACCACCATATCGCAGATAATACCACTTTCTGTATACATCTATGTGGTATTTGAGCAAAATCAACTGTTTCTCATATAGCAACCTCCTGGGTGCAACATGGCCAGGCTCTGAGTGGGTGTGGTAATCTGTCATTTGCCCCCATGCTGGGGAGTAACAATCCCAGAAGTTATTGAGAACAATTACCCTATGAAATAATACCTTTTATAGGGAGGCATTCTAGAACTTACTGCAGACTATTGAGGCTGTCTTGGTTGAAAATCTCCACCAGATACTTTAATGTACATAATACACACCAGATACTTTAATGTACATAAAACACATCACTCATCTTATTTGTGATAAATATCATTATTCACCAAAATCTCCACACACCAGAATGAAAATGAGTGAAGCTAATGGGTATGTACCCTATGATGAGGATTTCACAAGTGTTAATGAACATCTTTTAGTGAGAATAACCTGCGTTCCACCTCTATATATCCTGCCCATACTCCACCAGAAACTTGACACCGATATAGAGTAAAGAGATAAATCTCAAAGCATGTGAGTATAGTGGCACGAACTCGGGCATGCTTAGTACTACATTTGACCCACAGAGCATGTCCGCGTTAGAGTGTCTGGTGCCTGGCGCATGCGCAATCGGGGCCGGGCACACCAGATGCAGTGTATGTCGCCGCGCGCATGCGCGGTAACAACTTAGTATTGCAGGCACATCCCTGGACGCCCGTGGAGAGGAGGTCCCCGCGACGCGGCGAGCCGGCTACTTTACTTTAAAAACAGTGCAGATTAGAACGTCGGTACCTCCGGTCATTACTCCTCACGGCCCGGGGTACCAACGGACAGGTGAGTCTCTTCATAAGAGATGCCTAGACTTTTTTGATTCAAGCAGACGAACGCTGGTTCAGGAGTGGGAACTGGATACCCCACTTGAGACCTAGCCGAGTCTTAGTATCTCTGTTTTCAACCAGGATTACTTGCTTGGTATTCAATAACAACTTAGCCAAGACTTAGCTTTTAGCTATATCTCTCTGTGTTTAATTAAAGTTACTTGCTCCATTCTCAAGAGCATACTGCTTTACTTGCTTTATTCAATCAAATAGCAGGTTAGACAGAGAGGATTACACTAAGAGGGGTGAAATGGATAATATGTAAGAACACCACATGACACCCCGTGATTAATGAGGGATGAGATTTATGACGGGTACCCCTTGTGGACTACACCTGACGCGCTGTACCTTCAATTGGCCCTAGCCAGGGGCGAGTGTAGTAAATATAAGACGTTCTGGTCGTGATGTAGATACATCACTGACTATATTCTCTTTTTTTGTCCTTATTTCAGAGCGGGGCCCCCTTCCCTGAGTAGTGTACCAGGTAGAGGTGAGGGCGACACCTAAGTGTTCTGGGTAAGTGATAAACCTCATTTGAGCATCACCACACAATTAGAAATGTGAAAGCGTCAATTGACGCAAGCACAGAGTGAGTATGAGTGAGTGTAATTTATGGAGTACTGTTTGACACGTAGATGATGTTTCTTATCTATTGCAGGTTCCGGTTAATGTATCCTTAACCATTCAATCTGGACATTACCGGTGGAGTATCTGTATATTAATTTCACACTATTATAATTTTCACTTTTTGTAGCAGCAGCTGTACTTGTTTATAGCTTGGTCCTGAAGAATGCCCCGATACAGTTTGATCTTAGTGAGGGCAGAAACATGTTGACCTTTCACACTGTTTGACGTCTTGTAAATAACAAGCGTCAGCACTCTGCTTTTTAGTAATGGCAAGGAGGCTTGCGGAATAAAATTGTTATAAGCACTCCTTAGTCATTTTTAGAACACCACCTTCTCACTTTATTTTGCGCTGCACATTTCACATCCTTTACCTATACCTCTCTGATCCGCTCACCTTCCTAAGTGAGTCTCTGGATGTGAGGAAGTACTATGTAGGGTGACCAGCTAACCCATAGTCTTCCTCTTAGTCAAGGTTTTTTCCGATCAATCCCTAGATCGGTTTTCCTTGATGGGATGATACCTAAACCCAGATGATGAGACATCACATTGGGTGATTGATGGGTCTTGGTAGAAGGACGTTTCGCTCCCACTCGGAAGACTGGTACCCTAGTGGTTGCTTCATTTGGTTGACTCACTCCTCTCTCACTCTTTTGTAGAAGACCCAGGGTGTTCTGTATTGAGTATAATTTAGAAATGATCACAACAATAGTTGTTTAATAATTAAATATAAATTAAAAATTACTAATACTTACTACCTAAACCATTTGTATTGCTTGGGGGACCAGGAACAGTCTGAATTGTCACACTTGTGTGAGTGTGATGGTCAGTAGTTATGTTGGTACTGTCATTGGCAGTGCTGGCTAAGCACCATTTGCAGGTCAGAGCTACATCTGGGAGTGTGGTGGATGAAGCAGGTCCGCCACTTTACAAGTTTAATGCTGTTGCTGTAGGCCAAGACATTCCCTCTGATTGCATGTGGGATCAACTTTGGGGGAAATCTAAATGACGGTACTTACACCACACCTGTATGCAGAGCTGGCCTTTGCTAATATATTGACCTGGGCGTGGGCGGAGAGAAATTTGGTACCCTTGCTGATGGCAGTGAATTAAATCAGGCAGCAGGGGGTCCCTTATCTGTTCACTGGTCAGTACCTGGATCAGCAGAGACTGGCCCCTGAACACAAACATTCCTGGACGTCCCTGATCTCACGTAAATCATCAATAGCTTAGCTGCCTTATGCAGATGTTGGAGAGGATATTACATTCAGATTCCAGTGACATGGAGAAACGCAATTAATAAATGTGCACCAACTACACGTTCAGAAAAACATGACAAAACAAAAGAATTTCAGTTACTGCATCGTAAAAGCATGCAGAAGAGGTATATTCTAGATGATACTATATGTATAAATATTATGGATTGGGATTTACTAATAAGAAAAGAACTATATTTTAATAATGGAGTGATAGCGATGTGCAAATTGTAAATTCGCACATAATGTAGTTTACCTCTAATCTAATCATTCTTTATGTTCAGTTATGAGTATGCATCACTGATGTAGAATCAATCAAACCTTAAGATTAACCTGATTGTGATAGCAAATGTTATTAAAATATATCTGTGTGTGTAAACGTGTGCACCAAAATGACAAAAGAAAAGTAATTGTTACATATTTCTAATTAATAATGCATTCATGAAACTTTCATAAATTGTAATTTATATATGTACTAATAGTATACGCCTAAAACAATAGTATGATTCTATGTCATAGGAATATTGACACGTTAATATTTTGGAAAGCAGTAATCTGTCATACTGACACATATTATTTTTAACCATACTAAATCATTTTAAGTGCTTCAGAATGGGAAACAACCCTTACAACGCAACTTTTACAACACACTACCTTTACAACGAAACTTTTTCAACGCAACATCCATTACAACGCATGCCATTACAATGCAACCATTACAACAAATGTCACTACAAAGCATACCACTACAACGAATGTCATTACAACGCAGTCATTACAACGCATATCATTAGAACGCATACCTACACTATGCAACACTTTCCCTACTGTTGCACCCCCTGGAGTTAGAATAGTAATTTTTACCCCTACACTATCCAATACTTACCCTACTGTTGCACCCCCTGGAGTTAGAATAGTAATTTTTACCCCTACACTATCCAATACTTACCATACATGCAATGTAATGGTATGCGTTGCAATGGTATGCGTTGTAAATGTAGTATGCGTTGTAGTGGAATGCGTTGTAAAGGTAGTTTTAAAGAATTTGTTGTAATGGCATGCGTTGTAATGGAATGCGTTGTAAAAGATATTGCGGTGTAAAAAATGCATTGTAAAGGTATGCGTTGTAAAAGTATGCCTTGTAACGACATACATCCCTTCAGAATCGTACTAGAATCATGACAAATCATATTCTGTATGATTGTATGCTTATTAATCATATTATGTGTTACGTTATATTAGCTCAATTTAGTGTATGCCTGATTGCATGTGTGAAGTCTCTTGACTTGTTTGAATCTACTGTTCGTGAAATAATTCCTCAGTATAACAAATGAAGTGAAACTGTGTTTTCTTTCCTGAGTTCTCATGTACTGTACAAGATACTTTGCTATATTTTTCGATACAACCCTGAACAGCTGCCTGGGAAACTGTCTTATTGAACTTGCTTATGTGCTCTTGCTAAAGGAGCATTGTTCTAACATTTCACATATTGGACTGCTTAAGGACTGCGTAAGAGTTCCACCTATTTCTCTACATTTTGTGTCTTTTTTATGTTGTCTGCCTTGTAACAAAATCTAAACAATGTTTTTTATTATGTATATGAGGGCACAAAAGTCACAATACAGCCCACAAAATCCCCACAAGTCTCATAATTGAATCTTTCGAATGGGACTAAATATAACAAATGTATACATTTTTGTTAATAAATACATATTTAGAGACATTGCAGGGTTTTGTCTTGTTTATAAATTGGCGTATTTTCCCTGAACCTGCTTGTATATCCGTGTACAGGGGCCCTCTCTGCTTTTGGTTTTGTTTCTTTATGCCGCCTGACACCTCTCCTATACAAACTGACCAATGGACTGAGTGGTCTGACCAAATGAGGTGATTCCAAGAGCTGTCACCCCAGGAACTTTAAGAATATAATATTGCTCGGTATAATGGGCAGTGGGTGGAGGAGCGAGCGGCTGTTGGAGCTGGATGGTGATGGATGAGCTACTAATTTTTTCCTTGCTTAGTGCATTTTTTGCAGAACTTTCCTTTGACAAACTGAACTTGCCCGATGGCGGACTCACCTGGCTTCCTTTCTTAGAACTGCTTGAACTGGTATGTTTGATGTCCATTCCTGAACACTTGAGCTTTGGCATCTTATTTTAAATGCCTTATTAGGATTTGACTAAATTGTCTATAACCTGATTTACTGATGCACTTGTTTACCTTAACATTCTTATAAACTAAACTAAATGAGCATATCTCATCTATCCTGTCTCATCTATCCTGATTGAACTCTTCAATTTAGTGTGCATTTCAAATGTTAGACTAATGACCAGAGGAGGTCATATTAGAGAGATATCAGAACATCAAATATTAATGCTGATATGCAGTGTAGCTTTAATGGCACTCTTGGTGTGCATGATTTTGGCTTGACTAGGTTTCTTCAGGAGATTTAGGCTTGCTATGATAATCTTTTATCCTTATAGTATTGTCTTGAGAATGATCTATAGATGCTTGATTTCTAGTTTGTAGTTTATTCATTCATTTCCTGGTTCTCATTGGATGACTGTTGGAACTCTTTATATCCAACCCAACTGAGCACTAAACAAGATCCATCGGAGGACCAAGAGGGACAGAGCTAATCATTGACAAGGAAAAAGGAAAAAAGTTTTCAGGTATAAAATTGAAGTGGCCTAGTAACCCTACAACAATGGTTTTGTTGATGTGTGCTGGCAGAGGCCAAGGGGTGAAGGCAGGGCAAGGAAGAAGGTTAAAAGGGTGTTAAAGACGGTTGTATGATGTTACAACGCGATCCAAAAGATCGCGGTACATCACAACGCATCTTTTACAACGCAAGTCGTATCCACAACTTGAGCTGTAGGGTGCTGGACTTAGGAATAGTAAGATTTACTATTCCAACTCCAGCCTACATACAGTAGGGAAGGTGTTGGAATAGTAAATCTACTATTCCTTAGTCTAGAGCACCCTCCAGCGCAAGTCGTGGTAACGACTTGCATTGTAAAAGACGCGCCGTAATGGCACCGCAGTGTTTTGACCGCGGTGTAAAGGCTGTTTACCGTTAAAGACATCACCTGCCCTTTGATAATGAAGGACTAAGACCACTTTCCACTAGCAAATCAGACAGGAAGAAGAGACAAGGACAAGGCTAGAGCAAGGTGAGGAGGGTGCTGCTGTTGGCAAAGCCTTAATGCACACAACTCCATGCGCCCCTCAGAAATTGCCACCCTGGGTCTGGGCCCAGCTCACCCATGCTAAAGGCCGGCCCTGCCTGTATGACATGACAAAATACGCATCACAAATGTGGATAGGGAAAACCTATTAGCATAACTTCCCCCACCCCACTTTTGGGGGTACATTTTCAGTACCAAGATTATCTTGGGAATTTTGTCTCTGAACATCAGGAATATTTGCAAGCCTTCCCATGCCAAGGTGGAATGATTACATGGTATACAAGGACGTGATACTGTCAAAAGGGCAGCTGTTGGGAATATTGTTGTTGTGAATCCCCCCACCCCTGCTTTTGCAGCTTAAGCGGGTGGTATTGGCACACAGTTATAAATGAGGCCTTTCCTTTTCTGCAGCTCTGCAGACAAAAGCTATTAAAATACAGACACTGATAACAAAGGCCAAGCAAGCAAAGTTAATTACAAACAAAGAAATGAAGATCAAAAGAGAGGTAAAGAGAGAGAGAGGGCTGGACGGAAGAGTTAAAAGAAGGGCATATGAAAATAAGAAACTGTGACGAGAATCAAGGGTAAAAAGGATAACAGAATAGATGCAAGGCCGAATGGACTGATGAATGTAAGTATAAAACAATATTTGCATGAGTTAGAGAAAGAAAGTGGCTGGGATGATAAAAGTCTGGATGAAAGGGTGAATGGATGAATGGTTGCCTGGATGGAGTTGTGGAAGGATGGATTGTTGTATTTATAAAAGGAGGGTGAATTGGTGGATGTATGAAGAAAAATGGATCGATGAATGGATGGATGAGTAAAAGGATGTATGAATGTTTGGAAGTTTGAGTAAAAGAATGGATGGATGGATGAATGAATGATGGATGGATGGATGGATGGATGGATGAATGATGGATGGATGGAAAACGAATAATGAAAGGATGGATGAAAAGATGGATAGATGGATGTACACATGAAAGGATTAAAGATGAACGGAAGTGGTTACTAAGGGAGCTCATCTAGAGTCTGTGGGGCTTGCTCGTTTCGCTCACCCAATGTCATTCAAGGGATGGATCCAAGTGGGGGGGTATTTTAATTTGCTGGCTACTCCCTTGGTCCGACATCCCTGAAGTGCGTGGTTTCACGATCTCCAATCGTTTTGCAACAGCAGAGTCAGGTACGTCTCGGATAGCAGGAACCCCGTGGTGCCTGCACTGTAAATAAGGAAGTGAAATACAGAGGTGGGCGGCATGGCCATCAGCCACAGTTCGGCAGATGCCATGTTGCTCCCCACTGCTGAATCAGGCCTTTGACCTCTGGGATAAGTATTGGTCTGTACAGAAATATAGCCCACGGCAGCCCGGCCTTCTAACGCCTCAGACACGAAATGAAATTCAGGAATGTCCTCTGAATCTGTCCTTTGATGACTGAATCCGGTGTCAGTTTTAAACATAGTGCACTGTGCCAGAGAGTGCGATATTAATATATCATAAACCTCGGGGCGAAGTAACCTGTGTCACTACTCAGGGGTGAGCCGGCTCCATAGATAAATCATTGCTTGGAGGGTTAACTCAATTCTTTCCCTGCAGTTATGCGGCTACATAGGCAAGGCATACATTTCCCTGTGAGGCCCCTGACACCCCCGCACCCCTCTACTCCCTCCCCCCCCCCCCCCTCCCCCGCGTGCTATTCTTCTTGTAATGTGCGAACCGGGGAAGTGGAGAGTGTTTGTTACTTGGCCTCGTCGTGTTACCCTTGACAGACAAGTTCATGTCTCAGCTGTCCAGAAGTCTTCACAAAATGTGGGTGGAAACGCAGGGTCTCGGCGGTCCAATGCTGACACAGGGCATGTGCAGCGCTACCCTCCGCAAGGTTGCATTACAGAAGGAACTTTCAAATCTGAAATTTAACCTGGGTGATAGAAACGTGCCTGGTTATTCATTCACACATAGCGCTTCTGCAGGACTTCGGCCGCCCCAACGCAAACACACAAACACATGCCTGGTATATTTATTTTAAAAGCTCACAGCAAATCGCTTTTAGATGCTCTAGAGGGCTAGCTGCATACATGATACATCTGTTCAAGAGTCTGATCATTGCTAGAGCTCCCTTGAGCATGAACATTTCATACACACAGACAGACAAATTAGGACCATTACATTTGCATAGCATGACAACACACTAGAGCTGATACACAGTGTACATGACAGCTGGAAGCTAGGCTGTCATAAACTTTATGTTCCAAATGAAGTCATTTTAGGTTTCAAAAATGTAATTAAGGAAGCTCTTGTCTGTATTTCGGTTTAAAGGAGACCTGGCCCAGATGTTCAGGGCGGACATGTCTTTTGGGTCAGGCCAAGACTGGTTTGCATGTAATTGATCCCGTTCTGTTATGCTAGAGATGAACCAATACATATTAGAATGGAATATGTCTCAGAGTAATTACCTTTTGCTGAGAATAATTCACGCACTCTACCCGTCAATGTTTGTGGCAAGTGAGTGTCCCTAGGTAGGAGGGTCTCCCCAGATGTGGACCCCATGGCTGATCTGCCTTATGACTTAATCGGTACTTCAAAGTATTGCTTAATTTGAGCCTGCAGTTGTGGTTGCAGGTTGGGCCATCTGGCACTTATATTTGAAGACTTGGACTTATTTTTGACCATTAGGTTTTGACCGAGAAGAAGAGAGAGAAAGGCAGACAATGAGGAAAGAAGAACGAAGACAAAGTAGAGGAGCAGGCAAAGGGAGAAACATAGGATGAAAAATAACCTGCAAGAGTGACATCAATGGACATGGAGTGTTGGGTGGTGGTTGAAAGAGGCATAAGGTGGAATTAGCAGTAGACAACCTCAACATTCAGCAGCAGCAGCCTTCTGAGGGAATCTTTGTGTCCTGGCACTTTTTTTTTATTTTTTATAAATGAATCACTGATTCAAGTCCAACATTGCAAAAAACGGTCTTGGATTGCTTGTGTTCCCATTTATAGGGGATCTGGCCTAGCAGTTTAGACTGGACTATCTATTTTAGGGCAGGCCAGACTGGTCTACATGTTGTTGATCCCTGTCTCTAATGGAGCAGACAACCTCAAAACAATCGGATGGAATGTGGGCCAGAGTTATTATCAGTGTCTGAGATTGATTCAAGCATTCAAATCAGGTGTAGCAGTTCAGGCTTGACTACCCCTTTTAGGAGAGGGCCGTAGATGATTTGCCTGGGCTTGGCCCTTGTCTGTAATTGCATAGACCAGCCAAAGAATGATGGTGTATATAATGACCTGAACGAAGTGACCCAAAATCGGGTCACCCGGGTCACTCGTGACCACCTCTTTGCCTTCCAAAAAATGAAGAGTCGGGAAGACAGTAGAGAATACAGACCAAGTTATGTATTATTAGAACATTGGAATGTTGGGAGCTCCATTGCAGACAATGGAGTGCTCCCTGCTTCTACGGGCCGGTAAAGGCCCGCAGAGCAACATTCCAATGTTCTACAAAGGCTTCTCGAAGTTCGAAGGGATTTATATCCCCTCGAGCTTCGAGAACCCTTTGTTTAATTTGTTAGAACATTCTGCCCTCTAGTGGCAGAATGTTCTAATAGCCTTATAGCCCTTCGTAGCAGGGCTATACCGGCTATTAAAGTCCGGCTGTTTCGTTAAAGTCCCTCGCCTTCGGCTCGGGCCTTTAACGATTCAGCGGGCCTTTACTAGCCGGTATAGCCCGCTACGGCAGGCAATAAGGCTATAGTAAATGCGCTCTGACCAGCCTCATGGGATAGCTGCTGAGGGACTGACTTCAGAACACTTGGTAAAACATCATATACATTTCCAACACCCACAAGACATTCCCTGGCTGGAAATGTCCAGCTGGGACCAGTTACACATGCAGAAAGACCGAGGGATACGTTTTAATTCTGAGTCTGAGTACATACTCTTTGTGCACCAAGGTCACGCTGCCTGCCTTCGCAGCTAAACCAGTTGGAGCAGGCTTCCGTCTCATGGGAAAGGTATGCAGAAGTACAAAACAATGTATTCATTAGCACAGCGAGGCCCTACCTTCAGAGACACAAATGCATCACAGCAGTTTTCTAGCTGAGAGAACAGAAATGAGCTTTGATCAGTAAGACAAAATGGCGGCCGCAAATGCTAACTTAACATAGGGCAATTCAATGCAAATAACATTTAATTCCAACAGACCCATAATTATTATTAGTATCTGATATTAATTCATGTTTCCTAAACATTATTTATATTGGTGCCTGGGGGTGATTTTGCACAAACTCAGAAATTAATTGGTAGGCTTAGTCCTTCGTCACTCTTTATGACTGTCTCCTTTGAAGATTGTGCTTTAAAGTTGTTGTAGTACTAGACAACGTGTCTGAGTAACTTATGCGTAATCCTGACAGCCTACTGAAGACTGGTGTGCTACACACTGTGAGATCACACGCAGAATGATGTACTGCTTGCTTCTACTGTTCATGCTACACATGATGTCTGCTCTTGATCACCAGGAAGTCAGTATGTACATACAAATGCTTCTGTAAAGCATGCATGCCTTTCAAGCTTTTCTATCTCGTTCTGATCCCTTCTTTCCCTTAACCTACTCTCAGACACCTCTCACTCTGCACACTCACACACCATTTGCTCTTCAGAGTCACCCTGACATTGCGCTAGCAGTCAGATACTGCTCACCTACCACTCACACAGTGCAGACTCTGCACGCACACACCATTGACATCACCAAGCACTCACATTACTCTCACCCTCCACCTACACCTCCCCCTGAACTCAAGCCATTCATCCTGCACTCACACTACTGACATACCCTTCACACTATACTAACACTTCTCTTACCTTGTACAGAGTAACATCTCTCACCCTGTACACTCACACAATTCTCATTCACTACTGAACACACATCAATCACCATGCATAAACGCACTTTCACTCTGCATGCAGACACTTACCAACCTTCATTCATGCACCACTCACCCTGCACAGGACTCACTCCATTGTCCCTGCACTTATGCACTGCTCCAACACCTCTTAACTTAATAATAATCCCATAGGGAAACCTAATGCATTTACCAATATTTGTCTATTGTGGCATGGCTGGCCTCTCATAGACTAACACTGGTTTACCCAGACCATTCCTGGCTTTATAGGATGCCTACCCTTTCACTGGTAAATGCAGCTCTCATCTGGACCTGCCTGTCCTTTGCTTCATTAAAAAGACTGAAGCCAAACTCAGATAAAAGAGAGGAAGTGACCAGTTTTAGAGTTAGACATATGTGGTGTCCCCCATCCACAGTCTGGATCCCGGAATAAAAGTGGCAGCTCCAGAACCTGAAATTAGAACACTTTAGGACCTTGGAGTCTCAGAAGAAGGACTGACCTGCTGTCTGAAGCCTGAAGGAAGACTGGGCCTGCTTGCCCTTAACCCATCCTTTCCTGCTTTCCAGCTGAAAAGACTCAACTGGGCCTGACCTGGTCACATCAACTAGCCTCTTTGGAAGTACATCCTGACCCCTAAGTGATGTCCTCTGAGTCCTGGACCCTTGGCTGGAGTCAGAGTGTAACTCTCCCTGCTAACCGAAGGTTTCACCGGATTTGACACAGAGCGATGCAACACGATTTATTGCTTTGCACTGTGGAAGTAAGCAGCTCCTGATCAGTGGCTTCACTGGATCTGATGCAGAATGAAGTGGCAGATCTGTGCAGATCCTGACTGAAAGTGTCACCAGATCCAAAGCACAGTGGTGGCTCGCCGAGGGAGTGCTGTGGGCATTGGGGCGGGGCAGGGGAGGGTCAGGGCGGGCGGTTAGTTGTGTCTGACATACGACAGACAGGAGTAAGGTAAGTAATTAAACAAATAAAACAATTTATCTTGCATGTGCTGCATCACCAACTCTGCCCTGGAGAGAGCACAAGGTAAAGTGTTTTATTTATTTAACTAGCTTACCCATCGCGCGTTTCTGCAATTTCAGAAGAAAGGAAATTTAAGGTAACTTGTTATGATAACATTCAATTTAAATTGTGTCATTTTTATTGAAACTTATTCATTTTAATATGGAAAACATTTTAAAGTGTTGTTTTAATTCTGTTTATTTATTTGAGTGCTTGTGGATATCCAGTATTTTTTGTTTTTCCGTCTGGTGCGAACACAAATAAAGCAGAAGGTTTTCCGACGCGTGAGCTGGCCAAATACACGTTGTCCTTGGGAGAAGCACGGATTCTCCAAATGTAGTCCACACACTTGCAGCGATTGTCCTTGTGCTTTGTTGATGGTCATTGCAAAAGCGAGTCGCACCGTAAACTGTAAACGTTCAGTATCGGAAAGATTATGAGGTCCCTGGGGGGCCGGGTGGCCAATATTTAACATTTTTTTTTTTTTTTGCCAGAAACCTTTGCGGGAGTGTACTCAACAACTTTTAACAAATGTTTTTTTTTTACCAGAAATCTTCGCGGGAGTGTACTCAACAATTTCCCAAAGTTTCATGGCGATCAGATGAATGCTGTAGTAATGCATAAAGGACAAACTTTTGTTTTTCTATATATAGATTATAGATTACAACCTTACTCCTGTCTGTTGTCTGTCGGACTCTACTACCCCCCCCCCCCACCCTGACCTTCCCCGGCCCCGCCCCACCACCCGCAGCACTCCATCGGCGAACTGCCAAAGCATCATGACACAGAGCAGTGTAGAACCCCTCAGAGTTATGCAGAGTCATGCTGCACCGTTTTCGATCAAAGTCAGAAGGTAAAACTCAGGGCCATTTCTACCATTAAGCAAGACTAGGCGGCTGCCTAGGGTGGCAAAAGGGCTAGGGCAGTAAAAGGGGGATTTTTTGCACCTACGAAAGTAAATCTAGGTGGCCGCTGAGTCTTGCCTAATGGTAGAAACGCCTCTGCGCAAAAGCATCACCAGCCCCGCGGACCCCTCTGCGGGCCTGCAGCCCTGGCCTAGCTGCGCAGTATCTTCTGCTGAGCCCGCCACCCACCCCGAAGCCATGTGCCGGCCTGCGCTGGCCGAAGAAGCCGACCTACTCCTACATTGCGCTGATTGTCATGGCCATCCAGAGCGTGACTCCGTGGCGCCTGACGCTGGGCGAGATCTACCAGTTCCGGCAGGCGCGCTTCCCCTTCTTGCGCGGGGACTGCCAGGGTTGGAAGAACTCAGTGCTACACAAGTGACAACCTCTCCCTCAACGAGTGCTTCATCAAGCTGCCAAAGAGCCTGGGCCGGCCCGGCAAGGGCCACTACTGGACCATCGACCCAGCCTCCGAGTTCATGTTCAAGGTGGGTTCCATCCGGTGGCAGCCCTGTGGCTTCCGGCGCAAGTGCCAGGCGCTGAAGTCCGCCATGTACCGCGTGGTCAACTGCCTGGGTTTTGGGGCCATCGACTTCCAGGTGCCCAGAACCCACTGGGTTGCTACTCAGGGGGCTACTACTCCGCGGGCCTGGAGGGGATCAGCTGCGCCCACCACATGCCCCCTAGCCCTGGCTCCAGCTACATGGCCAGCTGCCTCTCCGGGGGGAATACATGCCAGAGAGCAGCAGTAGCCCACTGCCCTCCTAACCTGCCCTGGCAAGCGCAATGGACTGCCACTCGCCTTATTCCAGCCCTCCGGTGCACTGGAGCTATTCGGGGCGGAGCCTACATGAAGCAGCAGCCCTTACTGCTTGGTGGTGCTCCTGCGATGGGGGTGCACTCGGGGTGGCCCCTTACTCCCTGGACCAGGGCTACCTGAACTAGAACACAAGGGATGAGCTCTCAGGTGAGCGCTGCCGTTAGCTAAGCAGGTTACAGCTGGAGGTGGGTGGAAGAGTCTCGTTAAATAGTTTTGCTTTTGCACAATGTTTTTTTTTATCTACAGGGTCTCTTCTTCAGCAACCAGACTATGGTGCACAACGCGTGCCATCAAATTCCATTGGGCATGCATTTATTATCTTGTTAATTCACACATCCATATATTCATTCCTGGGCCCATTTGTTAATGCATTCACAATATCGCCATGCAATCACTTCTCGTTTAAATGATTATTTTTCCATGAATTAATTGCACAGTTTATTCTTCACTTCTAACATTCCTTTGTTCACTCCCAGAATAATCCATCTATCCAGCCATTCATGGATCCATCTAATCATTCATCAATTTCTTTCATGAAAAATTCGGCTGTGAGGAGGAGTTATAGACTAAATTTAGCACTCGGACACTACAAAGATTGTTTCTTTACAGTGTAACCCGCCCTCATATACATTTGTATGCTTTGATTCAAAACAGATATTAAATTATTTTAAATACTTAGATTCTGTTTATAGTGAAAAACAGACCTTCTGCACCCACTAGCATCAGGGTTCCACATGCCAACAAGTAGACCCCGCTTTCCGTTTGATCAACAGTGTGGTCCGGGGGATACCCACTTATAATCCCAGTACCCCTGTTCCTTCACCTGACAAACTGCTGAGCTCTTAAATTTCTTCTCACATGCACTCCCCTACATTAAGTGTTGTGTAAAAATGGGCTTTTACAAGAAACTGAACATTAACTTCTTTATAGTAATCTGGTGTGTTACAGAGAGCAGATGCGGTAAAATCGCGGCAGCTTAGCAGGAGACCCTGATTTGTAATCCCGGCTCCTAATTTAGCCAAATGTGTGTCACCCCGAGCAATGGTAGATGATAACTATATCAGGTAACTCAGTGAAAAAAACAAGCGTTGGCAAAACCACTAGGTCTGGCCTTGGAAGATGGTGCAAGTTACTATTTTTGTTTTTCTGGTTTTGAAAACGAGGTGCCCTTGATGCCTTAGTGGTATTTAAACGCAAGGCTATATTGCGCATCTGGGTACATAGTTCTGTGAGTGTATGGCTACTCTAACTCTCTGGCTTGGGCCTTTCGTTGAGGTTGCTTGCAGGACTGACTGTTGTGAGAGTGTTTCCTGATAGTCAATAAGAGTAACATAGAAGGGTTCTGCAGTAGAGGGTGTGCCTCTCTAACCTGAATGACAGGGGGAGAGAGTGATGGTAGTAAAAGGGAGAGGGGCGGCATTTTTCAATTCTCGCCTAGGGCGGCAAAACACCTAGAAACGGCCCTGATGAAACTGGTCCTGTATCTGGCCTGTGCTCCACTGTGGTTAGTCTGAATTTGTGACTTTGTCATGATCCAGCGTGACCAAAAACCCGCAGTTGGCGCTTTGTGCTTTTTGATGCTATTTTTACATTAAACTCCGTCTTTACTGATTGAATTTTTGTCATTTTGGTGTCTTTTTATTTATTTAAATATATTCCATTTATTTAAATTCGTTTGGAACTCTTCCTTTGTGCTGTGTTTTCAGTTTATTACTGTTTGAGTACTCCATAAATACACTACACATTGCCTTTATGCTAAGTCTTACTGCCTTTGTGCCAAGCTGCCAGAGGGTGAAGCACAGGTTTATTGAGTGGCTTTCATGGTTCACCCTGGCAACCAGGGGCGGCTCCTTCGTAATGGCAGAGGAGCGTCGCCCCACTCGTCATAGTCAGTCAGAGAAAAATGAAATGATAATGAAACAATATCATTTTATTTTTCTTTGACTGATTCTGACATGCGTGCACGGGTGGTGATTGCGGGTGGGCCATGACAGGCAGGTAGTGGCACTTAGAAGTGCGCATGTATGTTTGGCTGGCCGTCCTAGACAAGCCAAACATACATGCGCACTTCTATTTCACCAACTTAGCTGTGTTCACAGCCAGGTTGGAGAAATGATTCAGGCTCACAGGCAGTGTCTGAGTGGCAGAGCAGGACTTTCAGACCAATCCTGGTGCTGCTCTCCTAGGAGAGCATGCCAGGGTTGGCTGAGCAACCTCTTCCTTCCCAGAGACTGCTGAGAGAGTTCCGAGGTCGCCACGGCCATTGGCGCCAGAGGCTGTGGGGAAAAGGGGAAACATCCATTACAAAGCAACTAAAACAATGCACTACCATTACAACAAAACTTTTACAACGCAGGATTCATTACAACGCATGCCATTACAACGCAGCTGCTATTACAACGCATGCCATTACCACGTAAGTATGGGTAAGTATTTAATTAAATTTTAACCCCTACACCATCCAACACTAACTCTACTATTACGCCCCCCTGGAGTTAGAATAGTAGTTTTAACCCCTACACTATCCAACACTTATACTACTATTACACCCTCCTGGAGTTAGAATAGTAATTGTAACCCCTACACTATCCAACACTTAAACTACTATTACATTCCCATTAATTAAAAAAAAAATACTTACCAATACTTACGTTGTAAAGGCATGCGTTGTAATAGAAATGAAATGAAATGAATGAAGCTTATATAGCGCATGACTTACCCTGGGGCATCTCCGCGCTTGCTTAGGGAACCCGTCCTGGTATTCCCCTGTGAGATAACCCTGGCAGGGAATCCACAAGGTGAAAGCCAGGCATCCCACCGCGAGGGGCCGATGTGGAGATTAAGCAAGCTATTGCCCAGAGTCGCGGAGTGTGAACCCGTGAGTCGAGAAGGCACCGGAGCGAGAATTAACAAGTCCGTGGAATTTTTGAGACCAAGACCCGCCGAGGCGGGGAATTGAACCCTGGTCCAGGGCCGAACTCAAGCTCCAGGTCTGCCGCCTCTAACCCCTGAGCCACATAGCAGCTGCGTTGTAATGACATGCATTATAATGGATCCTGCGTTGTAAAAGTTTCGCTGTAATGGTATGCGTTGTGAATGTATGCGTTGTTATACATCCATTGTGGTGTTGTCACTGCTACTAACAGTTATGATTATTATTTGAAGTGGGTTCTCACCGCTTCCAGCCAATAATCCAACTTCTTACACTTGGTCTATGTTACTACTTTATTGCATCTCTGTTGCAATTACTGGTTTGCTAAACAGCTTCTTGTTTCAGCATATTTCGACAGAGCAGGTCAATAGGCTGTACTCTCAACACCGAATCAATGTATTTCAAATTGGGGATACATGGACTCAGACATTTGATTCCATATCTTTGCATTTTGAACTTTTTTTGAAGCTTGGATTTTTGCACTAATTAGCAAATTGCATTTATATATATATCAATTATCCGAACAAGTGATCGGTGATCAAACAATGTGAATTTGTGGCCCATTTTTTCAAACTTATGCATGCAGCAGGGGATTTGAATTTAATTCTAGATTCTGCCACTTGGCATCCTTTCCCAGGTGGCGAGCTCTGGGATAACCCAAAAGTTGAACACTTAGCTAATGTGTTTCAGGGCCATATGTACGAGCATTTGGATTGCGACATGCAATTTGCGAAAAATAGAGAGTCGCAATTTGCGAGTCGCAATTACAAATGTACAGCCGTGTCAGAGATACTGTTAGCAATTCCCAATGGGGTTTGCCAAATGGGAGGCTCACCAATATTCATGAGGCACTCATATTTTGCGCCCCCATTGAGAATACCTGGCCCTCCCAGGGATGGTGGCCTGCTGGGCTCAGCAGACTACCATATCTGGGACTGCTTTTAAATAAAGCAGCTTTTTTTAATGCAGCCTGTTTTCCTTAAAGGAAAACTGGATGCGTTTAAAAAATATGAAACGTTTTTGTTTCATTTTTTAAGGGCAGGTAGTGGTCCCTAGAACCACTGCCTGCCCTAAAAAATATATTTTTCCATGCATTTGCAAAGGGGAAGTGGTCCCCTGGGGACCCCTTCCCACTTGCGACTGCATTACCACCTACTTGAAGTAGGTGGTAAATTGCGACTATTTTGCAACCACAATTGTAGACGCAAAACAGTCATAAATGGAGCTCAGTGTCACAATTAGGAAGGGATGCCCTGGAAACCCCCCTTCCTAAATGGGAGTCACAAACGCTATTTAGTGAGTCGCAAATAAATTGTGACTCGCTAAATAGCGTTTGTATAAGGCCCTTTAGGGTTTTTGCATGTGCAAATGTGCCGCAGACTGCTTTGCACATGCAAAAAAAGGGTGGTACATCTGGCCCTCAGACTCTTAATTTGACATGGTTACACCGTGCGGAGCATCTTGGAAATGTTGAGGTTGAGACCTATGAGTAGAATTTCAAAAATGGATACCACAGTGCATAGGTGCAATGGAAGTCTGCTTTGCCATTCTCTTAAGGATGTACGTCGTTACAACGCATGCTGTTACAATGCATGCCATTACGACGCAACTTTTACAACGCAAGTCGTTACAACGACTTGCGTTGGGGGGCGCTGGATAGTGAATAGTTTAATTTACTATTCCAACTCCAGTCCCCGTGGATAGTAGGGAAGGTGTTGGATAGTAAATTAACCTATTCCCTATCCTGGAGCGCCCCCAGCACAAGTCGTGGTAATGACTTGCGTTGTAAAACATTGCATCGTAATGGTAATGCGGAGTAACAGTTGCGTTGTAAAGGATGTTTCCCTTCTCTTAAGCTAGCTGAATGCGACTAGAGCTGCGCGTGCCCTGTTGTGCGGACAGAAATGTTGCGGAATACTGGTGAGCTGGAACTTCTTTGTCACATGGTCCAACCATAACTGGCAGTTCACTTGTAGATTTAATATCTTGAATTGTGCATAAACACTATGCCAAACAAGAGGCGATCTATGTGTTATTCACACATTACCAGCTGGTTAACCATGAGGGTTTCCATATTCAAACCACATGTCAATATTACCTAGAAGCAATATTTTCTGGCCACATCTTCCAGATAACTGTCAGTTTAAGTACTCAATTTTAGAAGACCACCTGGTAGGGTTTTTATCGCAAAAACTATTCAAATATGCAAAGGTTGTGAAATTATAAGCGACTGGGATTTTTCATTACTTTGAGGAATTTCATAAAGCTTTTAATATTGCATACTCTCTTCTTTTCACTGCATAAATCTTTTGTGTGCCTGGAAAAACTTCACAAGAAACCTTTTTTGGCACCACAGTTATAGATGCTTTTTTTCTTACGGTAGGGCCATCACCTGGCAAGTGTGAGAATCGCCCATGAGGAAAAGCTCTCTCATTAAATGCTCAACGAGACACAGTTTGAGGATACTCTGTGCAGAATATTCCCATTACTTTACTTCTAAGGCCCTCATTAGGAGCTGCACATTAAGGTCCCTGGTATTACCTCCTCGTAAGTCTTTCTCGCCACTTGAGTTACACAGTGAGCTTCTGCTCCACAACGGAACCCTCTAAGCAATTTTACGCTCTAGTCCACCCATCCCTCGCCAACATGGCCGACCTCCTTCACCCTTGACCCAGTGCAAGAGGAGGGATGACCCACAACACTTCCTGTGCAGCTACCAAGCCCAGTAATCAACCACATGAAGCTGATAGCCAAACAGGGAGGTAGGGATGGGAACTCATGTGGCGCGGATACTATACATGGAGTTATAAAGATTACTGGTAAATAACCAGGGCATTACCTCCTCATAAGTCTTCCTCGCCACCTGAGTTACACAGTGAGCTTCAGCTCACTTTGTAACTCAGGTGGCGAGGAAGACAATATGTGGAGTAATGAAGATTACCGGTAAGTAACAGGGGCATTTACCCACAGCGTTAGAGGGGATTGTAGTGAATCCAAAGGAGGAGAAAAAATTGGGTTTACACGTTCACGTTTGTGGAGGTGTGAACTACTGGAATCAGTGTTTCCACACTGTTTCCACTGTGTTCTCACACTGACAATTTGGCAGCTGAAAGAAGCTAAAATTTCTGAGCGAAACCGAAAAACTAGAGATTCCAGTGGACCAGAAACTTTTGTTATGGGGGCCATCAGAATTTATGGTCCACTAGTAATGAATGTGGGGAAAAATTATGCTTGGCCGAAAGCGACGGGAAAACAGTAAACTCCAAGAATTACGTGAAAACCAATGAAAGGGAACTTTGTAAACCATTCCTAGCATAATAAAATACTTTGCACAACTATACAGTAAACCTTCACTCTACAAGACTGGCAACCTTGCACATCAAGTATGCAGAGTGACTAAGTACTCCAATCCTTGAGAGGCCAATTGAAAAAACATTATAATGCAGGGATAGGATATAAGCAAGAGAAATTTACTTCACCCAGAGAAATTTACCTTACACGTACTTCTGCAAATAACCCAAATCAGGTAGTGTGCAAAATATATTTTTTGCCTCAAATAAAAAAAAAATGAGGAAAATGTAACTAGATTGCAGAGATATACGTTTAAAATGTAGTTTGACAGTATTTTGGGCAACTTTTTTACGGGTGCATACCCTGCAAAATATTATTATTAAGAGACTGGTTCGAGCAGATATCTCACAGCATGACATTTTTTGTTTACACAAAAACGGCCCAAATACAAATTATGAAAAAATGGCACGATTTTGAAACTGGGGGAATTTTTGAGAATTCCATGAAATATGAAATCGTCAATTTCGTCCCGGCCTACTCAATATATAGAAATGAACTGAGCAGAAATGCAGCACTCACACCATTGACCATTCATGAAGAAACAGCAAAGTATTTCGATAGCTTCATGACATAAGCGCAACGCGCCACACCATTGCCACTGTTCTCTCATGTCTGTTGCATGCTCCTTTCAAAGAGCCCGCTGTGGAACAAAAACACGCCCTTTTCTCGGTATCAGTGCACACTTAAGAGTGGATTTAATCGTAATCTCGACATCCGATGTCTTGGTCTGCAGCTTATCTCCTGAGCCCTGATTAAGAGATCAGGTGGTGGGTCTGACGTGCTTTCTTCTGCGAGTGGCGCTGACAGCTCGCGCTGCAGTAATAACGTGCTCTCGAGATACGTATAATCATTTCCGGGGGCGTTCGTGGCACCAATCTGTTTCTTTTCGAAACCAGACACGGTTCCATACCAACGCAGGATTGCACTCATCAGTGGGAGACATACCAGCCAGCTGAACTAATCACTCCAGACAAAGCCCCGGTGCATTGTGGGTGCTAGCACCAGATGTGATGTGAAGTACAGTTTTGTGCTTCACAAACGCCCCCTTGAAAGACGTGGTGCATTCTGCTAGCTTTTCTGCGTTGTTTATGTATTTTACCTGTTTACTCGATTCAGGAGAACTAAATGGGGTGGCAGGGCTTTCTCCACCCTGGCGCCCAAATGGTGGAACTCCCTCCCACTGGAATAAAGATCCCTACCCACTCTCCAGGCCTTCAGAAGTGCCCTGAAGACCCATCTCTTTGTGCAGGCCTGTCTGTAATGGTGACATGCCCATGTTTATGACATACTTTGTTAGGCGCCTTGATGCCTTCTGGTTATTGTTTGCGCAATATAAGTTTTATTCAAATCAAATCAATCTTGACCCCTCAGCTGTTCAACAGTTCGCGCCCTAGGAGAGTATTTGAACTCTTTATTATATAGTCAGCACAAAAGTGAACTAGTTTATTCTGCTTTGGGGTCTTGTCGGAGCAGGTCTTGGGCATGGGCGAGCTGGGCCCAGGCCCCGGGTGCCAATATTCTGAGGGGCACAGCACGGAGCTGCCTGACTTGGGGCCTGATTACACGTTTGTGCGGATGGGTTACTCCATCACAAACGTGACAGATATTCGGTCCGCAGTATTAGGAGTTCCTTCCATCACATCCAATGGAGTATAATGGAACTCGTAATAGGGCGAAAGGGATGTCCGTCATGTTTCTGATGGAGTAACCAGTCGCCAAACTCGTAGTCAGGACCAAGGGCGCTTTTTTGTTCAATCCGATTTAGGGCTGACCCCTGTGTCTTGTTGCTCCCTGACAGAATTTTGTCTTGACATTTTTTTCGGATGTCAGTGAGACTTGTTGTTCTTGTCCATTTGTTGAGGGCATGTTACAGTAGCTCTTCGTTCCTCCAGATTTTACATTTACTTAAGGCACTAGTCACAGAAACGTAGCATATTTTCGAGACTTAGGCTTAAGCCTACGGTTTTGTATAGTTACCATATGGGAGTTTTTCATAAATCATGTTCGTTACAGACTGAAATCTATGAAAATCCTAGATTTAAATGTGCATCAGAGCTTGATTTAGAAAAAAAAATTTCTAGGGCCTAAGGTATCACTGAAGATGCAGCTGCTGCTCTCACCACCAACTGCTCTTGCAAATTTTGCCGGTGCTGCAAAATGCCAGTACCAACGGCCTGGAAGCACATGGGCCCACATGTGCAACCATTCCCTTTTGCGACTCGTAATTTGGGAATTTTAGCGACTCCCAATTTGCGATTCGCAAAAGGAAATGTACAAATGTGTCTCAGACAAATTTTTTTGATACCCAATGGGGTTACAAATTCCATGCCTTATCAATATTCATGAGGCAGGTCGCAATTTGAAACCCATTGGGAAGGGCAATAACACAGGGATGGTGGCCCGCTGGGGACAGCAGACCCCTATGTCTGTGCTTGCTTTTTAAATAAATCAACATTTTTTTTTAAAATGCATCCCATTTTCCTTAACCCATTTAGTGTGGCACAAATTCCGCCGCACTGCTGGTGTTCTATTGTGCGGGCAGGGCCGCGTCGGCCAACGGACGTGCGCAGCACTAACGAGGTAGTGCTCGCGACGGCCGTTGGCCGACGGCCGCAGCAAAGGGGTTAAAGGAAAACAGAATGCATTTCAAAAACAAAAATGAAAAATTTCTGTATAATTTTATAAGAGTTCTACCTACTCTTAAAAAACATTTTCGCAACCAATCACAAAGGGTAAGGGGCGTCCTCGGGACAACTTTCCATTTGCGACTAGCTTACCACCTACTTGAAGTAGGTGGTAAAAAGCAATTGTTTTGCAGCTGTATTCCGGTTGCAAAACAATCCTACAGCCCCCTGCGACTCCCTATTAGGACAGGGTGCTCTTGGCACGCCCCTTCCTAATAGCAACTTGTAAATCCTATTTTGCAAGTCGGTAACAGGTTACAGACTCACAAAATTGGGTTGATACATGCTACAAACTTTATTAGTGGTCACAAACTTCCTGAATTTCCGTTTGCGACAGCTAAAAATGGTTGTACATATAGCCCTAGGATTATAATTTTATTTTGTGTAAATTGAATTACTTATCGATGTGCTTTGCTGAACACAGGCAAATAGCATCACCATGTGGTGGACTGCCATAAGGAGAGTACCAGTGTTATAAATTAAGAAATGTTGTGCTGGCACTGAGCACCTACCAGCTCTGGCACACATTAAGCATGCAATCAGATTTTCAAAAGAGCAAAGGTTTTTTTGTTTACTACTCATAATTTCACACACTTTATCATTCCCAGTCCTTCACCTTCTAATGCAATGTTCACAATAGATATAAGATTGTTTGGTTAGGATACAACCGCTTGGGGTATGTTATTCTACAAATACAATTTTCATTATCCTCAGCATATATTTATTTGAAACAATAGTTTTACTGAAGTACACATATAGTGTTATCTGGGAGTGTAATTAGCAGTTCCTCATTTCTATAATAGGGATCAGCAGAGATTTATGCTTGCAGATGTTAATCACAACCATAAACATCTGCAGGAGAGTGGGTATGGAACATGTACGGCGCTTTTATGTGGAGGATTACATAGGGCTAACATGGCGTAGAAGTTATGCCCTGTAGAAGGACCGCGACCCTACAAACAGGGTGGAAACTAATAAAGAGGTTCACTGAACACATGGAAGCCTAGGCATTCAGTAGAAGGGCTGCAGAATCCCAATCCTGCAACGGTACATCTTATGTGAGATACAGCATGTGCAAGGCAGTGGCAGCTTCCTTTACATACCCAGAACAGTAAAACCACTATGAATCGAACTACAAGCCTCCCTTAAAAAGTGTGTGTGCGTGTGTTTGTTGTATGTCAGAATATCAATAACAACAATATAGTCTGACATAAATATTGTGGTCTATCATTTACAAAAATATTGCACACTTGGCTATAGATTTTCTTCAATTAACTACAATGGGGCTTATTTTTTGTAAACGATATTTAAGGCACATTATCTCTGTCAGATGATATTTGGGTCAAAATATTCTGGTATCATACCTGAGTGTATATATGTGTGTGTGTGTGTGTGTGTGTGTGTGTGTGATGGTGTGTATGTGATGGTGTGTATATGTTTGAGTGCACTTGCATTTCTGTATTTCAGTATGTGTGTGTGTGATTGCGTGAGTGATTGCGTGAGTGAGTGAGTGAGTGAGTGAGTGAGTGAGTGAGAGTGGAGGAGCTTGGAAGAAACAGAGGAGACTCTGTTCCAGGGTGTTAAGTGGGTGTGATGTGAGAGCTTGATGATGTGTGATGATGTCCTTTAGCACCTTGAGTAGAAGGGGGCCCAATGGAACATATGTTATGGATGCCTACCAGGACACAGGAAGAGGTACATGGGCTCTTACAGACGATTCAGCAAGGAACATAACAGGCAGCAGCACGAACTTCACTCAGACAACAAAGCACACAGAATGCACAAATTCTTGTGCATGGAGCATCTTGGGGTGCAGAGAAAGAGATCTACCAAGCAAAGAGGGAAATTGTCTTCACCTAGAGATGAGTGTGCTAGTCAGAAAAACTCACCTAGCATATTGTGTTTGTTTCAGGACACAGTATTACCATACTGTTTACCATACTCTGCCCAACTCAGAAAAATGCCCCTGGAGTGATGTGCTCAGTTCAAGAGACCTCCTTTATTGCACTGTGTCTACTTACGGAGGTATATCCATATATATCTAGCTCTGGAGAGCACCTTTGTCATGTGATGTCTAGTTCTAGAGGACTAATTCAGGGCTGGAATGGCCATAGCGGGCACTGGGCGTTTCCCCAGTGGGCCGGAGGGGTGGGGCTAGTCACTGGGTGCTAGTTTCGCAGCAGTGCTGCTATATCGGCCCCCTGCAACAAAATGAAATCAGCAGCGATGTTCGCCACTAGAGGTTCTCAGTGCCACAAACATCCCCCCCCGCACCCCCCGGGGCTGGTCTAGTGGAATGGCCAGTGCTGGTTTCTCCTCCCAGTCTGGCAGTGGACTCATTTAATCAATTGGAGACTTCCTGAGGCCACATCTGGAGTAATGTGTCTAGTCTAGAAGTCACATCTGGAGTTTTGAGTTCAGTTCTGAAGTCCACATGGAAAATTGAGTGTATTGGAAAGTGGGTGTTGTATGGATGAATAAAGCGATGAATGCTGGTGTGTGGATAGACAACAGTGAAAGGATGGGCGGTAGTCTGAGTCTGCAGTAATAAAGTATCAATAGGTCAAGCCATCTCTGGTGTTCACGGATTATGAAAAACCTGTGAATGCTGAATGCATGGTAAATGGTGACTGGAGAGTGAATGGTGGTTGGAGATTAGGTGGCGATGCAGACAGTAGATTCAATGGTACTTCTGTAGCAAATAATGACTGTAGAGCGAATGGTTAATCTTTTCATTCATATTTTATTTTTCATGCTTAATTGAGCTTTTTTTTAACCAAAATTAATGCCATTTACAAGTTCATACATTCCAGATAACTGCTATCTGTTTGCTGTTTGTCTGTTTAGTAATGAAACATAAATTTGTCTAGCAGGAGTGCTAGAAGGGTGTTTTCTGTAGGCATGGGTGAACTTTTATGTGCTCCAGAGGGTAAACATCGTTTACAACGATGTTTTCACAACGCGGTACCTTTACACCGCGGCTGTGACAACGCAAGTCGTTACCACGACTTGCGCTGGAGGGCGCTCAAGGTCTAAAAATAGTTAATTTACTATCCTAACACCTTCCCTAGGGTCCACGGGGACTGGTGTTAGAATAGTACATTAAACTATTCGAAATCCGCGCCCCCCCAAACGCAAGTCGTGGTAACGACTTGCGTTGTCACGGCCGCGTTGTAAAGGTATGCGTTGTGACGGTACGCGTTGTACCGTCATATATCCGCTCCAGAGTAATTTCAGTAATTATCCATTCCTCTTGTGATGTGAAATTACGCAGTTATTCCAGCTCGAGCAATTAAGAGAAAGTTGGGGCAAAAATCCTACCAATGGAACGCAGGAACAATGAACTAAGAGAGAGCGAGCCGCTGCTGATTACTACTGTGTAGCATTTATTTCTATTTTCTTAGCTCAAAATGCATCCTCAGGCCCAATTTGGTCACAAGGGTGTATTTTGCACTAAAATTATAGCGCCAAATGCTAGATTATGCTTATCAAGTAATTACACATTATTGTGACTCATTTTGCGGTAATTATGAATAATTACACTAGAGAGAATTATGCCAGTAAACGTCCACCCCTGCTTTTCTTTCTGTTCTTTAGAGTGTACCATTAGGTTAACAATGATATGCGAAAATGTCTCTGGGTACTGGTATGCTTCTGGGTACGCATATGAATGTTTTTTTTTACAAAAAGAACAGACACTGACAGCGTGTTGTGAAGGGGAATAACTGCACTTGATCAAGAAAGTGTTAGCTGAGGACTAAAGGCTTCTTGTTCACTGAACATTAGACACATTTTAGTGAGGTGCAAAGAGGTTTATTTATACATGGCATGAAGCTTCAGCTCCCAGTGTGTGGGTCAGCAGTAAAAGGACACATTTTAGAAACACCATTAGATTTGGAAATGAACATGGCATATCTGCAAGGTGGCAATGTGGTTGAATGAGTTAAGCCCTGGATGCTGATATTTAGTGTGAGATGTAGGTTAGGAGTTTGAATGCCAGCAGATCCAGCCCAGTCTTTATGCTTTCAAGACTTACAAATATAACGTGATTAATAGTAACACCTTTTTTGTTAGTAATAGGGTAAAACAGAGATATAAAGCACTAAATAAGAACCAAAGGCCTGAGTCTCCCAACCATTTGCACATGTAACATTGGAGCCTAATCACTAAGGTACATTTATATGTGTAGATTTAACAATGTGTGAGTACACTCTTGCACCTTGGTGTAAATTTGCACATTTCTTCTATTCACCCTTTAAGAGTGTAGAGTGTGGATACACCCAATAGTAATCTTACATGTCTCCACTCTCTCAGCTCAGGAAGTGGATACATCTAAGACTTTAGGTTTGTAAAGTTACTAATAACGTTTCAACTGTAGGTGGAGATCTGTACTGCTGCAACTGAGATCTCAGAAATTTGCAGCAGCATTGGTGGAATTACGCAGTTCAGCAGCAGTAGGGTCCCAGGAAGTGGTCCTAGTCACTCGCCCTCACCTATTCACAGTCAATGCTTATACTGTGTAGGTGAGCACCACTGTGCAGGAAAATTGTTGAGACTACTGAGTCCAGCATCACTAGGGCCCCAAGAGGTGATCCTAGTCACTCATCCTCACCTTTCAGAGCCAGCGCTATATAGCAGGTTGGTAAGCCCTGCTGCGCGGGACGCCCCCAGGCAAAGCTAAGGCCAAGGGTGGGCCCATATGCGGCCTGGCGCGGATGACTGAGGCTGGGCTGGGCCACCCCTCTTGGTTCTTGCCGCCAACTGGTAGGAGGATTGTTGCCATTATCTTTTTAGTGGATAAGGAGGTTATGCAAGTTGTCTGTTCTGTCCAATATGAAGGAGCAAGCATGGGCAAGGGGAACCTAACTAAGGCTCCCAAAGGGATAAACACGAAAATGAAGGCTGGTGAAAGCACTATCTATTCTACAAATTATTTAAATAGTGTTGTGGGTATGTTAAACAAAGAGATTGACAGTGCAGATGAAAGACTGGCTGAAACTAAATGGGCTCTCCAAAGGGCTACTGAGGATGTTAGAGAGGGTGTTGTCCTCTAAATGTGTAGCCTAAACTTCCAGACAAAAGCAATTCTACTTTAAACAATAAGTCCAACATGGCCAACCTCCCTGCACTTCAAACTGCCCTTCTCAAACTATTGAACTTTCTCAAATCAGTGAACCAATTTTTCCGGGAGAAGAAAAGTCGCCAACCACCGGCGCCTATGGTTTTAAGATCCAAAGAATTAACCAGCATTAAAGACACAATAGTAGGGGGATGACACCAATAGCTCCACTCGTGACCCTGAGTACGAATGAGCGCTTTCAAAGAGTTTGAGATAATGATAAAAAAAGGGTTCACAATAAGCTCGACAATCTCGAAAGAAAACTTCTATCAAAGCTAAAAAAAACCTAAGGAGAGACATCACAATATTGAGAACTCAATTGAAGAACTTGTGACTCGTTTTGCTAAACATGATTCCCTGCAACCTAAGTCCCTTGTTGCTAAGGAGCCAAATCCCATACTTTCAAGATTGGGGCCATCAGGCCTGCCGCTAGCAGGCCCTCCATTACGAAAAATACTGTAGTGTTTCTGGAAGGGGAACTACAGGACTGACCTCTGATCCAAGCCCTGCTACCCAGCAAATGGCTTTGCGTCCCAGAGTTCCTGCGCACCATCTATCCACGTACCAGTCCAGCAAATGTCCAATATGCCTTTAATGGAACCCATGTTATCCACACTCCATTTACCACCGGGCGCTATCCCTTATGTCATCATCATGAAAGATGTTTCTGACTCTGTTCCCTCATACTTATGAGTTTTGGTTGAATTAAAAAACAGGGTTGTACATTGGGTGTCCTAACAGATGTGTGAAACAAACTTTCAGGAAATTCTTATGGTGAGAAGGGTTAGGTGGATAGGCCCTACAAGGAAAATTGGGCAGGAACATTGTATTGTTTCAAACCTTTGGTTTCCAATGGTGGTAAAATCCCTCTTGAACTTGGATGTAGGCCAGCTATTATAGACAATCTTACAAGGAAAATTAATGTTGTACACCTTGTTTTTTTTCCATCTATCTCTGTATGGTTCTATACATCCCATTTGTATCTGCCCAATCTGTCCAACCTACTCCTAGACTTCATGCACCCATCCAAATGTCAAACAGCATTACTCCTCTTACTTGGTGTAGTGAGAAAGACTGACTACAGAGGATTCCTGACCCTGAATGGATAGTATTTCAGGGTAGTGCAGCATATTCTGCCTTAGTGGAAAGTCTAGGACCTCCTATTCTGTACAGCACAGGTGTGAAAGTTAAACTGATATGGAACATCACTGGCATTAAACACAAACTGTGGAACAAGATGGGTGAGTCTAATCAACACAAACAAGTTGATGTACCTACAGAAAACCTGGCAGATGGGGGATTTCCATTTAGAAGGGTACACGACTTTTAGTTCACTGACGATTCCCTCCCAACATGGTTAAGCGAAGGGGGGCTTGGCTCTACTAGTATCTACCCCCTACCATTTATGGTAAAATAGATATCAGCTAGTTTACCCTACTTCCAGATATTTCGCCCTCAGACTGTCGAGAAAATGAACCTTATTCTGATTAACTATTATAATAACGTCTTTGACTATACAAGGAACAGGATCATTGTTAATCTAGGAAGGAAGCTGAAATATCTAGAGAGTCATGCCACAGATCATTGCTTTTGATTATGGGTTGGTGATTTTAATATTAGCAAATGCTATATGGCCAACAGTAGGATTTTTGGCTACACAGATGTGTGTGGGGCAAGCAAACTGATTTTACATATAACCTATGTGGAGAGGCCTTAAATGAACTTCTCTTTAGATATGACTTTGATCTTGGAATGTGCTATGGGGTTGGTAGATTCCTTTAAAGTCGAACCAAGCCACTTTAGCAACCATCACCCTTTATTGATGGTATTTAACATCAAGACTAAGTGGACCAAAGGCCAGCAACTAGCAGAACACATCGAAACCCAGGGCACAAATGTTATTCGCCTAGGGTGGATAAACATTAATAGAACTGCCCTGTTGGAGAAGGTTACCAAAGATAACCCTACTAAATTTACCCTAGGAACAGAATTAAAACCCTCTCTACATCAAATCATAGTCACTTTCAGTAAAATACTAGGAGCAATTGCTGGGAACCTGAGATCAGGCAGAAAGAGGACTAATATTAAAACCACTGGGTAGTTTGATCAGGACTGTTCAAGAGTTAATCAGAAATTGAAAAAAGGCTCTCTGGACCCAGCCTAGAAATAGAGAGGAAATATTACATTTGGGATGGTGCTATAAACAGGCTCTAAGAAAACAAAAGGTGAAATTGTGGGAGAAAGAATGGGCTAATTTACAACAGGCAACTGAAACAAGGGATGACACTCTTTTCTGGAAAATCATCAATCAACTCTTTTTGACAGATGCCTCAGCTCCTAGGGTGGTGGCGCTTGTACAACATGCTGACTGGGTAAGACATTATGGTGGTCATTTTAACCCAGGTAACCAAGACCTGAATACACTTCCTGATGAAACATGCTTTTTGGGACCATCACATCTCAAACAATTAAGCCTACAAGAGATCATCATTACCGACCTATATAAATCAGCGAATGAGAAGGTGCCAGGCTGTGATGGGGTCCCAATAGACACTTTTGACTCATGTACCAACATATCGGCCCCTATTTTGATCCAGTTATGTAAAGTGACAGCAAGTGGGTGTTTTCCCCAATCATGGACAGAAATAATTGTAGTCCTGATTTTTAAAGAATAAGACAGGGGAGATCCACAGTGTTATCTCCCAATATTCCTCCTGGATTCATCAGCCAAATAATGGGAAGAGTTCTGCTAAAGAGGTTGGACTCCAGGGTGATAGAGAACCAGATTCTAACAAATTCCCAGTATGGATTTAGAAGGGATGTGGGAACCATCGATCAATGAGTCAACTTACATCTCCTTATTAGCAAGCATACTCTGGCCATTTATACTTTGCTGATCTAAGCAGTGTGTTTGACTTGGGTAACATCCTTTACAGCGCAAGCAGAACCAAAACCTGCCTTTCCTCCCGTCACTGCCCCGACTGTGGCCTTACCACGTGTTCCTTTACCACACATGTCGTTACAACGACTTGCTTTAGGAGGGGCTTTGTTGGACTGGTGATGTATTTTAAGTCAAACACCTTCCCTACTAATACACTGACTGGAGTTGGAATAGTAATTTCTAAAGTCCAGCGCTAAGTCATCGAAACAACTTGCGTGGTAAAGGAACATGTGGTAACATCGCAATCGGGGTAGTGACTGCAAAATACAGACATGTGTGAAAAATGTATGTGGGGTTCCATCATACATCTGTTTGATTTGGTCTATCACTCCAAATGGGGGCAGTCGTTGGTTAAGATGGGTGCTCCCACTTAGATTGTTACCTTCCTTTCCCAGTTATTTGCAAAGCTAACAGCTCGGATAGGATATGGGATACAGATAGAGGTTACATCACACTCTAAAGTATTATGCAGAATCCGGCAAGGCTGTGTCCTTGCGCCACTTTTATTCTCACATATATCAACAGGGTGGATGAATCCCTGTAAAAGATCAACACGGCTCCCTACAACGTTGGTGAGTGCGTAACCCCTGTACTCCTTTATGCAGACAACACGGATGTGATTTCTAAAAACACATATGGTCTACAGTTATTGATAGATAGCTTTGTCTTGCGTAATGGAGGACAGTGACATGAAAATAAAGTTAAAGAAAACATTTACTATGATATGTGGGAAAAGATAGCCCAAAATGGAAATCCACTATATCAAGGGAGAGGCCCTTGCTGAAGTAAACATTTTCACTTATCTGGGTATCTACTTTACCAGCAATGGATATTGGGGGGTCACATCTCAAAGCAGCAAGACTGAAATTCATAAGATCCTCGGAAACACTCTTCAGATTTGCAGCTACAATCAGGAATAAGCCCATTAGAGAACTTCTGTCCCATACAAAGATAAATGTATACCCAGTGTTAATTATGGGGCCTCTCTCTGGGGCTTGACTAATTGTCCCCTTTTAAAGACAAAGGAGAATCTGTTTATATGCTAAAACCCTGGCCGATCAACCTCCTCTTATATAGTCCACAATGAACTAACGGTTCCCTACGTAGAGAATGGCCTGCAGATCAGCCCGACTACTTTGTGGCATAGTATATGGAGTAAGGCTGGCACTTATTTTGCTGGAGAAGTGATCGCAGACTGTCTTATTCTGGAGCATAGATCTAGAATATCATGGCGGACCTATGTGAATAAACTTTAAAGAAAGTTGACAGGACTATGATTATTGAGGACTCTGATAGTGTGTTACAATTCAGTAAGAAAGATTTTAAGAAAACCCTCATAGAGATAAGGAGGGCTGATAGAGAATCTTTCGAACCCTCTAAGCCAACTGTATCAATGTATCTTGCAGGCACAACAAAGCAGTCAAAGCTATCTTTTATTAGTTTCTAATATTCAACACAGATTTTATCTCACTCGATTGAGATCGGGCATTTTACATTTTATGGTTGCTTTCCCTAAGACTGGGGCTTGGTTGCAAAAGCTACCTAAAGCCAATCTAGGAAAATAGGAAATCCCTCTCCAATGTTGAAGATAACTATGAGCTCAAATAGGGACAAAGCTATAAGCCTGCAAACACATGGTACTGATCAGAGCATTCAGGGAAGCGACTTATCCAAACCAATGTCTAGTACCCTAGTCAGGCAACCAGATAAACTAAGATTGGGTGAGGAAACCAATCTAAGACAGGATGCGGAATCAATACAATTAGTAGGATCTGACTGCAATAACAAGAACCATAAAAAAAATCCCCCATTATCAAACAAGAGCCTCAATTGGTTAAAAGCACTAAGTCCATTGATAATCAGGATTTGGGTTCCATATGGGATATTTTTTACCAAACCTCATCACTTACCCTTGAAGCACTGACACTTCAATCGAATAAAATGGATATGCAGATTGAAATATTAGGTACAACGGCAAAAGCAGTTGCAGGGATAGACCACAAACTTGCTGACCTTAACTGCTTGATAACTAGAGCTCAAGCAGATCCATCAACTGCCTATATAGAATGCTCCTGCGCGTCAATAATTAATAAGTTAACAACAATACCTGAAGTTATTAGTACTATACTGGAGGACGTAAAAGCAAGTCACCAATGGAACGGAAACAGGAACATAGCTGACAAAGAAGGTATATGTCTTACAATAGAAAGAAAGCTCATCAAGACGGATGAGCTATCAGTTCAAAGTGATCTAAACACTAAAGACCGATCCAGTACTCTAACAAGCTTGAATACGCAACAGGACATTAAGAAATCTATAAATGGCAAATCGCCTGATCAAGCTGTGAAAGACCCTAAGGATGATAAAGAAGTTGAAGATGATTGGGATCCGGTTTCAACACCTTTTATAATGACAAAAAGACATAGAAAAAAAACTACGCAAAGCAAGAAATAAAGCTAAGGCGCAGGATCGAACAGACTTAGAGTCACTTAAGGGAATGAAACAAAACAAGAATTCTAGGGGAAGATTACTCTCGAATGAAACAATTGGAATAAAAGTGGATACAGGTAGTGATCCGATAATACCAATCATTTAAAAAAAACTCAGTATTTTTATATTTTTATAAAGCCTGGAAACAATTTGAATTCTCAAAAAGATCGGAAAAGGAAGATCTCAATAGATAAAGCAAGTGTAAGCAATACCGCGGACTACACAATTGATAAATCACCTGTAGTGCGGAAACATTTCCAATTAAAGGAGTATGATAACTCTGGAATTCCCTGTGTGGAAAATAGGCCCAAGGAATTCGAATGTTAAAAAAGACCGACCTTACAATGAGTTTGTTAAACTCAGAAATACCTACAACTGTAGTAGAAAAAAAGTATCCAGGTTTATTGAATAGTGGCATTGCGGAACAACAATCATCGAGAAATTTTAATAAGGAGCTAAATATAAAACATCGTTCTCAACATGTTTCTTCTAATAATGAACTAGTGGAACTATCAGATGTAATAGATCTAATAGAGGATAGAATCCAATCAACAAAGCGGGTTCATCTAGTAATAGTAAGAAATGGTAATAACAAACGATGTATAAATATAGTGCAGGAAGAACTAAGTATTAGCAGTGAAAGGGAACCGGTAACCCAAAGGACAGAACAACAAATTTTCAAACCAGTATATGAGTCAAGAGGGAAACAAGATACACTAAATAGGGGTAATCTCTTATGCCTATTTAAATCAGTTCCATCACTAGCTAATGTGTCAACCAAAGTTATCGAATGTGTTGGCTTTTTCCAAAACCCAGAGGGGTCACTGCCGTTAACAGTAATAATGGTAACATCCCCATCTGTAGTAGAACAAATTATGAAGGAACAAGATATTTTTCGTAGTTGGGGAAGATTGATTAGTAAAGTTGTACCGAAAGAATATCCCACACCATTGATAAAAACAGAAAATATGATAACGACCGAAAAAGTAAAAAAGGGGTCACCAACCTTCTCTGTACTAAAATATTTGATAGAAAAACTAGATAGAGGTGTCGCAAATCCAACTAGCGACAAAAAGACAGAGGTCAAAGGGATAAATGAAACATGGATTACGATGGCTTTACAGGGAAATGATAATCAATGACAAGGAAATCAAAAAACAACACTTAAACACTTAAACGATGGTAATGAAACGATAACGATCTGCTCATGGAACATAAATGGAGTAGGTAAAAATCTGACTAATATAACCCAACTACTTAAGTCCTATCAGATAATTTTACTACAAGAGACTTGGGCAACCGCTCCATTTAGTATTGATGGATATAAAGGATACTTCGAACCTGCGATTAAGCAAAGCAACTACGGTCGCCCATGTGGGGGTTGAGCAATGTTCATCTCACTTGATTTTAAAGCTGAACACATGCAATTGGTTACGAACAGCTGTAATGTTCAGACGGTAATCTTAAAATACAAGATACAACAGCAAGAGAAATCGCTAAAGTTGGTTAATATATACATCCCCGACATTTACCTCAAGGAAGACCATGTGTGCTACTCTTTCCACCTATCTAGTAGAACAGAGAATAGAGGACCCCTTTATGGATTTTATAATTACAGGAGACTTTAATTTAAACCTGTTAATACATTTTACCAGAGACGATGTGACACAGTCACAAGATCAGCAATGGTTAATACCCGTCCAAGTACTAGAGACCATACCTCAACTAAGACAAAATAAAACTGGCCTAACTCTAGTGAAGGATATCGAAGCTTTGGGTCTACGAATACTCAGCGGTAGGTTCCCAACTGATTCTCCTCCAGCATGGTCCTGTTACACCCACAATGCAAAATCTCGAATTGATTATACAATGGTATTGCTGAATATTTTTAATAACTGTACCGCGTACCACCTAAAAAAGGTCCCAGAAAGCGATCACTGTCAGCAAATAATCACTACATCGCTCGAGAAGACAAAATACCAAGTGCATTTAACAACCCAAGGTCAGATTGGAACCATCAATTACCGAAAGTTAAACTGGAAATCAAATAACAAACGACTGACGAGTGATCTAGCAAAAAAGTTGCTTATCGAAAGCTTCCTGGAAACACCGGAAACATCTGTAATCGAACAATGGGCAAGCTTCATCTGCAAATTACTTAACCAACATGCTAACCGTATCGAGTCCAAAGACAGATATGAAACACGGATAGATAAAAAGGTAACTAACATCAACCTTACTTATGCGGTACAGAAATTTAAACTGAGTCTAAATAAACTGAGGAAAGAGCTGATAAAGTTTCCTAATAATGAAACAACTAAAACCAATATAAAGGCATTTAATCGAAACCGGAGGAAATTAATCTGGAATGAAAAAAATGAAGTTAACAATGACCTTTGGACTCAAATTTTTTATGCCTGTAACCAAGGACCCTCAAGGGAATTCTGGAAGATGATAAACAGCTTAACAAGATCAGATAAAACTGTAGTTTCTTCAGTATTGACTGAGACTGAATGGGTGAAATTTCTGGCGATCCATTTAAAATCGGAAAGCAGGAAAATTGAAAATGAAGGCAACTATATATCGAAGGAAACATCTAATCCAAAGCAAGAAACTGAACTTGAAATTACTCAAGAACATGTTGCCAAGTTAATAAAAAACCAAAAAGATGGAGCACCAGGCCCGAACGGTATTCCATTTGCCCTGTATAAGGAAGATCCAGATAGTTTGCATGACCGTCTTACAGTACATTTCATCCTGGTGGTCTCTAAATTCAAATTTAAGATGCTAACTCAACACTCTACTATTAGATATTGAAATCACATTGTGGAGCTGCTTTCCAGAAGATCTGTGACTACTATATTAACTTCTCCTGTTCAGAAAAGATCTATCAACCCATTTGTTCAGGTAAATTTTTCTTGGCTTGACTCGGCACTCGATCCACCCTTTGAATTTTTTGTTTGTGCGGCTCACAGATTTGTTGATTGTTAGCTTATTGGTTTATCAGTGTTGGATGTGGCATAGGAAATGCTAATTCACACCATGCTGTTGACGTTAATGGCATGATGGTGACTACCGCTGGCATTATGTTGACTCTGGCATAATGGTGGCAACTCAATTAATTCAAAGGGCAGTGTAGTAAGTGCACAGTTTGATAGAGAAGAGTTAGTATCTCATCTGTAATGGTAGTCCCTAGCTAAAATTCCTCATAATGATCCTCTGTGCAATAAATGTTCAGTTAAGTCAGTTAAGAGACAGCAAGGATAGTTAAATGTCAATGGTGATCTCTGTCCCATTGTTTGGGATCAATCTATTCCTCAGTCTAGAGCCCTTAACTCTCAAAAATCTGCCTTAGTGTTTGATCTTATAGAAGCACCTTTTGAGTACTTAGGTTTGAAGAAGTGCTTGTGTGCCCTGGAATGGTATGGAACATAAGTCTTTGTAGGTATCTTGGACCTTTGCCTCTCATAGGCAGAGTAATTTAGGCTTAATCTAAGCAGTTTTTGGAAACCAATAAAGCTCTTTCAAGGCTAGATTCATGTGGTTTAATTTCTTCAGCTATTCGGGTAGCATGTGGCAGTTTGATTTTGAAGCCTCTGTAACCTGGCTAACAACTTTTCAGGAAGACGAGTGTACACAACATTAATCAAATTGTGATATTACCAAGGTTCTTGTAAACTGCACCTGGTGAGCCTGATGAAACAGAGAGAGGATTTGCCATATGATCCAGTGCCCATGTGTATCATTGTGTAGCAATGTGAGCAAGTTATAAAAATGATAAATTGCAGTTTGGGCACCGAACATGTATCGAATAAATAGAAAGAGGTGGTTTTATTTTTCTTTTATACTTGTTTTAGGGAAATTTACCTTATTTTTCTAAAATCAAAAGTGTTAGATCCCAAAATGTATACATTTTTATAAACTGACAAGGTGATGTAGGCAGGCAAAATGATTCATTTTCCTAATATATATTTATAATGGATATCTAGGTGATATTCACTACAGATGACTGAAATCCTAATTTGTAAGGCGGGTTAACCATATGTGGTCTGAAACTTCAAGGTATCTGTAACCTGATCAACAAGACTACTGTTTGATTATCTGTGTAGCTAACTGCACTTCATGAGATAATTAAGTTTATTTATTTATTTTCCTACTGTTGGAAATTGGGTTACTAATTGAGCGCGGTGAAACCCTACTTAAGCAGCAGCCACAATCTCTTTTAGGGTGAAACGCAAGCAAACCCCAAATTAAACTTTGCTTCGCCCTCTGGTGGCTTGACACAAAGCAGGCAAGCTTAACTTAGAGAAAATGTGTAAAGTATTTGTACAGCATTTCAAACAGTAATGAAGTGAAAATACAGCACAAGAAAAAAATCCCGCACCAATTTAATCATTTTTTAAGACCAAAAGGACATAATTCCAATTAGTACAACCGGAGATATGCATTTTCAAAGTTTTCAGTGAAAATAGTGTCTAGAAGCACAAAGTGCCAACTGTAGCGTTGGTTCCGACTACAGGATCACAGCTGGGCTGGCAGAGCACCTTCAGGCTCGCTTCCAAGGGCCCAGGCCTAGGGTGGCACAATGTAGGAGTAGGATTCACCGTAGACAGAGCCCAGATGCTGGGTTCAAGGGGGTTTGAACCTTTTCTGTCGCTGAGGTTCTGATCAGGAGGCCAGCCAACTAACCATTGGAGCCAACCTGGTGGTCCTGGGTTCAAGATGCAGGTCCAGTACTTTCATTTATGCAGCAGGGCAGTGGAGTAGCAGTCCTTCTTGCAGAGTACCACAGCAGTCCTTCAGAGTCTTCCACAGGTCTTGATGTGTACTGAGGAGTTGGGTCTGAGGGTCCAATACTTAAACCTGATGCCCACTTTGGATACGTTTCTGGAGGATTCCACCCCAAGAGGTGCTTAGAATTTCCTGTCTCTCTGCCCTGGACACAGATTGTCTGGGGTCACAATAGACTAGTGTCAAGCCTTTTGAGAGTGTATTTAGTCAGAGCCTTTGTTTTGTGCACTTGTGGTAGGTGATTACACCACCCCCTTATCAAGATAGATATGGCCCATCCTGCCAACATCTATGCTCCTTTGTCGCACCGCCTGGGGGCAATATACAAAGACCCAGGAAATAGGCTGCAGGCATCAAATGGATAGGCCAAGATAATGTCAACTTTCTATAAGTGGCATTTTCAGACTTATAACTTAAAATCTGACTTTACCATTAAAGAGGGTTATAAATTGCAATTCTTTAGGTGCTAAACTCATAATTCCTATCAGCTCCCATCGTTTGCTGCTGTTGAGGCTTATTTTTGTGCCAGTGCAGCCATTATGATTTCACCTTCCGTCCAATGGCCGCAAGTGACTACAAGAGGAGATCCACCAGGACATACTAGGGCTAGGAAATACAAGGTGAGTGAAAAGCCTGGGATGAAGTCCCATTTGAAGATCACAGACTCTGCAGGGCACATCTTCTGCTCCAAGGAAGATGCTTTGAAAGGGAAATTTCCCTTCACTACAGAAGAGAATTACATGTTTGAGGTATGCTTTGAGAGTCAGCTTCCTGTGGGGTATGGCCAAGTGCAGGACCAGCTTGTGTTCCTAGACATGAAACATGGAGTGGAAGATAATAATTCTGGAGAGACTGCTATGGTGGAGAAGCAGAAGCCCTTTGAGGTTGAGCTGCAGCACTTCGAGGACCTGTCTGAGTCTATTGTCAATAACTTCGCCTTACATTAAGAAGAGTGAGGAAGAGATGAAGGACCCCAAGTCCACAAACGTCCATGTCCTGTACTTCAGCGTCTTCTCCATGTGCTGTCTTATTGGACTAAGTTCTGAGTTGTACTATGGTAACACACTCAACAGTATCCACAGGATAACTATATTGCTTTGAATGAGTAAATGAATTAATGGAAGGTCAGAAGGAAAACAGAGCAGGGGGATTAGATATTTCAAAAAAATCTTTACTGAGAACAAGTTGTGGGAGATAAATGTACAAATTAATGTTAGCAAGAAATCTTGCACAAAGATTGAGGACAATTTATCTGTAGTTCATGACTAAACACATCAGCTCCAAATTAGTAAATAAAAACAACCCAAAATGATTAATTAAATGTGGTTGTAAATCTGTGTTGTGAAACAACATTAGTGGAGTTGATGGAATGTCGACGTTTCGGTCTCGGTCTCGGTCTCGGTCGCTGAGGTCAAGAAGACCATCATCAGGACGATGACTATTCAATTGCTGAAGCAAAGACTCCCTTGGGGTGTGAAAGGGTGTGTCTCCTTAGAATGGCTGTCGCAAAATTATTTTTAGATTAAAACATCAATGGGATTCTTGGAAAAACATGCAAACGGCCTTAGTTGGTTGCGTTAGGTGAAATAAAACACCGGGGGTGTGAGACGCTGTTAATTTCTGTGCGTTCTCTTATAATTGGAGAAGACGCCTCAATTGATTGCTCAACACGAGTTAACACATTGAAAGTGTTCGACGTTGTTCGGATCTGTTAGTTCTTTTAACAGAGATTCAGTTTGAAGAGACAGCGTATCCTCAATCGGCAAAACGACGTGTCGTGGCTCACTGGTCAATCAGTTTTGACCAGTGAGCCACGACACGTCGTTTTGCCGATTGAGGATACGCTGTCTCTTCAAACTGAATCTCTGTTAAAAGAACTAACAGATCCGAACAACGTCGAACACTTTCAATGTGTTAACTCGTGTTGAGCAATCAATTGAGGCGTCTTCTCCAATTATAAGAGAACGCACAGAAATTAACAGCGTCTCACACCCCCGGTGTTTTATTTCACCTAACGCAACCAACTAAGGCGGTTTGCATGTTTTTCCAAGAATCCCATTGATGTTTTAATCTAAAAATAATTTTGCGACAGCCATTCTAAGGAGACACACCCTTTCACACCCCAAAGGGAGTCTTTGCTTCAGCAATTGAATAGTCATCGTCCTGATGATGGTCTTCTTGACGTCAGCGACCGAGACCGAAACGTCGACATTCCATCAACTCCACTAATGTTGTTTCACAACACAGATTTACAACCACATTTAATTAATCATTTTGGGTTGTTTTTATTTACTAATTTGGAGCTGATGTGTTTAGTCATGAACTACAGATAAATTGTCCTCAATCTTTGTTCATGATTTGTTGCTAACATTAATTTGTACATTTATCTCCCACAACTTGTTCTCAGTAAAGATTTTTTTGAAATATCTAATCCCCCTGCTCTGTTTTCCTTCTGACCTTCCATTAATTCATTTACTCATTCAAAGCAATATAGTTATCCTGTGGATACTGTTGAGTGTGTTACCATAGTACAACTCAGAACTTAGACCAAACGATTTAAAAACAAATCCCTTGTAGCATCCCTTTGTTTTGAATTGCACTCTGCCCAAGCCTACAAGGGTTTATTGGGTTTCCCCTGCCTACAACTGTCTTATTGGACTAGCCTCCCGGCAGCTGTTTTACCTTCTTCAATGGGAAGAAATTGATCGAGTGAATGGACCTGCACACATCGGAGGCAGAGAGGCTCCCCTTCCTCCTCTCGCCTGTTCCAACGGAGAGTCAGAGGAAGAGACTTGCCACAGCCCAGAGCATTTTTATGGACTCCCAATTCCTCTTTTATTTCGGCCTAGTAAATAAACTGCCTTGCAGGAGAAATTTAAGTGGTTCTGAAACCTTTTATCACATTGAGGATGGGTGAAGACATTGGTGATAATATCTTTGGGGTGCAGGCAAGGGTTTTATGTAACATTTAATTTGGGAAAAGATGAGGTTTCTTCAGCTCTTGGGGTATTTTTCTCCTGTTCTTCCCCTGCCCCCAGTTTCTGCACACCTTTTTTTCAGTTTTACATAGCACTAACTCGACACGAAGGTATTGGAGCACTTTACATTAGCACCAGTTACGTTACGCAAGGACACATTCATTTTTGTTAGGCATGGGGAGATTACATGATTTGCCCAGAATCCCAGTATGTTCAGCCGACACTGAAATCGAACATGGTTCCACAGCTCCAAGGTTGGCAACTCTGCCTATTAGGCTACAACCTCTCCCTGGCTGTTGTTTCCTTAATTGACACTGCACAAGCTCTTTTTTCCTTGGATTTGGCCCTCCTAGTGCTGCTGAACTTGATAAATATTTTTAGGATCAGAGTTCATGCGGTGGAAAGTTATTGAAATGCCACCTTCTGTGTCTACTAGAGATGGGGTATGGTAGGGTTGACACTTTCTAGCCTGTTCATGCAGTTCTGCTTGGCATGCGCTAGAAGACAGGGAATGAGTGAGGGGCCAATGCTGTCTACACATGGAACAGTAGAAGCTTTTTGAAGAAGAAGACATGGCCAAAGTGCCATCATGCTTGCAGGCCACCAGCCTGGTGGTGTAATGGCCATGTGTCATCTATTTTAATGGTAGCAATACACGTTTCTCCAACTCTGGGAGGTATGGGAAACACTGACCTTTGGTATATGGCTTTTATCCTCAAAAATAATATTACCACTGTCAAAGCCCACTTTATACAGGTTTCAAACAGATCATTTAAGCAGGTGTATGTTTTAAGTGTAAATGTTTCTTTAATTCGGTGGGATAACCTCAATGCCAGTCTTGAGGTGGTGTTTTCTTCTTCATTCTTCATGTAAGACCTGACCTTTTGTAGTGCGCCTATGCAAAGAGTCTGTTCATTCATTGCCATTCCACAACTGGTTGAGGATTCGCATTACCTGCAATCGTCATTCTTTGTAATCTGCACTTTTCTAATCTCATTTCTTCTGTGAAGATAGAGATCAACCTCTGATTCCTCCTAAACCTTTATATGTAGTTTAAGACTCTTTGTACCTTAGACAGTGACTGGTGGGGTGAACAAACATGATCTTTGCTCCACTCTGCAGCATTTAGCTTGCTTCCACATTTGATTCATACCAAAGCAGTCCTCATCTATGTTAGCAGACTGACTTGTTGATTTGGCAACATTCCTTGGTTCTTGTCCCACTCCTCATGCCACAGCTACCCCCAATCCCTTCCTCAATCAATCAATTAATCAATCAATCAGGGATTTATAGAGCACACTACTCACCTGTGAGGGTTCAAGGTGCTGAGGAGGGTGGGGGAATGCGGGCTGCTCTGTGGTCATCTGAAGAGCCAGGTCTTGAGGTCCCTTCTGAATAGAAAAAATATATATAGGCCTTTCCTGATACAGCCTTCACCCATTCTCCACAATGGGACAATCCCTTTTCTAGCCACACATGCTTCACACATCCCTGTCAGCCTTCTGTACCATCTACCTGTCAACCTGTTAAGAACACGCTGGTTAGTAAATGATGGCAGAGTTCTGAGTGCCCTTAAGGTGTTTCACAGAATACTCCATTGCTCCAGCTCATTATCTCTAGTATTACCTTTTGTTTTGCTCAGGCTGTGCTCCGAAGATTTTCCGTTCACATGACTGCTGATACTGTGGGATCTAAACTGTTGTTTGCGCTCAATTGTGTTGATGAGACATGTTGTAGCTTTTCAGTTGTTCCACTTGACAGTCTTATTCTCTGCATGCTATCTCCTTCAGTTGGGTAACTGTTGCCTGTTCGTATTGAATTTGGTGTATGTTTTTCAAATATGTTCTAAAATAAAACTTTAGGAGAAAAAATTCCTACCAGCACCCAATCGAAAGGTATCACTTATTTAATGTAGTACATTGATCCAATGTTATCCTATGGTAGAGGCAGGCATTGCAGTAGTGAAAAACAAATGTAAGCATTTTTCTCCACAGGGATAGGTAAAACTTAAATGTAATTGAACAACTTTTTAAATGCACTGCACCCTGCACTCTGGGCTGTTTAGGGCCTACCTTACGACTGACTTAAATGTATTAAAAAGGAAGGTTTAGGCCTGGTAAAAGGTTTATTATGCCAGACCAAAATGGCTGTTTAAACTGTACACGCAGGCTGTAATGGCAAGCCTTGGATACGTTTCTAAGGCTACTGCGGTGGGAGATACAATCAGTGCTGCAAGTTGCACAGCGTCATAAAACAACAAAAGCAAAGTCGGCAAAAGCAGGAGATGGAAGAAAAAAAGTTGGGGGAACACCATGACAAAGAAGTTAGGACCCACACCCACCCTTCAACTTCTAGGGAGATTCTCAATCATAATACATAGCTAAGAATCTACTTGGAAAGTACATGATGTAAAAATGATAGAAAGTGAATTACAGAAGTCTAGATTAATTCAATACTCCTGTGGGACATCAAGGTTGCTTTACACATCTTAAAAATACTAGAATATGTCATGTATGACATATTGGAACCTGTGACTTTTTAGCAAATTTGCATGCAATTTGTGCTGTAAAATGCCTATGAAAACACCAATTTCAAAACTTTTGCATCCTCAAATTCTCTTCCAGTGAATTAGTGTTCGCTCCAACTCTGGCCAGGTATTGCCCTCTACCACTTCCAAAGATCACCACCTGCCACAATTACAGAGAACAGAATGAAAAATAGGAGGAAGATGCTAAATAGTTGGATAGTTCAGGTTAAAGGCACTGAGGCAGATGAAATTTAGAATGCTTGGGTGGGAACTTAGAAATGTGATGGAGGCAAAAGGAGGTTTGTTTCATCGTCATAAAAAATAATAATAGGCAATATGATTGAAAAGGGGGAGAGGAGCAAGCCAGCTCATGTAAGTTTGGTCTGAACTGGCCCTAATAAGCAAAGTCAACTGCCCTTCATTCACAATGCCTGGGACAGACGTGCCACTGAGGGTTAGACTTTCAGGCAGAGAGAGAGCAAAACGAAAGTATGTAGCTGCAGCCCCACCACCACTGCAGGGCTGCACTAGGTATATTTGTGATTATTTACAAGCCCTTAGTGCCACCTGTAGGTCACTTTTTCCCATATAAAAAATGACGCGTCGACAGCGCAAGGGCCTTGTAAATAAGCCTCATAGTGGGGAGACATTGTTTACAATACACGCGTTACAACGCGTGCAATTGCAACACAATTTTTACAATGAAAAATCCATTACAACGCATGTCATTACAACGCAAGCAATTATACAGTGCATTCCCCAAAGTAATGCCCCGGCGGAGTTTGAATAGTAATATGCTTTGTAATGGATTATGCATTGTAATGACATTCGTTGTAATGGATTTTGCGTTGTAAAAATGCGTTGTAATGGCACGCATTGTAAATGCGTGCATTGTAACATGTCCTATTCCCCATAGTGTGGTGCCATGGACAGCCAAGAAGGACTATGGCAACCACTGAGAGAGGGTACTCTTGGCAGAATGACAGAGCCATGATGAAGACTGCCCAATACAACAAGGGGATGAGTAGCGGTCAGCAGAGAGATACCACGAATGTCCCACCAGGAGGAAGTCACCCAGTCTTGTCCAGGTTTTGGTTCAAGTTCTATCTTGGAATCTGGCTGGTTGATTTAATCATAATCTGGTCATAGCTCATAATCAACATCAAATACAATGCATCTACCTAGTACATCACTGTTGAGTCACATGTGACCGTGGCACCCAATAATAGCTCAGTTAGGTAACATAAATTCACTCTTTGGGTGTATTAGTCACACTGCAAAAGTGCAAAGTGCCCTTGACTTTGGCAGGTTTTCACAGAAGCATTTTATTAAACTATTCTAAAGATAAAACACATCAGCTGTGTCCTACTTTCTGACTGGGGGCCGGGGGTCAATTTATAGATTTGAAACTGATGAAGGACTTTGACCCTTAGGCCCCATGAGTATTCCAGGATAGAACATTGAAATCCACATCATTACTTATATTTGCATCAGGGCAGAGAGGTTGATAAACGCCCTGGAAGATTGATTGGGCTGCGGATCGCATTGTGCAGTATGTAGTTAGGAACCGGCTTTCCATTTTTGGCTATGTAAACCATAAGGCAGAATCAATGTGTGTTTCTGAAGAAGAGAATATTATGAGTTTGTGTTGCAGTCGAGTAATGACATTGTTCCTGCAGCTGGCACACAAAGATAGAAATTGTTTGCTTTGCTTTAAACTCGGGGAAAATTTAATCGAGGCCCATAACCCTTGCCCAAAGAAATTGCCATTGAGTTAAAATATTCTGCTATTTATTCATAGGAGTGAAATTCCTAACTTAAAACTGGCAAATGCCCTGCTTTCTAATTTATTGTTGTAGAACCATAGCTGCAATTTTAAAGACAAATTTGCAAGCAGGATCGGTTCTATGGAAAGGCAATGCTTGGCTTCTGGCCAGGAGTCACTACAGGTGACACTATGGGGATTATTATGATGGCAGTCCAAAAGCCTCTGACCGCCATGCGCCGGTTTAAATATGACAGGCTGATTATGAATCAGCTGGGCAGAATTCAAACCGGCCGGTCATTCCGGCTGGCTTTGATGGGCTCAAGGAGCCCATCGGCCAGTCAGAGGCCAGCCCGTAATTCCAAAGGATGGCTTTTTTCACCCTTGGGTTTCGAAGTTGGCCTTTCCGACATGAAAACCCTTGTGGAAAGCATTTTGGGTGCCCCCTGTTAATCCCAGGCACCCCATGGCAGGCACCTTGAAATATATATATATTACCTACTGGCGATAGCCAGTAGGTATATATAGTTAGGATTATTTGTCTATGGAACTTTTGAAAATTCTATGTCTAATAACTTTGGTGTTTGTGGATGGAATCGGCTGAAATTTTCAGGAAAATGGCACATTTTGTTTCTGAGCAGCCCCTGAAAATTTGGGGGGGTTTTGTCAAGGGGGGGCCGAGAAAAAAGGGGGGTCCCAAAACACGTTTTTCCCATGTTAATTTCCATAGGGCCTTTGGCCTCACTTTTAGCTCGAACGGCTGAATGGATTTGCACGAAACTTGGCAAAATTATAGGGACTGTTAGCCCGATGTGCCTTTGCTAGGTCTCAATATATGTGCTCCAGTGGATTTTGAGAAATTAACGTTCAAAACAAGATATATATCTGTAACAGCGCTCCGGGCTGCGCTCCGGTCCGCTTACTTTTCGCGAAACGGAACTTTGCGATGCGAAGCTGATTGGCTCCCCGGTGTCTGTCAACATTCTAAACAGTCCGGAGCGGCCGCCATCTTATCTCTCGGTAGGATCGAGAGAGAAGAAGAGGTGAAAAACGAAGGGGGAATTTAATGAAAGGGGGCAAGGTATACCCCTCTTGACCCCCTAGGAATGTTGTTGGGGTTATTAAAGGGTCCCGTGGGGAAAATAAAAAAATATATATTTTTCACGGTAGAAGCGCTTCACGGGCCGCGAACTGGGCCGCAAACTGGTAGCGAAACGGGAATTCGCCATTTTGTGCTTCGTTTTAATTAAATTACTAGGTATAAGGGGGTGCGGGAGACGTATCCTAATCCCCTATGTTTTCTGAGGGTGGCTGAGGAGGCTCATATATGTTGATACATCTCTTCCAGTGGCTGTGCGTGAGCTTTTTTTTTTTTTGCTGCGTGACGTCTGTTAACGTTCGATTCGATGGAAATCAGGAAGTGTTGACCGCCAATTTGTCAGTGCGATAAAATATTTTGTTATAAATGAATCCTTATTGATAAACATTGTTTGCGCCATCTTGCCTTTTTTCCAATGCCACAATTTTGTCGTGCACGGCAGCCATTTTAGATGCCAGGCTGGTCCCAGGCTATCACCTAGCCCTGCGGATGTAGTTTATGTCCCCAGCTGTAGAGAATCCAGACATGCCAACCCTCCCGATTCAGGCGTGAGACTACTGATTTCAGTGCTATTCTCCCGCCTCCCGATTTCTGCAAGCAAAAACCCGGGGTCATATTACCAACAACTAGCGATAATTTTTGTCTCTAACTTGTTTAGAGACAAAAATTATCGCCGCACATCGGCGATTTTTATCGCAGATAAACCTTGCTACTAGCAAGGTTTATCGCGAATGCGAAAAAAAACGGCCGCAATGCATGAATATCGCTGAAAAGTCAGCGATATTCATGCATTATCGAGCAAATGCTCTTAGCCATGTTATCTACCTCCCATTGGATAACATGGCTAAGAACTGCTCAGGTCAGGTGTTAGCTTTTGGAGATATTCGCGCTTAGCGCGAATATCTCCAAAAGTTGGTAATAGGAGATAGCGATGTTAGGGACTGTTTCCAGTCGCTAACATCTTGGCACGCCCACTTTGCATGTCATTAGTGATAAATATCACTGACATGCAAAGCGGGGCCCAAGATGGTCGCTATCTCCTTTTAGCTGTCACTAACTGGTGTTAGCGACAGCTTGGTAATAGGGAGATAATTTTATCTCCGCTTTCTTGGCTTTTAAAGCCAAAAAAGCGGAGATATACCCCCTTGATAATATGCCCCACGATTCCTCGGGGGTTTCAGCTGACAAGGCTTGGTATTGTGTTACGTGGTAATTCTTCCAGGAAACGTCAGAGGGTCGATGCAGGGGTTCTAGAAGGTGTGATAAACCATTTAAGCCTCATGAACAAGCGCATGGTCTTTTAAAGATCTGTGAAGTACTCGGGGCGGCGGTGTGTGTGTGTCCTCTTTCAGGAGCGGGCGGGGGGGGGGGGGGGCACTGCCAGCAACTTGCCAGGCCAGGCAGTGTTCAACACTTGCATCACCCTTTCTCTGCCTGCTATTGCGCTCCATGCTTCGGAAAGGTAAGAAAAAGAACGTGCATTTGAGTTTGAAATGTCCGATCCTGTAACAGTACACTTGCAAAGCCCACACATGACAATAACCCGATTCAAGGCCCATTCACCCGATTTTTTGAAAATATATAGCACTCCAATAAAGTAGGATTATAAAACTTTATTAACTTTTAAATATAACGAACGGAACAAAAACTGTAACAAACATTTAAACATTTTTGACAAAAAAAAGCAACAATGGTCAGAAGCTGTCTTTTGTGCGAATAGTCCCAAGGCAGCACAACGTGCTGAGTTCTGGACGGCACCCAGGTGATGTCACCTGGGTGCCGCACTGGTTTTTGGTTTCCTACAATGCAGCTCAGAAAAACAGCGTGGGGCGTCCCGGGTGGTGGGGGGGAGGCCTCGTCAGTAGCGGTCTGTTGTGCGAATAGTCCCAAGGCAGCAGAACGCGCTGAGATGTGGATGGCACCCAGGTGATGTCCAGTAAACTGCCGCACTGGTTTTGGTATCCTACAATGCTGCTCCGAAAATTGGCGTGGGGCGGCCCGGGGGGGGAGGCGTGGGGGAGGCGGCGTGAACGGGCCTCCCCAGGTGGCGGCCATCCAGCTGAGTTGCGCACGCTCTTGCGGCTACAGCATCTCGCTCACCATGTAGTTGAGTTGCTCCCACTCTTGCAGTGCAGCGATAGGCGGCTGCCACAGGACTCTTAAAATGGCGGCCAGCTCTTCGGTTTTGGGCCTGGTCCACTAAAATGGTCCTGGGACACCTTGGAACTCGGACGCTTGCCTGCTAGGGCTTGGGCTCCATTCTCGAAAGCGTCCCCTCAGCCGTGAAGATTCTACAAAAGTCTTGGGGGCCCTCGACTCCTGCAGGCTTCCGGTGGGGAGCGGCTGCCATGATTGCTCGCGGAATGACCACGACGGAGCCACGAGATGGTGGTGCTCTCATGGTGACGCCAGCTTCAGTCTGAATCATCCAGAAACAAGGTGGGGCTTTCATCGTTTGGGAAAAAAAATGTTCTAAACCAATGAAAAGTGTTATTTTTAGGTCATATGACCAAGCCTTCCATCTTTAGGAAACCAAAAGTAAAATGAACCAATGAAAAGTTTTATAAACAAGTCACATGACCTGTTATGCGGCATAGGGCTACAAAAAGCGTAGAAAATCCGTTGGCACGTGAGGCGGCGTCAGTAGCGGACCGGTATGCGAATAGGCCGAAGGCAGCACAACGCGCCGAGATCCGGATGGCACCGAGTTAGTGTCCAGCAAGTTGCTGCACTGGTGTGGCTATCCTACAATGCTGTGCCGAAAGACGGCGTGTCCAGCTGAGTTCCGGTCACTTTTGCGGTACAGTGACTGGAACGCGCCGAGATCCGGATGGCACCGAGGTGGTGTCCAGCAAGTTGCCGCACTGGTGTGGCCATCCTACAATGCTGCGCCGAAAGTCAGTGTGGGGTGCCCCGTTGGCTTATGAGGTGATGTCAGTAGTGGACCGATGTGTGAATAGGTCGGAACCAGCACAAGGCGCCCTGCACTGTTGAGCTTTTTTCAATGCCTGTTTTTTTGTTGTTTCCCCTCCATCAAAAACCAAAAAAAATATAAAACTGTGCAAAAATACAAATAAATGTTTAGAAAAGCAGTGCTTGTAAGACTGTCTGAAGCTCTTTTGCACCTGCTGCAGCTTCACTATTGCCCTGGTGTGGCCAAAGATCGCCCATGACATAGGCGGCCGGCTCCCGAGGTTCGGCGGAACTTTTTTCCTTTTCCTTTCTGCTTCTTGTCCCACAATCCGTTTCACCTGAAGACACGACCAGGTTCCTGAATGTGTGCAGGGGGACGCTATTGATTGAATGAAAATGGCGGCTTGACACAAAGCTGACTCAAGCGTTGCTGTTGATGCTATACAGACAAAAATTGGTTTTCAGTTTGTACATTCTTCAGGATTTTTTTTTCCATCCAAGGCTGATTGATAGTTTGTAGAAAAATGGCTTCAGATTTTCCACATATTACTCTTCAACATTCTTCCTAAATGTAACAATGTGAGACTCACTAGGAGAACGGCTGTTTATCTTTCCTTTCAAAATGCTGCCAACAATATTTTCTGAATGGAAGACACCATCTTGTAGCATAAAGGGCCGAAAGGGGTTCTGGTCTGGCCGATTGTTGGTGGAGACATTTTGACTATATCTTGGACCTGCCCGGCCTCGCCCAAAATGTCGCCGGTATAAATGGGACTCGTAACTCCTTGCCCGCAAATGTATATCTAGAAAATTTTATTGTAAGTGGCCCTGTCGTATTTTAATTACAAAATGTACGTCCACCGATTCCGCAACTGTTAGACACCTTAGTTCTTGCAACCTAATGGCCCGCTCGTTACGTTCCTCTACAGTGTAAATGTCTCCTCATCATATCAGATTTCAGTTTGCTCCGTGGCCGGCCCACGTGGTTATAGGCCCGTATTTGTATACTGACATTTTCACAATAAAGGTTTTTAAAACAAAACACGGTAGTAGTATTTACATTGGTAAAGTTTTTACTTTTAGTCACTGTTTTCGAATCAGTAAAAGGCAAGTGAAATAAAGCAGTCCAATTACATGACGGATAAAAGGTATAATATGTTGGAACGCAGTAAAGATAAATGGTCAAGGGCAGTTGTGTTTTCCACTCCTGCAACATAAAGTGATCGATAAGATTCTGATAATCAGGCGTATCGGCGACTAAGACAGCAGGCCGAGTCTCTTTTACTCAACGGCTCCGTCATGGAACGAAGAAACGCCCTTTTTCTCGAAAAAGGAATATATTTTACTTGCAGGACAGTTGTAAATTTTCCGGGAAAGTACATTAGCCTGGAATATTATAACATATATGTTTAAAAAAAAATAATGTTCGAAAACAATAAAAAGCGTAATTTTTAGGTCATATGACCAAGCTTTTCATCATTAAAATAACAAAAGTAAAATGAACCAATGAAAAGTTTTATTAACAAGTCACATGACCTGTTATGCTTACTTTACGCGCTGCGCGCCGCGCCCCGGATCACTTCCGGGTGCGCTAACGCGGCGTGTCATATAACGCATTACGCGACAACGTAGGTCAAGAATATAGTCAAAATGTCTCCACCAACCAGCGTTCGGAACACAACCCCTTTCAGCAGTCCAAAAAGTTCTGTTAAATGACAACAGAGGGGACAGGCAACAAGAACCATCAGTCAAAGAGGGGAGGGCAAGTTCTTCTCTTCCGGGTCATGTTGGGGCGCTACCGGAACTGATCGAATTGGTAGTCTACAGTGGTTCTGGATGTTTCAGACTAAAGCTGGCGTCAGCATGAGAGCACTACCATCTCGTAGCTCCGTCGTGGCCATTCCACGAGCAGACATGGCAGCCGCTCCCCACCAGAAGCCTGCGGGAGTCGAGGGCCCCCAAGACTTTTGTAGAATCTTCACGGCTGAGGGGACGCTTTCGAGAATGGGACCCAAGCCCTATCAGGGAAGCGTCCGAGTTCCAAGGTGTCCCAGGGCCATTTTAGTGGACCAGGCCCAAAACCGAAGAGCCGGCCGCCATTTTGAGAGTCCTGTGGCAGCCGCCTATCGCTGCACCGCAAGAGCGTGAGCAACTTATCTACATGGTGAGCGAGACGCTGTAGTCGCAAGAGCGGGTGGTAAACAGCTGAATGGCGGAAGAGGCACAGTGTAGCAAAAGCGGGCGGAATGGCAACTAAAACGGTAAAGGGGCGCCCCACTACAGCGTGTCTTCAGGTCAAACGGATTGTGGGACAAAGTCCAGAATAGAAGAGTCATCAAAAGGCAAAAAGTTCCGCCGGACCCCGGGAGCCGGCCGCCTATGTCGGGGGCGATCTCAGGCTACACCAGTGCTATAAGACTTGGGGAGGGGGTCGGAGCCAAGCGTCTTCTCCGAGTCCGTGCCATCACACCGCCCCTCGGGGGCCTTCGTCAAGCGGTTTAGGGAGGTACCATATAACATTGTTTTCAAATGCAGTCAGGTCCACAAACGACCCTCACTTACTTTGAGAATAGTGAAGCTGCAGTAGGTGGAAATAAGCTTCAGACAGTCTTACAAGCACTGCTTTTGTAAACATTTTTTGATTTTTTTGTATTTTTGCACAGTTTTATATTTTTTTTTGTTTTTGATGGAGGGGAAACAACAAAGCACAGGCATTGAAAAAGGCTAAAACTCAGAACTCTGAACTATGGCACCCAACATCCAGGACTTGCCATCCGGATCTTGGCGCCTTGTGCTGCTTCCGACCTATTCACACATCGGTCCACTACTGACATCATCTTATAAACCAACGTAATGTAAATAGTTATTTAATAAAATGTTTTACCCTGTTACTTTGCTGGTGTGTTGTCTATATTTTTAATATTTGCATAGGGTTTGTCGTTATTTTGGGCGGAGTGGGTGACGGAGCCGAGCTGTCTTGCAGCCCTCATGGTGTGGCGCTCAGTTCATCTCACTATTTTCGTATTTCTCATGAAGGGTTGTTCCTAATGTTTCTATTTTAGCGAGGTCAAAAAGAGATCCAATTAGTGGCCTACTGATTTTGCTCGATTACTTTTATATTTTTACACGATTTTTCACGATCTGCAAAGACTAAACAGAGTATTGCGACTTTGTGCTTGTTTGTAAATAGAGAATGAACCAAAGAGAATCAATTGTAAAACAGTAAATGCTTGGATAACAATCAATCAAATGGAGAGACAAGCAGGCACGACGGATTACAACGGGGGTAAAGGCCTGCGTTAACTACTCTTCACTATGTGCAAAGAGAGAGTACTACTAAGAGAAAAGAGGGGAGGGGGGCAGCGTTCAAAGCACATCAGCGTGCATAAACACGAAAAAGTTTTTACCTATCACGTACTTGACATTTTACAGCTTTTGATATTTGCTATTAAAAAACCAATGAAATTCACTGAAAAAACCATAGGTTATAGGCCATATATAGTTAGGAATTTGCATTTACAAAACCTTGAAAATTCACTGAAAAAACCATTGGTTATAGACCATATATAGTTAGGAATTAGCCTTTTCAAAACCTTATTTTACTCACACAAAACCATTGAAATTTCATATATAGTTAGTTCCACTAACTATATATCGCGCACCCGCAATCCACTGCTGATGATGTCACATATTACATCATTCATGACATGGTTAGTGACATCACTGATGACATCACTGATGACATCTCAAATGACATCACTGATGACATCTCAAATGACATCACTGATGACATCTCAAATGACATCACTGATAAAATCACTGATAACATCTCATTTGACATGACTGATCACATCACTGATGATATCATTCATGTGATAATACCATGAACCTCTTCAGACTCTAATATAACCTTAGATACAATCAGTGTAAACAGACAGTCACAGACTATCACTCATCCATGGAGTTACTCACACACCTAGTCAGTTATGCAAAAAATCAATCACACCTCCATTTTCTCAACTATACAGTTATACACACCTTACTTATTCAAACATATACTAACACATATTTACTTTACTCTCTTATACAATCCCTGATACATGTTCACAATGATCCATACAGCCACTCACACATTCACTGGCTCTTATGCACAGTTATTTATATATGTCAACTCTCACATGTACTGTGTTTTACATATGTACTTACTTTGACATGTAGCACTGAGATATCCATTCACTCACTAATACACTCATGCACAGTCAACCGCCCATACAGCTGTTTCCACATGCACATGTCATCAGTGATGTCATCAGTGATGTCATTTGAGATGTCATCAGTGATGTCATCAGTGATGTCACTGACCATGTCATGAATGATGTAATATGTGACATCATTAGCAGTGGATTGCGGGTCCGCGATATATAGTTAGTGCAACTAACTATATATGGAATTTCAATGGTTTTGTGCAAATAAAATAAGGTTTTTTAAATGCTAATCCCTAACTATATATGGTCTATAACCTATGGTTTTTTCAGTGAATATATATATATATATATATATATATATATGAAAAGAAAGGCTCCTCCTCAGCTTGCTCTGCGCTCGCAGACACCGCCTCCACGCCAGCAAAAACGAGGAAACGGACCAGCAGAGTCAGCAAAATGATGTTTATTCCATTATAACAAAACCAGCGACGCGTTTCAGGCGAAAAGCCCTTGTTCACGCTACAACATGTTTTGAATGCTTATGCTTTTTTTATATGCTTACAAGTGATAATGACACCGCCCCCTGGTGGTGTCCACCATGATCACGTGATTACGATTAACAGTGAAGAAACACTAACGCTGGTCTCTTTTTGCATTTGCCGGTAAGAAGTGGCTTATGATAACTGGTTAAATCCAGAAAATAATTGAATCCAATTTTGGTAACATTCTAATCTAATGTCATAAAACCAATTTTTACATTGTCACATTAAGTTACCACTGACATGTATAATCCTCATCTGTGCAAACATGCAAACAATATATGTAGCAGCGGAAGTTAAAGTGCATAATGGTGTAAAAATGTGCCTAAGTGAAAGAAAAGACCAAATAAAGTGCATAAAATCGCGGGAATATACCGTCATATATCATACTACCAAGAGAGCCAAGATACATAATTCAAAATGCATTCACATAGTGTGCAACATATGTCAAACATTCATTTTTGTTTTAAGTTCTCTAAAAAAGTTTCTGGTAGAGAGAAGATGATATTCCAAGAAGCTAAAAAAGAATATATGTATAAATAATACCATATTTCTTATTTATGCAGACACACCCCCCTATTTATATATATACACACACCTCTCAATTCTAACTACATGTATCAAACAAACAACTAAGATTGAAACAAAAGCATACTTTAGCCTTGGACTAACCAAAAACATCCTAAATATATATACACACATAGCTCTGTACAGGTATGTAAATCAATACAATTTCATGAATATACAACTTATAAATTCAACTCAAAAATATATACAGGTATCTACACCCACACATATATATGCGCATATATGTATGTATATATACATACAAATATATATCTCTGTACACTCCTATCTACAAATTCTACATTCATTATAATTTACTGTACAATACAAAATTAATGGTCATAGGGGTGATCCCAATAAAACCTCATTGTTTGGGTCTTAGAATATAAATGTTTGAATGTAGTAGAAATGCATATATTAAACATGATCCAATAAAGTGCATAGAGTACATCAACATAAGCATATAATGATCAAAATCTTACTGGTTGTGAAAGCAATATCCTAAGATAGGAAGTTTCCCACGCAAAAAAATGTAATTGTTATCTCCTAATAGGGAACCTAACTAGGAGTGCGTATGTTGCCATCGGCTAGAAAAAAGAAAGTAATACAGCATTCAGACAACAAGCTACTCAAGACAAATTACAGAAAATCATGCATCTCCTCAATATTGTTGAGCCCGTTGGGCCAACGACTATCGAGTTCCAATATGAATCTGGATTCCAGTTTTCTGAGTTCCGCTTCGCGGTCACCTCCTCTCCTTAAACAGGGTACTGCCCCAATCACAAAATAGCTAAGACAATTCAGATCTTTATTATGTACCCGTTTGAAATGTCTTGCGACCGGGTAGGTTGGGTCACTGTGTAGAATGGGCCGTAAATGCTGTAGAATTCGGACGTGCACCTGGAGCTTAGTGCTGCCCACATATCTAAGCCCACAGGTGCACGCCAGAACATATACAGCATGGTCTGTCTTGCAAGTATAGTTGCCATTGATGGTCTTGGCAACAGAGCTGAACGGGGTGAGGTAATGTGTGGTGGTGACTCCGAATTTACAAGCCCTACAGCTGGAACACTTAAAGAATCCTCTGGTGGGGCGTAGCCATGGAACTTTAGATTTTAATTCCGGGGCTGCCTTATCTAGATAACTGCCCATGGTTTTGGCTCGTCTGAAAGTTACAGTAGGAGAAGATGGTAATCTGGTGTTGAGTATATGATCACTCAAAATAATAGGCCAATTTTTATTAAGAATGGACCTAATTTTTCTATCCTCTCTGCTGTAAGTAGTGATAAGACGTGGGCAATCTGATTGGGATTCTGTGTCTATAGGGCATTCAGTTACAGAAGGGGAAATTGGAAAAAGGCTCTCCCTAGATCTAGACTGGGATTTGGTAACTACCGCATTTAGTATGCGCTCAGAATACCCTCTGGCTCTTAATCTGTTCAAAAGTTCTTCTAGGCAGGTATCGAAGTCAGAAGGGGAACTACAAATCCTCTTCAGCCTGAGAATTTCCCCATACGGGATTCCAGATATTGTATGTCTTGGGTGCATACTGGTTGCATGCAATGTAGCATTGCCTGCTGTTTGTTTCCTATGCAGGGTAGTGTTTAATGTACCATTGGAGACATACACCTCAACATCCAAAAATTGGATGCGATTCTTATGTTAATGTTAATGTTAATGTTATTTGGCATTTGTTAAGCGCTCGTACGCCCGGAGGCTTCATGGCGCTGTAGCAAGGAACAGGCGTGGCCATCGGTGGGTGGAGATAAGGCAGCTTAGTAATGCGCCTGAGAGAAAAGCCAGGTCTTCAGAGAGTGTCTGAAGCTGAGGATGTTATCACTATGTTTCAGATGAAGAGGGAATGAGTTCCAGAGGACAGCTGCAAGATGGTCGAAGCAGCTGCCTCCGAGACGCTTTTTCTTGTACGGAGGGATAGTCAGAAGGGCTTTATGAGCAGACCGGAGATTGCGGGGGGGGGCTATATTTTTTAAATAGGTCTCTAATAAAAATGGGTCCAATGTCGTGTAGAGATTTGAAAAGGATACACCCAGCTTTGAAGGCCACACGTTGCTCAACCGGGAGCCAGTGCAGCTGTTTCAAGCCAGGTCTGACTGATTGCCTTCTAGGAATGTTCAAGAGGAGTCTGGCTGCCTGGTTTTGAACCAGCTGGAGGCGTTTAAGCTCTCCAGTTTGGAGCCCAAGGTATAGACTGTTGGAAAAGTCCAATCTGGACAAAACCAGGGAAATAATGATCTGAGTGAGGGCAGCTTGGGAAAAGAAGCGGGCGATTTTTTTTATTTTCTTCAGCTGAAAAAAACTGGAGGAAACAACAGCTCCAACTTGTTTTTTCAGAGAGAGGTCCTCACTAATGAAAATGCCGAGGCTCTTGACCGAGGATGATTTGGATGGTGGGGCGCCCATACATGTGGGCCAGAAGCTGGGGTTCCAGCTGAGGGCGCTCTGTCCCGGCAAGACCAGTTCGGTCTTGCCTGGGTTAAGTTTGAGATGATTGCAGCTCATCCAACTCAAAATGTGGGACATGGTGTTTTGGAATTCTACCACAGAGTCCTTGGTGTTCAAAGGAAAGATGAGCTGCAAATCATCGGCGTAATTGAAAATGGTGACCTTAGCGTGCCTGAGGGAATACAAAAGAGGGCGCAGATACAAATTAAAAAGCAGGGGAGACAGCGAAGAGCCTTGAGGTACTCCACAGATGGTAGAAATGGTGGGAGCCGTAAAGGAGCCTAGTCTGACCGATTGAGTTCGGTCAGTAATAAATGAACGGATCCAGCTCAGTGCAGGGCCCCTAAGGCCTGCCTGTTCGACACGGTCGACCAAGATGGTGTAGTCGACCGTGTCGAAAGCAGCAGAGAGGTCTAAAAGCACCAGAGCCCGGTGGATCCCTTCATCCGCATTCCGCCTCAGGGTATTCTGCACCGAGAGGATGACCGCCTCCGTGGAATGGCAAGGGCGGAAGCCGGCCTGATTAGGTGCAAGATATTCCGATTTTTCAAGGAATGTGGAGATGCTGTCGCATACATGAGACTCCAGGAGTTTGGCGCAGTATGGCAGCAGAGATATGGGCCTGTAGTTGAGTGGGTCTAATGGATTGGCTCCTGCCTTTTTTATGAGGGGAATGAGGAGGGCTTTTTTGAAGTTGTTAGGAACTTTACCCTGAGCAAGTGAACCATTCAGCATGGGAAGTAGACCCCCAGGAATGCTGGTACCCACTTCTTTCAGGATGTAAGGGGGGCAGATGTCATCAGGGGAGCCGGATTTGATCTTAGAGAGAAGTTTAGATAAGTTAGCGTTTTCAATGGGGGGGTAGGAGTCCAGGGTAACAGGGTTGTAGAAGGTGTCTGCAAATAAAAGTGGAGGCTGAGTGGTGGGGATGTTTTGTTTAATGGTGCAGATTTTGTCAAAGAAAAAGGAGTTTAAAGAATTACAAAGTTCCTGAGTGGGAACTGTCGGAAGGGAAGTTCTGTCACTGGTGCTAAGGTCTTCCACAATGTTAAACAGTTCTTTAGATTGATTCTGAGCTTTAAGAATTTTATCCGAAAAATAGTCGGTTTTGTGTTTTAAAATAAGCTTTTGATAGTTTTTTCGAGCCTTGCAGTAGTTGGCCCTGTCTTGTTCTGAATAGGCTGTGCGCCACTTTCGCTCCAGTTGACGGACCTCAAGTTTGTGAGTTTTCAGAAGAGGAGAAAACCACCTGTGGGCGTCATTGGGGCGGGAGCGGGGAAAGCAGGTGCAGGGGGCGTGAGCGTCCGCAGCCTGGAGTAGCCACCCTGAAAAAGCCTCTTCCATCTTCTCGATGTCCTGATCAAACGAGGGAAGGGAGGAAGTAAGTGAGCCAATGAGAGCGGGGACATCAACATTCTTCCACCTTCTGGTTTTTCCTCCTGGCATGGATAGGGGATTTTTACTTCTCCCTGTGGTCACAGTAAAGTTGATCAGATAATGATCCGACCAAACACAGGGCATAATGGACTTAATTGCCAAGGGAATATTTTGGGACCAAATTTGATCTAGGCTATGCCCTTTTTCATGAGTAGGAAGGTGAATGTGTTGGGTGAGATTCATATCGAGGAGGGTTTCTTTCAGCGTGGCAGCCTGAGAGTCAGAGTCGGCAGAGTCCAGCCACAGATTGAAGTCTCCTAGCAACACAATTTTGTTATGGGCAATTATCAGAGGAGCAATTTGTTCTGCTAGGGATGTCGAAAAGGAGGGCATTTTTTGAGGGGGGCGATATATAAGGATGAAAAGTAATGATCCAGTATTTGTATCCTTTTTAAAGATCAAGTTGTCTGTTCCTGATAGGTCGAGGGATGGTAAAGAGGAGACTTTGTGGGTGCTGCGAATGATCGCGGCAACCCCCCCACCTCTTTTGCCGGCTGGTCTGTCGACATGTAGAATATAGTAGTTTGATGGAACTGCCGCTAGGATGTCGGGAAGGGAGTCCTCAGTAAGCCAAGTCTCAGAAAGAAACAAAAAGTCGGGTTGTTCAGCCTGAAGCAAGAGAAAAATATCCAAATGGTGTTTTACCATGGATCTAGTATTAAGATATAGGCATTTGAGAGTGGCTTCAGAGTCATTGGGAATAGATTGAGGCGCATAGGACCTAAGCTTGGGTGCCTTGCCGAGAGAGAATTCGGGTTTCAAAATGCCGTGAGTAGCGGCACGCTTTAGAACAAAAGCGGGTGGGGCGGGTCCGGCGCTGTCAGTGGGCCTAAGTAATAACAGTGAGGGAATGGAATAAGTGAGAAAATGACCAGGGGTTATGGCCCCAGGCCCCGGTCTGCCGCGGACGGGCGCAGACGGGCTTGCCTTAGGCGCTCCCGCTGCGCTCGTCCGCTGCGCTGGGGAGGTCGACACATTTGTAATGGATGTAATGGGCGTGGCCTCGCAGTGGGCGTGGCTACGCCTTTGGCGCGCTGGCGGTGATGGCGTTTCCCAGAATGTGGGGGTCTGAATTAGCGCGTAGCAGCAGCGCTTTCAGCCAGGTGAGCAGGAGCGTTTTGTAGTTAAAAATACAGTAGATTGGTGACAATTTTAAAAATAGTGAAGTTAACAAAACCTCCGGCTTTCCGCCTCAGAGGGGTTCCAATGAATGAGGATCGTTGCGCTTTCGAGCGTTTAAGTAGAGGGTCGGTGGGCGTGGCCTCGCAGTGGGCGTGGCTACGCCTTTGGCGCGCTGGCGGTGATGGCGTTTCCCAGAATGTGGGGGTCTGAATTAGCGCGTAGCAGCAGCGCTTTCAGCCAGGTGAGCAAGAGCGTTTTGTAGTTAAAAATACAGTAGATTGGTGACAATTTTAAAAATAGTGAAGTTAACAAAACCTCCGGCTTTCCGCCTCAGAGGGGTTCCAATGAATGAGGATCGTTGCGCTTTCGAGCGTTTAAGTAGAGGGTCGTTGGGCGTGGCCTCGCAGTGGGCGTGGCTACGCCTTTGGCGCGCTGGCGGTGATGGCGTTTCCCAGAATGTGGGGGTCTGAATAAGCGCGTAGCAGCAGCGCTTTCAGCCAGGTGAGCAAGAGCGTTTTGTAGTTAAAAATACAGTAGATTGGTGACAATTTTAAAAATAGTGAAGTTAACAAAACCTCCGGCTTTCCGCCTCAGAGGGGTTCCAATGAATGAGGATCGTTGCGCTTTCGAGCGTTTAAGTAGAGGGTCGGTGGGCGTGGCCTCGCAGTGGGCGTGGCTACGCCTTTGGCGCGCTGGCGGTGATGGCGTTTCCCAGAATGTGGGGGTCTGAATTAGCGCGTAGCAGCAGCGCTTTCAGCCAGGTGAGCAAGAGCGTTTTGTAGTTAAAAATACAGTAGATTGGTGACAATTTTAAAAATAGTGAAGTTAACAAAACCTCCGGCTTTCCGCCTCAGAGGGGTTCCAATGAAATCAATGTGAGCTGTGAAGTTAAGATTATGGGAGTTGTCGTTAATATCATGAATAAAAGACAAAGCTTCCTCCTTGCTACCTCTCCAAATGATGAAAATATCATCGATGTACCTCAAAAAGCAACTAACGTGACCATCCATCCACGCCTTGTGGCGTACGTTGAGGACCTGCTCCTCCCACCAGCCTACGTGCAAGCACGCATCGCTGGGGGAGAAGCAGGCCCCCATCGCCACTCCTCTCAGTTGCCTATAGATCTCCTTACCAAAGGAGAAAAAATTGTTATAGAGGCACCATTCCATGAGACCTATAATCACCTTGTTATGCTCATAATACAAGATAGGTCTGCTGGATAGGTAGTGTTGTACGGCAAATAATCCTTTTACGTGATCTATGCTGGTGTACAGCGATTCAACATCAAGTGAAATTAGCCACATATCATTCTCCCATACAATTGCAGCAATTTTAGATAGAAAGTCACTGGTGTCGCGAGTGAAACTGGGGAGTCGCTTTACGAAATCTTGGAGGAAAAAGTCAATGTATTCTCCAACCTTCTCCCCCACACTACCTATTGCTGACACAATGGGCCTGCCGGGTATTGGTTTCACGGCCTTGTGTACCTTCGGGATGAGATATAGAGAGGGCAAGATGGGAAAATTCACATACATGAATTTGTATTCGTCTGGTGATATTAGGCCTTCTCTTTTCCATTGCCCCAAAGATTTATGTAGTCTAGATGTTGCTCTCTCATATTCTTTTTGTGTGGTTTTAGCATAGCAGGTTGGGTCTTCAAGTTGGCGCTTGGCTTCAATAATGTAGTCTTGTTTTTGCCAAAGCACCACATTACCCCCCTTATCTGATTTCTTGATCACTATATCAGGATTATTGCCTAGTTTCTTCAACAGTTTATCATAAGCCGGTTTTATGTGTATCTCCTTTTTGCGATGTTTGTTGTTGGTTTGAATATATAGTCTCTTGATGTCATTCGTGACGCAGTCGTGAAAAATGTCAATCGCGTCTTTTGGCATTATGGGCACAAATTTGGATTTACTATGAAATGGGCTCAAGCCAGTTCCTTTTTGAGGAATGGGGACTTGTCTTAAGCGATCTTGTGTCGAATTTTCAGAATTTATTTCTGCATTTTCATTCGAGCTTAGTAAGTCATTGGCATCTAGAAAAATATGTGTGTCTGATGCTCGTAGTGCCAATGGCCCATCAGAATAATTTCCCCCATTTTCGGTATTTGGAATGTCGAGGTCTTTGGCAGATTGCAAAGCAAAATGTTTTTTTAGTTTCAACTTTCTTATGAAGCAGAAGAGATCAACTCTGGTCATGGTGTAGTTGAAGCTTTGTATAGTGGAAAAGTTTAATCCCAGTGAAAGCAATTGTTCTTCTGCTTTATTAAGAACAACATTGGAGAGATTGATTATGGTGTTATCAGTTACCGCCGTTTCCCCCATGTTTTTTTCTTTTTCTTTTGCTGTTGCTGTGCCCCGGCGCTGTTTCCTTCTGCGCCGTCGTTCTTTCCTGCGCTTGTTCCTCCTTTGTTTGGTTGCGGATTGGTTTGCCAAGACCTCAAGGTTTGGAGCCTCTCCTCCACTACAAAATCCATTTCCTGCTGGAGATTCAATGTTATATATTCACTGAAAAAACCATAGGTTATAGACCATATATAGTTAGGAATTAGCATTTACAAAACCTTGAAAATTCACTGAAAAAACCATAGGTTATAGACCATATATAGTTAGGGATTAGCATTTACAAAACCTTATTTTACTCGCATAAAACCATTGAAATTCGCATATATAGTTAGTTGCGCCAACTATACATCGCGCACCCGCAATCCACTGCTGATGATGTCACATATTACATCATTCATGACATGGTCAGTGACATCACTGATGACATCACTGATGACATCTCAAATGACATCACTGATGACATCACTGATGACATCACTGATGACATCTCAAATGACATCACTGATGACATCAATGATGACATCTTAAATGACATCACTGATGACATCACTGATGACATCTCATTTGACATTACTGATCACATCACTGATGACATCATTCATGTGATTATACGATGAACCTCTTCAGACTCTGATATAACCTTAGATACACTCAGTGTAAACAGACACTCACAGACTGTCACTCATCCATGGAGTTACTCACACACCTAGTCAGTCATGCAAAGAATCAATCACACCTCCATTTCCTCAACTATACAGTTATACACATCTTACTTATTCAAACATATACTAACACATATTTACTCCCTTATACAATCCCTGATACAAGTTCACAATGATCCGTACAGCCACTCACACATTCACTGGCTCTTATGCACAGTTATTTATATATGTCAACTCTCACATGTACTGTGTTTTACATATGTACCTACTTTGACATGTAGCACTGAGATATCCATTCACTCACCAATACACTCATGCACACAGTCAACCGCCCATACAGCTGTTTCCACATGCACTTTTGAACCCATACATCTAGTGAATCAACTGCTCACACATCTATGCACAGAGTCATACACCTCCCAGCCACCCCCACACACACTCAGTCTCCCATACAAATACTTGGGCAACCAATCAATAACCCATATAGTTACTCATATAGCTACTGATCAACACATGCAGCAGTTTACAGAACAACAGACATAATGATGCACAAATTAAGACAGTTTAGTCACTAACCCATGCACTCAGTGAGACACATCTAATCACTCTCTCATACAGTCAGTAATGCACCTACTAAATCCTTCATCCAGACACTTATACATCCACTCATTATATAATATATATTCCTCTTTCATCAACCACCGCACAACTTGCCGCAGGTGCCGCCATCCCATGAGAAGTGACAAGTCGGTGGCCCAATCCTGGCCAAACAAGATGAAGCACACTCAACAAGGGCCGTTTTTTAATAATGATTTACTGCCTCCTCGGGAAACATACTGGACAGACGCATTTCTGCATGGTCGCCTTTCTCAAAATCAGTGCGACTGGGATTTGCATGTCAATTTAAAACAAGGAGGCAGTTCTTTCAATCATGATAAAAATGAAAAAAACAGTGGGCCACACTCCATGTCATACATTGGGTTTTCATGGTGGCCATCTTGAAATGTTTAAGTAAAGAAATTCATTATAGTTGATCAATGTTCTCACACACATCTAATTTTAGGACACGCAGTCGGCTTGCCATACAGCTGTGAGGCAATCCTGTTTTCCTCTAAGTAAAGGGTCACATTAAAAAAATCGATTTCAGAACTGCTCATGGGATGTATAAAACAGAAGTTGAACAGATTGTTGTTGAGATGAGGCAGAAAGATCTTCAGCATTTGCTTGCCTCCATTCTAAATCATAAAAATGTCATCAATATATCGTTCCCAATATATGACGTGTTGTGTAATATCAGGAGGGCAGGCAGTCCGAATATGTTGTCTTTCAAAATGACCCATATAAATGTTGGCATAGCAAGGTGCAATTTAGAACCCATAACTACCCCAAGGCTTCTCTCAACCAAGTGTCAGTATGTAGGAACATTTTTTTTTTCCAAGAGAAGACGTGTCAAGTCAAGAATCATTTGAGTATGCTCCCGCCGCCCAGCTGACCCGCCCTCTCGTCCCCCTTCTTAAGGGGACAGCAAGGAGTGCTCGGGAGTGACCACTGCGCCTCTCACCAGGCCGGGTCACCCCCTTGCTCCTCCTGCCGCCTCCTGCTCCTGCCTGCCAGCCTTCCCGCCTTTTCTCGCCGCAGACGCCCCCCTGGCCCCCCGAGCGGCCCAGCCTCAGCAGAGCCGCCCGCTCGCCAGTTTCCCGCCGCCGCTCACCACAGGCCCCGCCCACCACCGGCCCATTGGCCAAGCCGCTCCCGCCGCCCAGCTGACCCGCCCTCTCGTCCCCCTTCTTATGATGCCCCCAGAGCGACCACCCAGCGGACGCGCGCAGCGGGAGCACCAATTGAGCGCCGTAGGTGCGCCAAAGGTAAGCCCGTCTGCGCCCGTCCGCGCCTGGACCGCGCCCAGCGCCAGGACCCCTGGCCCCCGCAGACCCCAGCCCACCCGCGGGACGTACGATGCCGCCACCCTCAACGCACTCAACGCCGGCCGAATCCCAGGATGCTACCGAGCCACCCCGAGACGCACCCACGGACCCTTCTGCTGCAACGCCTGCAAGTTCACCTGCATCCGGACCAGCACTACTCCTGCACCACCAAGACCAAGACGAGCAACAGCAGCAGCCACCTGAAATGCATCCTGCTCAACACCCGCTCCGTCCACAGACACGCCATCGAGCTCTGGAACCTGCTCGACACAACCTCACCAGACGTCGCCTTCCTCACGGAAACCTGGATGAACGCCTCTTCAGCGCCCGACATCGCCATCGCCATCCCAGACGGCTACAAGATCATCCGAAGGGACCGCATCAACCAGACCGGAGGAGGCATCGCCATCATCCACAGGAACACCATCCGCATCACGACCAACACCGAGGACACCCTCGCACCCGCCGAGCACCTGCACTTCCAGGTCCACATCAACCCCAAGACCACCCTCAGAGGCACCCTCATCTACAGACCCCCAGGACCACGCTAAACACGAGGAGCAGGAATGGAGACAATACATCACAGGGTTCCACGTGATATGTCTCCAGGAGACCTGGGCGAGTAACCCCAACCTTCTATTCTTGGAGGGGTATAAGTGTTTTTCAGTCCCGGCCCTAAAATCAGCATCAGGGAGAGCCATAGGTGGACTCATCATATATGTGGACCTTAAGATAGAAGGGGTTTGGTCAAATTTTAACTGGCGATCACACAACATGCAGGCTCTGGGCTTTCGCTCTAAAGATTTAAACATCACCCTGATTAACTGGTATAATGCAGTGGGAGCTAATGGGAAGAGTAACTCACTAAAGGAATAAGACTCTCGCCTAAACACCAAGTCGATGGTAGTGAAGTCAGCATCTGCACCGTCCCTAGTCCTAGTGGGTGATTTTAATTGTCACCTCTGCGCAAATTTAAGGCCACTTAACAAGGACTGATCTCGTTGCACAGTGGAGAAAGGCCCGCACTTTTCACATCCACCCGAATGGATAGAACTAGATAGGGTGCTGAAAGGTCACAATCTGGTCCACACCATAGATTTGGTGGAAATGGGAAGTGGAGGTGAAATTAATCCTACCTTTAAGGGCAGAGGCTGTCGCTCCTATATCGATTATATCATGGTCTCTTGTATACTTAAAATATGGGTCAAACGAGTAGACATAGAATGGAGCATATATAGTGACCATAACCCTCTAGTACTAGATCTAATAGGCCCAACTATTAAAAACGCCCCACGAGGTGTTGGTTTTGTAGAGAAGGCAACAGACCAGGGAAGGAGACTTAGATGGGCCAAAATAGATGGGGACACCTTTTACAAATCTTTAATTACCACAGGAGCAGATGCACTCAATGTATGCCTCGACCCCACTATTGAGGGGGTCGCTGTGGTGGTAAACAGTCAAAATATCGAGTAAAAAATATCGAATGGACATAATATCGGGTTAAAAATATAGAATGGACAAAATATCGAATGGACAGAATATAGACATCAAAAATATCGTTTTTAAGGTAAGTAATGTAATATCGAATGTTAAAAATATAGAAAGTTAAAATATCGAAGTATATAATATAGGTTATTAAAATTATCGAATTTTTTATAATATCGAATATTTTATAGTGCTTTTTATGTTATTATATGTGTAAAAAGTGTGTATTTATGTGATAATTTATTTTAATTAATGAATTTTGTTATTTTAATTTTTGCGTAATTTAATTCTGTAGCAGATTGTGGGTTTAAAGGGGAATAGGATGGGAAGTAATTTAATCATAATTAATTAAATATGTAAATTTATTTATTGGTATTCATTTTTAATTAATAGTTAATTAATTTATATTTGGTAATTAATTACATTTTAACTGGCAATTAATTTTAATGAATTGATTAATCGCTAATTATGTAAATTTTACTAATTGATTTTCTGTAGTGGGTTGTGGGTTTATAGGGGAATTGGGTGGGAAGTAATTTATTTATAATTAATTAAATATGTAAAATTATTTATTGGTATATATTTAGCATTAATTGTTAATTAATTTTTATGGTTAATTTATTACATTTTAATTGCCAATTCATTTTATTTAATTGATTTATTGCTAATTATGTTAATTTTACTAATTTGTTTTCTGTAGCGGGGTGTGGGCTTATAGGGGAATAGGGTGGGAAGTAATTTATTTATAATTAATTAACTAAATAAATGTATTTAATTGTATTTAATTTGAATTAATTGTTAATTAATTTGTAATTTTTTATTAATTAATTGTTAATTTGTATTATTTTGTATTAATAGGTAACTAAGTGTAATAATTAATTTTAATTTGGAATTTCAATTGATTAAATATTATATTAGATTAAATTGGTAATTACTTTTAATTAATTTTTTATAGATATTAATTTATAATTTTTTAAATAATATATGAAGTATTTACTTTCCCTACTCTTGCACTCTCTGGAATGGGAATAGGAATTTTTACCCCTAAGCTATCCAACGCTTTACCTACTGTTGCACTCTTTGGAGTGGGAATAGTAATTTTAACCCCTACGCTATCCAAAGCTTTCCCTACTGTTGCACTCTTTTGAGTGGGAATAGTAACTTTAACCCCTACGCTATCCAACTCTTTCCCTACTGTTGCACTCTTTGGAGCGGGAATGGTAATTGTTACCCCTAAGCTATCCAACGCTTTCCCTATTGTTGCACTCACTGGAGTTGGAATAGTAATTTTTACCCCTACGCTATCCAACGCTTTCCCTACTGTTGCACCCACTGGAGTGGGAATAGTAATTTTTACCTCTACGCTATCCAACGCTTTCCCTACTATTGCACTCACTGGAGTGGGAATAGTAATTTTTACCCCTAAGCTATCCAACGCCTTCCCTACTGTTGCACCCACTGGAGTGGGAATAGTAATTTTTACCCCTACGCTATCCAACGCTTTCCCTACTGTTGCACTCTTTGGAGTGGGAATAGTAATTTTAACCCCAACGCTATCCAACGCTTTCCCTACTGTTGCACTCTTTGGAGTGGGAATAGTATTTTTTACCCCTACACTATCCAACGCTTTCCCTACTGTTGCACTCTTTGGAGTTGGAATTTTAATTTTTACCCCTACGCTATCCAACGCTTTCCCTACTGTTGTAACCACTGGAGTGGGAATAGTAATTTTTACCCCTTCGCTATCCAACGCTTTCCCTACTGTTGCACTCACTGGAGTGTGAATAGTAATTTTTACCCCTACGCTATTCAATGCTTTCCCTACTGTTGCACTCTTTGGAGTGGGAATAGTAATATTTACCCCTACGCTATCCAATGCTTTCCCTACTGTTGCACTCACTGGAGTGGGAATAGTAATTTTTACCCCTACGCTATCCAACGCTTTCCCTACTGTTGCACTCTTTGGAGTGGGAATAGTAATTTTTACCCCTACGCTATCCAACGCTTTCCCTACTGTTGAACTCTTTGAAGTCGGAATAGTAATTTTTACCGCTACGCTATCCAACGCTTTCCCTACTGTTGCACTCCTTGGAGTGGGAATATTAATTTTAACACTCTTGCTATGCTATGGTAATAATATTTTATATTTATTAATAATTTTATGTTAATATATATATATATATATGTTTTAACAAATAAAATTGTATTTTTTTATAATTTAAATTAATTATTTTATAATTTTAAGGTTATTTAAGTATTTCTAAGTATATTTTAGTTATTTATTTTTCATATTTTCTTAATTTTACATTAATTTTAATAAATTCGATATTTTTACAAAGTACATATTTTTAAACGATATTTTTGATTCGATATTTTTGTACTTACCTGTTTGTAGATAGGACTTTGATATTTTGGTAGTCGCTATTTTGGAGTCGATATTTTAAATGCCTATATTTTTGTAATCGATATTATGTCAGTGATCCCGCTGTGGTAGTCGCTTTCGAGGAGTTGGCACATCTCATCGAAAGATTATTACAGTCCCCTAAGAATGGGAGCTTACACCTAGGGACAAGTCACACATCGCCCAATGCAGGTTGGCATACAAGAAGGCACTAAAAAATCATAAATTTAGCCTCCAAACTCAGGCCTGGGAGGACTTAAGGGAGGCGGCGGACAGAAGGGACTCGACTGAGTTCTGGAAAATCATAAATAAACCTTGTTTCCAGGACTCAAACACCCCACAGTTCTCTAGCACCATTTTGCCTGAGCAATGGTATTCTCATTTTAAAAACCTATACAACCATATGGGCGAAACTAACTATGATGAGGGGTATGGACTTAGTTGCACAGCAAGGATTGAGATCACTTTGGGAGAAGTGGAAGGGGCCATTTTAGGCCTAACCAAAAATAAAGCGCCTGATGGCATACCCCCTATCTTTATCTCACCAAGGTAGAGCTGTGGGCTCCTATTCTTGAGAGGGTCCTGAACGCGGCAGTGGAAGCTGGCCTACCACGCTCTTGGTCCTCGGCGACAATAGTCCCGATATTCAAAAAAGGGAACAGGGATGACCCCCAATGCTATCGCCCGATATCCTTGATTGATGTCACGGCGAAGGTGTTGGGTCGTGTCATCCTAAATCGCCTTACAGAATGGGCAGATACCCACAAGATAATAACAGACACCCAATATGGGTTTAGGGAGGGAAGGTCCACCACGGATCAATGCCTTAACCTCTACTTGCTAATTGCCAAGTACACCATAACCAGCCAGGAGGCGGTTTACCTGGGGTTCATGGACCTCTCAGGGCTATAATGAGCTATGGTCGCAGGTTGGGCAGATGGTCCCCGGAGCAGGTTTATGAATTTGTACAGATCAATTTGCTGTGCCAAAACATCCTACGGGGCAGAAGTTTAGGGCTTTGTAAACATCAGGGGAAAATAAATTCTTCAGAAGGATTCTTAAAGTCTTACAGTCCCACATAGTACTCCTGCCTATATCATACACGAAGAACTTGGAGAAGCCTACATTGAAGACAAAATCAAGGTCAGGCTACTTTTGGCATGGGTGAAGATCTGGTCTAACCTGGAGGCTGACCTCAGTAGACAAATGATCATAGATTGTCTGAAAAGGGATAAAGGGAGATGTATTCCCTGGTTAAAATATGTAAAGGGTACATTAGAGGGCATCGGCTGCAAAAATCTTTTTACTAATCCAGAAACAATTACATCTCAGGACAAAAATAGAGTTAGGAAGATGTATGGGGAATGGATAACTCTAAGTAGGGCGACTACTGAAGAAAACAAACCTACAGTCGCTGCTTATTGTCTTTTGAAAAGCGAGAGTGGAATGGAACCCTACCTCTCACTGACCCATAACGCACAGGATAGATTTTTAATGACTCATTTTAGGTTCAACCTTTTACATCATTTACTGGCGGATCCCCCAGGTTTTACATTAACGGTTGAACAGAAGGGTACCTGCGGCTGCGACAATAGGTCTCTGCAGGATACCCTTCATTTTGTTTTATTATGTCCCTTTTATAGTCTACCCAGGCGTAAGTACCTTGTGGGAATCTTGAGAAGAGTAAAGTTTAAACACGGCAAGGTAGCTTTATTGTTCCTGCAAAAGGCTAACGATCCACATACCCTGTTCTGTATTATGAATTTTATTAAAATGGCGGTCAGGATCAGGAATTCGTGCGGGAGTAGTTGATTGTCATGCCTGTTAATCAAGTCACCCTTGAAAAATTAAATTCTATGAATTGAATTGTTTTAATGTTTTTTAAATTGTTTTTATGTACTTTTATGGTATTTTCTAAAAGCCGAATAAAGGAATTTGATTTGATTTGATTTGACTATATGTTACTTATTTTGTAGTCTAATCTCTTAATCTCTTAATTTGGGTCCTCCAGAGTCATTTCAGTCACGTTTTACTCAAGCATTTGTTTATTGTTCACCAGACTATTCAAGTTACTTGAGGCACTCCAAGACTCTTATGAAGAACAGTTTATCTGGATTGTGACTTAATCTGCACGATAAATCATTTACAGAATCATTGGGACTATAGCAAACGTGACACTTCCTATGAGGTGTGTCTGTTGATATTTTATATGGATATGGTGTTTGGTTGACACATGGGTGACACATGTATGCTACCCCACGGTCCCGCTATGGTTTGCATCTTTGTACTCTCATCATGCTCTTGGTTTGTTTGGTCCCCTTTTTTTAGATATCAATTAAACAATTAATACTTTATTTGGCATCTGAACAATACCATAAAAGTGCAATTTAAAAACATTCACATTTCCTCTTTTTAAAAATTAAAAAAATCAGTGTAAAACAGCCCACAAATATATATACTACATAGTTCATATTACAGCCCCTTTTCCTCTGATAATCTTATATAAGTGGTAAAACCTTAACTAAGGTGGGAGAGCAGATACCTAACCAAATAATTCTTCACCTCTACTAGTTCTAAGTCACATTGCCGACCTTAAAAAACGTATGGTACAGTGAAGAGTTAACACTTCAGTGGACAATTTCAAGAACAATAGAGCCACCTTCGCCTGTTTGAACCCAGGTCTTCTTAAAATACCTTTTAAAAACAGCTTCCTGGGGTGCGCATAGTAGGAACACAATAAAACAAAGGGGAGGGTATCCTGCAGAGACCGTTGGTCGCAGCTGCACGGGCCCTTCACTTCTATGTTTTGATTGTAACCTGCCGGCACAGCCAGGCTATGATGTAGTAAATCCAACCTAAAATGAGTCATTAAAAATCTGTCTTCGGGATTGTAAATAAGAGACAGATAGGGTTCAATACCCAAGCAGGATTTGGTCAGAATGTACACTCTAACAGAGGGTTTAATCACCTCGCTGTCCTCCCTACGGGGCGCCACATATTTCAAGAATTCTACCTTCACATGGTCTTTATCTCATGATACCAAGTCTGTTGGATGATTAAAAAAGTCTTCACAGCCCAGGGCTGACAGGGTATCCCTAACATATTTCACCCATGGAATGTTCCTCCCCTGGTCCCGGGCAATGCAATCCAGAAGAATCCCCTTCGTCAATGCTGCCTCTGGGTTTGTCCAGATCTTAATCCAACAAGTGACAGGTTTTAGTGCTATCCTGTCGCTAATGTGACTAACACCCAGTTCCTCGGGAGTGATGGAGGACGGGGTGCTCTGTGGAACCTTCAACAGTCTCCGCAGATATTTGTTCTCTTCTGTATGGATGACTTGCGCATTAATGAAACCCCAGACTTCACTGCCATACAATATTTTGGCACAACACATCGAATTGTAAAGTCTCAGGATTTGTTCTGGGGACCACCGGCCAGCCTACGCGCAAAATTCATAATGGCACCGGAACAGCTAGTTAAAGTCTGACATTTCTCCTCTAACAGGGCTTTAAAACTAAGACGAGTATCGAATAAAATCCCCAAGTATGAGAAAATCTGAACTTTTTCTAGACAGTGCGCACCAATCATATATTTATATTTCTTTTTCTGCGTTTTCCCCACCTCCATAACATAAGATTTTGCAAGGTTGACAGAGAGGTCTAGACCCTCCATGAAACAAACAAAGCCATCTATCAAACATTGTAGGCCACGAGGGGTCTGTGCTAAAAGTAACGCATCGTCTGCATATAGCAAGACGGGGACCCCTCTTGTTCTTATCCTAGGTGAGTCCACCCCCAGGTCTTTTAGAGCCACCTCCAGGCCGTTTATATACAGGGTGAATAAGAAGGGTGCCAAAATGCAACCCTGTCTTACTCCCCTTGAGCAAGGGAATTGGTCGGTCATGCTCCCCTCTTCGTTGTATCTGACCCGGGCAAAGGTGTTCCAATGTAGTGTTCTTAGGATGTTAAATAAACCTCGGTCTACCCTGAGGTCCTCCAAGAGCCTCCACAATTTTCTATGGTTAACCCGCTCGAAGGCCGCCGTCAATTCCATGAAAGCCAAGTACACTGTCTCCTGACTGGCGACTGTGTACTCAGCTGTCAATAGGTACAAGTTGAGACATTGATCGGCCGTTGAACGTCCCAACCTAAACCCATATTGTGTGTCAGAAATTATGCGATAATCCTACGCCCAATCCTATAGTCTATTCAGGATAGCCCTACCTAAAGCAGGCATGCCTGAAACTACTGCAGCATTGATGACCCATGTCAATATTGGTGCCCACAAATGTACCTGGCTCAAGAAAAGGTCAGGGGGGACCCTATCAGGCCCTGGGACCTTGTTCCTTGTCAGGCCCTCAATGCCCGCCTTTATTTCCCCCACCGAAAATGTTATTTGTTTCACCAATTGACCTCCACCCACAGCTGGTAACAATTGCTCAGAAGGGTCAAGATTATATAGTCCATTAAAGTGTTTGTACCATGACTCTGTCAAAATATAGTTTGCTAATTTGGGATTGTTAGACCTGTCGGCCCTTTGGGTGGTCCCTCCTATTATTTATTTATTTTGTCCCTTTTTGCCTCCTAGTACTTTTCATTTTTATGTTCACTGGAAATTTTTGGTGTTGTCCTAGGGGTTAGGTGCTACCTTGTCCCTATAACTTTTGAGGCCTAGGTGTTCCCTTATAATGGTGAAAATGTAGTCACGCAAAATGGTGGATGGTAACTGCCACAACTGATTACCTCAGAGGTTGAGCCATAGGACTTCAATGGGAAGGTTCTAGAACCTTCCAGCTGGTTCCAGTAGCCTGGGCCCTGTCTATATAAGGGTCAGAACCAGGGCGGCCATTTTAGGAGTGACCAGAGCGCTGTAGTAGAACCTGGTGAGGAGTGAAGCAACAGTGTGGGGAGGAAGGTGCCTTGTTAGGGGTTAGCTCGTCCCGTGGGCCGGCTGCTCAACTTGATGACGTGCCCCCTACCTATTGACTGAGCCCTATTGCGGTTATAGCGCCACTAACTCTCTGGTTTTATCAGTACCTGAGAGGAACTTGTGGGGTATCGTGAGAAGTTCATACAAGAATTCCACGAAGAAAGTAGCTAACTGAGTAGTTTTCCCTTCCCCTGTCTTCAGTGGGCTAAACAGAACTACTTTGATACTGAGGGGAAGAGGGGAAAGGCTCCGGTAATATCTCGGCTACTGACCCCTAGCACTACCGGTGCTGAAAGAAAGTGAATCAGATCCTACCTGGACGCAGCGGTTGCCGAGGTTCCTCTCCCTAGATCACCGCCGCTTAGTTACTGGCCCCCACTGTGGAGATTCCGTGCGGGAGGAGCCTGGTTGTCAACAGCGGTGAAACAGAATAAAAGAGGCGGTGTTGCGGAAGCCAGCGGCGCTGACGCGGATGCGCTGAGGAGAAGGGGGCGGGTATCGGAAGAGGCCGGCCTGCGGAAGCACCTTCCCTCGACGACGACAAAGCTGTAGGAAGCATCAAGGGGGCGTGAGGAAGTTCCGGCCTAGCCTGCTGTGAGGTGGTTGCAGCGCTGGGGCCGGGGAGCTTCAATGAATAATTGCGGCGCAATCAGTGGTGAAAGCTGACCGGGACGAGTTGTCCAGCACCCGGTAAGATAAAGAAGTGAAGTTCGGGGCCCACGAGCAAAGCGGGCCTCGCTGTCATCTCAGAAAAGGGTAATGGGAGGGGAGGATCCGAGCTAACCGGCTTCCCCACGAGAGCCATCCAACTGCGGGTGCCTGGTGAGACTGAATCTTGCGGCAAGGCTCTGCAGGAATTCCTACCTAATAACCTGCGCTGCTAATGGTAACTCAGCAAGCGCAATTCAGTGGTGTTAATTCCATTCCTGCATAACGAGATTGCCTTGGGAGAAGCGGGTATTGGAAGAAATTGATAGTACTGACTTGAGGAACTGAGTAAGGGAGCGGAGCTAGACACAGGGCACCTTGGTTGGAAGAGGGGATTGATTCATTGGTGCAAAGTGTGTGAAAACTACAAATTTCACTTGGGCAACCTGCCAATTGGGTGGGGAGAATGCGAACTATTGGAATATATGAACTGACAAAACAACATGCCTATCTTGTTTTAGATGCCATTGTGAACTCAGATATTGTTTAGATAACTGTGTCTTGTTTACTGACCTGCTGTAACCTAATGTCATTAATAACACAGATTTTTCTAGGGCCAGGTACAGATGTGGAGGAGTGTAGAGAATCTGATTATTGATTAATTGCTTCCATTGAAACTGTGGAATATTTAATGCAAACATAAGGGCCAAGAATTACAGCTGAGCTTCCATCAAGGAAGGAAGGGGAAGGTGACCTTATTGTTAATTGGGACTGTGAAAGTGCTAACTGACAGATGTAAAGTAGATCTATACTTGTAATCTTAACACTGCTAAGAAGCCAAGAGTAACTACAAGAGAATTTTATAAAACAGCCTGTATTTTTCTAAACTGGTGTGGTGTCATTTATTTTGGTGGTGGAGCGCTGAGTTACTGTGAGTGAGTGATGTAAGCACAACACAATTGCCTTTGGAGTGTTGCTATTTCCCCTCTGTGCCAGGCTACCTATGTGGACTGGTAAACCCAGGTCCAACAGGGATTATTGGTGTCTTGAAAACATGGTTCATTAATGACTTTCCAGAACGCAGTCATAATTTTAGTTTCAAATGCTTCCCTCAAATTCTCCCACGCCTGATGCTGTAGGGAGATTTTGTGTCTCTTTACTGCATCTTTATACAGTCCCCGGCATTTGATCACCCTTAACTTCTCCCTTGGGACTGTTTTTAGTGCAAGTTCAGTTCCTTCGCTGCACGGGAGCAGTCGTGGTCAAACCATCTATGATCCTCTTTTATTTTACTAGTAGGTTTGGTCCTAAGTAGGCTGTCAATATGCTTGGTGACACCTTCAAATGCCTTTATCAATTCAGCTTCCTCCGCCATGGGGCTCAGGCACTTCCAAACATACTGCTGATTATCAGCCAGTAAGGCTTTATAAAAGATATCCCCATCCACCTGGGTCCATCTGAGCCTCCTTCCTTGGGCTGTGGCTAATAATGCACCATTCCCTCCCTTTCTTTCCTGCTGCTTCATTAAATGTTGATCCCCAGTGACAAAACTAAAGGATTATGGCCACTAAAGATGCTTAACTGAATCTCAAAACCCTAGAACCTCCTCTTTAACAATTTAGAGACAAATATGAAATCAATAAAAGAGTCACATCCTCTGCCTTTAAAGGTTGGGTGGACCACACCGTTCTCTCCTGGGGTAATCAGGTCTATGGTATGTGTCAGATCATATGTACCTAAGACCTTGCTTAATTCGTTCCCCTCCTTGGTGTGCTCTAAGTGCGGGCCCCCTTCCAATGGACAGGAAAACCAATCCCCCCTTCTAAGTTTTATATTTGGGCATAAATGACAGTTGAAATCGCCTAGCAACACAAACTGATGTGCCCGTTCCCCCTTGTCATGTAACCCTTGTAACCTTCTCATCAGGCCTTTGAGTCTTGATGTTGTTTCACCCGTTGAAACAGCGTTATAAAAAAATAATAAGAGTTAACGTGAGGCCCCTACCAGACAATCTAAACCCCTGTAAATAGTCTGAATCCCATCCCAAGTCATCCCACTTCGCCTGAAGCCTCAGATCCACATATGTAATTAAGCCGCCACTTGCTCTGCTCACCACACCCTTGCGTGCCGGTACAAAAAACATTTTATAACCCTCCAGAGCTAGCATGGCACTGTCAGTTTCCCATGTCTCCTAGAGGCAAATTACCTGGAAATTCCTAATATACACTAGCCATTCTTGGTTGGGTATTTTAGATGATAGGCCAGCTATATTCCACAATAAAATCTGGATAAATCCCTGGCTATGTGTGGCTGGGGTAACTAGTGTCGGGCTTCTAATCGGGCTGGGGGGAACGATAACTACACTATTATCCCCTCCCCTGTCCGGCCCGCTACAATCTCCTGTGGTGGGTAATGGAAGGTGCCCCTTATCCTGTGGCCTTGCACTCTGACCAATACTTGAATAGGGAAAATCAGCACCCCTTCTGTGGCCTTCCCCCATATTGCTTTTCCTTTTACGGCAGTCAATGCCATCTAAGACCAGGGCATTTCCAAGAGGAGCAAACCGGTTAGAGAGCTGAACATGCCAGCCCCCATGATTGCATCCTACTCTGTCTCTCCCCTGATTATCATCACTGGTTGCGCCCAACAAATCCCTATAGAAGAACCCCAGTGGTAGCATTCTAATGGTTGACCCACCTTCATCCCAGCAAGAGCCCTTGCGCTTGGTAAGGAGGTCATGTACCAAACCCAGGAATCTAAAGTTTACAATCACAGTGTCTCCCGGGAAGCATTCTCTACTGTGACCAATCCAGGACGCCCTACTTGCCATTAATATGTGCCTGTGGTCTGCTATTCTAAGTGGTGTATTTTTGTTCAACCAATGTGCCGCCTTGTTAATTAATATATGTGTGGTTTCTTCTCTGTTTCCGCTCACTGCTGGAACCCCAGTCAAGACTATGGTATATGGGCAAGCTGCTGGTAGCAGGTCTAGGATCGGCATGGCATGGCAGCAGTACAACTGACAGAATCACCTTGGGCGGGTACAGTGTCCTGATGCATAAATCCTCTACCACCAGTGCCCCCTTTGTTTTCATTATTTGTAAAGTGGATGCTATGCCTTTCAAAACAGTATGGAGGTGCATTATAAATTGTGCATGCCCCAATTCAGTTTATCTGAACCAGAGCAAGAACAAAAGTCATAAAATCCCTTATAGAAAGCATGTGGCTAACATGAATTGAACTGTCAGACATACACTCGGCATACATAAAGATCAGTCCATCGCTCAAATAGTCTGTCACCCAATACATCAGTGCTCAACCCTCAGCCCTAGCTCTCTTCATTTCATTGTGGTATTTGCGTCTCCCCATGCAGGTCGCCATTTTAAATGCTTCGCTTGAATCATCATTGCCAAAGCCAAATAGGTCTGACTTTCATGCTAATGCATGCTAGGACAGGCTTGCACAAATGCTGTTTGCACCCTCTAAAACATTGAAGCTTTGCCAGTGCTTGTTAGCACTGCTATTTTAACTTCCTAACATTAATTCAGAACTTTTTACCAATAAACTTTAATGTTACATTTTAGAAAGGGTATGCTGCCTGGATTATTTCTGGTCATCGTCTGGCAGCAAATTGTATTCTCCCTCGTTTCACTTGTGCATCAGTTCTCAGCCTTTGTGGTGCCAAACAGTTCACCCACGGTTCAGTCTTCACCTAAAACAGCTCTGTACATAGCTTCACTTGTCAGGCCAAAGCCCTAGATGAGATGCACTGTGTTTTATGCTTGAACAATATGTATTTTAGTCCCCAATATGTTTGGTTGAGACACATCATCTTTGCACTTTTGCAATGACCTCTTATGCAGTTGCCATTCCTTTTGTGTTCACTGAGCGTTGTGGTACTGAGGTGCTTCTTGGATCAGCCACGGTCGGTAGTGGGAGTACCTGCCGGGCGTTGACGTGGGGAGGGGGAGGGGCAGAGTGGGAGGTAATAATCTATGGATTACGGAAGTTTGCAGGTAAGTAAACATATAAATAAATAAAGCGAATTTCGTTACGTGCACTGCACCCCCAAATGCAATGCATAGATTACTACCCCTCACCATGCCCCTCCCCCTCCCAACGTCACCGCCCGGCAGGTACTCCCACTACCGACCGCAGCTGTCTTAGATTAGGTTCTGATATTGAGGAATAGAGGGCCACATGATTATGCTGACAAACAGGGGGTTCTGGCCCATTGCTCTAATGCATCATGGCCTCATTAACCTCTGCTCAGATCATCAGAGTTTTTCTTTGGCTTTCTGTTTCTGTTACATTAATAGTCCTTGGGATGCTGTCATTTTGTAGCAACTTTGTTGCTCCTTCTAACCATTAGGTTTGTTGCTCTTGAATCTTTCTGTAAACTTTAATCTTCAAAGCCCCTTTTCGACAAGAGCCAGGCCTTTCAGAGTTCATGTTTTAATTTTGCAAGGTCCAGTTATATATAGGAGTGGGCGGAACTCATGGAGTTACAGAAAAACTCAGGGCGATTCCGTTGAATTCCGCTAATTGGTGAACAAAAATTCAGCTTGTGCTATACTTTAGCAATGGTATCCCCAGCAGTTCTGAAAATCAGCACGAACAGTACCATGGGTTGTGCAGGAGCGCATGGCCATTCAAATTGATATTGTTGCTGCGCGAGACTCATGCAGCAAGAAGTCTAATCGAATGGCAACCCTCTGACTGCGACTGCTTTTGAATGCCGTCAAACGCCCGTGTTAGAAAATCGAGCTAGGTGACGCCAAATCTCGCTAGCCAGCTCGCTTATTTTGGAGCCTCACAGGAGAAAAATTCAGCCATGCAGCAATTGGCGGAACTTGGCCAGAACTCCTTGTTAAAGAGTAGCTCCTATTTATATTAGTGCCTGTTATACATGCTGTAGCCCTAAACGATTAAACCTTGTAACCTCAAATTTGTCATCTGCCGATGTGACGATCCAACTGTAAGTATTAGCCCTGCAATAAGGACTCGACAGCCATGAATTATTTTATGCATTTGGCATTTTCCTTTTGCCACCAAAGGCACAAGTCTCTTAGGGCCGAATGTATGAAGCATATTCACATTCGCAAAGGCCAAAATTCGCAGAATTTCGGCCTTTGGGAATGCGAATTAGCAAAATGATATGTATGAAGTAAAATCTGGTTCAAAATAAGAAACCGCAAAATTAGCGATTCCTTATTTTGCAATTGCATTTAAGGAATCGCAAATTTTGCGATTCCTTAAATGCAATGTATGAAGCCAAAAAAAATTCCAAAATGTCCTTAAGGAATCGCAAATTACCACCAACAGTAGCGATTTCCTTGAAAAATGCACATTTCAGCATTTTTCAAAGTGTCATGTGACGCACATACATGCCCTTAGGGCATGTATGTGCGCCACATGTGCACCCATGCATATTTCAGGGGTGCAACAGGATGTTCTTTGGACACCCCTGCACCCTTGAAATTATTCTCAATTTGCGATTTTCAAATTGCGAATCGCAAAATTGAGAATACCTTCCCATTCATTCCTATGGGGGTCCTGGCCCATAGGAATGAAGGGGAAAGTATTCCTTAATTGCGATTCGCAATTTGCTAATCACAATTCAGGAATACTAAGAATTTGCTAAAAAAAAGCGAATTTGTACATTCATACCAATTTGCGATTATGAAATAGCGATTTCTTAAAAATCGCTATTTCAGAATCGCAAATCGGTACCTGCATACATATGGCCCTTAATCACATGCAGTGGTAACTATGGGCCACATGAACTTACTTTTTGGTTGCAAATACTGTTCGCAATTTGCAAACATTTATGTTGTGACCAGAGGTTTTTTTTTGGTGAGCCAACCTATGTAGGTTGGTTTCCTAAAATAATAGGATTTGGAGTGATTTGCGATCCGATCTACTTCATATATGGATCAATGCATCAAAATTCGGAAAAACTAATCCTCATTAGCGATAAATAAGGAATCGCAAATAAGGATTAGTTTTACACGATGCATCAACAGATTCGGTATTTTTTACCAATTCGATAAAAATAGCTAGAAAATACCGAAAGCACGATAGCAAAGCTCAAAATAAAGATTTGCAAATACCGAATTAGCAAATACCGAATCGGTATTAGCGATTTCAGTATAAGCGAAATCGCAAAAAACAGGTCGCTTTGGAAGCAGGTTGATGACATCACAACCAGGAAGTCTTGCAGACCATCCTTCATTAAGTGCCCTGAGGAGCTCAGAGGAGGAGGCAGAGCACAGGAGCTGAGCAGAGATACTCAACTCTCACAAACCAGCAACACCACAGCAATCCAGGATGGACAAGGATGCATCCCAAACCTCAGACACGCCCAGAAAGAGGAAGAGAAAGTTCTCTGACAAGGAACTGGAACTTTTAATTGAGGGCGTGAGCAGCAAGCATGACAAGCTGTTTGGAAAGCTGTCACTCAAGGTGCCTGAGGCAGAGAAGTGCAAGATCTGGATGCGCATCAAGGAGAGGGTGAATGCGGTCAGAGTCATGCACTGCAGCATAGACTATCTTAAGAAGAGGTGGTATGACCTCAGAAAAAGGGCAAAGGAGAGAATCTCTGAAAGGGTGAAGGATGCAGCTGCCACAGGAGTGGGGACAACCAGAGTAACTCCCAACACAGCCCTGGAGGACCACGTCAAGGGGACCATTGAGCCTGAGACAGTTGTGTGAATCACCCAAATGGACACTTCCGGCGCAGCGAGCATAGAACAAGGTAAGATGCATGCCTGTGCTGATACACTGCGTGTTGTTTACCCAGGCCCATCTCCCCAGGCTAACCACAGTGTACAGGAAAAAGTGCCTAACACATATACCCTCCCAGAAGTGTTGCATCATGGGAGTTGTAGTCTCATCCAAGTGTGCATGTATGATCCCCAATGTGCAAGAAATGAGACCAGCAGCACAGGTCTAACAGTCTATCTAAATGTGTCATTTATTAAGTACAAAGTATGCAATATGAATAACAGATACATTTAGTAATAAAAATAACAATGCACTGTTTCACACACAGATGCATCTCCGTGGACTCTGATGACAGCAGATGCCTCATCATTTCCGAAACACCAGCAGGGACCGATGGAGAGACTCCGCAGGGACGTCAATCCACACCACCACCACCACCGACATCAACACCATCACCATCACCACTGACAACACCACCATGACGCAAGGCACATGTCCCCTCCCTGCACGTAATGGAGATGGAGCAGAGCCCAGCACCCACAAGTGTTCACCGCCAGTCCTGTGTCACTACGCCAGCTACAACACCAGCACGTGTCTGGGTCAGACAGCGGCGAGGCCCCTGGGAAGACTTGCTGAGGGATCCAAACAGCCTACACATGGCTACGGTGGGGTACAGTCCCAGATGCTGTGTGTTCAGCGCCTGCAGGGGTGACACATGGGAACAATGAACATGAACCTCTCCTGACTGACCACAGTCGTAACAGAGGGCAATCGAGACATAAAGCAGTGCCTACAGGAGCTAACCCATGTCGTCCTCGCAGGGCAACACAGCGAGCGCAGGAGGCATTGCCAGAACTTGATCCGGTCAAATGCATCGACTCGGGCCATCACAAAGCTCAGCAACAGCACAGCTGAATTGGCACACAGATCAGTGTCACTGCAGATAGACCTGGGTCATTACTGCGGTGATGTGGCAAGGCCTTAGGCCAGGTGACCACTGCAGTAGAACATCTGCAGTCTGGCACATTCAGTGGCAGCAACTTGGGAGTGGAGGAGGGGAGTGAGGCGGCATCAAGCATCAGCAGCGTCTCTGTACCGGAGGCCAGTGATAGGAGGCGCAGTTTGCTCAGCTCAACAGCCACCGACACACATCCTGGTGATGTAGAGGAGTCACGTGACAGGAGGCTGGGGGTACGTGGAAGGCGCAAGTAAACATGTACTACCGGCTATTTGGCCATGGTGATGTAACCATGGGCCACCTACATATCGTCAAGATACTCCCGTGATGCCAACGGATATGTATCTCTCACTATGTGTTGAGTCAGCGTCATGTTGACGTACTAATCATATTCACTTGACAAGTGCTCATGTGTATTAAACATTTGCACAACAGAAAATGTAGTGATGGCTCATTCTTACCTGTCTCTGAAGTGATGTTGTGTGATGTATGCCTGCCTCCTTTGACCTTCAGCTGTGTTTGGCACGTGTGCCTGTCGGTGTTGTGGGAGGACTGTTCATCACGAAAGTTGTCATCTCCGTTCACATCAATTGGTATCCCCCTTCTTGTGGCAATGTTGTGCAGCATGGCACACACTGCTATTATCCTGCAGTAGATTACAGGGTTATACAGCAATGCACCTCCCGTCTTGTATAGGCTCCTGAGGCGACTCTTAAGGATACCAAAGGTTCGCTCTACCACATTCATGGTACTGATATGTGCTGCGTTATAGTGCTGCTCTTGAGGTGTTGCTGGGTTGAGGTAGGGAGTGAGTAGATATTCACGCAAGGCGTATGTCCTGTCACCTGCAGGGTGGGGAGCAAAGGGTTAGCGGCATGAATACAATTACATATGTGATGATGGTGTTAGAAAATTAGGTATAAGTATGTACCTAGTAGGTGTCCCTCTCCAAATTCACAGTTGAGCAGACCCCTGTGGATGCCACTGTGTCTGAATATGTAGGCGTCGTGTGTACTCCCAGGAAATTGCGCTACACTGTCCGTAATGATGTGCTTGGCATTGCACACGACTTGCACGTTAATAGAGTGATAGGACTTCCGGTTACGGAATATGTATTCGTTGGCTGAGGGGGGACAGATGGGGACATGCGTGCAGTCAAAGCATCCTATGATATGGGGAAAATGTGCCACCAGGTAGAAGTCATGTTTGGTCCGGTTCAACCGCTATGGGGTTGTGGGGAAGGTGATGTGGGTATGTATCACTGTCAGCATGGCATCTAGGAATTTGCTGAAGAAGCGTAAAAGTGCGCTTTGCTATATGCCTCCAGCAACCGCTACAACCCCCAGGAAACTTCCGGATGCCAGCAGGTGCAGGCTGCATAGTGTCTGAACATGCGCAGGGATGGCATCGGTCCTACGGGTCTGGTGCTGCAGTAGTGGTTCCAGGTCAGCAATTAGACACATGATCATGGCACGATTCAGTCTGTACTTGTCATAGATTTTGTCATCATTCTGGCCCAGCAATGTGATGCGCAACCTGAATACCCTCTCCTGGATCCTTCTCCTGCGCTGTGCAGCTGCATTGATTCCCATCCTCCTAGCAAGCACGTAGAGGGCAGCTATTTTGGATAACATACAGGGTCTCCAGTGGCATATTTGAAGGGTTTCTGATTGTATCCACCTTTTGGGATTAAAAAAAAAAAAATTCCTTTCACTAACTTTACCTCCTGGTTGAGATTCCCCTTATTCTGCTCATGCTAAATAGCGAATTTAGGGACTTTCGGTATTAGTGAATTTTGATTCATTCTCTTGCGATTTTTTTATTGCGATTTGCTATTTCCGGGAGCAAATGCATTTCTCGGTAGTAACAAATCGCTATTTTGCGATTCGGTAATTTAGCGCGTGGCTTTATTTGCGATTCTTTTTTTTATTCAGAATTGTGGTTGATGCATTGGAAAATCGGGTTTTGAGTTCGGTAATGGCCCGTTTTACCGATTTGCTATTTTACCAAGGGCAATTTTGGTTGATGCATGTGCCAGTTAATGTTTGCGAGGTAGATCACAGTTTCTGACTTACACCAATTAGCGGCCTCACAGGGATGAAGGCCTGCTATGGTTAGCAGACCACCTTGTCTGTGATTGATTATCAATAAATTTATTTTTTAATGCAGCCCATTTTTCTTAAAGAAAACAAGACTGCATTAAAAAAAAAGTTTTCTATTTTTCTAAATTTGTTTGAGAATTGGCAACAGTCCACTAGACTGCTGCCTACTTACCCCCCCAAACTTTTTTTTTATGGTTCACAGAGGGGTAGGAGAGTCAAGGAGACTCCTTCCCTTTTTAGGTCTCGGCTTCGAGACCTATTGCAGCCAAGATGGGTCTGAAGGGACGTAGACTGGGGGACAAGCGCCGATTGCCCATCGTGAACGCGCACGCCGAGCCTCCTGGAGCCGTGCACATCTCTTGCTCCACATTCACACTCACGGAAGCACACACTCACGCACGCACACACAAACACACACACACACACACTCCCTCTCTGCCCACTCCCTCTCTGCCGCCCCCCCTCTACCCCCACTCACCGGGCTCTTTCCCTCGCAGCGGGTCACTCATGGCAGCAGGAAGACTCGGTGTCTTCTCCGGCGATCTTCAGCTGATGTGCACGCCCACGCTGCGTCTCGTGCGCGCCCACCATGCTGTTTCGCGCCCGTTGATCCTTAGCTTGTGATTATGCTCTTTGATGTTTGCGAGGGAGGAGGTTTTCGGTTCGGGAGTTACAGGACTGCTGCTGTGAGAACCTCAGACGTTTAAAACCGAAATAAAAGGCCACTGCTGTGCTCCTGCTGCGGCAGCAGGTTTGGTCTACACTTGTGACAGAATCTCCCGTGCTGTCATGTTGTGAGAGTCTGGATGAAAGCTGCTATGCCTGGAAGCGAGCATTCAGGAGGGCCGGGGGCATTCCAACCAAGTCTGCAACTGATCGCCCAGGAGGACATTTACTCTCTTCTCCCACCAGGTCGGGCACAGGTGAATAATACTGCCATTTTGCCTGCAACTCTGCATTTGATTGCCCATTTTATTAACTACGCTTTAAATCGTGTGTTTCCTCATTTCTAAACACTTTGCTATAGAATCTCACACCCGACCCCAGGTCTGCCCAGTAGAACGGCGCTCACTTCATCCCTCTGTGAGGCAGAAGGTGAGTGCGAGTGCAGAGTGCGCAGAGTGTGAAGTAGTGAGTGCAGAGTGAGTGTGCATAGTGTGAGTGCAGAGTGCAGAGTAGTGAGTGCAGAGTAGTGAGTGCAGAGTAGTGAGTGCAGAGTAGTGAGTGCAGAGTGCAGAGTAGTGAGTGCAGAGTAGTGAGTGCAGAGTAGTGAGTAGTGAGTGCAGAGTAGTGAGTAGTGAGTAGTGAGTGCAGAGTAGTGAGTGCAGAGTAGTGAGTGCAGAGTAGTGAGTGCAGAGTGCAGAGTAGTGAGTGCAGAGTAGTGAGTAGTGAGTAGTGAGTGGTGAGTAGTGAGTGGTGAGTAGTGAGTAGTGAGTGCAGAGTAGTGTGTAGTGAGTGCAGAGTAGTGAGTAGTGAGTGCAGAGTAGTGAGTGCAGAGTAGTGAGTGCAGAGTGCAGAGTAGTGAGTGCAGAGTAGTGAGTGCAGAGTAGTGAGTAGTGAGTGCAGAGTAGTGAGTAGTGAGTGCAGAGTAGTGAGTAGTGAGTGCAGAGTAGTGAGTGCAGAGTAGTGAGTGCAGAGTAGTGAGTAGTGAGTGCGGAGAGTAGTGAGTAGTGAGTAGTGAGTGTAGAGTAGTGAGTAGTGAGTAGTGAGTGCAGAGTAGTGAGTAGTGAGTGCAGAGTAGTGAGTGCAGAGTAGTGAGTAGTGAGTGCACAGTAGTGAGTAGTGAGTGGTGAGTAGTGAGTGCAGAGTAGTGAGTGCAGAGTAGTGAGTAGTGAGTGCAGAGTAGTGAGTAGTGAGTGCAGAGTAGTGAGTGCAGAGTAGTGAGTGCAGAGTAGTGAGTGCAGAGTAGTGAGTAGTGAGTGCAGAGTAGTGAGTAGTGAGTGCAGAGTAGTGAGTAGCGAGTGCAGAGTAGTGAGTAGTGAGTAGTGAGGGCAGAGTAGTGAGTGCAGAGTAGTGAGTGCAGAGTAGTGAGTGCAGAGTAGTGAGTAGTGAGTGCAGAGTAGTGAGTAGTGAGTGCAGAGTAGTGAGTAGTGAGTAGTGAGTGCAGAGTAGTGAGTGCAGAGTAGTGAGAAGTGAGTGCAGAGTAGTGAGTGCAGAGTAGTGAGTAGTGAGTGCAGAGTAGTGAGTAGTGAGTGGTGAGTAGTGAGTAGTGAGTGCAGAGTAGTGAGTAGTGAGTGCAAAGTAGTGAGTGCAGAGTAGTGAGTGCAGAGTAGTGAGTGCAGAGTAGTGAGTAGTGAGTGCTGAGTAGTGAGTAGTGAGTGCAGAGTAGTGAGTGCAGAGTAGTGAGTGCGGAGTAGTGAGTGCAGAGTAGTGAGTAGTGAGTAGTGAGTGCAGAGTAGTGAGTAGTGAGTGCAGAGTAGTGAGTGCAGAGTAGTGAGTGCAGAGTAGTGAGTAGTGAGTGCAGAGTAGTGAGTAGTGAGTGGTGAGTAGTGAGTAGTGAGTGCAGAGTAGTGAGTAGTGAGTGCAGAGTAGTGAGTGCAGAGTAGTGAGTGCAGAGTAGTGAGTAGTGAGTGCAGAGTAGTGAGTAGTGAGTGCTGAGTAGTGAGTGCAGAGTAGTGAGTGCAGAGTAGTGAGTGCAGAGTAGTGAGTGCAGAGTAGTGAGTGCAGCGTAGTGAGTAGTGAGTGCAGAGTAGTGAGCGCAGAGTAGTGAGTGCAGAGTAGTGAGTGCAGAGTAGTGAGTAGTGAGTAGTGAGTGCTGAGTAGTGAGTGCAGAGTAGTGAGTGCAGAGTAGTGAGTGCAGAGTAGTGAGTAGTGAGTAGTGAGTGCAGAGTAGTGAGTAGTGAGTGGTGAGTAGTGAGTGCAGAGTAGTGAGTAGTGAGTAGTGAGTGCAGAGTAGTGAGTAGTGAGTAGTGAGTAGTGAGTGCAGAGTAGTGAGTAGTGAGTAGGGAGTGCAGAGTAGTGAGTAGGGAGTGCAGAGTAGTGAGTAGTGAGTGCAGAGTAGTGAGTAGTGAGTGCAGAGTAGTGAGTAGTGAGTGTAGAGTAGTGAGTAGTGAGTGCAGAGTAGTGAGTAGTGAGTGCAGAGCAGTGAGTGCAGAGTAGTGAGTGCAGAGTAGTGAGTGCAGAGTGCAGAGTAGTGAGTGCAGAGTAGTGAGTGCAGAGTAGTGAGTGTAGAGTAGTGAGTGTAGAGTAGTGAGTGTAGAGTAGTGAGTACTGATTGCAGAGTAGTGAGTACTGATTGCAGAGTAGTGAGTGCAGAGTAGTGAGTAGTGAGTGCAGAGTAGTGAGTAGTGAGTGCAGAGTAGTGAGTAGTGAGTGCAGAGTAGTGAGTGCAGAGTAGTGAGTGCAGAGTAGTGAGTGCAGAGTAGTGAGTGTAGAGTAGTGAGTAGTGAGTGCAGAGTAGTGAGTGCAGAGTAGTGAGTGCAGAGTAGTGAGTAGTGAGTGCAGAGTAGTGAGTAGTGAGTATTGAGTAGTGAGTGCAGAGTAGTGAGTAGTGAGTAGTGAGTGCAGAGTAGTGAGTGTAGAGTAGTGAGTAGTGAGTGCAGAGTAGTGAGTGCAGAGTAGTGAGTGCAGAGTAGTGAGTAGTGAGTGCAGAGTAGTGAGTAGTGAGTATTGAGTAGTGAGTGCAGAGTAGTGAGTAGTGAGTAGTGAGTGCAGAGTAGTGAGTAGTGAGTGCAGAGTAGTGAGTAGTGAGTGGTGAGTAGTGAGTGCAGAGTAGTGAGTAGTGAGTGCAGAGTAGTGAGTATTGAGTAGTGAGTGCAGAGTAGTGAGTAGTGAGTAGTGAGTGCAGAGTAGTGAGTGCAGAGTAGTGAGTGCAGAGTAGTGAGTAGTGAGTGCAGAGTAGTGAGTAGTGAGTATTGAGTAGTGAGTGCAGAGTAGTGAGTAGTGAGTGCAGAGTAGTGAGTGTAGAGTAGTGAGTAGTGAGTGCAGAGTAGTGAGTGCAGAGTAGTGAGTGCAAAGTAGTGAGTAGTGAGTGCAGAGTAGTGAGTAGTGAGTATTGAGTAGTGAGTGCAGAGTAGTGAGTGCAGAGTAGTGAGTGCAGAGTAGTGAGTAGTGAGTGCAGAGTAGTGAGTAGTGAGTGGTGAGTAGTGAGTGCAGAGTAGTGAGTAGTGAGTGCAGAGTAGTGAGTAGTGAGTGCAGAGTAGTGAGTAGTGAGTGCAGAGTAGTGAGTAGTGAGTGCAGAGTAGTGAGTAGTGAGTAGTAGTGAGTAGTGAGTGGTGAGTAGTGAGTAGTGAGTGCAGAGTAGTGAGTAGTGAGTGGTGAGTAGTGAGTGCAGAGTAGTGAGAAGTGAGTGCAGAGTACTGAGTAGTGAGTAGTGAGTGCAGAGTAGTGAGTGCAGAGTAGTGAGTGCAGAGTAGTGAGTGCAGAGCTGTGAGTGCAGAGTAGTGAGTGCAGAGTACTGATTGCAGAGTAGTGAGTACTGATTGCAGAGTAGTGAGTAGTGAGTGCAGAGTAGTGAGTGCAGAGTAGTGAGTAGTGAGTGCAGAGTAGTGAGTGCAGAGTAGTGAGTGAAGAGTAGTGAGTAGTGAGTAGTGAGTAGTGAGTGCAGAGTAGTGAGTAGTGAGTAGGGAGTGCAGAGTAGTGAGTAGTGAGTGCAGAGTACTGAGTGCAGAGTAGTGAGTAGTGAGTAGTGAGTGCAGAGTAGTGAGTAGTGAGTGTAGAGTAGTGAGTAGTGAGTAGTGAGTGCAGAGTAGTGAGTAGTGAGTAGTGAGTGCAGAGTAGTGAGTAGTGAGTGCAGAGTAGTGAGTAGTGAGTAGTGAGTGCAGAGTAGTGAGTAGGGAGTGCAGAGTAGTGAGTAGGGAGTGCAGAGTAGTGAGTAGTGAGTAGTGAGTGCAGAGTAGTGAGTGTAGAGTAGTGAGTAGTGAGTGTAGAGTAGTGAGTAGTGAGTGTAGAGTAGTGAGTAGTGAGTGCAGAGTAGTGAGTAGTGAGTGCAGAGTAGTGAGTAGTGAGTGCAGAGTAGTGAGTGCATAGTAGTGAGTGCAGAGAAGTGAGTGCAGAGTAGTGAGTGCAGAGTAGTGAGTGCAGAGTAGTGAGTAGTGAGTAGTGAGTGCAGAGTAGTGAGTGTAGAGTAGTGAGTAGTGAGTGCAGAGTAGTGAGTAGTGAGTGTAGAGTAGTGAGTAGTGAGTGCAGAGTAGTGAGTAGTGAGTGCAGAGTAGTGAGTGCAGAGTAGTGAGTGCAGAGTAGTGAGTGCAGAGTAGTGAGTGCAGAGTAGTGAGTAGTGAGTAGTGAGTAGTGAGTGCAGAGTAGTGAGTAGTGAGTGCAGAGTAGTGAGTAGTGAGTGCAGAGTAGTGAGTAGTGAGTGCAGAGTAGTGAGTAGTGAGTGCAGAGTAGTGAGTGCGGAGTAGTGAGTGCAGAGTAGGAAGTGCAGAGTAGTGAGTAGTGAGTAGTGAGTAGTGAGTTCAGAGTAGTGAGTAGTGAGTGCAGAGTAGTGAGTAGTGAGTAGTGAGTGCAGAGTAGTGAGTAGTGAGTGCAGAGTAGTGAGTAGTGAGTAGTGAGTGCAGAGTAGTGAGTAGTGAGTGCAGAGTAGTGAGTAGTGAGTAGTGAGTGCAGAGTAGTGAGTAGTGAGTGCAGAGTAGTGAGTAGTGAGTGCAGAGTAGTGAGTGTAGAGTAGTGAGTACTGATTGCAGAGTAGTGAGTAGTGAGTGCAGAGTAGTGAGTGCAGAGTAGTGAGTAGTGAGTAGTGAGTGCAAAGTAGTGAGTGCAGAGTAGTGAGTGCAGAGTAGTGAGTGCAGAGTAGTGAGTGCAGAGTATTGAGTAGTGAGTGCAGAGTAGTGAGTGCAGATTAGTGAGTGCAGAGTAGTGAGTAGTAAGTGCAGAGTAGTGCTGTTGAGTGCAGAGTAGTGAGTAGTGAGTGCAGAGTAGTGCTGTTGAGTGCAGAGTAGTGACTGCAGAGTAGTGAGTGCAGAGTAGTGCTGTTGAGTGCAGAGTAGTGAGTGCAGAGTAGTGCTGTTGAGTGCAGAGTAGTGTGTGCTGTTGAGTGCAGAGTATTGTGTGCTGTTGAGTGCAGAGTAGTGTGTGCTGTTGAGTGCAGGGTGCTGTGTATTGGCAATGTAAATGACAATGCCATTTATTTATGATTGAAAGCAAAAAAAATGTCATGAGCAATGCCAATAGCTCTACCTTTAATGATGCCGAGACCATTGCATTGTAAATGCTTGTTGTAAATGAATTAGCACCCCAAATCAGGAGTCGATAACTTTTTCAATATTTTCGTCCAGATTTCAGTCAGAAAACATTGATGTATAACTGATTCGCAGTATTAGAACACGCCCCTTCCCTATCGATATCTACTTGCATGATAACATGCTGAGTACATCTTGCTCTATGTTGCTATTGTGACAAGATGGGGAATCCTTTCACCCGTATTCCAAAACTCCTTTAAAAGAGGTGAAGAAGTGACCCAAGCTCCTAACACTTTAATCTAATTACAAACATTTTATAATATGGCTTCAAATGTGAGAACTAATGGAAAGCACACATTTTATCCGTGAAGAAGGATGTTTCTGTCATTTTCTTTTTGGAAGCTGTAGTGCATTCTCTTTTTTCGAGATAGTAATGATAGGATGGTAAATTAAAGTTTGAGTCTCCTTCCAGAGACTACTTTATTCAAGAGAGAGGGTGCAGTTGGATATTTAATAGAAAAAATACACTCTTATAAGAGCTCTCTGAGAGCTACTCTTCAAATTCTGACTTTTGTCGCATGCAAAGAATGTTGTTTGTTTCTACAATTTTACATCCTCGGATTGCATGCCATGCAATCTCAAAAAGCCACCTACCACAACGTTTTCAAAATCCTGCATGAACATTGAACTTGACTTAAAACTACAGGTTGTTCTCTCTGCTTTCTTTCTCCAGAGCCTCTGCTTACCCTCCTTGTGCTACATCCCTCGTCTTCCTGACTACAGCACGCTCTAACTCAGCCGCCTGTATGCCATACTCAGTATTATTATATTCCTGCAAACTGTCCATCCTCATTTCATAGATCCCAACCTCTCAACCTTTGAAACCATATTTCTGCAATCTAATAATAGCTAATCTCCCCGATATATCTATTCACCCCACCAACAATCGGCATACACTCATATATCCCCCACCAATGATCACACCTAACTCATATTAATTTAATCTACCACAAAGAAACTGGATGAACCTGAGAGCATAAAACTAATCCCAATAACCTACAATATCCAATAGCACTGGACTCACTGCTAATGTCGGGTTCCAGAGTAAAGTGCTACCCACCATATAGCACCTTGTCAGGGATAGTAAGTGCTATATAAATGCAATTACAATAAAATACAATAGAGAGATACATAGTTCCAAGTAACCCCTACCCCCCAAAAGGTTCTAGACATCCACAACCTGTACCAACATTTTATGCCCAAAGATTTTTCATACTCATGAACAACAGTGTGGGCACTCATAGATTCCATGTCTCAGTGGGTCAAGCCATTCCATCAGCTGCCGGTGTCTATGCATCTTATTACTATCCAGATGGCATTCTTGGCACAGACCAATGAGCAATCTCTTTGATGATTGGCTTCTGTCATCGAGGTAGCTATGGGGACTGACAGCCAGCCAGCATCAGAATATAGGTGTAACCTTAGCAACGTATCATCCAGTGGCATAACACAGGCCCCTGCTGACCCGGGGGAGCAGGGGTCCCGCAAGCTCCAGGGGTCCCCCTCAGCACAGTACTCGGACCGGAGAGCTCCTTATTGAGTCTGGAGGGAGCCCTTCTACGTGCCTTGCAGGAGGTACCCTCAATTTTGGTTTTTCCAGTGGTATCATCCTCAAATGACAGCTTGAACAACTATTAAGCTATTGCGTTATCTGGTGTGCATTTGTGTTCCACTTTACTACTGTTTGTTTTATCTTGTAGCTCTTTTTAAATATGGGCACCCTTTACTGTTCGGGGTACATGCTGACCCTAACGAATGTGGTCTGCTGATGTACCTAGTTGAATTTCCTATTGTTTTTTAAGTGAGTCACGTTGGGTATGTTGTTCAACTTATGTAATATTAGTACTTGTGATTAAAATTGAAGCAAAAATGAGTAAAACAGTGAATGAATAAACAGTCTCTGGATTTCACTGTTACTTTAGTTCTCACTCCAGTTGTTGGTGAGATAACATGTGCCTTGACTGAGATGAAAGCACCTGTTCTTAGGGCTAGGATTAGGAGACGGTATTCTACCTCCTTCCACAACAGACCACACAGATATGACTGAGTTCTTCTTGTATGTGTGATGATCAATCATTTTGCAAAGATCAATCAAATGCTGCTTGACATTCAGTACTTAATTTTAATTGCCAAACTTTGAGCAAGAGAAAGAGCGAGAAAAGGAGAAAAGGGGGGGAAGAGGAAAAAGACAGGAAAACGGTGACAAAATGAGAAAGCAGTGATGGAAAAGAGCCTGCCGTCAGATAAAGATGCAGAGAATGTAGGGGGGTGGAAAAAAGATGTATTAGGTGGAATCAAGACTAGGCCGCCTTTGTACTTGGAAATGCCGGCACGCGACGGCAGCTGGATTTCCTGTGAGACAAATCTTGCTCTTGACTCAGCATCTGGCATGCCCTGCTTGAGGTTATGATACTGACTTTTATCTTTGTCTCGCCTGACTGAATCCTGACAGGTTTCATTTCTTATCTCACATGTTCCTTTCAAAGGTGATGAACTACATTACGCATCAACAACAACAAAAGCCAGACATACTCTATCAAAATGCCAGCTTGTTTATAATATTAGCAAATGTATTTTTTACTCTATACATGACATGCTGCAAAATCTGACAAGAAATAATAAATACTGTGTTCTAGTAAAGCCACACCATGAAAGGAACAGGGTGTAAATTAGAATTGGTATTTAAAAGCATGACAGTAAGAAATGACTTGTCCCTACCTACACACAATGGTGTCTGTTCATTGAAGCATTCTTGAGTTGTACTCCAGTAGTACCACTTTATGTACTCACAAATGCTATTCACAAGCAGGTAGTTAGAGATCTTCACCTGCTTCTCTCTTATGTGTGGGATTCTCTGCCACAAGTGTGCTATTCTAATGAGCGTCTGAGGGGCTAGGGAGGATGCTTGGAAAATGGGTAATGCCTAATAAACAATGGGAGTAGTAAAGGGTAAAACAAGGAGGCAGACGGGAGGCACATGCAAATGCAAAAACAAGCAAAAGAGTGATACATTGCTACTCAAGAAAGATACAACCACACTCCACCAATGCCTTGGAATATGTCCCTACGTGCAGTGGTGGCTCCTCCGCTAAGGAGGAGGAGCATCCCCACTGCTCAAAAGGAAAAACAAAATGATAATAACCTATAATTTTTATAATGTTATTATTCCTATTGCAGTCAGTGGCAGGGCAGGGCTGGCCAGAGCAGGGGGAGAAGTGGTGTGCACTCCCTAAGCGTGCATGAATTGTTTGGCGGGCCCTCTTGTGCACTTTGCATGTTCCCCCACCAGGCTGCGTTACACATCCTAGTGAGGAATATGCACGTGCTCTCTGTTCCCATCTGGACGCCGAACCACGGCACTCAGACCAATCACAACACTGCATTGCAGCATTGTGATTTGCTCAGGGGAGCCTGTGTGCCTGGGTGCTTCCTGCTGCCAGCCAAGACAGGAAGAAGGGAGAGGAAGAGTACGAGGACGGAGGACTGGCAGCAGCTGACCGTTTCAGGTCAGGTAAGTCCTTTTTATTTCATTCCTTTCCCCTCACCACCGCACCACCCCCGTCTGGTAGCAGCCGCTACTGCCTACATGACCAATTACTGGCACTTCAAGGGAATCACAGAGAAATCAATGGAGGCAAGAAAAAACACTACCAGCATGCCATGAAAAATAGGACAAAAAGTGAAAAACATTCTTTGTATTAAAAATTCATATTTTTAGAATTCATTCTCAATGATTTCTATGTTTTGAATGAACACTCTGAAAAATAATAGTAAATGTATTTGGAATTTGTACATTACATATACGAACATTCATTCATTCACATTTAACTCACCTGCTTTTGCAATAGAATGAGGGATCAGCATGCAAGACTCCACTATACACATTTCCAAGTTAAACTCACTATTTTCAATCATTCACACACATCCTGCCAACATTAGAAAGCAAGTCACAGATCAATCACTTTTTTAACCATCTCAGTCAATGTCTTTGAATCCTTGTCATTCAGTTTGAGGAAAACCTTATTGAAAAGGAGAGAGAATATCTGCAGGCAGTGCTGTAGCATGGGTGTGTCCACAAGGGCGGTTGCAACGGGCACAACATTCTTAGGGGCGCACAATTTAAAAAAAAGTATTGTGCCCCTTAACCTGTTGATTGTTAGCACTTCCTAAGTTAACAGACCCTGGGCTAGGAGGCGCAATACTTTCTTTTAAATGTTGCCCCTGGCAACACACGCTACACCCCTGTCTGCAGGCAGAAAATCAGCATGTTTGAGATGTCCCGGGAAGCAATAATTTCTAGATACCACTTCTCACCTAAAGTAACATAGCCTTGTAGCCCGCCGTAGAGGGCTATACCGGCTATTAAAGGCCCTCTCCAGCGTTAAAGGCCCCGAGCCGAAGGCGAGGGCCTTTAACAAGGCAGAGGGACTTTAATAGCGGTATAGCCCATCTACGCAGGGCTATAAGGCTATTAGAACATTCTGTCACTAGAGGACAGAATGTTCTAACAAAAAAAACCAAGCCTTTTGGGAGCGTGAGGGGATTGGAATCCCCTCAGGTTCCCTGAAGCCTTTGTTCACAGCCAGAGCTGTGAACAAAGAAACATTGGAATGTTGGAGCTCCAGGCTTATACCAGCCATTATAAGCCCAGAGCACTCCATTGTTTTAAATGGAGCTCCCAACATTCCAATGTTCTAATCATTGATATAGTTGTTGACTGGGAGTAGTAGTTCACTTCACCTGCTGCCTACTTCCAGGCCATCCTTGTAAATACCGGGCTACACTCCACTTTCTGGACCCTGGATCTTGCTAGAAGGTCATAGGAGGCACCGTGCGCATCTTCACAGAATTTTCCGCAAGATTACTGTAGCTTGCTATCTATTGTACAACATCACCATAGGGCAAGACTTTTAAGTAAACCGTACTTCTGAAGGTTTACCCCGTTTTCGATTTCTGGGATGTGGCACACAATGGAGGCTGGTCTGTAGGAGTGTGACAGACTGGTGATTTCACATTTCACCATAGCTATTAGTTTGGTTGTTGCTTCCCACTTCTTTGATAATGTTGAATCAGTGACATGTGGTGGACTATGGTTCCATACACATATTCCATTCTAAAGCACCACTGTTGTACCACTGTGATGCCATTACCAAATACACAATTCTACATATACTATGTATCCATAGATATATGACTTAATGTTCATCTTTTTACATCTAAATATTACATGCATCATTAACCTACACATATAATTTGAACTTACATCGATTTATGTCACATATAGTGTGCAGATAATGACAAAAAACACATTTTGGAGTAGATCTAAACATCTTAATATACACATTCCTGAGCCATCCAAGGACCACTTCACTCCTCTGCCATCCTGCTTGTACAATTGTTCATAAAACTGTCCAAATGCCTGAAGATAGACAAGAGGTGACCCCCAGCTTCTCCAAGAAGAAATTAGAGGTCATCGGGGAGGGGCATCTCCAAAAAGTATCCTGAGTATTGCAGTACACATCGAAAATTGGCAGAGTATCACCGGATGCTGCAGTGCAGTGAGTGTTGACATCAGTAGAGACAAGGAGTACTGCAAGCCCTTGGAGGACATCCAGGTCTGGGTACACCAAAAAGCAGAGGATGTGCTTGGGGTATCCTCACAGACGTAATGCTGTATGGGCTCCCCAATGCACTGATGGGTCCTCTGAACAGCTTGGCAAGACCTTCATGCTCAGCTGAAGGCTTATGAGCAGCAGCAGGGCTGGCCATAGGCATGTGCAAGCTGTGCACCTGCACAGGGCCGCCAAACCCCAGAGGCCGCCACGCCAATATACATCCTTAATATAATTATCATCAGAGGATGGATACATATTTGCGTGGTGGCCCCAGTTGCAGGGATTTGGCGGCCTCCGGCTCTGTTCCACTTCCAAACACCCTGACCCCCTTCCTGAGCTCCGGGGGGCTCCGCCCAGCCCGGACCCCCTCTTTCCCAGGGCCGCTATGAGCCTAGAGCCGCCCCTGGCAGCAGCAAGTTTGTAATTCTTACCATGGAAAAACATATTATTTGATCCATGTAGGGAACATTTTGAAGTGCAATGTCTCAAGTTTCATGTATCTTTTATGTCAATGTTGTCTGTATCATGTATTATCTTGTAAAATGTATACCTCAATGCATAGTATTATTGTGGACATGCGTTAGTGGTACTTTTCTTTTTTTTTTAATTGTCGTATGGCATGGCGGCACATGGGAATTTTGTAATGAAAAATCATCTGTGTTTTCTTAAGGCTGCTCTGGTCACCATTTTCATGTGTTTTTACTATTAAAAGGAGTGGTTTAATAATGTTAAAAGCACATAATGCATGCAATCTAGGTTAATTCTGTCATGTCAAATCCATATCATAAACAGAGTGATACATATGTCCTGGCGATTTTGGCATAGTAACACCCAACAAACAATCATTGTCAAGTCATGTTCAACCAATGTACACTTAGAAGTGACCTCATTACTTGCTGCACCAATCGATTGTCGTGTCTTGACCATTAAATCCCTAATTGCCATAATAAGTGAACGTACGGGTGACATTGCTTTAGCAAGTCAAGGCATCTCATGTATCAAAGTGACATTTTTATATGTAGATCAAAGTTATAGATTGTTGTTTAAATGCTCGGAATTGATATGTGCTGTAGCCGCACTCTTGTTACCCATTGTCACGTATTGTTAAAAGTACTATGAAGGAATTATAACCTTGCTTCGGAAAGGGGAGTATTATACGAAACAATCACTCTTTATTAAATTCAATATTTTGAAGATGAATGGTATAATATTTTGATGTGCATTAAGTCGTGGACATGCACACTCATTTATTTTTGTTTCCTCACATTTTCCATTCAGCAGGCAGTCAAGGTGACAACAGGGAAGGCCAGGGGTGAAGGGAAAAAAAGTACCTTGGTTGCTGGTGGGTGCAAGTAGAACACACCATTACAGAGGAGGAGGGAGGTTCCAAGACCAGGCAGGGTGTAAACACAGAGAGACACTCACTCTCAATCTCTTTGACCTTGGGCAGAGGCCATGAGATTGGAGACAACAGAGGTGGTGGTAGAGCTGGATTCTAAACGCCAAAAGGAGTTAGATAATGGCACTCTTGCTTGCTTAGAGCAAGAAGCATCTTTATTGTCTCAGGAGCAGGACCCTCAATCACCATAGTCTGAAGTCGTCCCTTCCACCAATCAACTATAAGACTTCCAGCTGCACCTCTGGTCAGCCCTCTTCCTTCGGAAAGTGCCCACCCTCAAATTCTACGTCCAAGGGTAACATTGGCCTTAGATTTCATTGAGTTATAATGTAGTACTTCTTCTCCCTGATCCATGAGTATGTCACTCTGTCAGCTTTCCAGGAGGCTGTTGAAAGTGAATTTAATTTAGAAAATACTGCTTAACATAGGCTTGGTTTACTTGACATGACTAGGCTGCACTGAGCTACAATATTGCAAGTGCATATTTAAATATTGTGCATGAGCATTGTTAGTCATTTGCTTTTTAGAAAATCCTCAAAATTCAACTGCAGCCACAGTCCATCTCTGAAAGTATAAAATAGCATTTTTCTCTAGCTTTATCAGCCGAAGGGATGTGTTTTGAAACACTATGAGGCTTTGAGGTACATCTTCATTGATCTTTTTGTCGTTTTGGTTGCATAGAACTGTTCATTGTAATAAGTTGCATTTTTCATGTTTCTGTCTAATGAAAATCATTTCCAAGTATGTGTTTAGGAAGTTCAAAGTCTAATTGGTTTGCTGTGCAAGTAACGGTTTATTCTGCCTTTTTTAATGATAGTCATGCTATGAAATTGTGTGCTGTCTTTGTCTGAAACATTAAAACAGATAGGTTATTTGGAGAGGAGAAAAGGTCAATCTACTTGCTTTGCTAAAAGGGGGTTAAATGTTCTTTGCTCCTTTTGTGTAAGGGCTTGTTAGTTTTAATTTCACTATCAGCATATGTCCTAAGGCTACTTAATTTCTTAAAGACACATTGTAATATTGCACGTATTCATAAATTGGATTCATTCTGATTTTACATAACATTTTACTTCCTATAATGATTAATTTGACGTTTAAATAAATCTACAAACTATGAACTACAGAATGTCTAGTTGTGCATATTGTTCCTTAAGTATAGTAACTGATTATTTAAGCTCAAGATTTCCTCTTTCTCCTCAATTAAAACTCCCTAATACTAATTGAGTTGGAGCATCAACTGTTTTTGGTGGAGCCTCAGGGGCAAAGTAATTAATTCTTTTAGAGAATAAATGCCCAGGGCAACGGTTATATAGAGGCAAAATATTAGGAAATTAGACCCTCATGGAGAATCCTGCAGATTGGTGAACCGTGGGCAGATGGACTGTCCTATGGTGAAGTGGTCCCACGTTGGAGTCTGGCAGAGCGATGATCTAGTGGTCAAGTCTGAAGTGAATTGGTGAGTATAACTTTATAGTGATGTTATATGTCTAGTGGTGGGTCTTGCAATGAAGTATGTTGTTGGTGACTGCATCGGCGTTGTGGTATTGCTGTTTTCGGTAATGGGTTTTGCTCGTGGAATAATATTGCACATTGGTGATGGTATGCGTTAAAATATTATTGTGACTCATTTGATTTGATACTATGTATTTTACGTGAAGATTTTGGATTTGGAGAACTCACAAATTAGGTATAGTGTTTGTAGTTTCAGTTTCAGTTTAATGTGTATTGCTTGATTAATTAAAATCATCACAATACCCCCCCTACAGTGTTTGTAGATGTAAAAAGGTCGTGGTACCAAGGATTATGATTTCAAGTTTATGATATCCAAATTAGTGTAGTTGTCAATGTAAAACATTTGCACTGCAATAGTGGTAGTTTATTATGCACACAGGTTAAAGGTCAACAATGTTTAGTCCAAGGGTAAGTTGTAGCTGGTCGAAGCTTATCTTGGTGTGAGATTGTATAATGCCTGAAGCGATACTGCGTTTGTGATGAGTTTGATTTTCGTCCCATTTCTCGGTACACAGAATCAGTTGTATTCTTTAATCTGGTTAAAAAGTTTGTGTTTGAAGATGTGGTGTGTTAATATTGTGTTTGATTGAGTGGTGTTTTGTAAAGACTATATGAATTTATAAAGGATGCAAGTTGACATGAACGTATGACATTAAATTGCATGCCTTTATCAAGCAACGTTTCCACGCAGATGCCTTTAACAGCAATGCATTTACCACATATTTATTAACCAAGCAGGATAAGCATATGTAAGTAAAACCCTATAAACTAACCACAATTTAAAAACAAAAACAAAAAATAAATCACCAATTATAGCTTGATAAACTAACTATAACTTGCACCCTTGCCTTGAACGTCTTATGACCTCACATATTAATCACATCACTGCTGACATCACTGATGACATCTCAATATGACATCACTGATGACATCATTGTTAAAACCATAGTCTTATGGTTACTGAGTGTACATGTGTGCCCTAGTGGCAAGCATAATCCCTAGAGCAAGCCTGATTATGCATGTTGAAAGTTATGTGGTGCACCAGTTACAAATCACTAAAGTTTGTGGTGCAGGAATTACTACCTTTTAAATAAGATAAAGACGGAGTGCACCTAATGTGGGTTGAAGAGGTATGTTTGAAAATAGGTTGAGGCTTAAAGCTAAAGCCTGCTCCTAATATTTGTGAGAAAGAACAAACATTCTGTTCACAATAGATTAACCAAAGGGGGATTTTGGTCATGTTTCCATATTAATAGTGGTAAAACATTGCATAGACAAATTCCAAAATTTCAAAAACGTTGCTATAGATTTGAGGCAATGAAATGGTTGAATATTGTAAAATGTAGGGGTGGTCCACTTAGAGGTGGTTGACCTCTCACTGGTGTTGACTGGCTTAAAAGTTGGATGATATTGTACCCATCTCAGGAACCTATATAGTGTATCTTACTAAAATATCAAGATAAGTCCTTTGGAACTGAAAGAAAGTTTCTTTTCAGTGACAAATGTCTACGTGTAAAACTCAATTTAAAATTGGGTAAACGTATCCTTATGCGGGCACGCCGCTGAGTATGGCGAGCGCGCCGGTCCCCCGGAATCAGGACAGGGGCTGGGTCATTGCGCACGGGATGTGATGTTTCTTTGTTTTTCTTTCTTCATTCCCCTGCCTTCTTGTTTGCCTGCAGGTCACTGAAGCTCCAAGAGAGCCCTTTTCTTCGTTTTTCCCCCACCTTCTTTCCCTGCAGGAAATTGGAGCTCTTTTTTCAGTCTGGACGGCACATCACCGCCAGGAGCATTTGGAGGAGCTACAGCCTGCTCCTACTAGTGTTCCACTTGTGTACAGTTGGGATCCACACTGGGTGAATGAATACTCGCCGGGCCTGCATGATTGGTGTTGAGGTTGTGCGTCCAGCTAGTCTGGTGATGGCGCAATAGTGATCTGGGGTGGTCCCTGCGGGCAAGAAATCCATGACTTTCAGGTGAAGGGTCAAGGGGGTTGATTTAGTTGTGCTGCACTACAGAAGCTTTGGGAGAAGAGGTGGCTTTGTTTATTTGTAAACAAAGGTTATTGTTGTGAATCAAAGGGCTGTTTTTTCCCTTTGTGTGAGGGTAGCAGCTGTAATTTAAAAAAAAGGGGCTGGTGTGTTTTGTAGGGAGCTGATTCCTGTATGCTGTGGAGCCTTTTGATAAGGAAGCTGAAACCAGTGGGAGACAGGTTGTGATTTTAAGGCTGTGGTGACTCCCTTGGTGTAATGAACCATAAGGCAAAGAGGAGCGAGCACCCTATCCCATTGGCCCGGTGAACATTTTTAAGGGAAGGTGTTGGGCCTGGCCTTCTCTGCAGGGTCACTCCCAAACTTTTTGCCCTCACCCCTTCTGTTGTCTAAACCAGTTTTTATTGTCTTTATGATTCTGAACGCTTTACCACTGCTAACCAGTACTAAAGGGCCTGTGCTTTCTACTCTAAAATTGGCAAAATTGGCTTATACAAAATTGGCCTTTTTAATTTACTTGTATTTCCTTAGTAAAGTGGTACTACAGGTATCTGTGGCCTGTAAATTAAATGCTACTGGTGAGCTTAGAGCACTTATTGTCCCACCCATTTAAGTAGCCCTTTACACCATGCCTTGGGCCTGCCATTGCAGCCTGTGTGTGCAGTTTTAAACTGCTATTTTGACCTGGCGAAATAAACCTTTTGCCAGGCCTAAACCTTCCTTTTTAATGTATATAGGTTATCCTTAGGGAAGGCTCTAAACAGCCCCAAGAGAGGGTGTGTTGTATTGCAAAAGTTAGACTTGAACGTTTAGGTTCTGATAGAGAAAAACTCCCACATTTACTTTTACTATTGCAAGACCTACCTCCTCCATAGGATAGCATATGGTTACCTTATTACATTACCTCGTGGTGCAAGTTGTGCTAATTTTGCACCACAGAATAAGCTCCACGTGCTAAAAATCATTGTGATGTGTCGAGTTCTTCCCACTCATAGAACTCTGTGGAATTTCATGGTGTTTTTATGTAACTCCACGGAATTTCGCAGAGTGAAACTCTTCAAGTTCCGCTCACCCCTAGTATCCAACAAAGATTGAGGTGGATACAAGAGACATTGATTTGAAGGACTGCCAATTTTTCATGAATATTCCCAATTACCACCATGAAATAGTAAATGGAATGAGAGGTACTGATTAGTTTTTGAAATGTTGCTCTATTGCTTTTGAAGATTGAATTTTGAAAATAACTATTTTTACGTCCTGAAGAAAATGCCTTCAATAAAAGAAAGGATTCACATGGCGTTCCAGATAATTGTAATAATTCTTATTTCAGCTGCTCTTATTGGTGTGTTAGTGTGTTATTGGTGTGTTAGTCTACCTGTATCCTCCTGGTGGGGCTCACACACTACTAATTGCTCAATAATTTTGAATGCTACTAAGCATCATAATTTAGAGTGTAGAAATAGTAAGAACCTTTGCAGAGAACACTGGCATGGATTTGTTAAAGAGACATGATTGTCTGATTGTAATATTTTGTACCCACTTCTTTTTTAGAAGGTATGACTAACATGCAATTACCGATATCTTGCACGTTGTCTTGCACAGTTTATTACTTGCTGATAGTGTGCCAGATTATTTTAGAAGAAGCTAATGTAGATTATCATGGTCTAATAGATCACTTACATAGTACTAACGCTGAAAGTCCTAACATACAGAATGTGTGCAAGTTATCTGAAATAGAGTGTAACTTTACTAAAGAATATAACAAGAAGAGATAACATGATAAGTTGAGGAGTTTCAAATAAATATGATTTTATTTGAGAGAAGAGACTTTGATTAAAATATTACTTATACATCTTAGTCTTTGAATTTAGAAATAAAAGTAAGTAAATATGTATATAATGTGAATGTAGCATAATGAGTATGAAAGACCAGTCATGATAAGGAATAGTGTTTGTGCTTATAATTATATTATAGATAGGTTTTACATCTTAAGTACTGTTGCTCTTATGTGAAAAGTAGCAGATGTGTTTAGAGTTTTGATTTGTCTTATGTTAATAGCTTTCAATGATGCAAAGATTAGAGCATTGACTACTTTAGTACAGCATATAGCAGATAACACAGCAGGTGCTCTAGCTAAGACTAATGAAGAGATGCTTGCAGTTAGATCAATAGTTATTCAAAATTGAATGGCTTTAGATATGCTTTTAGTGAAAGAAGGAGATATTTGCCAAGTAAAGGCAGAGTGTTGTACTTGAATTCCAGATAATAGTGAGAGTAGTAACAGATACGTTCATAACCCGACTAACATTGTAAATGAGATGCACCCATAAGGAGAACTTGGAATCTGGAAAAAGATAGGTTCGTGGATAGATGGGATAGGCAAGGATTTATTAGCGAAGATTGCTGTTTCAATAGCAATACTATTTATAGTTATATTAAGGGTTTCCTTAATGTTTATGTTTTGTGGATCATTTTCTGCTAGGAAATTTAGATGTAAGTGCCAAAACAAGGGTAAACAAGTAGATGATTGACGAAGGAAGGAGTTGATCTTGTCAATAGAAAGGCAGAGGTCTACAATGAGTGTGTTGCAGAGGGAAAATCCTTCCAGTTCATGATTGATGACTGAGTTTTTATAACTGTGTGGAATAATACTTTTCAATTATCAGAGGGAAAATTGTGGAAATTGAATTGTATTTTGAAAATAATGCGTAACATAGGTTTGGTTAATTTGATGTAACTAGGCCCCACTATGTCACATTATTGAAAATGCATGTTTAAATTTTGTGTGCAAGCATTGTTATTAATTTTCCTTTTAGGAAATCATAGAAATTCAGTTGCCGCCATGGATGTTCTTTGTACAAACAAAGTACATTTTTTCTATAGCTTCTGTGGCTTAAGGGAGGTGATGTATTTTTGAAACATTACAAGGTTATGATCTAAATCTTAATTTCTATGTTCATTATTATTGTTGTGGAGAACAGTTCATTACATTAAGTTTCTCATGTTTCTGTCCAAATCGTTTAAAAGTATGTGGTTTGGAAATGAACAGTCTGATTGGTTTGCTGTGCAAGCAAAATTTCAGTGCTGCCTTTATTAAGTACCAAGCTGCGAAATGTTGTGATGCACCAGTCTGAAACATTATATAAGATGTGCTATTTGGCAATGAGAAAAGGTTATTCAGCTTGAATTGGAGAGAGTAATTGCTGTGCGGTCCTTTTCATAAAGGCTAGTAGTAATTGATTAGTATTATTGACATGTGCAATAGCTGCTTCATTTCTTAAAGAAATAATGTGTTATTGTATTTATAAGTAAATTGTCTCTTATTCTAATTAACTTTTTGCTGTCTGCAATAATTAATTTGACATTTAAATAAATCCACAAATTGAGAAATGGAAGACGTCTATTTGTACATATGTTTCCTTAATGGTCAATTGAGCACAGGATTCTCTCTTTCATGTGAATTGACTCTCCTTAATCTTCATTCAGTTGTAGTGCTGTGAGAAGGTGGTTTCCTAGTAAGTAATAATGACACTATGGGGGATATGTACAAGGAAGCATGTTGTTAGCCTCCTTGGCATAACGACACGCTCCGCCACTTCTGAAACGCAAGCTGCACAATATTTAGTAATTTATTTACAAGAATGTGGTACAGCCTTGTGTTTCCCCCTGCAATGGCGCTAAGTTTAGCAACTTAGCGCCAATACAGGCACTCTTGCACCAGAGTGCAAAGGTGTCTGCGTGCAGGGAAGGATTGTTTTTGTGTAGGAAGGTATCCCTTCCTGCACATAAACAATCCTAAAGTACCATTGTGTCACTTTCATGTGTGCTGCTTCATGCAGCACACATGAAAGTGACAAAATGGCATTTTTTGTAAAGGTTTTTTTATGTACAGGAAGGGACACCTTCATGTACATAAACAAACCATGGCATTTTGCTTTTTCCATGTGTGCTGCACAGGACAGTATACATGGAAAGAGCAAAACAAGGAAAAATATTGCATTTCTCCTTGTTTCGCCTACTTAAGATCAGAGTGTTCCTGGTCTTAATTTTGGCGCTGCCTCCCATGTACGCCACCCTTGTACATAAGAGGCAGCATCAAATACAATGTTGCTGCGGTGGAACAATCACCACAACACCCACTGCACGCTCCTTTCACGCTAGCCATACAGTGAAAGGGGGCCTTATATACAAGGCAGCGTTAAGCCACGTTAAGTGGCTTAAGGCTACCTTGTATATAAGATACAGCCCCTATCGCCACCACAACGTCTGTAAAAGTGATTTTGTGGTGCCGATTAGGACTTGTACAAATGCCCCTATATGAGTTTGGTCCAGCATTTTTCAGTAATTTAAACTTGAGCTCAAACTCGCAATAGCTGTGCCACAAAGCAGACAGGCTTAATTTCAGATCATGTGCATTTAGAGGTATCACAACAGTTAAAAAGTTGAAAACTCAAGAAAAAAAAACAGTCCCACTCCAATTTGTTAAAATAGAGAATATTTTAATGAACACAATGGCACCAAACCAACAATAATCCATTAACGTGAACTAGAGATATGAACTTCTGCATTTGAATTGCATTTTAGTGTCAAAAAGTGCAGAGCACCAACTACGGGCAACTAGTCACATTAGACTGGGATAAAAGTAACTTCTAAGGCTGACCATGATGTAGCAAGGATCAGATACAAGAATCAGATTGGTAATTGGCAAAGAGTTACCTGCTGATGTAGAACATTTGTGAGAAGGCAGGTCCTCAGCGGGTCAAAGCAACAGTAGGGATCTGAAGACAGCGTCATCAATGTTGGTGAGCCAAAGGACAAGGTCTCTATGAAGCCATCAACGAATTCGGGAAAAGCGCAAAGCAGAAAAAAGTCCAGAATTTGCATCCGGGAAGCCATCAAATTCTTTCTTTGGACTTAGGGCCTGATTTAGATCTCGGCAGATGGGTTGCTCTATCACAACGGTGATGGATATCCTGTCCGCAGAAATATAAATCCCATAGGCTATAATGAGATTTTTATTTCAGCGGATGGGATATCCGTCACCTTGGTGACTGAGTAACTCATCTGCCTAGATCTAGATCAGGCCCGTAGACTTTTGGATTGGATTCCTTCAGCGGGAAAGGCTGCAGACTGTATTAGGAGAGGGTTCAACGTCATAAGATGCTGGTCCGTGTTGGGCCTGCTGAATTGGATTTACTGCTGCAGAAAAAGATATAGAGTGAGCTGTGGCGAAGTCAGGCACACTGGTAATGCACCCTCGGCATATCAGTTAGTCCTGATCTTCTGTTGGTTCTCCAAGCAAAAATCCTTGAAAACCTTCTAAGTCTCAGTTTTAGGGCAAAGCAGGCGAAGTACACTTTGACACCAGCCATGGGTTCCAGGATCTCAGAAACAGCAGTTGAGGGTCAGGACTCACTCCGCAGAGGCCACTAGTGCAGGTCCATTTAAAATTGGTCATCCATTGTTTGGGTCCTACTACCCACCATGCATGACCAGGTTTGTTTGGTGTCGAAAACACCTCCTAAATATGAAAAGGGCTTCGCAACAGCTAGTGTACGAGTCCCAATATGGAACAATGGAATATATTTAGGGGGAGATAGTTCTGTCACTAAAATAAAGGTTTTTGGATTGTTTACTTTAAGATCCATGGATGAGATGAAACTCATGTCGGTGTTAATTAGGCGTAGAAGTGCTACACCTGTCCTAGCTATCCGGACGGCATTGTCCGCATAGGCCAGGATTGGTAATGGACCTGAGGGGAAAGAAGGAACATCAGGCATACACCTTTTCGTGATGGCTGAAAATAAAAATAGGGCAAGGACACAGCCCTGCCTGACTCCTCTCATGATCTTAAAAGGTCTAGTACATTCTCTATCTAATCCGTAGCAGACAGAGGCCGTTGCCTGTGAGTACATTTGGTGTATCAAGGTAATCATCCTGGAATCTATGCCCATCGTAGCCATGGATGCCCACAATTTTGGATGAAGCTACGCAGTCAAAAGCCACCAAGAGGTCCCATGTATATGTTCCCTCTCTTTGCTCTAGTGTACTTAAGTTTAGGCACTGGTCAATCGTGCCTCTGCCCTTCTGGAATCCATATTGAGATGGCATCAGGCCAGTGTTTTCTCTTGCCCAGTCTTCTAACCGGTTCAGTGAACACTTAGGTTCAAGTACAAGCCTAAATAGAGACAGTGAGAATTGTTAGACAATTAGGGAGCTTACAGTATATGGACTTTTAGAACAGCGTGAGTTAAGGGAGTAAATGACATATTCGACATATGGAGACCAGAAAAGTAGTGTGGTATCTGGAAAGCCACATCACCCATGTGGAAAAGGGCAGAGCCTAGTATGTGGGCTGAATTGATGTGTTTGCCGGGTTAATGTTTGTCAGGTGTATGATTTAGATCAGCTGAATACTGTTGTCCTAATCTCTTCTAAGTGACGAATTTCCACAGAAGAGGGTGAGATCATAGCAGAGATCGCTGCCTCTGCTGCAGAGAATTCTGTCTTTAGGCATCTATCTGATTTCTGGTAATGGTCTGACTTTCAGTCTGAAGAATGACCACCCCTTCATGAAAGAGGCTAGAGACTCGTAGCCATATTATTGAGTCACTATGGCTATCCAGAAAGTGGAATACTATCCAGGGGGAGATTTCTGCCCCTGCGTAGGCAGGAATATATGTATGCATTGATCTACATGAAAAGTGACCTTTGTTGATAGAAAAAGGAACTGAGGCTCAAGCAGATAGGTAGCCCCATTCAAAAATAATATTTTACACACTTGAGCTCAAATTAGGTGTACAAAAGATTTCCACCAGTAACTGCTAATGATAGATCATGGTTTACTGAATCAACATTTGTTGAAATGTACCCCAGCCGATGAAATTTATGACAGTGAAAAATCTATCTATACTGCAAAATGATTTATTTATTTATTTATTTAAGATTTATAATGCGCATGGCTGCCTCAGCGACGAGGCGTCCCAGCGCAACCAGAGACCCGGAGGAAATAGCAAGAGGACGCAGCCTAAGAACCTAAATATCAGTGAGTGGAAACATCCGCGTTTTTATGGCTTTCCGAAATGCAAAGAGATTGGGAATAGCTCTAATATGTGCTGGGAGCGAGTTCCAAAGTTTTGCCGCTAAAAAGCGGAAGGAACGGCCCCCTGCCCTTGCTCTCCGAACACGATGAGCACAGACAAGTGCAAAGTCTGCAGATCTCAATGCTCGCCCCGGCACGTAAGGTATCAGCAGGCAAGAGAGCCCTCCCGGGGCTTGGTGCGTCAGAATCTTGTGTGAGATACACAACACCTTATGCTGAATGCGTTTCTCAATAGGTAACCAATGAAGCTTTGGGAGCACATGTGCCACCGAGCAGAATTTAGGAAAGGCAACCAGAAGGCGTGCTGCAGCGTTCTGGGCCCTCTGCAATCGTTTGATGCTGGCCTTGTTAGCACCTAAATACAGAGAGTTGCCGTAGTCAAGCCTAGAGAGAATGGACGCCTGAACAATGGTTTGACGAACTCTAGGGGGGAAAAAAACAAGCAAGGGTCTCAACCCTCGCAAGAGCCCGAAACCGACAGCGGTTATAGCTTTTGTCTGCTTCTCAAATGTTAGTCTGTTGTCAAACCATATGCCCAGGTTCTTCACAGCCTCCCTAGGTGTCGGGGAAGGTTTCAGACGAACCGGCCACCACTGCTCGGACCAGAGCTCCCGGTCATTGCCGAATAGCAATATCTCAGATTTACTGGCATTTAACTGTAAATAGTTTACTGTCATCCAATCTGAGATAGCTAACAGATCCTCCTTAAATTTCTCCAAGTTAACACAGCAGTTTTTGGAGAAGGCGATTACCAACTGGGTATCGTCAGAGTAGGACACCAAGGACAATCTGCTGTCTTTTGCCACCTCTGCCAAGGGTCTCATATATAGATTGAACAGGAGTGGGCTTAACATAGAGCCCTGAGGTACCCCCTGGCGCAGGGCACATTCCTGGGAGTGGAAAGGTGGTACTGAGACCTGGAACGTCCGATCTTCCAAGAAAGAATGGATCCACTCCAGGACTTTCCGTCCCTGATCCCAACTTCCCAGAGGCGTTCAAGGAGAATCGCATGGGACACCGTATCAAAAGCGGCGCTTAGGTCCATCAGGACCAAGGACGCTGAGTCTCCCACATCCAACCTACTCCGAATGGATTCCAATACCGTCAGTAGCACTGATTCAGTGCTATGTCAAGGGCGGAACCCATGCTGAGATGCATCAAAAATGCTGTGTTGGTCAAAGAATTTGGATAGCACAGAATTCACGAGAGCTTCCACTAACTTGGCCAAAAAAAGGCAACTGGGATATGGGGCGATAGTTGCCCGGATCATTCGGATCAAGAGTAGATTTTTTTATCAATGGAATGACTTTGGCGTGCTTCCATGCTCTAGAACGGAAGCTGACCTCAAAGACAAATTGGCCACTTCTAGGCTCACAGGAGCAATCGATGAATGGAGCTGCTGAAAATAAGTTGATGGCAATGGGTCAGCTTGGGAGCCTGACTTGATTTTATGGCATAGGCCCTCAAATTCCAGAGGCGTCAACTATGGGAATGATGTCAGACAATTACCCTCCATGGAGTCCACCGCTCCGTACGCCCCTACATTCTCAGCAGGAGAGGACGCCTTCGGAAAACCACAATAAAACTGCTCCACTTTATTCAAGAAATGCTAGGCTAGTACATCACACTGGTGATTGGAGGCTATAGGTTAGGTTCTAGGAGCACCTGCACTCTTCATATTATCGAGCAGTGAAAAGATGGTCTTTGCGGGATTCGAGCTTGCCAAGATCTTATCAGCTACATAGTCTGCCCGTGCTGTCCGGATAACCTTATGGTAATTCTTAATTGCTGCTCGATATCCAACTTTTGCGGCTGCCTTGTAGGAGCGACGCCAGACCCGCTCCAGCTGCTTGCAGCCCTTTTTTGCCCGAGTCAGTGAGTTATTGAACCATGGGTTAGATGGCCCACGCCCCTTTCCGCCCTACTTAGCTGGAATATGATAATCCAGGCCAGCCGTCAGCCATTCTTGGAAACACTGATCCGCCCCCTCTATATCTGGGGGTAGTTGAGGTCTGTGCTCGTCAAGCCATACGGATAGCAATTCGCAGTCTAGTTTGTGCCATGGCCATTTAGCCATTTGAACAGGGCGGGACACAGCCACTCTCTCCTGCACCTGCAGAGAGAATGTGATCAACAAATGATCAGTCCAGTCCTGTGGGATCGGTGGAACCATTTTTAAAAAACAGATGTTAGAAAAAATGGGATCTAACAGATGACTGGCAGCATAAGTGCTCTCACAAACGTGTTGCGAGAGCTGAAAAACATCCAAATCTGCCAAAAAACTGGTGATTTCAGCTTTCCCCCATCCTCAAGATGAAGGTTTAGATCCCCCAATATAGTGAAATTAGCAGCCTTACTGGCTAGATACCCAATTTTACACAGAAGATCTTCTCTGAACAATCCCGAGGGCCGAGGGGCCTGTAAACTAAGAGGCCACACATGGTAAAATTACAACTAAGACCAATTTTAAAAAGAGCGCTTTCACAGCCCGTTATCGTCTCCTTATCCAGACTAATAGAGTGGACTTCCTTGACCACCACTGCGATGCCACCTTCTCTCCCTCCCTCTCTAATAATACTTTTTAGCACATAGCCTTGTAGGAGGGCTAACCTCGGTTCCGCCACTGAGTCCTGAGTGAGCCATGTTTCTGTTAAGAACAGGGCATCCGAAGACTCATCCATTAGAAGGTCAAACACCTTGGCGTGGTGTTTTGCCAAAGAGCGGCAGTTCAGGCTAAGAAATTCATATTCCATGAAGTTAGATGGACTGAGTGAGCAAGACGAATGAGCGGCGGTGGCCAATTTGAAAGCACAAAATTCTGAACAAAAACTTGACTCCTGGAAAGTCCAGGGTAAGGAGGGACAGTTAAAAGCCATACCCAAAAGCTCCTCCCGTGAGTAACAGTGCAGGTCACTAGTGAGAGAAGCAGAGGTCTTAGCGACTGGCGACGGTCTGGTGCGGACGCGCACAGACAGGCTTGCCTTAGGTGCGCCTTCGGCGCGCCAGCGGAACGCCCGCTGAGCGCGTCCGCTGTGCACATTTATACTATTCCTGTGGACGAGGCAAGCAAGGCCACAACTGGCCAGCTAACCCTGCGCCTCCTACCAAGATGATGGCCGCACTGCAACCAACCTGGGGAGCAGTAGCTAACTATCGGACCCTTGACCGGATCCAAATACACCCAACACACCCCTCTCGCTCGTCCCTCCCGAAACCAGCAGCACAGAAAATGGGCAGAGATCAAAGAAATGGCGAGAAATAAGGTGGGTGCAATAACATTTCTTAAAACAGCGAAGTACAGGAAATAGCAGCAGAGCACAAATAAAAGATTAAAATATACTAAACTGGCTCCCGGCTCACGCCTCAGGAGTCTGATGGCTTATCTGCAGTTGTAAGTTAACTTTAGGGGTGTGAGCAAGGGTTTTCCCTTTGTAAGGGCAGGAGATGGATTGTGGGGCAGTGATGAACACACCTAAAACTCCTGAGCTCCCGATTCTCCCGCTCCTTCACCTCCGTTTCTGTGCAGTCCAAAAGCTGGAAGTCAGCCCGAAGTTCGAAGTCCCTGCACCTACACATGTTTGCAAGTGCCGGTTGACTGTAAAAGCAAACCCTATGATATGAAAAACAATGGTCCTGGACTTATTTTCAGGCAGAGTTGATTCACAACTTACAATAATGGTTCAACAAATTATTTCCAGAGCCCAGACTCAGTGGGCTCCCAACAATCAAAAATGCAAACAGTTTTAGGTAAAAGTGCAGCAACCACAAAGTTAAACTCAATGATATTGGTCTTTTTATTTCATCCGGTTAATAACAACAATCAATTCTTTGCTTTTGTTCACAGTGAGGGATAAGGGAAAAGGTTGCTCCAAGGGAACGTGCGGGAAGAGTAGGGCTGTAGATATGCAAGGGGTAAATAGAATTCAGGAATAGTGGTGAACAAACATAATTATGATAGTTCATTCAATTGACTGATGGGTAATTCTCAGTCTATTCCACCTGACCACATGTAATTATTTCAAAACGGATTCCTATACAATTTCTTCAACACACAATAACAGTCTTGTTGGGCACATTATAGTCAGGGATTCGTGGTCCAAGGTGGGTGAAATGTGGGCGTCAATGTTTTTACCCGTCTTGGGGCTCAAGGGGTAACTGGGGGCCTCGGCCTGCGTGTCTTCCTCAGGACGATAGGGGAAACCTGGGTGGTGGTGTGGTGTCTAAGTCACGCACCTGCTAGATTCTGCTGGGCCTTCATGTAATTAGGTGCAATGTACCTCCCCATCCATGTCTGCAGGGTAAAGTACAGGCTCTAGGTTCCAAATACAGTGTAGTCGGCAATCAATGCAAGTAGTCAGCAATTAAGAGGTTTCAGGTTATTCGGCGTCCTCAGTCCGTCCGGATTATTCGTCGTCCGCAGTCCGCCCAGATCAGTTCTCAGCTTATCCTGGGCTCGGCTGAGTTGAACACCTGAACAGCTTGCAAATAGTTGACTCGATCGCTGAAATTCCTGGTGGGTAAATGAGTACAAGGTGAGGATGAGGCAAGTGCGGGGTCAGGAGCTGAGTTGTGGAGTTTCCATGGGAGCGAGGCTTAGAGCCGCAGAGCCCTCCTGGTGGAGCAGAAGCAGCTAGTGGTAGGCTGGAGTGGCTTGTTGCACCCTGGGGTGGACCTGGGGTGGACCTGCTTTGTTCCTGGATCAATACGTTCTGTTGGCTGCATGTTGGCCATAGCCCTCAACTACTAAATTGTAAATTGATACTTGTATAGCGCACTACTCACCCGCAAGGGTCTCAAGGCGCTTGTACGAATACCGCTGTGGAACCCATCCTGGCTTTCCCTGTGAGGCGTCCACTCCTGGGCACCCCCAAGGTGGAGGCCAGGCATCCTTAGCGTTGTGGGGGCTGTTGTGGAGATTAAGAAAGCTATTGCCCAGAGTTGCAGAGTGGGACTCCATGATTGGAATAGGCACTGAGGCGAGAATGATCAGGTCCGTGGAATTTTGAGCCCAAGACCCGCCGAGGCGGGGAATTGTACCCTGGTCCCGGGCTAGACCTCTGCATCAGGGTCTGCCGCTCTAGTCATTGAGCCACACTTCTACACAACTACTGCCACCAACTTCCATTAATTGCCATTCTGCTGTTCGTTGTGTATTTGGTTAAACACCCAAAATATAGAATAAAAAATATTGAGAGGACATAAAATAGAATGAAAAATAACGAGAGGACAGTATATAGAATGGACATAATATAGTTGGAAATAATATCGACATATAGGTAAGTAATATCGAATGTCAATATATCGACTGTCATTATATAGTATGTTATACTATAGAATGTCATAATTTAGAATGTTATTATATCAACATTTTTTAAATTGTATTATATGGTAGTATATGTGTTAAAAGTATATAATATTTTTTTAATGTATGTTACAAATTTTTTTAAGATAATGAATTACATGTTACTTAGTTTTGCGTATATTAGTTCCGTAGCGGGTTGTTGGTTTATAGGGGAATAGGGGGGAAATAATGTAATGAAATTTTTTTTAAAAGTATTAATTAAGAATTAATTTTTAATAATGAATATTGGTACTTAATGTTTGCGTATATTAGTTCTATAGTGGGTTTTGAGTTTATGGGGGAATAGGGTGGGAAGTAATTTCATTAAAATAAAATAAAAAATAAAAAAAATATTATTTTATGGTTAATAATTTAAATTGGAAATTGCGATAATTATGCGATTATGAAATATTTTAAAAAGTTATTACTATACATTTTTAATTAATTGATAAATATGTAATTTGTTAATTAGAAATTAATTAAATATTAATTATGAATAATTAATGTATTATGTTAATTATGTTATATTTTTTGAGGAGTGTGTTGAGTGTTTATAGGGGTGTACGTTGTTTATTGAAATATTGAAAAAACATTTTTATTAATATGTATATATTATTTAATCAAAGTTATTTTATACTGTTAATTATGTTAATTAATTTATATATCATTGTTTTTATATTTTTGTTAATTGTGATTAGCTAAAAATTTAAATGTTAATTAATAAATTATGTCAATTTAGTAATATTTTTTATTATTGGAGATGACGTTTACAGTGGAAAATAATGGGAAGTAAATTACATTTAAATAATATATATTTTTTTTATTAATTTTAATTAAATTGTAAGACTGGGTCTACTAAATCATTCCTCTATGCTATCCAACACCTTCCCTACTGTTGCACTCTCTGGATTGGGAATAGTACTTTTTACCCCTACGCTAACCAACACTTTCCCTACTGTTGCACTCACTGGAGTGGGAATAGTAATTTGTACCCCTACGCTATCCAACTCTTTCCCTACTGTTGCACACAGTGAAGTGGGAATAGTAATCTTTACCCCTACGCTATCCAACTCTTTCCCTACTGTTGCACTCTCTGGAGTGGGAATAGTAGTTTTTACCTCTACGCTATCCAACACTTTCCCTACTGTTGCACTCCTTGGAGTGGGAATAGTAATTTTTACCCCTACGCTATCCAATGCTTTCCCTACTGTTACACTCACTGGCGTGGGAATAGTAATGTTTACACTCCCGCTATCCAACGCTTTCCCTACTGTTCCACTCACTGGAGTTGGAATAGTAATTTTTACCAAACCCACTATCCAACAGTTTCCCTACTGTTGCACTCACTGGAGTGGGAATAGTAATTTTAGCCCTACGCTATCCAACGCTTTCCCTACTGTTGCACTCACTGGAGTGGGAATAGTCATTTTTTTCCCTACTGCTATCCAACGGTTTCCCTACTGTTGCACTCACTGGAGTGTGAATAGTAATTTTACCCCTACGCTATCCAACGCTTTCCCTACTGTTGCACTCACTGGAGTGGGAATAGTCATTTTTTCCCTCCAGTTATCTAACGGTTTCCCTACTGTTCCACTCGCTGGAGTGGGAATAGTGATTTTTACCTACCAGCTATCCAATGCTTTCCCTACTGTTGCATTCACTGGAGTGGAAATAGTAATTTTCACCCACCCGCTATCCAACATTTTCCCTACTGTTGCACTCACTGGAGTGGGAATAGTAATTTTTACCCCCAAGCTATCCAACGCTTTCCCTACTGTTGCATTCACTGGAGTTGGAATAGTAATTTTTACCTAACCTGCTATCCAACAGTTTCCCTACTGATGCACTCACTGGAGTGGCAATAGTAATTTTACCCCTAGGCTGTCCAACAGTTTCCCTACTTTTGTACTCACAGGAGTGGGATTAGTAATTTTTACCCCTACGCTATCCAACGCTTTCCCTACTGTTACAATCACTGTAGTGGGAATAGTCATTTTTACCCTCCAACTATTCAACAAATTCTCTACTTTTGCACTTGTTGGAGTGTGAATACTAATTTTATTCCCTTAGCTATGTAATGTTTTTTATTGTGTTATATTTAATGTAGTGTAAATTATTAATTAACATAAAAAGTATTACTTTAAATATTTAAATTATTATTTATTATTTATTTTTATATTTATATAATGGGTTTATATATATATATATATATATATATATATATATATATATATATATATATGTAAATATATTTTTATTAATGTTTTAAATATGTTATAATTACAATTAATAATTATTTTATAATATTATTAAGTAAATATATATGTTAAAAAAACGATGGTTTAACTATGTTTTGTTTAATTGTGTTTATCAGTTAATTTTTTTTAATTTTTTTTAATACATTTGAAAAATTAATATTTTAGTTAATTATATTTTAACTATCGATATTTTGTATTCGATATTTTATTACTTACCTGTTTGTAGATATGGATTCGATATTCTGTCCCTCGATATTTTTGAATTGATATTCTGAACAGTCGATATTCTGTCCCTTGATATTTAGTCACAGAACCGTGTATTTGGGCTCTGGACCCTAGTGGTCGCTAACGGCTTCTTCCTTCCTTCTCTTCCGTTATTTTCTTACCCTTTGCTCTGGTATGGGGGACTCTCAGGAGCCTGTAAGGTTAAGATAAGAAAGAGAGACGGTATCCCACTGAGCCAGTTTGGCTGTACTTTTTTTCTCTCTGGCATGTGACCTCACTTATTGAAGCAATTGTTGAACTGTTGTATTGTTGCCTTATTGCCCTATAAATTCCTTCATTTGTTTGTGCGGATGAATAAATACGCTGCTGCAAATCCCGCCTGATGGCGGCCAGTCAGCAACATTTTAATTCTAATTGTACTGTATTTTAATTACACAAGGCTGCCAAGTAGACCCTGGGGGTAAAATCTTCTCACTATGAGATCAGGGTGCACAAGAGGGTCTTTACAGCCTTTGTTACAAGCTCAGTCAAAGAAAAGGTGTAGGATAGTGAAGAGAGTTCAAACCCATTCTCAAAAGGATCATTTTTATGGTAATGAGAAGGAACTCCAGGAATTGACAGACTTTAGTAGGACCTTGACTAGTCTGGATCGTGAGCCTACTGTTGCTGATCAAGTATCCAATCCAAGTTTTGTTAGTGGGTCCCAACTTTTTCTGCTTAGCATCATGGAGTTCCTTAAACCACAAGATAAAGTGCAATATGGGGATATGATATCTTTATCTACTCCCGTTCCAGTAAACATGTGCTCTCAAATAGCCCAGAATGTATGTGATGGTGTTTTATCTCAAGGCGAAGAAAAGAAAGTCAGCCAGCAACACTGGGCTGGTGTTACTTCTTTACATTATTCTATGGTAAAAAATAATATGTTTGAAAGGGGGAACTCTTATGTAATAGCTGCTAAAGCTCATTGTGTGCATGTTCCTGAAGCCATTTCACCTAACAATGTGTCTGCATAATTCACACCGTCGCAACAAAAGACCAGCGCTGCACATGCAGAGAATATATATCGGGTTATCACATATTGTGACAACTGTAAAAAGGGCTCAAGTAAATGTTAATGCGATGTCTCTGTTATTTGTATGGGCAATGTTCAACCCAATTGTAATTCTCATAAATCTCTCACGTATGTGACTAAGAAAGAACGTGTCTGCAAGAGTTTTGGGGAATCCATAACTCAGTCACCAAATAGTATGAATGGGCTAAATCCATTCAGTCCAGGGATATGTGATAGCACACAAGTCCCCGACTCTTATCCAACCTTAACACAGCAAAAGCTTAAAGTTACAGGTCTTGAACAGGGCATAAAGAATTTAGTAAAAGTAGATAACTCCTTGAACTCTGCAGATCTCTCATTAAAATATTATGCCCCTCCTTAGTGGGTGAGGGCCCCTGTAAGCATCAATATGTCGGCAATAATTGAGTGCGGCAAAACTAGTTGGACGAAATGGATGCTATAACTACAGCGTTAAACCTTCACTCCAATAAGCTCGATATCCAGGTAGGTCTATTAAATAGCTTAGCTGTGTATGTGGTGGGTATGGACACAAAATTACACAATTTAACCAACCTGGTGGTAAGAGCCCAGACCGATGTTAATAATTCATTATTCAAATGCACATGTTCCCTTATTTTAGTTTCAGACCTCCCGACAATAGTAGGATCACTCATCGAAGAAGTTAATAAATCAGTTATGCAATCAAATTTAGATCAATCCTCAATTCAATATAACAATTTGGACCCAGGAATAGCTTATGTGTGTACAAAGTCCCAACAGATACAGCAAGTTATGCCCCCTAAGATATCTAGGAGATCATTTAAGGGATTCACGGATCCTAAAGTATGTCTGGACGTCACCTCTTCAGGGGTTGAAAGTACCATTCCACAAGGTAATGTTAATATTGAGATTAGCTGGGTTGCCAACTCTACAGGTTCTGGAGATAGTCTTAGTGGTACTCCTCCATTGACTAAAAGGGCCAGGTAAAGGTTGCACAATTCTCAGAATAAAACTAAGAAATGTATTGTTCCAGCAGTCGTAGTTGACAAAACAAGGGACTGCGTACCCATTTTTAAACCTACTAGTCAGAAATCTCAGGGCCAGGATAGTTACATAAAGGGTATGGAACGCCCTCTTATTCGACTGACTATGAATCTAAGATCCCTGATTTGAGGAGCGAGGAACGTCACCCTTTAAGGGGTAGTAATAAAGTTTATTCGAATGCAGCAGATATGGCTGCTTCTAATATTGTCAGCCTTCACAATGGAGCCGAGTTTAAGAGAGATGGTAGGTCTCTGAGTGGCCTTGGGAGAAAGCAGAGCTTCGGAAATTTTAGTAGTGAAATTGCAGTTGAGGTCATTATTTGTACTCCCTTAAAATATCCCCCCTTTCTTGAGACACGCGCCCCAAAAGTGGGAAAAGATAGAAGTAAGGTTAAAGGTAAAAAGTGAAATCCCTTACTTAGGGGAGAAACTAGTCCACCGCAAAATCAGAATTCAATACAGGTCTACTGATTACCAATACTCTAAAAGGAGTCTGTACCTGTGATTTATTACCTAAAGGCAATATGCAGTCAGAAGATTGGTCTTGGCTTCCAGCTACCCATGAAAATGCGCATATTGGTGATGAAAACTGAATCATGTCAGCTGTGGGTGGAGGAGATTTTCAACTGAGGATTTGTTCTTGGAATGTTCATGGGCTGGCCCATTTAATGGCCGACCCAGAGACTATGTCATTTATAAATTCTCCTGCAATTTTACTGTTCCAAGAAACATGGAAAGAACAAGCTACGCCGCTGCTTGGGTTTAATGAGTTCAATCTCCCGGCAGCATGCACTAATAAATCAGGCTGTGCGAAGTTTGGTCTCTCATGTCTCTCATGTTATATCACTTAACCTAGTGGTAGAAGTAGTTGATTTGCAGATGGATTGGTTACAATGCCTTTTACTACAGTATAGCAGCCTTAAAGTGATAATCCTCAATGTGTATTTAAGTGCAAGGGCAAATAAGGGGACCCAGCTGTACACTCAATGGGATATACTAAACTCATTATTAATACGGCACTCAGACACTGGTTTTATCATCTCTGGTGACTGTAACCTACACCTGTGCACCTTAGATTCCTTAATTAGTAAGGGTAACAGTATTACAAGAGAGTATTGTGATAATATGTATGAGCTTGGGTTATTTATATAAAAAGAAAACTCCTTGAGCAAATCCAGGCAAATCCCCTCCTTTAAGTCTACTAAACAGGGCTCAATTATTGACTATACTTTTATTTCAGGAAATTTAAGTTTTAAGTGTGTTGAATATATGGTGAACCCCTCTGCTTGAGAGTGGCCACAATCCTCAGACATTGATATTAAGATTGCTAATAAGTAGTAATCGGGATCCAATGAGCTCCTTAATAAGGTCCATTCTTCTTACAATATGAAGAGACTGGTATGGCATATGGATAAACATGAAGAAATAATGCAGCTGCCAAAGTACTAATAGATGATAGTGAACAGTGCCAGGTGGGGATAGGCTCCATGATTGATAAATAGAATTATATCACATCATCCCTGGTGGGAAAACTTCCAATTCAAAATTAAAGGAAAATAAGATTGACATCAGTCTCTCAGAACAAATGGTACACCTTCCAGTTATTTAAACCAAAAATATCCCTTAATAGAGCAGTACTGGTTGCCTTCCCTCACAGATACCAGCAATCATACCATGCATATAAGGATAAACTGAGGACATTGAGAAGTTCCTATAGACAAGAAGGGTGGGCGGCCAAATCAAGATCCCAAACCAGTGTCTGTCATGGATTACTTCATGCTTCAAGGCAACATAATTCAAGAACGTTTTGGGAAATAATTAGAAAACTTGAAAGGGGCGGTTATAGGGCCTACAATTTCAAAATTACAGAATGGGTGAATTTTATAATAAATCTATATGGTATTGGGGTTCTGGCTAAACAAGACCTGAGTTTTAATGGTGATAAAATCAGCGAATTAAACTCATTGATAGTGAGTGGCATGAAACTGGGTATAAACAATGGTGTGAACCTAAGTTAGACGCACACTGACCAAGTCAGCAGCTCTGATTTGAATAATGCTTTGGATTGCTTAAATCCTAATGGAGGAGCTATCCTTTTACGTCTACTTCGATCAAATGGTGCTCCTGATCCAAATGGGCTTCCCAATTACTTATTCCGCTCCAACATAGATAAGGGCTGATGTATTGACTCCAGTGTATAACGAGGTACTGGCATTGAAGATTGTACCAGTTTCATGGCAAGGTAGCTTTCTGCAGCCTATTTATAAAATGGCCCATTTGATAACCCTGCCAATTATCGGTTGATCGCTTTAACTGACGTTGAAACCAAGGGCTTTGCTTCATGTCTTTTGATTGACCTGGACTATTGGGGCAACTCAGTAAGGTATAATCTCACTAAATCAAACAGGTTTTCCCAAGGGCCAATCTACTATCACTAACTTTTTGGGCCTTACGTTATTAGCTGAATTGGCAGTTTAAAGAAAATAAAATTTGTATATTGCTTTTATAGCTTTAAAGGCCGCCTTTGATTCAGTTCCTCGAGTCTTACTGTGGAAAAAAATTGGTTGACAGGGGCATTCCACGGAATTTGTCCCAGTCAAGCTAGGTGTTGATGATGCTCTTTCACAAAAACAGGAATACCTACAATGGTTTAAAGCAAGGTTATGTCCTTGCTTCTTGCCTTTTAATCTGTTTTTGTCAGACCTTTTTCAGCAATTGGAATTTGTCAATGCCCATTCCCCTAAGCTAGGTGAGGTGCAATTGAGTTATCTACTATACGCTGATGATACCATCCTGCTGAGTCAAACCCGAATAGTATTACAAAGATTGATAAATGCTTTCGATGATTATATTTTAATGAATAGCTTGGAACAGAATGTTAAAAAAACTAAAATTATTCAAATTGGTCCAGCAAAACAAAAGATCAATTCATGGAGGGCTCGAGGAGGGCCGATCCAATTTAAGTGGTAAAAGCAGATAGATACTTAGGTGTCTATTTGATAATAGAGTTTTGTTTAAAAATAATTTAAAATATTTAAGGGCTAAAACTGCAACTCTAATTCATGCTGTTAAATGTGTATATACATCGCTGAGTGTTCCATCACCACAGCCATAGCATGCACTCTGGAGCTGTACCCATCCTCTGAGAGACGATAATGTATGACCATAAGGTTCATACTGTTTGCATAACAGGTTTCATTAGTTGGTGACAGCATTCGGTAACAACTGTCTCCTCATGTTCCCACAGATCAGGAGCCGGCCATGCAGGTAAGAGCAGTGTGGCAGGGGTGGGGGCAATGGGGGGGGGGGGGAGTCTACAGAGGACGACGATGTAAATTTTAATTAAAAAAAAAGGAAATCACTTTCCTTGCGCTCGCAGCATCGTCGACTCTGCAATGCGGTGAGCACAGATTGAGTGGTTTCCTTTTTTTTACATTTAATTTTACATCATCGTCATCTATCAGCTCCCCCATTTCTCCCCCGCCACTCTTACCTGCACTGTCCGCTCCTCCCACACATTATTTTGCACGTACATTTTTTATGCTCGGGAAGACTTTAGGAGTCACAGATGGACATGGTGATCATGGGTTCATTATAAGCAAATTGCTTGGCTGTGACAACATCGTGGGTGTCTGAGGCACACAGTGTCTCGGTGTATCTAGCTGCCCGCATTGTCAGTGCTGCTGCTACATATAGTTTCCAGCACGGAACTGAGTTGACAATGTCGAGGGCTTGATGAAGAAGGTGACAGTTACTACACCCAAAATGGGCATGAGAAGTGGTGTGGTAATCTACACATACATGCAGTATTTATTATTTAACACTAAACTCGGGTAAAAGTTACATTACACCGGTGTACTTCACATAATTTCAGGAATTTCTTATTAAGTCTGTTACGTGAAAGTCCTGAAATGACTAGGCCTGGGCGAAGCACTACGCTACGCTCGCGGAGTTTGCGAAGTTTGCGTAACTTCGCACTACGCGAGCTGCACGTAGCACAGTGCGAACACGTGTAGTGCAGCGTAGCGTAGTGCAGAGCTCATTTTTTGCTTGTTCGCTGTCCTGAACTTAATGTTCGCGACCGCGAGCAAGCAAAATGAGATCCCGGCGAGATTCTCAACACGGGGAGGTAAGGTTTCTCATTGTGAGTGGTTGCACATGCTCGCGACCGCTCTCAATGAGAAACTACCAGTTCGCATTGAGAAAGCTGCAGCTCAAGTAATAATCCACTCGAGCAGCAGAAAACTACAGCTCGCACTGTGCAAGATGCCGTTTTCAATGATTGCACAGTGCCGGATGCTTGTCCGCACTGTGCAATCATTGAAAACACTTCTTGCACAGTGCGAACATGCTACTACGCAGCTCCCGTAGTGCTACGTGAAGTTCGCGTAGTGCGAAGTGCACTTCGCGTAGCTTCGCGAAGCGCTACTTCGCGAACTACGCCCACCCTTAGAAATGACACCATTTTGCGTAATTATGCGGGTGCATGTATATTTTTACAGTGTGGGAGCACTTGAAAGCTGGTACAGAGAAAATGGCCAGAATGTGAGTGATTATTGTTCACAGCACTTGTGATTTCCGGCATCCAAAATGGATGTGAGCATACATGTTACACTAAATATAGTGCTAAGGGACAGATTTGTGTTTTGCACAACTATGCATAATTTTTCTGAAAGCTTGTGTAATTTTGCGGTAAGCAAATAACGTATATTAGGCACACTCCAGCACTCGCCAAACGTTTGTGGATGGTAATGGGGCGCAGCTATTACAAGGGAATTTTATAATGGCTGGGATCACCATCACAGAGCAGGTTTGAAACCGTGATTTTGGAAGGGTTTAGTATGGGTTACGGTCTGGATGGCATCTTTGAAGTATGCTTACAAAAGGGGAGAAAATATTGGGTATCGCGGACTGAGATACAATTAGGGTAAAGTGCAGATTTTTGGATGGGACGGTTTGGTGCTGTCTCTAGAGGTCCAGCTGGTGTTGCTGTTATTGGGTCCAGCACACTAGGGGCAAACTATTGAGTTGCTATCCATTGACAAACACATCAAAGATACAGACGCTGTGCAAAACATCCTCAAACACACATTCATTTAATGATGCACACTGCTCCTTCATTATGCAATGTTTTACATGCAAGAGCATGGCGGGCATGAATAGAAAGCACTTTTTCAAAGGGATGAGAACAAATTCCACAATCGTAGTCCTTTCTCTAGCTCATCAATCAACACTATGGGGCCCATTAGGATGGCGGTCGGAATGTCATCCCGACCGACATGGAAGCGGAAAACAACCCCCCGCTGGGACCGTGGAAAAACCGGCGGTCCAATTAGGAACAACCACCCAAAAAGTCCGACCGCGGCAGAAGCGGGATACGAAAAACCGCCCGTCCCGGGTGGTGATGTCCCAAATCCGACCGCGGTGGCCGGAAACGCAGCAGAAAATCGACAACCCGCCACAATCATAGCGGAGACACCACACGGGAAATGAGTAAATCCCCGCTGGCCCCACGGTACGATCCGCTGTTTCCGACTGCCGCGGTCGCACACTGCAGGGAAAGGTAGAGCCAGCGGAAGAGCTGCTACACAGTTACCGCAGCGGACGATCCATACAAAAAATGGAGGACCATGCCAAAACCCCACAATAGTGCCAAAAAATGCACAAATAAAAGTTGCCATGCCCCCCAAATACACAAAACACATCACAGTAAAATAAATTCATCCCAAACAGAAACATACAAATCCCAGGACAACACACCTGACAGCAAAACCACATTTGGACACACCCACATAGCTGAGCATAAAACCAGCCCCTCACTGACCTCAATCCTTTGCAACACTCCAGAAGAGAAGGGCATACACCAGACCTGACAGGAGAGGCAAGAGAACACAGCACACTCACCACCACCATCACCACCATCACACCAGCACCAACAAGCCACCAGCACATAACATACCTCACACACCAACACCACACCCACCACCCAGAACCCTGCACCCACAAACACTTTGCACACCACACACCATGTCCACACATAAAATGCCCAGATTCACAGAGAGTGAGTTGATAGTCATGGTCAATGAGATAGTCAGAGTTGAACCACAACTCTTTGGTAGCCTGGTCCAACAGGCACCATTAGCCACAAGGACACAGATGTGGGAAAGGATAGTACAAAGGGTCAATGCAGTAGGGAACACCCCACGATCCAAGAAGGAGATCATGAAGCGGTGGCATGATCTCAAGAGGGTTGTCAAAGAGAGGAGGAGCAAGAACTGGGAGCTGGCTAACCGGACTGGCAGTGGCCCTCCCATCCCACCGAAAATATTCACACTATGGCAGGAGAAGGTGCTCGCCATACTGCATCCAGATAGTCTCACACGAGTATCCGGGGGAGTGGAGGCTGGTAAGTACCAACAAATGTCAAACAACACACTGATATGTACTGTCTTGCACAAACAAAAACCCACACCACCCAAGACAAATCCCATACATCTGCACCACACACCCACAAAAACCTGTCCCACAGACCCAACCTTCACTCAATCCCATTTACTACAAACATAGCCAGCAATATTACCATGGGAGCATTAGCACAGGTGCCTGCACTACTACTCCCACCATACCCCCTGTCCCATAAATCAGCAGGATGGAGCACTCTCCGACCCACAAGCATGTGGCAGCCATTGCATTGTTTACCCTCACCTAACAGGTAGGTAGCCATCTTGCTTGGGAGGCATGTTTGGGGATAGGATGCCTGTACCACAACTCCCACCCTGCCCTCTGTCCCACAGCCTACCAGGATGGAGCCTTCCCCCCACACCACCCTGAAGCATGTGTCAGCCATTGCATTGTCCGCCCTCACCTAACAGGTAGGTAGCCATCTTGCTTGGGAGGCCTGTTTGGGGGAGGGAGGCCTGTACCACTACTCCCACCATGTCTCCTGTCCCAGAGCCTACCACGATGGAGCCCTCCCTCTCACCCAGGAGCATGTGTCAGACATTGAATTGTTCACCCTCACCTAACAGGTGGGTGGCCATCTTGCTTAGGAGGCCTGGTTGGGGGAGGGAGGCCACCCTGCCCCTGTCCCCAGCTTATCAAGATGGAGCCTTCCCTCCTACCCAGAAGCATGTGTCAGCTATTGCATTGTTCACCCTCACCTAACAGGTAGGTAGCCATCTTGCTTGGGAGGCCGGTTTGGGGGAGGGAGGCCTGTACTACAACTCCCACGATGCCCCCTGTCCCACAGCCTAGCAAGATGGAACCCTCCCTCCCACTCAGAAGCATGTGTCAGCCATTGCATTGTTCACCCTCACCTAACAGGTAATTAGCCATCTTGCTTGGGAGGCCTGTTTGGGGGAGGGAGGCCTGTATCACAACTACCACCATGCCCCTGTCCCACAGCCTAGCAAGATGGAACCCTCCCTCCCACCCAGAAGCATGTGTCAGCCATTGCATTGTTCACCCTCGCCTAACAGGTAGTTAGCCATCGTGCTTGGGAGGCCTGTTTGGGGGAGGGAGGCCTGTATCACAACTCCCACCCTGCCCCCTGTCCCACAGCCTACCAAGATGGAGCCCTCCCCCCACACCACCCAGAAGCATGTATCAGCCATTGTATTGTTCATCCTCACCTAACAGGTAGGTAGCCATCTTGCTTGGAAGGCCTGTTTGGGGTGGGAGGCCTTTACCACTACTCCCAGCATGCTCCCTGGCACACACCCAACAGGATAGAGCACTCCCCCACTCACAAGCACTTTTAAGCCATATCACTGTTCACCTTCACCTAACAGGTAGGTAGCCATCTTGCTTGGGAGGCCGGTTTGGGGGTGGAAGGCCTGTACCACTACTCCCACCATGCCCCCTATCCCATAGCCTACCAAGATGGAGCCCTCCCCCACACCACCCAGAAGCATGCGACAGCCATTGCATTGTTCACCCTCACCTAACAGGTAGGTAGCCATCCTGCTTGGGAGGCCTGTTTGGGGGTAGGAGGCCTGTACCACTATTCCCACCATGCCCCCTGCCCCACAACCTACCCAGATGGAGCACTCCCTCCCACCCACAAGCAGTTGGAAGTCATTGCAGTGTTCACCTTCAACTACAGGTCGGTAGGCAGTAAGTGCACCCACACATTTGTCACTAATCAAAGCATGACATATGGCAACACCAGCCTTCCCAATGCACTTATAGGCACACCGACCCTGCATGACACGCACAGTGTGCACAGAGGTAAGCAAAGGGAACTGTCACAGATAACAAAGAGTGACACACCAATGTACATGCACAAGGAAGACTGGGCACAACCATGCACACCACACACTGATGAGTGCATTGCCATATGGCCCCATCAGCAAAGACCACCACAATATTTAGGAAGCATGTGTGGTCTCATAAATCTAAATCGGTACATGACAGGAAAAATTCATGGAGTACAATACAATGGCCAGGCCATTGCCAGATGTGACGCATGCCCGGTCAGACAAATTAACAAGGTGACAACAATGAAAAGATGATGTGGCGGTCCCTACATGGCAACAGGTCCCTGTGAACATGAATCCAGGACAATTTACATGGTATGCATTGACACATCACAACATGTACAAGTAATGTATGTACCTCTGCACCATGTAATGAGACACAGTGGTGCCCATAGCAAACCATGTGAAGATCTGTAAATTGTGTAGTGTACAGACAGTGGATGACACACAGCTAACAGAATGCTTGCAGAGTGCACAACAATGACCAGTCCCCATCTAATTCACAGGTGACCAAGAACTAACTGCTAAGGACAACACCAGCAACCAGCAGAGCCAGTCTCCCCTCCCAGGACATGGGCTCTCAGATGTGGACTCCCAGGATTTCCTGGACGATGAGCTCGAGGCCGGCTCATCTGGTGTGACAGGGAGCAAAAGGTCCCAGGACCCCATCCTCCCCACCACCACGTCTGCTGCAACACCAACTGCACAGCTGCTGTTACGTCCTGTGCGTCCACCACCACCACCAGTGCCAACTGCGATACCCTCCCGGTTCAAGGGGATGTCCAACCCACACCAACAACTGAGGATGGCAGGGAGAGTGTGTGGGGACCCACAGTGGTGAGGCAACAGGTCCATGGCAGTAGGGCAGGTGGGAGGGCCAGGGTCACCCCAGACACCAGGAGGCTGGGACCCCATCCCTGGAACACATCACCAGAGTCCTTGGGGTATACGAGCAGGCCCAGGGACAGAGTGGCCGGTTGGACGATATACTACGAAAGCTCAAATGGCGTGGAGGCAGCACCAGTTATGCAGTCAAGTCGAGGCATGAGGTTGTTTTGAAATTTCTTTTATTATTCTTCTGATATGTCTGTGATCCAAACAAGTGTGTAGGGGGAGTTGATACCATACGTAGGGCGGCCGTGATATGCCGCTAAAGTGTCACGGTCTCGGACCACGGAATCTACGACAGCCTCCCCCGCACCTCGAAGAACGTCAGTCGACTGACGTTGTTCGAGGTGCGGGGAGGCTGTCGTAGATTCCGTGGTCCGAGACCGTGACACTTTAGCGGCTTATCATGGCCGGCATATCATATCATATTGATTTGGTGTCCCCTAATTGCGGTTTTAAATGACTATGGACTTCACTATATAAACTTTACTGTGGATCCCTTTTAAAGTGGCGAGTACCTAATTGGAACACAAATTACCGAACTTGTCGCTTTGTGAATTACTCTCTCCCTTATCAAAGGGGGTTGCGAATACTCATCATCTGTGAACAAGCAGTCTGGCCAATATATATATTTACTATTGCTATCATTGATCCACATTGGTGCACTCTTTACTTGTTTCTTCAATTATTGGAAAATCTACGACTAGATTCATCACTACTTGCTGCCCTGACGAAGTTCCCTGGGTAGGAACAAAACGCGTTGGCTGTCTTTTGCATTATCTATCACGAAGAACAATAAAAGAAATTTCAAAACAACTTCATGCCTCGACTTATGACTGCATAACTGGTGCTGCCTCCACGCCATTTGAAGTTTTTCTCTGGGAACCCAGTGGGATCAAAGCACAGCAGATCCCGGAGGCCTTTTTGCTCAGACTTTACAATACTTTTTGGGACTGTATGATTAAGGTGCTCAACTTGTAGTCAGCTGTGTTGGTTATTACTTTTAACACGCAAGCTCATCCTGCTGGTGAGGGCCATCACCAACCACTTTGGACAACTGGTGGACCTCATGGGCAAGCAAGTGGTGTTACTTAGGGACAGGCCTGCATCCCAACCAACACCTCCACCCCCCCTCTGTTTTGCCACAGGATGATAGTTCACCATCCTCCCCTATGTCCACAGAGAGGGGTAAGTCCTCAGACGCCGCTGGCACCACAGCAGGGCTCACCCAAGCCAAACGACCAAGGGGCTGTCCAAAGAAGAGCCTGGGAGTCACTGGAAGCAAAGCACCAGCCAAACGCCAGTCACGGAGCCAGCCCTGATGGCAACCCTCTTCCCCACTGCATTGACTGTTTGGACTGTCCTTCCCCACACTGCCTTGTGAATGCCACCAGTTTGTTGGACTGGGTCACCACATCAAAGTGGTATGCACTCTGACATATTATTTACCATGAATGTCAACTCACGGCCCGATCATCACCTCCATGTAAATCTGCCCTTATCCCTTCAGACGTCAACTTCGTAAATAAAATACCTCACACACTGTTTTTGTGTCACAATTGTCTTTAGTGCAGGATGTTCAGTCTTCAAAATGTCCATAATGTATCAGAAGTATGTATTGTATTCAGGCAAGGAGAAGTTTGAGCCACCTAGGGAAACACAGGAGAACAACATACACTGGTGTGAGTGTGGCATCACAGACAGTACACTACACCAACCATCTACATAAATCAACATGCAGACAAGACAATGAGCAAAATGTGTCAACATACACGTCACGCATACCTTCACAGACGGCATGTCACAGTCACAGATCCACACACAGGTGACTTCACCACATCTTGCTGTTTAAACCATTCGCACATAGCCATTCACGACAACAGCAATTTCACCACACAATGTATATGTTGGACTTTGTCACCCACCTTCAAGTGAAGTAGCCGGTGATGAGCTGTTGACGCATGTCACCAGCTTCCTCCTTTCCACAGTCGTCATCACTCGACTCAGCTTGTTGTGCAGATGGGGGCCTTGGGTCCTCATCATCATCCAGGAGCAGGGTAATCTGCTTGCGAATGGCCAGGTTGTGGCGCATGCAGCATGCCACTACGATCTGATACACCTTCCTGGGCGAGAATGCCAGTGCACCTCCGGTTTTGTCCTGGCAGCGGAAACTAGACTTGAGCAGACCAAAAGTACGCTCCACCACACGACGTGTCCTCCCATGGTCCTCATTGTAGCGGATATCAGCCGGGGTCCTGGGATTCCGCAGTGGGCTCACCAGCCATGGACGGTTGGGATGTGCAGAGTCACCTAGGTATGACAAATAGACATTGCAATGTTGCACAGGCAGAGGTCAGCAGGTCACATACCCAGCACACCATACGACTAGCCATACTCACAATCCATGCATGCTCTGGAAGCAGATTATCCATCAGCCGGAGCTCAATGCTACTCCTTAGGCCGCAGGAGTCATGGGCTGATCCGGGGAATCTGGCACACACATGCCAGATGATCACTTGCACATTGATGGAGTGGTAATGTTTTCAATTACGACAAATTTGCTCACTTGCCTGTGGTGGCACAAGACCAACATGTGTGCAATCTATGGCACCAACATGAGAGATGTGCCCAAGGGGATAGAAGTCTCCCTTCGCAGCAGCCAATTCAGCACCCCTGGGGAAATGGATATATCTGTCCTTGTATTTCATCATGGCGGATAGAAGATCACTCGGCACCATGCTGAACATCGGTTGAGACATCCCACCAGCACTGGCCACGGTCTCTTGAATGAGCAAGTGGCAAAAAATTGGAGGGCTGCCATCACTTTATAAGTTGGAGTGAAAGCTGATGGATATGTCCGGCCAGGCTGCGGGTGGGTCTCCAACATATCACAAAGGGTCTTCAGGGTGGCTCTATCTAGACGGAATTTGCGCATGATCGCCACATCCTCCATGTCCTCCAGCAATGTCAAGTGACAAATCAGATTTGGCCTCCTCCTAGTTGAGATCAAAGTTGACACATGTCAATGTCATCCATAATGAGCTGGCCACAGCATATCCCTGTACAGGATGACACAGGATGAACATAGACTGACTTGACAAATGAGTGACACAACAGGTCACATGGGTGGACGTTTTGCCACACAGATAGCACACCTCCCTATCTCCAATACACAAGTGCCTCAAATAAGACATTGGTCAATGTGAATGCACATAGTTTTATGGCCACAATTTCACATAAGCACGCCTGGGAGCGTGGCATCCAGCCAATGTGGTACAATCAACACCACTGTCTCATACTCATCTACTGTACCAGCCACAGCTCAATGCATCATTCCAATTTGGCACACCTACACAACACAATGACCACAGTTGGCAGTGAACTGACAATTGTGTGTATGAGCAGACAGATTAGCACAAGTGAGTAACTACATCATACAGTGAGACAAGCCTTGCCGAGGTCATCACTGCCCCACAACACATTGATATGTGTACACATTGCAGAGTCCACTACAACACTGTCCTGACTCATCAATCATCTAATGCATTTGTGACTTGTTAGGGACTACAGACCAATGTACGTCACACATACACGACCATGGCACATGTAGGTACCTGTGGAGTCAATGGAACATTGGCATTGTGTGCACGGTGCCCCACCTTTAAGGAATTCTCTGAAACTTTACATTCCCTTAACTTTATCTCGCACATTCACTCCGCTACACACACCCAAGGTCATACCCTTGACCAGATCTGGTCTCTCAACTGTCCCATTGCGTCCCTATCCGTCTCCCCTTGCCCTTGGTCCGACCACTCACTGATTTCTTTTTCCTCTCAAATCGGCCCGCCCACCAAGCCCTCGCACCCTAAAAATATCTGGGTAAGATCCTGGGGCCGGGTGGATGTAGCCTCTCTAGCTTCTTCTCTTCCCGCTTCCAGCCCAGTCGTATCTGGCCTGTCCTCCTTAGATCAAGCCAACGCCATCAACTCTTGGCTCTGCTCAGTCGGCGAGTCCATCGCCCCACTTAGACGGGTCCCCTCCAGACGGACGAACGATTCCAACCTCTGGTTCAACGATGAACTGAAATCTCTCAAACTTGCAGTTCGTCAAGCAGAACAGGCCCCACTCTCAAAGCTCAGTACACCTCCCTCTTGTTGCAATACAAAAAACGTATTTTCTCTACCAAAAAGGATTATTTTTCTTCTAAAATTCTAGTCGCGGAGAATAAACCTAGAGAAATCTTCTCTATCGTTAACAAACTGGCCTACTCCGATAGAACTACCCTTAAGCCTTCCCCTTCTCAACCTTTATGCGACTCCCTGGATTCCTACTTTTTGGATAAAATTGCAACAATTAAAGCTAATATCCCCCCCTTCCCCTTCTTTCCTCATCCCGCCCTGCACTTCTACAGAGGCTTGCCTTGACTCTTTCCCTCTACTAACAGAGGAATCTTTTCTCTCCCTCTTGCCTCTGGTTAAATCCGGGTCTCCATTGGACCCATGCCCTGCCCATGTTCTTTGCCACATATTCACGTGTTGCCCACTGTCTCCGCTTACCTTTCTTAACTGCTCCCTGTCCCAGGGCGTGGTTACCCCTGCTCTTAAAACCGCGATAATTCTCCCCATTCTCAAAAAACCTGGTGCAGACCTCTCTGTCCCCGCCAACTACCGCCCTATTTCCCTGCTTCCCTTCTTAGGGAAAATCCTGTAGCGACATGTTACTAGAGTACTTACCACCTACGTGGAAGAAAACCGCATCTTAGCTCCTCGCCAGGCTGGTTTTCGCCCAGGTCACTCCACCGAGTCAGTCGTGCTCTCAGTACTCGACAATCTTAGAGAGGGATTAGACACGAACATTCCCCAGGCCTTGGTGCTACTCGATCTCTCCGCCGCCTTTGACACGGTGGACCATTCCATCTTACTCTCCATTGTCAGGGCGGCGGGGATCGGTGGCACGGCCTTGGTCTGGCTGTCCTCCTTCCTGAGTGGCCGCACCCAAGCGGTCCGCCTGGGAGACTTCTCGGACGAACCCCGGAAGTTGCTATGCGGGGTTCCTCAAGGTTCCTCCCTCTCTCCCTTACTATTTAGTTGTACATAGCCCCCCTCATCTTTGCACTTCAGCAAATGGAGGTTTCCGTATATAACTATGCGGATGACCTCCAGCTCATTTTTTCTCTTTCTCACTCCCCTGACTCTAAATCTAATTTCCAATCTACTATGCTCTTCATCCGGGACTGGATGAATCACAGCCACCTGAAACTAAACCCAGATAAAACCGAGTTGGTTTTGACAGGTGGTTGCTCCAGTCCCTGGTCCCCCCTCTTTTGGCCCCTTTCTCTTGGGCCCCCTCCCTCCCCCTCCGCCTCTGTAAAAACCCTTGGCATTAAACTCAATGACCAACTCACTTTGCATTCCCAGGTGAGCTCGGTGGTTTCCTCCTCTTTTTTGTCTCTCTGCACTATCCGCAGGGTCTCCCGGTTCTTTTCCTTCACGGCCCTAAAACTTATCACACTGGCTATGGTCGTCTCTTGATTGGATTATGCCAATGCCCTCTACCACGGCATGCCTGCTTACAACGTACGACGACTGCAGCTGGTTCAGAACCAAGCTGCTCGCTTGGTTTTCAACCTCTCCAAATCCCACCATGTTACTCCCCTTTTGAATTCCCTACACTGGCTCCCCATCCATGAACGCTCCCAATTTAAGGTAGGCTGCCTTGTCTTTCAGGCCCAGCTAGGCTCGGCTCCTGCGTTTATCTCATCAGAGATCAAACTTTACGCCCCCACTAGGGATCTCCACTCCTCCTCCCAACATCTGCTGACCATTCCCCGATTTCGCCGAAAAAAATGGGGAGGTTCCAAATTTTCCACCCTTGCCCCCATTTTCTGGAACTCCCTCCCAGCCCACCTCAGATGTACTACCCAATATTTACTTTTTAGAAAGGCCTTAAAAACCTTTTTATTCGCCATAGTCCCTCCTCTGTCATTCTTGTCTCCGAGGACTTGGTCTAGCATAGCGCCATGGAACCGTTTTGGTGAACGCACGCTTTATAAGTAATTTAAAACTCAAACTCAAACTCAAACGATGATGTGCCCTACACCATGTGGCTTCTGTGCACTGTTGAAGTGTTCCTTATTGACATTGCCATAATATGTGACCCAAATCACGGTAGCTACCGCCTTGACCTGGCGGTGTGTCACCAGCACCCTCCATACACACAAGTGCAGTAGTGATTGGCATGGAGACATACCCAAATGGCGGTTGGCATGCTCCACCACTAAATTGCGGTAGCCACTGCCAGGTCCCGGCGGTGTGTCACCAGCACCCCCCATATACACAAGTGCGGTAGTGATAGCCATTGGGATATGGGAAGATGTTGGTTGGCATGCTCCGCCACCCAAATTGAGGTAGCTACCGCCTGGCCCCAGCGGTGTGTCACCAGCACCCCCATACACACAAGTGCGGTAGTGATTGGCATGGAGACACGCCCAAATGATGGTTGGCATGCTCAACCACCAAAATCGCGGTAGCCACCGCCTGGCCCCGGCGGTGTGTCACCAGCACCCCCCATACACACACTTGGGGTAGTGATAGCCATTGGGACATGGGAAGATGGCAGTTGGCATGCTCTGCCACCCAAATCGTGGTAGATACCGCCTGGCCCCGGCGGTGTGTCACCAGCACCCTCCCCATACACACAAGTGCAGTGGTGATTAGCATGACATGCCCAAATGGCGGTTGGCATGCTCCGCCACCCAAATCGCAGTAGCTATCACCTGGCCCCGGTGGTGTATCACCAGCACCCCCCATACACACAAGTGCGGTAGTGATTGGCATGGAGACATTCCCAAATGGTGGTGGGCATGCTCTGCCACCCAAATCGTAGTAGCTACTACCTGGCCCCGGCGGTGTGTCACCAGCACCCCCCCATACACACAAGTGCGGTAGTGATTGGCATGGAGACATGTCCAAATGGCGGTTGGCATGCTCCGCTACCCAAATCGTGGTAGCCACCGCCTGGCCCCGGCACTGTCTCACCGCCATGAAGCATGCCCTAGTGCCAATGGGATCAATGTTTGCGGTGGCATGATGCAATTTCGAAAATCGCGGTAGGCGTGCTCCGCAACTGCGGAGGCGGTCATTGGATGCTTTTGAATGAGGCAGACCCAAACAACCAGTTGTTGCAGCTTGGCACCTTTGGAACCTCCCCAGGGGGGTATATATGTGTCGGAGTGAGCCTCACATTTCCACTGCTCACAGAGCCTGCTGCCAGAGACCCCTCACCTGCTGCTGCATCCAGAGACTGCTGCCTGAGACCCCTCATCTGCTGCTGCATCCAGGGACTGCTGCCTGAGACCCCTCATCTGCCGCTGCCTCCAGGGACTGCTGTCTGAGACCCCTCATCTGCTGCTGCCTCCAGGGACTGCTGCCTGACAACCCTCATCTGCTGCTGCCTCCAAGGACTGCTGCCTGAGACCCCTCACCACCCAATTCCACCACAGGTGTACCATGTCCACAGGGTTGGCAAGGACAGAGAAGATTTGTGCCAGTCCATTCACAAGCGAGAGCTGGAGGTCCTGGTGGATGATGTGCTCGCACAGTACCCAAGGCTGCATGGTGCCCCAAGTGTTGTGGTAAGTAATCACAAATTGAGTTGTAGGGCAGGGGGGCACACATGTTGTTTGGGCTGCTGCAGTATCTGCCTGAGGGTGTGGGGTTGTGTCATGCACTGACAAACATGCTGTCTCCAGGGGGAAGGAGTGTGTGTTCCGATGTCACAGGTTTCCCTCCCTGCAGTTGTAGGTCTGAGTGAAGTGTGTTGCGTTGTCAGCCATACAGTGACCCAGTATGTTGGCCATGCAGGTTCCACAACAGTAATTGCTTTGCTGAATGGCTATGTGTGCCCCTGTTGTCCAAATCCGTGTGAGCCCAGATGCTCTGCACAGTGCCCGCCCACCAAGACTAGATCACGTCACTGCACTTACTGTGCACTTGCTCCTGTTTTCTCACAGTGAAATCAAACTATGCATCATCTCTGCCCTGTATAATTGCACACGCCCACACTTGTGTAGATCTATATTTTGTGGGAGAGTCTATGTCCCCCAATGCCACACACATAACATACTGTAATATTGGCCGTACATGCACATTGAGTGCTGCACAGTCTTGCACACAGTGATTCAACCCAGAGACTCAGGTCGATATGTGATGTATGTTGTGGCCAGACATCCACAGGACTGGAGATGTGTGAAAGTCAAATAGGGGGTTCATTGCTGTCATCCTGCATGTGTGTGAAATGTGCAGGGACTGAGTACTCCATCATAAATTCATTCAATCACATCCAATTAGCCCATGCAGAGTGCCCATGTGAGATGTACCCCAAGGTGACATGGATGGAGATTAGATATGGTAATGAGTCTGTGTCTTGCTACTGTACTGATAGATGTTGGTACATGACACTGTGTCACTGATCATTTCCCCCGCTTGTCTCCCATGCCTGCAGCTCAAGGTACACCAGCGTGAGGCCATGTGGAGGGCCATTGCAGCAAAGGTGGGAGCTCTGGGGGTATCTAACCAATTGCGCACCCACTGCCACAAGAGGTGGAACAACATCAGTCGGTTGGCAAAGAAGGGGCTGCTTCCTGTCACTGGGCGGTTGGCACGGCGCAGCATGACACCAATGATGGGCCGTATCTTGGCAATGACTCATCCTGAGCTGGATGCACGTCTGAAGGAGCATCAGCAGCAAGGCAGGGGCGAGTATTTGGGGAGGGTGACTCTGGCTGGGAGTGGATGCATGTGTACAGGGCCTGTGCCAGCGGTGGCCTATGTGATGTTTGTGGAGTGGTGCTGTGCGGTGTCATGTAAGTGGCTGCTGTGTTGAGTGCCATTGTCATGCATTTGCACAAACTGTACTTACAACGGTGATCCTTCCTGCTGTGCAGTCCCATTGACGTATGTGTGGTGCCCTTCATGGTCATTCAGCAGTGGGGTAGTCTGGTGAATTGATTTGGGAGTATACAGCAGTGTTCCCAATCTGAGTGTGACTACATCTATGTGTACATTGCATGCACCATGAATGTTTTGTCTGAGACATCACAAAAATGTGCACTAGTCTTTGGGCCCTCGAGTACAACATGGTGTTTAGCACGGGGGTATTTGCCATTGTGGGCTGTCATGTCGTAATAGGTGTCTGTGTTGTCCCCTCCTGTTCCCTCAAGGTCTGTCAGTGGCAACAAGTGGTGTGCACACATCATGTCTGTAGGTGTGGGCAGAGCAAGTTGTGTGTCTTGTAGACTTCAGCCACGGACAGGGTGTTGTGCTTTGTGGCCTCAAAATGGCTCAGTCATGACAGGTGATCAGGGTTACATGCACTGTTGTGGTCTATGTGGAGAGTTGCTGCAATGTGATTGCAGAGTGTGGTGTGCAACAGGTAGATTTGGACATCTTTTCTACTGCATTGATTTCATTGCTTTGTCTTGTTGATGCCACTAACCTGCATCTGTCACTCATGCAGATTCGAGTGGCCATGCAGGGACAGGAGCCAGACACCAGTGGGGGTAAGACGAGCATTACAGCTGCAGAGGAGCCCAGTGACACAGAGCTCACCAGCGCATCAGAGTGGGACCGGAGTATGCTGGAGAAATCCGTGCCTGAGACCCAAAATATCACATCATCTGATGCCAGCGGGGATGCATCCATGTTGGCAGGCACAGGGAATGGAGAGTCTGCATCATCTTCTACCACACAGCAGCCAGTGCCCACCCTCCCATCCACTTCCTCTGGTGCTGCCCATGTCCATAAGAGGGGACGAGTTACATTCATACCTGACACCGCTGCCCCTGCACCTGTCCCCCCTGCTGCCCTCAGTGCTAAGTCTGTTGAGCTACTGCGCCAGCTTTGTGTGGGACAGACATCCCTCCTCAATGCCTTCAGTGACCATGACAAAAAAATAGCCCAGGTGGTTGCCTACATGGAGGGCATACACTCCAACGTGGGTGGGCTGCATCCTACTGTCCAGGCTTTGCCAGCCCAGTATGCAAAGACAAGAGGCCCTCAGGGAAAAGCAAGGCCCACAAAGCAAAGAAACAGACCTCAGGCTCACATGCTTCAGAGGCATCCCCAGCTAAGGACTCTCCTGTCCCTAAAACTTCACGCAAAGCAAGGCATGCAGTTTATGTGCCCTTTGAGGAGGTGTTGTATGGCAAGGATACAACTAGGAAGGGCTCAGGGCTACATTCCCATACCACATCGACTCCCATTCCAAACCCAGTGAAGCAGGTGCAGGAGGGCACTGTAGGGGGTACATCTAGCAAACAGGGGAAGGAGGGCACTGTAGGGGTACACCTGGCAAACAGGGGAAGGAGGGCACTGTAGGGGTTACACCTGGCAAACAGGGGAAGGAGGGCCAGAGGCATAGCCAGACGAAGTGTTCCGCAGGTTCCAGCACGTCACCAGAGGAAGTGCCAGTGTCTGCACCTGATGCAGCTATGTTGGTGTGTGTGCCTGTTGTGCCAATACCAGTTCCCATTGACCACAGTACACAGAAGGCATTTCACATTCCCAAGAAGTGGAAAGGCACACCTCAAACCTCTCCTACCCACAATGTGTCTCAGGTCTGCATGACTCTGCATGACTCCACTGCCACGTGCCACTACACCACTTGGTCCAAGCAGCCATCCAACATGCCAAGCCACTGATAGCCCTACCTCACCTGGGCCACTCTCTCCCCAGGCAGGTGCTCCTGATATCCCCGACACACATTCAGTACCCAGTAAGCCTGACAGCCAAGTGTGAGTGCTAGTCCCCCTCACCCACCTGTCTCTCTCACAGGTGGGCCTGTTCTGGCCATTGTTACCCCCCTGACTGTGTTGCTGCCCATGGAAGGGAACAGTCGCACACACTCCCTGTGCATATTCTCATGTCCTCGCTCTGCGCTTTGCCATGCCCACTGGCCTTTGTGTTCTGCCCTTGCCTGTGCATATTCTCATGTCCTCGCTCTGCGCTTTACCATGCCCACTGGCCTTTGTATTCTGCCCTTGCCTGTGCAGATTCTCATGTCCTCGCACTGCACTTTGCCTTGCCCAGTGGCCCTGATGCTCTGTCGTGTTGGCCTATTCCCTATGCAGACTCTCATGTACTTGCTGTGAACATTGCCATGGACTCTTGCCCTGTTGCTCTGCTGTGTTGGACTCCTCCCTGTGCAGCCTCTCATGTACTTGCTATGAACATTGCCATGGACACTGGCCCTGTTGCTCTGCTGTGTTGGACTCTTCCCTGTGCAGCCTCTCATGTGCTTGCTGTGAACATTGCCATGGACACTGGCCCTATTGCTCTGCTGTGTTGAACTCCTCCCTGTGCAGCCTCTCATGTACTTGCTGCGAATATTGCCCTGGACACTGGCCCTGTTGCTCTGCTGTGTTGGCCTATTCCCTGTGCAGCCGCTCATGTACTTGCTGCGAATATTGCCCTGGACTCTTGCCCTGTTGCTCTGCTGTGTTGGACTCCTCCCTGTGCAGCCTCTCATGTACTTGCTGTGAACATTGGCATGGACACTGGCCCTGTTGCTCTGCTGTGTTGGACTCCTCCCTGTGCAGCCGCTCATGTACTTGCTGTGAACATTGCCATGGACACTGGCCCTGTTGCTCTGCTGTGTTGGTCTATTCCCTGTGCTGCCTCTCACGAACTTCCTGTGAACATTGCCATGGATACTGGCCATGGTGCTCTGCTTTGTTGGCCTATTCCCTATGCAGCCTCTCATGTACTTGCTGTGAACATTGCCATGGACACTGGCCCTGTTGCTCTGCTGTGTTAGACTCCTCCCGGTGCCGCCTCTCATGTACTTGCTGTGAACATTGCCATGGACACTGGCCCTGTTGCTCTGCTGCGTTGGACTCCTCCCTGTGCAGCCTCTCATGTACTTGCTGTAAACATTGTCATTGACACTGGCCCTGTTGATCTGCTGTGTTGGCCTATACCCTGTGCAGCTTCTCGTGCACTTGCTATGCACCCTGTACTGGCCACTGGCCTTCAAGTTTTTCCCTTGCCTGGGCAGGTTATCATGTAAATGCTGTGCATTTAGGGCCAGATGTAGGTATCCAAATACCGGTCGGTAACGGCCAAAAATACAGATTTTCAGCCGTTACCGACCGGTATTTGAATACTGAGATGTAGGGCATCTGAAAATACAGATTCAGTAATTTTCCTGAATCAGCAATTTTACAGAATCAGTCATTTTACCGAATCAGTAATGTTATCAAATCGGTAAATTTACAGATTCGGTAAAATGACCGATTCAGTAAAATTACCGAATCTGTATTTTGAGATGTAGGTGGCACTGTAACCAGTGCCAAAGGGCTTTAATGATTTGTTATTTACCACCAACTATTAGTTGGTGGTAAATAACAAATACCTGTGTATATGCAAATCTGTGCATGTACACCTGTGCCATGTGGCACACATACATGCCCTAAGGGCATACATGCCCTAAGGGCATGTATGTGTGCCACATGGCACACAAGCCCTAATCAGGGGTGCAACAGGGTGTCAAAGTGACACCCTGCCACCCTTGAATTACTCAGTATTTACCGAATCGGTAATTACCAATTCGGTAATTGACATTCATTCCTATGGGCCTCTAGGCCCATAGGAATGAATGGCAATTACCGAATCGGTAATTACCAATTCAGTAATGACCTAATCTTACCGATTCGGTAAAAAATACCGAATATTTACCTACATCAGATTTATAGATTCTAAAATACCGAATCAGTAAAATTCGGTATTTTAGAATCGGTAAAAATGATTTACCTACATCTAGCCCCAAGTGCCTTGCTCTTCTCTGTTGTTGGTGCCTATCTATGCAACATGTGAATAAAGACAGTTACTCCTGTTGTTTGTTTTGTAAGTGACCTTACTGAATAAAGTTCTTTTTGTGTGTGCATGTGTTTGGCTGTGCCCCATGCTCTATGTGGCACTTCAACATTACCAAGGTCTTTGCTCGCCTACTCTTTTTTTACAGGGGTGACAGGAACTTCAATTCTTCCTGACACTGATACTTGTGGCATCTGTGGTGTCAGTTTAACCTGTGTTGCAGTTCTCATTTACCATGTTTTCAATGGTTGGCTACATTGTTCCACCATTGTGTGCTGGCCAGTGCTAGGTTAGAATAGATTCCACCATTGTGTCCCAGATCTGTGCATCTGCTGTGGTTGTGTTGGATGTATGTGTGTTGGCTGTGTTGTTGCTTAACTTCCTGGGTGTGCTGTTGTGTCACTCATGTCTTTGTGAGTGGTATGCTTGGTGTGCACAGCACTGCTTGTTCTGTGTACTTCTCTGAGGTGGTTGTCTTGCATGCAAGTGTGGCTGTTCCCTGTTTGACTTCCAGGCCTTTATTTGTTCCTTGTGCCTTTAGCTGGTATGCCTTAATGTCTCCCTGAGTTGTGGCCCTGTGGTGCCTGTGGTTTGGCTTCACTGACTGTACCAGCCATGTGTGGTTTGATGGTCTGAGGGGGGGGGTGTTGTGTGTTCCTTTTCTTGCATGTGATGTGCACATGCTTGGTGTGTGTTCCATGGCCTTCCATCTGTGTGCATCCCACCTTGGCTTGCTGATTTGTTGTGCTTATTTGCTGTTGGCATTTGTGGTCTCTGTGTGTCACTGGGTAGTATGTATGTGTGACTGTGCATGCTGTGTGTCCATGTGTATGTTTGTTCCTTGTAGGTGTTCATTTGGTGCTTGTACTCATGTATTTTTCCATGTGTGTGGTGGTGTTGTGGTGTGTGGGTTCCCCTGGCACTGTGCTGTGTGTTCTTGTGCAGCCACTCCTGCATTGTCTGTCTCCCTGGTTGTTCGTTGTATGGTGCAGGGTGTAGATTCAGCTGGCTTGTTGTTATGCACAGGATGGGCACTTGGCCTGTGCCTTCATGTGGTGTGCTGATGTGTGTTGGGAGGAGGTGTGTCCCTGAGGTCTTGGTGCCCTGCCCATGCCTTGTATTGGCCCTGCCCTCTGCTTTGTGCACATGTATTTCCTTGTATTCACTGGTGCGGTGACGTGACCGGGACGTTGGTGCATGATCGCGGAAGATGTGTGTCCAGGATGCAGAGGGTTGACTTTGTGGCAGGTGGGTCATGTGTGGGTGACCTTGTGGATGTGTTACTGCCCCAGCAGGGTGTCTGTTGTGGATTTGGGCCCTGTTGTCAGCCTGTGTGTTGTATTTGTGTAGTTGCGTACCTGCGGCGGCGTCCGTGGCGATCCATGAGTTGATAGTGGTGAAACAGGTACAGCAAGGGGAACGCATGTAGAGCTGGGTACATGGCGGTCGGGTGGAGGGGACCGGGACTCAGGTTTCGCGCTCCGCTGTCGAGCTTCAGCCGTCTCTGATTGTGCGGCGCCTCCGATGTGGTGCGTCTGCTTCGGTCGGGCATCCTAATTTGTGGAGCGGGCGGATGTCATTCCGCACAGCAGTGAGTCTCCATTAGCTCCCACCGCCGCGGTGGCGGGCACACTTTGATTGAGGTACGCGTCGCTCTGCGGCGGACGGGAATTGGTCTATGTTTGGCAATACTAATATGTCGGATGTGTCTGACGCTGCTCGCGGGTGGAAAAATAAGTTTTCCCGCACCGCCAGCACTGCGGTGGTGCCACTGCCCGACATCCTAATGGACCCCTATGTCTGTTGCGAAAACAAACTCAAGTCACATCTGCTTAAAGTAAAGGCTTTAAGATGTCAGGTTTTTTCTAACACACCCCATTTAAATAACTGTAAATTATCTATACAATCAGGAGAGAACACATAAGCACATTTTTTGCTAATTAGGTAATAACCATTTTCTCCACTATTCCAGCCAATCATCTCCTTGCTAATTAGTTGCCTTCCCAACGGAATCGGAACTCTGTCTTCCTAAAGGCAATGCAAATAGCACATGGCTAGAATGAATTATATATGTGCTTGTATGTTGAGAGTCAGGTTCCTTGCATGAGCGACACAAATTGGAATGTGGCATCAAATCGCTGGCTACTAAAATGGTGTTCATTCGGGAAGAAAGTGAGACATTTGCTCAGGATTTGGTACCCATCCTTATGAAGTAAATATTAACTTTCTTGGAATTTACAAAGACTTCCACGAGTAGTGTAGGTTGCAGCTTCTCACAATGTCCTAGGAGTACTCACATGTGTAAGCATTAAGGAATGAAGCAAGTACATATTTCCCAATATGTAAACATAGTGCTTCACTTGATCTGTGCTTTTTATTTTTTCCTAAGACACCCATTCTTGTAAAGTCCCATCAATTGTTAGAATATTCTTTTCCCTAACCATCCTGGTTGGAAACTACCTGCAAAAAGTTGTAAATACCAACAGAATTTCATGTCAGGGGGTGTTCATTGCCTTTTGCACACATCTGCACTCTGAACACCCACACCGTGCTCAGAACCTGCCAGGATTTACTCAGACGCAAAGTTATGGTATACCTGCTCATTCTACGTGCCTATGTGTAAGTATAATAACAAACTTGAATTTGCACTCCCAAATGATGCTATCTGTTCACTAGGGTCTTATAAGTGTGCAAATAGCCCCCATTAAAATCCACTTTTCTACACGTTTCTAAAGCAGGAGAGTCTCCAAAACTGATATTCCCACAACACAAGCCATGGGAGGGACTAGAGTTTACACCTGGATGTCAGCCACAGTGGTATGTGGATCAAAAGGTTAGCCCAGGCCCCCAATCCTATTCTTTATGATTCTGTTGTCAATCCCATCTCCTTCCTTAGCTGTGCCCAAACCCCTTCCTGGTGACCTCTCAATTAATCAAAGAGCACAATTTGTAGTGTACATGTGAAGCTTCGCTCTTCCCTCCCCAGTGTGTGCCCCACACAGTATACAGAACTGCAGCATTACACTTATCTGTTAGGGGGGTTTCTCTACCTCCTCTCCATATTTCACCATGCTGGTCTAGGTCTATCAAAATGGAACCCAGGGGCTTCCATGTATGGGCCAATGTATTGTACCACCCACAGGCACACATAGACCCAGTGCATGCATTCAGCATAAACACACTGCACAGTACTGTGACACTCATAGGCACAAATACATCCATCACTTACATTTAACATGTATGCACTGCCAAGCATTGGATCATTCATTTACTGTACCACTCATAGGCATACATACATCAAACATATGCATTTAACATGCACACACTGCATCCTTCCTGTATTGTACCACTCACAGGTATAAATACAGTCTGTACATGCATTTATCTTGCATGCACAGCACAACGCTACAACCTTCGAGTACTGTACCACTCATAGGCACATATACATTTAGCACTTGCATTTATCCTGCACACACTGCACAGCACTACATTCTCCAAGCACTATATCACTCATAGGCACATATACATCCAGAACATGCATTCACCAGGAAAGCACTGCCCAGTACTGCATTATCCCTGTATCGTACCATTCCCAGGTCCACACACACCCAGCACGGGGAACATCCTTTACAACGCGGATTTTACTCCGCAAGGCTTTCACAACGCGTCCGATACAACGCAAGTCGTAACCCCGACTTGCACTGGAGGGCGCTAGAGGATTAAGAATAGTATATTTACTATTCCAACACCTTCCCTAGTGTCCACGGGGACTGGTGTTAGAATAGTAAATTATACTATTCTCAATCTGCGCCCCAAACGCAAGTCGTGGTAACGACTTGCGTTATAAGGGACGCGTTGTTAAAGCACGCGTTGTTATGGTACGCGTCGTAACGTTGTACATCTCCCAGCACAGATACACCATCTCTGCGCAGCACTTAAACCAAACTGATGTAGGCCAAAAGTGAGTTAAGCGTACAGCAGTGAAACTTTAAAAATGAGTGAGCCTGTACACCTCACTCCAGTGACACAGGGTAGAGAGGATCTGTTCCCTTCTACTAATCGTACATGGTAGGCAGTCACCACTGCGCTTGTGTTGCTTAACTCCTCGTGAAGGCAGTAGCCTGACAGCAGCTTGCAGGTATTGCTTTGGGTGCCCCTCCCGGTCCGATAAGACTGCAATCCAAGATGTCACTCAGCACACGCATGATCTGTGTTTACTGATGACTACAAAAGTCACATTAGGAATCCAGACTTTTGTAAAGTTGGGCACTCACAACAGAGGTGCACGTCCATTACCATGCAGAGTACTTTTCCACCCAGCAGTTTTAAACTTTGGTTTTCAGCCTTGAATACAATCGAACTTTTTTGACTGATTTATGTTTATAAGCATCATTTTGCAAGTTTGAACTGTCTACATATATCTATATTGCAAATGTCATTCCCAAATGGCATGCAGTTCAAACCATACAGCAGCTGCATTAATGGACTGGCTAATGCAGAAACCATGGAGCAAAAACGAAAGCAAATCGCAAAACACACACATTCCGTAGGATCTTCTTGGTACTCAAAGTCAGATAATAATGATACAAATAATTACTAATTCTAGAGTAACAGTTTTCAGGTAAGTGATACAAGAACATAGATGTTGCATGATATGGACGTTAAAGGTCCCATATGGTTACTATCAAACGGGTTTCTCTTTTTATCTTGAAGTCTATTGATTCATAGACTTAGAAGATAATATGCAATGTTTGGAAATGGGACAGTCGTTTTACGGGCATACCGTCCAGTGTTGGAATGGCCTATAGAGCTATCTGTCAGTGTCCGAAGGGCTGGTACGCCAATCCAATGTATGTGCTGTTTTTTGGCTGTGTGTAGGCCTTTTATATAGTCTGGTGGGCCAGTTTTTATTCTTGATTTCTCTATTACTGAAAATATTGACTGCAGAAAGCACAAATGCGTACAGTCTCCCACACTTTGCAAACGACCCATACAACTTGTCTTTACAAGTTCAAAACTACACAGATTTGCAAATATGGGCCACTCTTTAGCTATCTACATCTTTAGTGTGGTGCCCGTGTCAATATTCTGCTAAAGTCTGGCCCTGATGCAAGCCACAGTTGTGCCATATTGCACTCAAGTGCCATGATAGCAAGTGGTGTTGAAAATTCCGGTTCCAGTGCAAATAGCTATTTGCACAGAGGCTGAATTTCTCGTATTTTTGGTACACATTGCACTGCAATAATTTTCCCATGGTGAATTTCGGTTGCTCAGACAAGACAGAATGTACTGACTGAAGAACATGCTGTGTTTGATACACAATGAATTTTGTGTGGGAAACACCAAAATATACATGCAATTATTAATTTGCCTGAGGAAAACACAAAATGTGTGATCTCTGCAATAGGTAAATTGTGCACCCTACAGTGTCTTTATTAGTTGCATCAAATAACCTGTTCTTTACCGGCCCACTTGGACTCAGGTTAAAGTAAACAAATCAGTCAATTATTCTTTATGTTGGTTTATTAAAACATAAAAGACAAATATTGCAAATACAATTATTATCATGGCAATCATGTTTTTCATCTTTTATTAATGTGCCCTAAAACAGTAACTAATTGAAAAGAATTTGAAAAATGTATGAGCCAGAAGTATAAATACTTATGATGCCAAGGCATTCTCCTTGTCAATAAACGTCTTCTTTATACATATATAAAAACTTGGCCAGCCTACATACAATTGGTTCATTAGTATCTGTTCCCAGTGTCCTTATGGCCACTGCCCATGTTTTGTCCCACTGGAGATCTATATATCAGGATTATCCATTTCTTTCAGGGATTTACATAGGCATTGCAAAAATCCAATAGATAGGTCACATTTTCATCAGTCCCATAGCAAGCTGAATATATATATATTTTTTTATTTAGATAGTTGAGTGTTGTGACATTTATAACAAAAGCTATTTATGGGTAGGATCGCAAATGAGAATTTGACATATAGCTATTTGGCAGCAGGTAGGGTGATCACATAAATAAAAGTGCTAGAATGAGGGGGTCATTTGAAATCTAAAAAAGTGAAATTTAGAGATCCGTGCCTGGGATTGACGTATTTCCTTTCAGCCATATATTGCCAGCTTTTCCCTATTATCTGCTCTTTTGCTACCGTGGGGCCATCCAGCTTAATGTTCCAATACTCCTCCAAACAAAGGACATCATCAGAGAATGCACATTACCCCCAGGTCCCTTATGTTCTCGGCCCATTCAGAAACTTATGGAGATAACCATCTTCCAGACAGAAAATAAAAACAAGAGGAATGCTGGGATATCCCTACTGCCCCTCCCCCCGGGAGTATAAAGGTAGGATCTACCCAGCAGCCCTCCTTTTCTTTTTTTCTGTCTTCGACAGAATGAGTTGCTGGATGCTGTTGGTGATGTTGGGCTGCACCTGCTCCTGCTGGGCTTGGGTGGCGTGCAGGCTCTTCTGGCTCCTCCTGCCCGGCTGCCTGGCTTCGCGGGCAGGGGTGGTGTTTCCTGATGTGTATGCCCCCCGGCCTGCCGGGCTTGCTGGGGGGTATTACTTCTTCGCGGCCGTGGTTCCGGTTTTCCGGCCCTTTGCGGCTGGTGCGCCGCCTCCCGGTTCCTTCCGGGTCGCTGTGCGCGTCTCCCCGAGCCTGGCCGGGTGGGAGACGCGCTGCGCTTGATGGTCGAGCCCGGATCCGGCTGTTGGTGTGTGGGGGCCTTGCTGATCGGGCCCCCGCTCCGGGTGAGTCCCGCTTTTGCGGTACATTTTCTCCCTCTGTCAGTGGCTTTGTTTGAATGTTTGGTTGCTCGACAGGTTGGGCGCCCACGCCAGAGTTCTGTGTATCTCTGTTTGTTGCAGGTTCGATTCCCGGCGCGGACCGCCCCTTCTGCCTCCTTGCAGCATCTCGAGGCTGCAGCTGCTGCTGTCGCATGCCTGGGAGTGTGGTGCTCGGTGTCGGGCTGCGTTTCTCTTGCTCCCCCGGAGGGTGCTCGGCTGAGGCATGTCTTGTTCCGGAGTGTTCCATGGGGTGCGGGAGCGTGTGGCGTGACTGCCATGGCTGCCGTCTTTGGGGCTGGTGTCCCGAGTTCGATCCTCGGCATTGGTTCCACTTCCTGTGCTGGTCTCATTGCCTTTCTTGTTCTGTCCTCTTCGCTGCAGGCCCTGGTCCCGGTGCTGCCTGTGTGAGTGGGCGCTTCACTGCTTGCTGCCCTGCGCCCCTTCTGCTCGCCTCCCCTTGGTTGTTCTTGGAGGGGGGTGTGCGACGGAGGCTTGTTTTTGGCCTCTGCTGTTGATGTTGGGTGTCGGCTGGGCCGCTGCTCTGTCCCTTGCTCTCCTGGGCCTGGGTCTGGGAGAGGGGGGGTGTGCTGCCTGCCGCAGTGGTGGGGCTGCTCTGTCCCTGTCACTCTGCCTATCTTGCTCTTTCGGCTTGGACGGTCGACATGGCGGTGGGTGGTCCAGCTTCTAGTCTCGGCGGGGGCGCTCTTCCTCCTATGTTTCTGGGCGGTCGGCTGCCTCTGCAGTCTTTGGTGCTGCCCCCCTTGGTTCGTGCCTCCTATTGTCTCGCCACGCTTCCGAGTGCGGCGCTGGGCTTTGGGGCTCGGTTTCTGGGGTGCTTTCCTGGGCCCGGGTCTGGAGGGGTGTGTGCGCTGCTGCCTGCCGTGGTGGCTGGTTGAGCTGTTCTTTTGCCCCTGTTTTGTTCTGGGTCTGGTGGCTCTGTGGTCCTCTTCCCTTCTGGGTGTGCGGTTTCCTTTGGCCTTCCTGTGCACTTGTTGTGCGGGGGTCTGTGTGCGTAGCTGTGCGGGGTGCTTTCCTTGTTCTCTTTGTTACTGTTCCGCTGCGGCTGGGTGTGGGTGCCTTTCTCCTTGTTGTGGGCTCCTCACGGCCGTGATGCTGCTCGTCCGCCTCCTGGGTTGCCTTGGCTGGCGCTTCCTTTTGCTGTGTTGGTGGGCACTTTGCCCTCTGTCGGTCCTCCGGTCCCCTGTGCGGCGTTTGGTTGGCCTCCGCTCTGGCGGTTTTGCGCCTCTGTTTTGTGTCGGGGCTTGCTTGTGGGCTCTGTGCTGCCTTCCCTTTTGGGGTTTCCTGCTGCTGCTGTTTCAGGGGTCCGCGCTACCTTCGGCTGGCCCCGGTTCTCCGGTGGTGGACGTTCCGTGGGTCTGTTCCATTGGTTCTCTTCTTCGCCCTTTCTGTTTCTGGCTTGGGTTCCGGTCGCCTCTGTGGTGGCTTGTTCTTTTTGCTGCTCCTGCCTTTGCTTGCTCGTGGGTTCCCTGTGTGGTTGGGGTTCCCCTGCCTGCTGGTTTGCGCCTTGCCCTCTGGTGCTCTGGTGTGTGTTTCTTCTTTTTCTGCTTCGGCGGCCTGTTTGGGTTGCCTTCTGCTCCGGCTCTCTGCCCCGTCTGGTGGTGGGTCGTTGTTCCTGCTTCTTGGGCCACTGCGCGGTGGGTCCTGTGGGCTCCCCTCGTTCAGGTTGGCCTGCCGTCCTGTTCTTCCTCGGTGGTCTTGCCTCCTCTGCGGGCTGGCTGTTGTGGCCTCTGCCCTGCTTGGGGATCCTGGTTCTTCCCTTCCGGGTTCCTGGTCCTTACCCTCCTTTGCTTTGGCTGCGCCTGGTTCCTCTCGTGGGTGCCGTTGGTTCTTTGGGGTGCTCTCTCCCCTCTGCCTCTGCTTGGGTGGCTTGTGCTGCCTTGGGTCCGGCTGTTCTGTTCCTCCCGGCCTGCGCCTGTTGTCGGGCGTGGTGCGTGGTGGGGGACTGCTTGGTCCTTCGGGTGCTGTGGCCTTCCCTTTGCTGGGTTCTGCTGTTTCCTGGCATCCCCTCCTGTGTCTGCTGTGTTGACTGCCTGGGGCCTCCTGGCGGCTGCCGGGTCCTGTCATGCCTCCTATTCTCGGGGTTGGTGTGTTGTTCCCTCGCTCCGCTGTCTGCTCGGTAGCTTGGTCTGGCCTGGTTGGTTTCTGCCTGGCCGCCTGGAGCTGCGGGGTGCGATTGGCTTCTTCCTTTGGTTTTCTTCCCTGCCTCTTCTGGTTTTGGTGGTGGTGCGGGGTGGCCGTTGTTGTTGCCTCTCCTGGGCCTGTGGGTTTTTGTCTCGCAGGATGTCTGCTGGGTCTGCCTCCCGGCCTGCCGGGCTTGCTGGGCGGCATGGCTTCCTCCTGGCCGGTGTTCCGGTTTCTCGGCCCTTTGGGGCGGGGGCGCCGCCTCCCCGTTTCTTCCGGGTCGCTCTGCGCGTCTCCCCGTTGCTTGGCCGTGTGGGAGGCGCGCTGCGCGGGTTGCTGTGGCCTGCGTTTGCTTCTGCTTGGCTTTCGGCCGTGGCTTTCTGTAGTGGCCTGTTGCCTTGGGCTTCCTCCCTGTTGGCTCCTGTTCTGGGCTGGTCTGCCTTCTGTTTGTGCGCCCTGCTCTGGGTTGCCTGGTTGTGCTCTTTCTGCGGTCCTGGGCTGCCTGGTGGAGTCTCTTCTGGGAGTTTCGTGGGTGGCTTGGCACTTCTTTGCGGGTGCCCTGTCTGCCTGTGGGGTGTCTGGTCCCTGTGTCGTGGGGTTCCGGTTGCTTGTGGGTGTGGTGTGTTCCGGTCTGGTTCTTGTTTCTGGCCGTCACGCTGTTGCCTTCTTGTTTTCCCTTCTTGCCTCTTCTGGGGTTCGTTGGGGCTTCGGCGGGGCTGTTGGCTCTCGGGCCTGTGCTCTGTTGGGGTTTTGCCCTCTTTGTCCTTCCCTTGTTTTGGGTTGGTTCTGCGGGTTGCTTGGGCTTCGACTTTGGCTTCCTGTCTGTATCCTTGGTTGCGGTTTTTTCGCCGTGCGGGGTTCGTCCCGTGTGCTTGCCCTGCCTTGGGTCTTGCCGGGCTGTGGGATGTGGTTTGCTTGTGCTTTCCTCCCTGGCTGCGGTTGCTCCTGTGAGGTCCTCTGGGGTGGTTTTGCCTCTGTCTCTCTGGCCTCTGGGTTCCTGCCCCGGTCCTTTGCTTGGGCTGTTTGGGGTCTTTCTGCCTGGCCTTTTTCTGGTTTGGCTTGGCTTGGCTGTGGTTGTGGTGTCCTTCGTGGTTCCCTTGCTGTTGTCTTGGGTCCTCGGGGTCCTTGGCCCGTCCGATTGCACTCCTGCTTTGGTGTTCTGGTTTGCCTTCTTCGGGCTGTTGATTCCTGCTCCCGTTTCCTCCGCTTTGGCTGGAGTTCTGTTTTGGGGTTCCTGGGGTTCCTTCGGTTCCCTTTCCTCTTTTTCCGGGTCTCTTTGTCCTGGTTGGTTGCCCTTGTTGGTTCTTCCTGCTCGGGTTTCCTGGAGGTTCTGGTTCCCTTTGCCTTGTGTCCTCGTCTTGCGGGACCTGGTGGCTTGGCTTCCTGGGGTTTGCTCTTCGTTCCCTGGTGTCTGGGGTTTCTCTCTTTCCCTGGCCTTGGCCTCGGTCTTGCCTTCCGGGTCGGGTTCTGGTGGGCTTCCGCTGTTCTTCTTTGTTGGGCCTTTGGTTCCTCTGGTCCGCTTGTCTTCTGCCTGTTCTGGCGTGGGTTGTCTTCTTCTACCCGTTTCTGGCTTTTTGGCCTGGTGGCTCTTGGCCTTTCTCTTTGTTTGGCCTCTCTTCTGCTGTTGTCCCCTTGCCTGTGGTGGCTTGGGTGTCTGTGCTCTCCCTGTCGCTGGTTGGCTGTCGGGTGTTCCTGCGGTGGGCTGGTTGGCCTCTGTGGTGGCCGGTCTGGTCGTCTGGCTGTGCGCCCTTGCTCTTGTTGGGTGTCTGCTGGTCTGGTGGGGGTCCCTCTTGTCGGGGGCTCTGCCTGGGGTTTCCCCGGTTCTTCCTTTTTCCTTCTGCGGTTGCTGCCTTGGTGTGGTTTCCTGGGTTGGCTTCTGTTGGGTTGGGAAGGCCGGCTTTTTCTGCTTTGGTATTTCTCCATAAGTTTCTGAATAGGCCGAGGACATAAGGGACCTGGGGGTGATGCTATTACTTACCGGTAATCTTCATTACTCCTGGTCCCGTTGTCCTCGGCCCATTCATACGCCCCTCCCTCCCTCCCGGGGGGCCGGCCTTCCTGTCTGGGCATGTTTGTACAGGAGGGCTGCTGGGTAGATCCTACCTTTATACTCCCGGGGGGAGGGGCAGTAGGGATATCCCAGCATTCCTCTTGTTTTTATTTTCTGTCTGGAAGATGGTTATCTCCATAAGTTTCTGAATGGGCCGAGGACAACGGGACCAGGAGTAATGAAGATTACCGGTAAGTAATAGAGCATTATTGATCCACGGGGTCTTATGTTGACTTTATAATTAGATAATCCTTGCAAGGGCAAGGCGATATTGCCCTGTAACCTCTCCAAAAGAGCAATGGTCTAATATTTGCCTCCTAGGAGACAGGTTTCAATCCCAAATCCATAAATAGCAGTGGGAACGGGGCACTCTGTGGCAAGCTGGCCAAGGACCTCAGGAATTTATTTCCTGTGATGTAAGATTATTTAACGGCAAGTATCCCCACAGTTTAGCACCATAAATTAACGCTATAAATTGCACCTCCTACCCCCTTTGCATTATATGTTTGGAGGGCTGGGGTGATAGTTTTGGAGGTTGTTGATTTAAACACTATATCTATCCAAGATATATTCTGTGAGCATTTCAGGGTACTGACACTAATTTGCATAGACCAGGACATATTTGAAGTCAGTTTGTCTCCCAGATATTCAAGAGCAGTTACCCCTCCAAGCATTAATCCTCCCTCATTATTTTACCCCGCTTTAACATATGACGGTTGAGAGGCATATATTGTATTTTAGATGGGTCTACTTACAGTCCACGCCCATTACAGAACTCCAGAAAACCAATCCAACAGTGTTCGCAAAACCATGGGTGGAAATCAGTTGCGTATCATCCCCAAAAAACGAAGTGAGGACTCTGTAACCAGAAAATATTGGGAATCATTAATAAGCATGGGCGGATTTCGCGGATCCACGACCCGCGAATTTGCGGATTCATGGATTCGCGGATCCGCAAAAATCTGCGAAATTGCGGATTTGCTGATTTTTTTAATGGCGGGGTCTTCTGTGCGAGTTCAAGTGCCTCTTGTGTGTATAAATGGTCAGAGACCAATCAGAGCAGCAGATGAAGAGAAAGAAGCTCCTGGTCACAGGAACAGCATGAGGATTGCGCTCGTGAAAGTCAAGGATACAAAGGCCTCTATCCAGCATCACAGCTGATTTTCGACTGTAGATTTGGGAAGAAGGCACACCTGCCCAGCCTCGACGACGCTCACAATTGTTTTTGGGCTGATGAATGAGTCACTGAATTTGAGCTTCAACTAGTTCCAGCGACCATGTGTGTGTTACTATGCAATCGCCCGAAGGGCGCAGGGGTCCCTTGAGTGAGCTGTCCATCATAGTGGGTAAATGGCGGGAAGACGGTGCACAGCCACCGCAAGTGTGTGAGCGGGGCCAAACGGGCGGGGCTTCCATGCGAGTTCACATGCCTCTTGTGTGTATAAAAGGTCAGAGACCGATCAGAGCAGCAGATCAAGAGAAAGAAGCTCCTGGTCACAGGAACAGCACGAGGATTGCGCTTGTGAAAGTCAAGGATACAAAGGCCTCTATCCAGCATCACAGCTGATTTTCGACGGTAGACTTGGGAAGAAGGCACACCTGCCCAGCCTCAACGACGCTCACAATTGTTTTTTGGCTGATGAATGAGTCACTGAATTTGAGCTTCAACTAGTTCCAGCGGCCATGTGTGTGTTACTATGCACACCGATGTGCGCAGGGGTCCCTTGAGTGAGCTGTCCATCCATCATCCTGGGCTGTAACTATTTCAGGATGGCGCCGGCAAGCTGCCAGCGCCATCCTAAAATAGGTACTACATCAGGAAGCACTAATAGATAAAATAAAGCAGGTGCTCGAGCACCTGCTTTATTTTATCTATTAGTGCTTCCTGTTGAAGCTAACTTAGTAACTATTTTCGGATGGCACTGACAGCTTGCCGGCGCCATCCTAAAATAGTTACAACAACAACTTCAAGCTTGAACTTTTGTCCCCCGAATCCGCCGCTCGCAGATTCGCGGATTCTCGGTAAATTTGCGGGAGTTCGCGGATTGCGGATTTTCCGAAAATCCGCGAAATCCGCGAGCGGAACGGATTTTGCGCTCACGCCTAATCATTATTATGGTTGTCAAGATGTCATCGGGGGAACATGGCGGCCGTAGGTAAACGGTTGCGGACCGCCCTGAAAGTCAAGCTGCCAAGGGTGTGAACACTTCCCCGCCAACCTCCTGCCTCCGCGTCTAGAATGACGGCCCAATTTTTTTATTAAAAAATTGCAAACTGATACCTGCAACTTCCAGCAGCATCACAGATGCAGCAACGTCGGGCTACCCTGGGAAGCGGTTCAGGCCAAGTAAGAGAGACTCTGGCATGGGAGAGGGCTGCAGTGCTGTTACATGGCCTACGAACAGCCCAAGCTTTGAGGGGCAAAGTCAGCACAAGCCCCCTGGAGGAGCCCACTGAAGAAAGGAGCAACAGGAAAGGGGCCTCTGCCAAAGCCTGCATGGTTATGGGCCCCCAGCATGACAAGGAAGGCTGGAAGGGCAGGATAGGAGGTCTACTAACGCTACATTATCCCTACATGGAGAAGGAGAGTTTACCGTCTCCAGAAAAGCTGGTGCCATTTCTGATAGGATATCAAGGTATACTCTACGCACTAGGACTCTCTGAACTATCGGGAAGTCGCCTGGGGTAAGTCTGGATTTTAAATTACCCTCAGCTACGGTGGTCCTCTGTGATATAAGCACTAGCAAAGTTGGAGGGCCTGTTCCCACCAAGGTAGTGAGGGCAGGGAAATCCGTATTGCAATCAGGGAAGAGCCCACGCGGAAGGAGGAAAAACATCTCACTCCTACAAGTTAAGGTCACTCCATCCCTTAAATCATATTATAAGGCTTTGACCCATGCAATGGCTTCCGGGGAGATGGGAGGCAAAATAGCAGCTGAGTCCCAGAAGCCTCAGAAAGAGCCCGAGATGGTGGGGGTTAATCTTCTGACACCTGAAATTAGTGTCGGCCAGGATGCTAAAAGAGGTGTGAAAAAAGAAAGGAGATATGGAGTAGATGAAATACATTTTCAGATACCAATGCAGAACAGTTTCAGCATTCTGACATCTGGAGATGAAGAGGTGGGCGAGGAGGGGCTGCAACATGTTGATGAAAGCTGCATTGCAAGGGGCCTGAATTTACAACTAGAAGTCCCGCTGACCCCTCTGAACCCGCCGGCCAAATTAGAACTCCTGCCGGCCTCGCTGGCCCAACTAGAAGTCCCGCTGGCCTCCATTCTACCTGACCTTAAGGAGGAATTGAGAAGTATTTTTAAAACATCAGGAGCCAATCAAGTTGACATCCACGCTTCCAGCATGGCACTCGCACAAAAACTGGACGACGTTGCGTCATGGACAGAAATGTTAGGAGAGAAAGTAGGCATGATGAGGAAAGACATTACCAGAAATACCGAAGGCCTTGATGGATTGCCTAAAGAAAACTCAGGATTTAGGGAAGACCTGGAAAGAATTTAAACTCATTTGAGGAGAAATAATCTGAGGATTTTAAATATCCCAGAAACAGAAGAGGGGACTAATATTAAAGCTCTGGTAAGCAAACTACTACAGTTTTGAAAGATAGGCCTGACATCAACTTGGACCATGAAATACAGCGGATACATCGGGATCTCTTTAAGTGGAACCTTCAGCAACAGAAGCCAAGGAAAATATTGGTAAACTTTCTTTCATACACAGTCAAAGAAACCATCCTGATGGCAGCATTGAGAAATGGTCCATCCACTGTCCAAAACGTCACGTTCACTATCAGGTCGAATGTATGCCGTGCAAGGGATCAGAAGCGATGGGAGCTGGGTAAAAGAATGGAGGAGTTAAATAAACTGGGAGCCAAAGCCCAGTTGAAACTCCCAGCGATGCTCTGTGTCATGTGGAACAATAAGTTGAGCAATTTACGGACTACAGAAGAAGCAGATAGTCTGATAGATAGTATATGAAAGGGTGTGGGTGTCTTGAGCAATGACCCTAATTTGAATTTGAAAATAAGGAAATGAGGTATCCGGTATGGGCTGATTGGGAGGGGTGAGGGAGGAAGGCGGGAGGGGGGGCACAGCTTATATTTATGGTTTAGTGAGGCAAGCTCCTCTCTCTGGTGGTCCAACAGGCTCCCTGCCTGATAGTCAAGGGAGGGTTCCCAAGGGAGAGATAGGGGGTGAACCGGAGGAGAGCTGGACACTGGGTGGGGTGCAGTAGGAAAAAAAAATAAGTCCTCAACCTTTATATTGTCTTGGTCCACTTTTAAAATAGATTATCAGAGACCCCCTGGTCCTATAAAACGTGCTCATTGTAAGGCAAATGGGTGAGAATGATAATAAGCTTCAAATTTCAACCTGGAATGTAAATAGCCTCAAATAAAAAAAATAGACAGAAACTGAAGATGAAATACTTAGATGACTCTAAAGCCCAGGTTATTATTATACAAGAGACTCATCTAATGGAGAGTGAAAGCAGGGGGACTATATGGAAAACACAGATGGGTTGAAAGTTATGCAGTATCCGATCAATCAGAATATTGCAAGGGTGTTGCAATACTTATGAGGAGGGGGTCAGGGGTTGAGCAGATTTCCTCCAAAACTGATGGTTCAGGCAGGTGGGTTTTAGCAACTCTCAAATGCTCTGGTACAGAGTTTGTCTGATCTGTTTTTTACAGTCCAAATGTGGACGACCCCCAGTATATTGTGGATCTACAACTAATATTAGTTGGGGTAACCATGCCTATAGTAATATGGGGTGCTTTTAACACCCTTTTAGATCCTACATAGGACAGGTCCGCTAACAGGACTGGAACCCAAGCCCAAGCACCAAAGACTAGACAGGCCATCAAGCACATGATACATGAAATGGGATTGGTCGACTCCTGGAGATACCTAATGAAGGATGAGGGAGGTTACACTTTCCATAGCAAAAAGTACAACCATTTTTCAAGATTGGATTATTTGCTAGTGGACAGAGTGTGGGCTGGGAAATTACAAGAGGTCCATATATCACCAGGACATATTTCTGACCACGCTGTGGTCAGTGTCACACTAACAGGAGTTAGAGCAAGGCATAATGCGAGATGGACATTGAAAAGATCTATCTTATTAGACCCAGATGTTTCTATCCTTTTGAAAAAAACAACTATAGAGTTCTTTCAGGATAATGCCCAATTGGCCTCCATTGGAGTTATCAGTGATACTTTTAAGGCTTATGCATGAGGAGACTTACAAAGTAAGGACTCGTACAAGAACAAGGTGGATAGGGTTGAACTGAGGAAATTGGAGGGGGAAATCTGGACACTAGAAGTCAAGATGCAGCAAGGGACATGGAACACACAGAACAGGGATGAGGTCCTAAAACAGTTGGAGGAAGCCAGAATAGATTACAAGATCACGTTAGAGGCAAAATGTAGAGAGAGGTGGGCTTGCAGCATTTTGAACATGGTGAAAAAGCTGGAGTACTGTTAGCATGGAAGTCGAAGGCCAAGAGGGTGCGAAATTACATTGGGGAGCTGGTCATCAACTCTGAAGGCGACATTACAAACCAGGATGAGGAAATATAAGCCAGCTTGGTCTCATTCTTTTATGGACTATATGTGGAAGAAGAGAGCTCTGATGAGGAGAGCCTAAAGCATTGGCTAAATAATGTAGGTCTCCCCGTTCTAACAATAGAGGGTATGAAGAGTATAGATACCCCAATTACAGAAGGGGAAATAAGTGAACAGCTCTTGCATATGAGGAACACAAAGGTGGCAGGGCCACATTAATTACAGGCCGAGGTATAGAAGCTAATAGCAGATGAAATAGTGCCGGAAATGAAGTCACTCTCCAAAATTTGTTTATAAGGAGGAAGAACCGATCCCAAATTCTTGGAGAGAGGCCACAATTACTTTGATTTTAATACCCGCTAAGGACCAGAGGAAGGCTGATTCATATTGCCAATCTCCTTATTGAATGTAGATCATAACATTTACACAGGTACTTTGGCTGGGAGATTGGCAAAGATGGCAAACACAAGGAGATGATGGACGGAGCGCTGAAACTTTTCAGACACTCACACCCAGTCACAGATCTGGGTTGAATCCATCATCATTCTTTAGCTCACTTTGCCACCTCAGCTCAGACTCAGCTATATGCAAATCAGTCTTGACCCTGTGCCTCATGGGAACAGTCCAGCCCGAACTGCCAAGCCAGGTCTTCCCTGAACCGAAAACAAGCATCCTGGGACCGGTTTCTGGGTAACACCCTTCCCCAGCCAGGCTAGCTTAAATCTAGTGGCAAACTGAGCAAGGGACCCACATCTGGGCATACACTTTCAACTTAGGGCAAACAAAGCAAACACAAGGAGATGTTTGACGGAGCGCTGAAACTTTTCAGACAATCACCCCCAGTCACAGATCTGGGTTGAATCCATCATCATTCTTTAGCTCACTTCGCCACCTCAGTTCATACCCAGCTATATGCAAATCAGTCTTGCCCCTATGTCTCATGGGAACAGTCCAGCCCGAACTGCCAAGCCAGATCTTCCCTGAACTGGAAACAAGCATCCTGGGACCGGTTTCTGGGTAACACCCTTCATCAGCCAGGCTAGCTTGAATCCAGTGGCAAATGAGCAGGGAACCCACGTCTGGGCATTCCCTGCCAACTTAGGGCGCACAAAGAAAATACAAGGAGATGATGGACGGAGCGCTGAAACTTTTCAGACATTCACCTCCAGTCACAGATCTGGGTTGGCTCCCCAACTGATACATATCGACCAGAAAAGCTTTGTCCAGTAAAGACAAATACAAGAAATTATATTGTCATTAATCGGGACTATAGACCTAGCAGTCGCACTTTGAATTCACTTGGCAGTGATCACTATAGACGCCACCAAAGCTTTCGAGCGTGTCAGTTGTGTATTTCTGTGGGCAGTTCTGGGTACAATGGGCTTTGGTGGTGACTTTGTTATGGCAATCCGAAACTATATGAGTGCCCCATGGCTAAAATCCTCTTAAATGGCTCCCTGTCTAAGAGTTTTATTATCTACAGAGGGACGACGCAGGGTTGCCCCCTATTGCCTCTCCTTTTCGTCATATAAATCGAACCCCTGGAGCACATATTGAGGCATGACTATCAGATCACGCCCATTTATCCACTCCCTTCATGCAGTAAAACTGCTTTGTATGCCAATGATTTGATAATTTACACCTCTGACCCGGCCCTTACACTATCCGGATACTCAGTGAATTTATGAAACACAGAGGTAATGTGTTGAAATGTGGAGAATTCAGAAGGACGAGTATGCACAGCAATGAAATATCTAGGGATAGGCATAGTTGAAAAAATTGATGAGATCCTGCAACGTAACTTGAAGAGGGTGGCCAAGGAGGTCGACAGGTCATTATCCAGGTGTAAGAACTTACCTCTGACTATCTATTGGAGTGTCAACTAAGTAAAAATGTCTACTCTTCCAAAGCTAACATATCTATTCAATTGCATTCCACTCATAATCCCCAAGGAAGAAATTAACAAAATACAGGGAAAAATAACCAATTTTATTTGGGCATCTCATGGAGTAGAGCTCTCCTGGAAAATTTTTAAGACGTAGTCTTAAGAATAGTGGGTTAGCTTTGCCGGACCTTTGGCTCTATTGCAATGCATTTCAATTTAAAAACGTTTGTATGCTTATGGGAGAGCTCGATTGTTCCACCTGGGGTCTACTATTGGGAGAAACAACAAAAAAGATTAAGTGTAGTTAAGTGGACAAGCAACATGGACATCAAATTCAGCCCACGACGGTCAAGAGACATTTGGGACGATTTTGTTAAGTGGACTGGTTAGTACTTAGGATAATACCCAGGGCGGTTGGAAACATCTATACATTGTCCTATGATTACACCAGGTCATGGACCCGGACAAGGGTTATTGCCCCCTGTGAGAAGACCAGAGCCTGGGAGGTTCAGGGCGAGTAATTGCAATGGACCACAAAACAGACCGGGGTGTTTTAAAACGTCCATGAGTTGCAGTTGCCATGGTGATATGAGAACTTGGAAAAAATATGGTTGTTAAGATAAAAAATGACATCACTGAAGTATAGTGAGAACAATGAAAGAGCCAGGACCCGCCCTGGAAATTTTTTCTGCTCCCCCATCTCACTTGGGCAAAGTTTTTGCTATGCAATCTAATGAATATAGATTAGTTGTTACTTGGCTCCCCCTTTTCCCCAATGCTGACCAGAGCTTATAATGAGGGACCAGATCAAACGCGGAGCAGAGGTCCAAGAAAGTAACATAAAAGTGGCTGTTATTTGAAACCATGGTTTTCCAGTATATGGTAAGAAATCAGAAGACCTGGCCAATAGTTCATACATTTCTTTTAAATCCAGACTAAAATATGAATAGTACGTTGTTCTACTGAATCCAGTGTTGTAACTTGTGAAGAAATTGACAACAGAATATTTTTTTGCAGACTATAATACCTATAATACCTATAGGCTAGTTGTGTTATGGATTCTTCCAGTCTCCTTTAGTGATAGGTATATAAACCTGGAATAGTACCTGGTAACATATTTATGTAAGCCAAAAAATCACTCCAACCTGGCGCCTCGTTACAAGTGACATGTAATGGCCTAAAAGACCAGTAACAGGAATAACAGCCTATAAAAAGTTATATCCAAACTCGGACCCCCTCACCCACTGTTTCCGGTTTTGTTGGCCTTAGTACTCTGACTGACATGACACTGCCAAACAGTTTTCAGCGGTTTCGCTTCCTTCTAAACATGTAATGTGCATTTGTTTCACCTAATTTACTTATTTAACTTTACAATAAGGCTTTGGCAAATAATGCAGCAAAATGCGTAATTGGCATGAAAATCAAATGTCATATGAGGGCTGCAGTGTACATTTATCAACCCACTTTAATGACAAAAGTGTAAATTGTGAGAGAGATCCAATAACGGGCAGTGTCACAGGGTAAGGAAAAGTGTTTGTTTTAAAATGTAGAAAAACTTACTTTATATATTATGCAAATCATCCCTAATGTGTGCCATGGAAGCCCAGAGGGTTGGTCCTAATATATTAAAGCGAGACATGCTAAATATTAAGGAAAGGTAAGACCTTATGGAGAGCAGTTTCAAACAGCCTAGTTATGATTGAAACCACTTTTATATAACTTGGCATGTAACAATCATAGAATGGTCAATCTAAATTATTTTCGACTTATTTTTAAATTCTAATTCACTGCTGAAATTAGATTTTTGATAAAGTAGTTGGAAAAATAATGTTGTAATAATGTACTTTGTGCTGCCTGAGGGAAAAAGTGATTTAGATCTGGCTTGCCTCACAGTCCTGCTCCAGAGACTGAATACATATCCATGGCTAACGGTTAATAAATCTTCTTCTGAAAGACAATAGTTTCAATCAATCAGTCAATCAAGACATTTGTAAAGCGCACTACATACCCGTGAGGGTCTCAAGGCGCTGGGGGAGGGGGAGGGGGGCGGTGTGCTGCTACTGATCGAAGAGCCAGGTCTTGAGGAGTCTTCTGAAGGCCAGTAGGTCTTGAGGCTGCCGCAGGTTGGTGGGGAGGGTGTTCCAGGTCTTGGCGGTGAGGTGGGAGAAGTATCTGCCATCGGCGGTCTTTCTTTGTATGCGGGGGACTGTGGCGAGGGCGAGGCCGATGGAGCGGAGCTGGCGGGTGGGGTTGTAGAAGCTGAGTTGTTTGTTGAGGTATGCTGGGCCAGTGTTGTGGAGAGCTTTGTGTGCGTGGAGGAAGAGCTTGAAGGTTATCCTCTTGTTGACGGGGAGCCACTGCAGGTCTCTCAGGTGGGGCGTGATGTGGCTGTGGTGGAGGATATCAAGGATCAGACGTGCTGAGGCATTCTGGATGCATTGCCGTCGTCTCAGGAGCTTGGCGACGTTCCTGCGTAGAGGGTGTTTCCACAGTCCAGCCTGCTGGTGACTAGGGCCTGGGTGCCTGTTCTCCTAGTTTCGGTGGGGACCCACTTGAAGATCCTGGGGAGCATTTGGAGGGTGTTGAAGCAGGATGAGGAGACGGCGTTGACCGGCTTAGTCATGGAGAGGGTGGAGTCAAGGATGACCCCTAGGTTGCGTGTGTGGTCATTGGGTGTCGGGGCTGTTCCTAGTGTTGTCGGCCACCAGGAGTCATCCCAGGCTGAAGGGGTGGAGCCGAGGATGAGGACCTCCATCTTGTCCGAGTTCAGCTTCAGTCGGCTGTTGCTCATCCATTCGGTTACGGCCTTCATTCCTTCGTGGAGGTTGGATTTGGCAGTGTGGGGGTCTTTGGTGAGGGAGAGGATCAGCTGGGGTCGTCGGCGTAGGAGATAATGTTGAGGTTGTGCTGTCGGGCGACGTGGGCGAGGGGTGCCATGTAGATGTTGAACAGCGTTGGGCTGAGGAAAGAGCCCTGGGGCATGCCGCAGATGATCCCAGTGGCCTTGGAGCGGAAAGGGGGAGGCAGACGCTCTGAGTTCTGCCGAAGAGGAAGGATGAGGTCCATTCCAGGGCCTTCTCTTGGATCCCGGTGTGTTCATAGTGTGTGGTGGCAGACCGGGTTGAAGGCGGCTGTCATCGGTGGGGGCAATGAGGGCAGTGTCGGTGCTGTAGTGGCTGTGGAAACCAGACTGGGACGGGTCCAAGATGATGTTCTCCTCAAGGTAGCGGGTCAGTTGTTTGTTGATGATTTTCTTGGTGACCTTGGCTGGGAACGGGGTTTGACCTCTTGTGGCTGGAACACTGGAGTGGTTTTAACAGTGGGCCTCACAGAAGGCATAAGCCATTTGGGAAGGATGAGACAGATTTGGCAATACAAAGAGTACCTTGCACAGCTCTTCCATTTGAAGCGTAAATCACAACTAGGGATCTCAGGAACTAAAACTATTCATGCCCATAGCTGTAGGGAAAATTAATTCTAGCACTGTAAGACAAGAGGGAATCTCATCTTTATGATACAATGGTTAGGAATGGCAAGGTTCCTGTACTTGGAAGGACCATCCTGGATGAGGGATTCTGGGAAGGTTTGCTGTACTTATAAAGGAAATACTGTAAATGGAGTAGGGAATTTTGCAGGAAAGGGTGTATCAATTCCCCAATCACTTGGGCATAGAATAAGACCAGGGCTGTAAGTGGGCCGGGTCTCACCAGTGCTGAGCACCAGCAGATTTTGGGCCCTGTTTTGTGCCCTGGCCACAGGCGGTCTGTTTTTTCTGGACTGCAGTGACAGCAGGCACATCGATGTGCACGTGCTCACACCGCTCACTTCTCACTAGTGCAGAAGTTACGGCATGATGTCATGCCAGGTGAGCGTTGTAGGAGAAGGGAAATCCTTTAAGAGTGTCATTTTCTCATGTGACAAAAGCAAGGGGTTTACCCAAATGACCCTCCTATACCTGGGTATAGAACATTGTCATAAGCGAAGAAGATAGGTACGGAGGAATTAACATCTTATTTATTTTGTCATAGGGCACAATCAATTACCCTAACATTAGTACATAATCCTACAAGAATCTCTTATCTGAATTATTTCAAAACACACATGTACCATGGGACCAATCTTTGAAGAAAAATCATTCCAGAATTCATAAACATAAGGACATATAAAAATACATGTACATTTAACACATAACCACAAAAAATTATAAACCGAACTCTATGTTACCAAAACCCAAACAGGTTTTTTGATGACTCTTGTTCACACACTTAATCTGGGTGATACACACAGAGGTAGTCTTTAAAGCACATGAGATATACCACCTCTCTATCCTTTACTCTTAGTGTGCTTGCGTTATTACATTTACACTTTTTGATTTTAATAGAGACTCCTCTACAGAAAGTTGTTGACGCAGACACGTTTCAGCCTTCCATTTCTTCACTGGTGGTGCCCTTGGTGTGCCTGGTTGCCGGTGTTGTTGTTTGCCTGTTGCCCTGTGTAGGGGTTATGGGTTGCGCTTGGGCTTGCTGGTGGGGGGTAAGTACTGTGTTGTGGTTTCGTCTCCCCTCTTTCATTCCTTTCTGGGTACCTTGGCCAGTTTTGGGGGTCCTCTGCCTCCCTTCTGCCGGATCGTTTGCCACAGGTGGGGGCCGGGTGTTGTGGGTCATACGTCCCATCTGCATATGCATTTCCTTTGTTTTTTCCCCAGTTGCTTCTATCTGGGTGGTGGGAGCGTTGATATGGCGGCCACTGTGGTATGGTGTCTGCCTGCCCTGGGGGTGAGAGCAGATTTTCTGGGTTCCACTCCTGCATGGCGGCCCTGTTGTTCCTCTTATCCAGGCTGTGCCCTTACTCTGGACTGGGTTTGCCACAGCCTTGGGTCGGCAGCAGTGCAGGAGCTGTGCTCAGGGTGTCCCTGGTGCACCTGGTTGCCATTGGCCTGATTTGTGGGGTTCCTGCGGTGGTGGCTTGGTTCTGTCACTTTCTGCTTGGGGCTTGCCATTTTGGCTTGGTCCTTTGGTGTTCTGTGCGCCGTTCTGCTGTTTTTTTCCCAGCCGGTGCATTGGGGTTCAAGGGCTGGTTTTGTGCCTTTGGTGTCTCCGGTCCCTGGTCTTTCTGGGTTTTCTGGTGGCCCTGCTGTTGCTGTGTCTCCCTTGGGTCTGGTTTCTTCCCGGTCCCTCGTCCGGTCCCTGCCCCCTTGGTGGGTTGTACACCTGTGGGCCCTCCTGGTTGGTTCCTCCTTGGGTTGGGGTTTCACCGCAAAATCTTCTGGTCTGATGGTGGGGTTTTGGCTTTGCCTCTATCTGTCTTGGCCTCGGTGTCCCTTTGTTTGGCCCCTCATTGTCCTGTGCAGGTAGGGTTGGCAGTGCTTTCACTGCCCTTGTCTCCTGGTTGGGGTATTCCTGGTTGTGTGGGGGCCTCACCTTTGAGTGGTTTCCAGCTCAGGCCATTTGGGTATTGGTGCCTTAGGGAGTCCGCTGTTGGTGTATGCCTGTGAGTGTGACCCTTGTCTGGTTTCCCTTTCTCTGGTCACTTTGCGCTTAGCTTCGGTGTGGGTCTTTTGGCCATTTGGTGCTTGTCAGTTCTGTGCCTGGTGTAGCTGGGGGCTGGCCTGGCTTCCATGCCCATTCCTCCGGCCTCTCCTCTGCACCTGCATTCCCCTGGTGCGGGCTGGGTTGTGGCTTTGGCGTGCTGTTGTGAGCTGCTGTCTTCCTGCCACTTTGTGTTCCCTGTGCGGCCTGGCAGTGGTTGGTTTCTGTGCCTTTCTTTCTGCCCTCAGTGATTGGGGGTTTCATGGTTGTGGATTTTGTTGGCCCTGTGCCCCTCTTTCTGGGGTGGTGGGCGTTCCGTATGGTGGCCTTGTGTCTTGCTGGCATGTCTGCTGTTCATCCTATTTATGGAGAGGGGGGACACTAGGAGCTGATTATTAGGTTCAATGACCCTTGCTTCCAAAAAGTAACTAGTACACAAAAGGATTCACTGTTCAGTGTATAGGATGAAAGAGGAAGAAACTTTTTTTCGTGTGCTACTCTATCTGTGGGGGATGGTGTGTCCTCATCATAAGCCCCTCACACACCCAGAAGGATGTCATGCTTCATCATTTGGGCTTAGCTCCTCATTGGGTCGGCACTGCAATGTCCTACGGGTTCCCCGAAGGGTCTCTTTATCGGAGATCTTTTGAATAGAAGCCGTTTGGGTGCGTGGGTGTAAGTGGCAGTGAAGTCCATAGTGGTGTGTTAAAAAATGACTGGAGGGAGAGTGGGTACTATTTAGTAGGGTGATCCCTCTGTCATTGTTAAAACAAAGTGTGTAAGTTGCTCTGTTGTTCAGGGTGCTGGCTTCTCAGGGGTCTGTGGGGTCATCTCGGGGGCTGGGCTGTGGGCCGCCCTGTTTGTCTCTCCTGTTCTTGTGGCCTTTCTGCAGCTGGTCTTGGGACTCGCTTGGGGTGGTTCCTGGGTGTTGTCATTTGTTCTATGGGCCAGTTGGTCGGCTGGTGGTTCAATTGGGGTTTTCCTCCCTCACTGGTTCCATAGTTCCTGGTTCCTCTTTGGTGGCCAGTGGCTGGGTCTTCTCCAGGTCTGTCTTTTTTGCATGTGTTCAGCCCAAGGTTTGTGGCTGTGGGTGTTGCCCTTAGTGTGGGTTGTTTGGGACAGGGTCGCCCTGTTTGCCCTGTTTGGTCTTTGGGTTCTCCTGGTCTCAGTGACCTTGTGGGTTTTGCCTCTCCATGCTCTTGAAGCTGTGCCCTGGTCTGGTTCAGGATCTGCTGGCATACGCCCCTTGCTTTTCCTTGGATAGGGTCATGTTGTTGGCCTCGTTTTGGTGGGGGGATTATGCTTTCCTGGGTTCTGCCCTCTGGTTCCTGCTTCCTCCTGGCTCCACCCTTGCCTTTGTTGGGTGGGGTGCCGGGTTTGTGTCCCTGTTTCCCCTGCATTTGGGGTGGTTGCCTCGGTCCTGGCCTTTTGGCCTGTCCATGTGCCATGGCTCCTTCTCCCAGCTTGGGTGGTTTGGGCTGTTGTCTGGTTGTTGGTGCTGGTCATTCCTGCCCTGGAGCCGGGTCCTTCTCTAGGGATTTTCAGTGGTGGTCTCCTCTGGACTGGTCTGTCGGGTTGGGGGAGGCTTACTCTTGGTCGCTGCTCCCTCCCTTCCAGGTTTGTTCTGTGTTTGCCTGCCCTTGGTTGGTCCTCTGAGTTAGTGCCTTGGCTCTGTTGGCTGGCCCTGTCTTCTTTTGTCTGGGCTGGTCTGCTGCTGTGGGCCTCCCTGGGTGTGTTAGGGTTGGTCCTGAGGTTGGCTATGTTACCCTTTGTCTCCTTCTTTGGACTACGCCTGATGGCTTCTTCTCGGCTCTCTGGTGAGGTTGTGGTGTTTTTTTTCAGCCATGTTTGGTGCTCTTGACTTGTCTGCGGGGGTCGCTCTCTGTCAGTTCTGCTGCTGAGTCTGTGAAACTGCATGGTGTTCCTTGGTTTGGTGGCATTGTTCCGAGATGGGCACCCTTCTAGACTGTTTGTGCCCTGTGAGTGCTTCCGCTGTTCTGGTCTGCCTTGTGCTGGTTGTTTCAGGGGGCCTGGTTGATTCGGCCCCTCTGGGGGTTCACCTTTGGGCTTGGGGTCTCTGTGGTTTGCGTCCTTTTTCGGCTTTGACTGGTTGTCTTTGCCTTTTCTCCTTCAAGGCTGTCTCCCTTCCGCTTGCCACTTTTGATGTTTGGGTTGGTGGGGCGTGGATTCCCTGCTTCTCCTTTTTTTCTATGGTTGTTTGTCTCCTTTGGGCTGCTGGTGCCTTCTACCTTTGTTGTGCTGGTTCTTCCGGTCCTTGGTTGTGACCCTGTTGGTGTTGCTCTGGTTCTTGGTGTGTCTGGTTGCCTTGGGTCTTTTTCTGTTGGTGGCCCCTCTGCTGCCCTTCTGTTGTGGATGGTCACTGGTGCTTCCTTGTTGGGTGTTCCTCGTCTGTGATTGGTTCGGGGGTGTTCCCGGTGTGGGTTGTCTTCCCTTTGGGTGGTGGCACCGTGGTTTGTCTGCTGTTTTGTTCTTCTTGATCATCTCCTGTTGGTTTTGGGGGTTTTGGTTCTGGTGTTTGGTTGGGGTTGTTGCGGGCTGTGTACTCCTGCCTGTGTTTTTCCTGTGGTTCTCCTGTTTGCTTTGCTTGGGATGCTGCTTTTTGGTGTGGTGTCCTGTATGTTCTTGGGAGTTTGGTATTCTCCATTAGTAAGGAATGAGACGAGGGCTGAAGTGACCTGGGGGTAATGAATTTGGAAAACAACGGGCCCCTGTGAACAAAATATACTTGCCAGATACAGGGAAAATCACAATTGAACGTAATGAGCCTGGCAAGGCGATGAAAAATGAATAAAAAAAAGTTCAGTGGGCAGGAGAACCTAGTACGTGAAAAATACTAGATTAACACATACACAAGTTGATAATATTGTCTAGTTTATTATATGAAAAATATTTTTAACTCTTTATCTTTTGTTTAAAATACATTAGTTTTCAATAAATAACAACTGTTTATCAAAAAAAGGATTTTGTATAGATCACAGATATCCACAAATGTACATCAGACGCTGTTGCAAATAATCTAAAAAAATCAGAAAAATACATGTTTCTAATGTATGTCCTAGATTATTGCCAATAATTTGATTATATTCATGGAGTCATATCAAAAACTTTAGACAATCATTTCATTCGTCATGTATAGACAAATAACACAGTATAACTGAGAGATCTAGCGGTATGTTGGCACTACGCGCATTTCGGCGAAGCCTTCTTCAGGGTTTCGTCTCAGTAAAAACAATCTGAAGATAGTTCTTATGAATATCAGGTTATTATGGTGATACTGGAGATGTCATCACTTGAGGAAACTTTATTCTTATATTAGAGAGGGATTGAATTCATCATTTTCCGTTCATTTGAAACGAGTGCATGAAGTTTTTATTTCAATCTGCCCGACTTTGTAAGGGTCCAGAAGGCCCAGGATATAGCCACAAGGAACAACAGGGCACATCCAACAATCAAAAACGGGCATATTAGACAAGGAAATAATTTGCTCTAATGAGGCAAGGTATCGGCAATCATTGTCCTGACCGGTTCCTAGATGCAGAACGCGAGTCAGCATGCACGTACTAGGTTCTCCTGCCCACTCAGCATTTTTTTTATCACCTTGCCCAGGCTCATTTCCTTCAATTGGGACCTAGGGGTAATGCATTAATACTTACTGGTAATCTTCATTACTCCTGGTACCGTTGTCCTCGTTCCATTCCTTATGCCCCTCCCTCCCTCCTGGACAGCCGGACTTCCTGTTGGCGTAGTGTAGCATTACTGCGGACATGCTGAGTGAGGAGCTAGAACTATGTACTACATTTGTAAATTTCACTTTAGGGATGGATAAGGGAATACTTAAAAGTGGTTTAAAGAACCACATTTTTCTTCCACCTACACCAGCATGCATTAAGGGGCAATGTATCAGCCCACTGCAGCCATTGGCTGAGTTCACCATGAGTTGTGGCATGCTGCCCTTACACAAGTAACACATCCACACACAAAGTAGTTCCCTTCAGTGTCAGGGGGTATTGTGGTAAAATGTGTTTTTTTAGACCCCAAAAACTTTTTTGCCTGTAGCAGATTCATTAGTTTAGATTGTTGAGCACCTGGCAAATTCCCAAACAATACAGTTTTACATAAATCATGACAAAACAAAAGAAGAATTGCCAAAAGACTGGCCGACAACACCAGACCAATTGGTTTTTCCAATGCTTGTTTCATATTTGGCCACAAGCTTATTTTGGTGATTTTACTACTTAACTGTACTCCCTAGTGAACTAACAAAAGATTGCCACCTTATTAGCATTTTGCTCCGCCTGAGGTGTATTCATACCGAAAGTGAGAGCTGCGTCAAGCAGTTGGCAGACAAAACAGGAATAATCCACAACCAATGAGTAGGGGACTTTAGCCTAGCTAGTGCTGGTGAAGTTTGAATGCAGGATGTCAGAGTGATCAATGGCTGACTCTCATGGTGAATTTAGGGAACATTGTACTTCTTCAAATCACATTCACATGGGATATGCGATTGACTTTGACGCATTAATACATTTGAAAATATTAATGCATGTCGTACTTGAAAATGCTCAATTGTTAGTAACTACCCTGCTAAGAACCTGATTATTAACTAGCTTGTAACCTTTATGATATCACCTTTCTATTGATATAGGTATTACCTTCAAGGCGGTAACAGCTCCTAGTTGATTGTGGGATAAGCCACCTCTATTCCTATGATGCCCACAGTTGGAATTCCTGGTAATATCTCACTGCAGACAGAACTTAACATAGCCGTTTCTGCTGCTGTGAATGCTTCAGATTGTGCCCAAGACTTCTATAGCCACTGGCGGCCATAGCAGTACCAAAAGCAGGGGCATAGCTTCCATTGGTGCAGCAATTGCAGTATTTCTGGGACCCATAGGCCTGAGGGGCCCACCGAATCCTGATTTTTGCTGGGTTTTTCAATTCAAACTGTAGCCAGGGGAGCAAATCCCTTCCTTGCGCTAAAGTCCATGACACACTGTCTACACCACTGACCCTAGGCGGTGTCCTGGAGTACAGAGGGTTTGCACTTGTTCAGGGCAAACTTGATGAGGGCCCCAACATTTTAGATGCGTAGCCCTGGCCGGGAAAGGGTATATAGGGATTCAAACACAATGTAAATGTAAATGTATAGGCATTTATATAGCGCACTACTTACCCGTAGGGTCCCAAGGCGCTTCGACCGCTGCGAAACCCTTCCTGGCATCCCTGAGAGATGGTCCCTTAATGGGTATCTCCAGGGTGAGACCAGGCATCCCCGGCGGTCTGGTGGGGCCGTTAGTGAAGATGAGGCAAGCTAATGCCCAGAGTTGCCGAGTGTGATCGCTGGCCAGAGTGGGCACCGAGGCAAGAGAATTATCGAGTCCGCTGACCCTGGTCCCGAAACCTGCCACGCCGGGATTCGAACCCTGGTCCCGGGCCGTCCTCTGCTCTCGGGTCTGCCGCCTCTAACCAGTGAGCCACACTACTCTCAGACAGGTAGGTGTGGTGCATCCTCTGACCCAATTAGAATCAAGCTTTGGGTCAAAAGGGAGTATGTGGGCACTTCAGCCATGCTTTGAGTGGCACTGACACCGTTGGCAATTACACAGTCTACAGTGGTTATTTTGAGCCGGTGGTTTCCATTGCTCGGTACAGGCACTTAATTGCTAGAACCTGCAAAAGGACAGCTGGCACATGGTGGCGCTGTTTATGCAATTTCAAGATGAGCAGAAACTCTGTTAATTCAATATACATTGAAAACAACTAGTACTGGCCACTCAGGCCATTCTTAAAGCTTTGACAGCCTTGAACAGTCTGAATTGTCAACTTGTAGCAGTGTGATGTTTAGTAGTTGTGTAAGTAAAGTGGCAATGTGTGGTGCAGACTGCGGTGGCATCGTGATGAGAGCCCTGGCACTTTTATTTTTAAATTAAGCACTGCTGTCAGGCCATGATTGCAACATGGCCAGATTTACAAGCTGGCTGAAAATCAGGCGTAATATTTATGTACACCCCATATCCCAACTCCAGATTCTCAATGCTTTCCAGTTATTCATTCTAAGCTATTCGCTATTTTTGTCGTCTGTTGCTATATGGACTTCTTCGTGTACAATCAGTTATACATAGTTAACTGTGCAGCATTGTCCAGGTTAGTTTCTGGTTTTGCTTGCAGGGGCTGCCTCACAGAATCATTGCACTGCTGCAAGAAATGACAATGCCGTCTTGGCTACCTATGTAATATGGAATGGCGCAAATATATGTGTGCCAGAGTAAACATTTGTGTCAGGGCAAAACATGGAGAAAAATGAATTCACAATATTTTTGCAGCTGTTAATTAATCACCAACTGGGAAAATAAACATTCTTTTCTTTTTAAATACGAGAGATTGAACATAGTTTAAGGGGGAGTTCTATTCTATTCTGTGGGGCATATTTACAATAAGTGGCGCATCCCTGCATATCAGCAGGGATGCACCACTTATTGTGCGCCATGCCTCCGTCACCATGGATGCGCCGCATTTATAATATGGCGCACCATGGGGCAAAAACAGCACAGATGCATGACGCATCTGTGCCGTAAAAGTGACGCATTGCTGGAGTTTCGTCACAAGCGCGACGCAGCTCCAGCAATGCTCTGGCGGGCCCTATGTTGTTAATGCTGTGTCAATCCTTATGCCTGCTTCAAGCAGGCGCAGGGTTTTGACGCAGCATGGGCCCCAAAGTGATTGAGTGAAATCTTGTAGATTTCACTCAGCCACTTTTAGAAGGCGTTCCTGCGCCGGAACGCCCCTCCCTGCGCAGGAACGCCTCCTTCTGGCGCAGGGCTTTACAACGTGACGCATCTCCCAGATGCGTCGCGTTGTAAATACCCCGCACCATGCCGCATCTTTTGCGCCATCGCTGCATCACAAAAGTGACGCAACGGCGGCGTAAAAGACGCGCAAGGGGCTTGTAAATCTGCCCCTAGGTGTCTTATCTAGCACACAGCTGCTCCGAGAGGCATCCCGGTGCTGAGACAGGCACACATGCAAGACCTAGGCAAGTCATGGTGAATGTTAGAATAGATGGGTCTTTAGAAGTTTCTGGTTGCTTTAGTCTTAATTTGGCAGGGAGGGCATTCCACAACTTGGCAGCTAGCTAGGCAAGTGACCTGCCACCGCACCTTGAGGATCGTCATGCTTATGTTTGAATTTTTTTTGAAAGAGGTACACAAATTGTGCAAAACGGGTTTGCTACAATTTTTCAAGAAAGTTATTAAAAGACTGATGATTCTTTTTTCAGATATCGATTAAGCTTTTTACATTTTTTTCTAAGCAGTGGATGTGATATACGTTTACCAATGGTTCCAGGTCGGTTCCCTTTATTTTTCCATAGTACAGAAATCCTTCGGGTACGTATTGAAAGAGAACATCTTTGCAAGTGCCTTGCCATACATGCATCAAAGTGGTGCACATGTAATTGGCTTATGTTTTTTGCACCAATACAAAGTTTCTGGGACAATTATCCTATCATTTCAGCTGCAGATTAATGACAACATTTGTTACAGTTTACTCTCTCTCTTGACTGCCTCGCCGGAGGGTCAGAAGCTGCACATAACATGCTTTCTCTGGAGTGTACATATGTTTATACATGATGGGGACAGCCTGAGGCTGCCTCACCTGGCACCACTAGCAGGTTGTTTAATTATACCCCTCTCAGGCGGTAAAGTGCTGTTGTGTCGGGTGATGGAGATAGGATGGCCCTAGGGAGATCACTCTGGGACCTACACTCAGGGGCATCTAACCCTAACTAGGCCTGACACGTGGCCCTAGAATAAACTCAGCCGGACACTGGGAATAAGTTTGCTTGCTCGGTCTGTGCGTCTCTCTCTGAACGCCCTCGCACGTGCTAGACCTCTTTTTATTATAGGGAAGTCACATGACCAACACGTCCAGCCCTCGGGGCATCGGGGGCGGACCTTCAGGAACATAACATTCCTCCTAAAATAAGGAAAAACCAAAAACGACTGCAAACATTGAACACAGTTCAACCATAACTTTTCTGACTCAAGAACATTAGGACCGATGCCTTCAGCGTCCTTTAAATGCAAATGCATTCAATTCAAACATCACGTGTATAAATGTAAATTGGAACAGTCTTACGTAAAGTAATCTCTCAGCCAGCCGGAGGGGGTGGGATTGTCACGTAGCTGGCGCTGGGACCCCCGATGAGTCATCAGTTCCGTTCCAACCTCCACCTCGTGTCTTGGCGCCTCTCTGTCTGCCCCCTCCGGATCTGGGGCCTCATCCAGGGCCTCCGCGTCACCTCCCACTTCTTCGCTAGAAACCTGATGCTCACTACTTTGCCTGACCTCGTGCCGAGATGTTGATTCGAGTGTCGGCAACATGGTTGCAGTTTCGGTTTGCTCGCCGCCTTGCTGGCGCCTTGGCTCGATGCTTGAAGGATGATACAGTTTGAAATGAGACACATTGCGAGTCACCCTGTCTCGTCCTCGAGTGGCCGTGATGCGGGTGCCTTTTACCCCAATGACTCGCCATGGTCGTTTTTCGTAGTTAAGTTTAAACTTGCCACCAGTTGCACGATTTCTGATGAGCACCACATCGCCTCTTTTGAAGTGCGGGGCCACAGCCCGGCTTTTCTTACTGATCTTGTCACATGCAGAATTTCTTTTCTTCTCCACAGCGTGTTCATCTATCCTTGCAGGTGCCCACTGGGGGTGATGGGGAATGGAGTCAGTTATTACCCTTCCTAGGAGGAGATGTGCGGGGGCTACCCCAGTTGTGGAGTGCGGGGTCTGGCGGTAACTTCGGAGGAACGTGAGAATAGCCATTTCCACTGACTGCCCCTTGTCATGCGCAATGCGGATGACCTTGTTCAAAGTCCTCATGAATCTCTCGGCCTCCCCATTGGCTTGAGGCCACCTCGGTGTGATGCGCCTGTGACATGTTCCCAGAGACAGAAGATATTCAGCAAAGTCTTGACCCTGGAAAGGCGGTCCATTGTCTGTTCTGAGTTCCCTCATGGCTCCATGAGTTGCAATGATTTTTTCTATTTTGGGGATAACACAGTCTGCACTGGTGCTGGTGACGATTTCGACTTCAGGATACTTGGAGTGGTCGTCTATCATTACCAGCGTGTGTCTTCCATCCGGAAGGCTACCAAAATCCATACTGACTCTCTCCCAGGGCCCTCGTGGCCTGGGTTCCACAATGATGGGGGCCTCACGGGGGCTGTCGCCCGTGACTTGACAGGCCGTGCACGTTCGCACCACGCTCTCCACCATATCATCCATGAGCGGGAACCATACCTTTGTCCGCAGCCGGGCTTTCGTCTTGACCATCCCCTGGTGCCCTACGTGTGCCAGTTGAATCACTCGTCCTGTCAAAGCCGTCGGGATTACCAGGCGATGCCCTCGCAGGAGGCACCCCGCCGCGTCCTCATTTAGTTCAGCCCTCACGTGGTACAGACTGTCCATGATTTTCTGAGCCTCTGGTGTGAGTACTTTCCAGCTCTCCTTGGCTTTCTGCCAGTTGGCCGTTCGGAGCAGATCCTTGGCCCGCTGTATGCAGGCATCCTGAGCCGTGGTGCTCGCGACCTCTTCCAAGGATATGGGGCGCGGGCATGATCTGGCCACGACCCACTGTACATAGGCCTCCGTCTCTTCTGCCTCATCCATTTCCTCAGGGGTTGCAGGCCTAGGGTGTCGTGATAGGTAATCCGCCTGATTTCTTGCCCCTGGCTGGTACTCGATGGCGCAATTATATTCTTGCAGTTGCAAGATCCACTTTTCAATTCTCGGGGGTGGCTTGGAGGAGGTGCCTGAAAACAGAGCCAACAGCGGTTTGTGGTCCGTCACTACTGTGAAAGGCTTGCCATATACGTACAAGTGGAAATGCCGACATCCCCAATGTATTGCGATGGCCTCTTTCTCGATTTGGGAATATCTTTGTTCTGTGTCCGTGAGGGACCGGCTGGCAAAAGCAACAGGGGCCCAGTCTACCTCATCTCGGGCTCTCTGCATCAGAACGGCCCCCAGTCCCGCCGGTCCGGCATCTACTGCAATGAGAGTGGAGTGTCGTGGGTCGAAGAATGCCAACGTGGTGTTGCTGGAAAGTGCGCTCTTAATGTCTTGAAATGCCCTGTCCTGCTCAGGTCCCCAGCTCCATGGGGTGGAGTCTTTGGTTAATTCGCGCAGAGGTAGGGTCAGGTTGGCTAAGTCCCTTATGAAGCGGCCACAGTAATTTACCATCCCAAGGAAGCTTCGGACCTCCGTGACTGTGGTGGGCGGTGGTGCATCCTTGATGTCTTTGACCTTGTCGGGATCAGGGTTGACGCCGTCGGCTGAGAACACATATCCGAAGAACCCTAGTTTGGTCTGAAGGAATTCGCACTTGTCTCGGTGCAGAGTAAGTCCGGCACTGCGGAACCTGCGGAACACCTGCGCCAAGCGTTGGTTGTGTTCAGGGATTGTTCTTGCGTGCACCATGATGTCATCACTGACATTGATCACCCCCGGTATGCCAGCGATTAGTTCCTGGATAACATTCTGGAAAACCTCGGCGGCACTGGATATCCCAAAGCTCAACCTGGTGTACCTGCGCAGTCCGATGTGGGTGGAGAACGTCGTGATGTTCCGGGACTCTTTGTCCAGCACAAGTTGATGGTACCCCGCCCGGAGATCCAACTTGGAGAACCACCTGGCCCCGGCCATCTTTCCGATCAGGTCATCGATCGTGGGGGTGATGTGTCGTTCCCTTTTGATGGCAGCATTGGGTAGGCGCATGTCCACGCAAATCCGGACCGCTCCAGGCTGCTTTGGCTTCCTCGTGACCACGATGGGCGATACCCAGGGGGTGGGGCTGGACACCTTCTCAATTATCCCCGCTGCTTCCAGCTTCTGCAGTTCTTCCTCAACCAGTGGTCTCAAATGGAACGCAACACGACGGTGTCGCAGGGCCACCGGTTGAACAGTGGGGTCCACATGCAGGTGTATTTCCCGACCCTTGAAACAGCCAATCCCTTCAAATAGGTCAGAAAAGTCTGCAATCAGTTGCTGTACCGATTCCTCATGCACACCAAACGCAAATGAGACCACCCCCAGATCCTCTGCCGTCCGGCAACTCAGGAGCATACCTTGACCTTCTTCCGACACAAAGATGTTGGCTCGCGTGATTTTGTCTCCGTGTCGGACCGCTGCCTTAAATTTTCCCCGGATGCGGAGGGGAACGTCCTGACCGTAGGCAAAGACGGTGATCGGAGTGGAGCGGAGGCTGGGAGGAGTAGCCATGTCTCCGTAGAGGGATGCGCTCATGAGATTTATCGAGGCGCCCGTGTCCACTGTCGCCATGATGTCCTGATCAGCCACTTGTATGGCGCACTGTGGTAGTGTCCTGGTGCGTCTGGTGGCAGTGCCGATCATGTGCACCTTGTGTACGGATCGCTCCTCCTCGTCATCGTCCATATCACTGTTGCTGGGTCCTCCTTCCGCGCCTTCGGGCTCAGCCACCGTGTGTATTGTCTGGCGAGGCTTGCCGAACTTTTTGGACTGGCACACTTTTTCAAAGTGATTCATTTTCCCGCAACCGGAGCATCTCTTGCCCCGTGCTGGGCATTCTGGTGCCGGATGTCTTGGGCCTCCACAGTAACCACATGACTGCGCTGAAGCTCCGCCCTGCGGAGTTGTTGTTCGTTTTGCCCATTTGGGCCGTGGGCGGACTTGTAGTTTATTAACCGGCTCCATTTTCATGTTGGCTTGTAGAGCTGCTTCCATGTGGGCTGCCCTGGCCTTGGACAGCTCCTTTGTGCGACCCAGCGTGAGAATGTCTGGGAGAGGTTTCCCCGACTCCTCCAGTATTCTCTCGCGTAGTTTAGCAGAGGCGCATCCCTGGATTTTCTGGCCTCTGATCTCTTCTGTGACGTCCTGAAATCCACACGTTAGTGCTAGTTTCTTTAGCCTGGAGTGGTAGGCGTCCAGCGACTCGTCTGGTAGTTGCCGCGCTTGTCGAAAAATGAATCGTTCATAGTCTTGGTTGGCCATTGGTTCGAAGTGCGCATTGAGTGCATTGATTAGTGTGTGATGGGTTTTGGGAGTTGCCTCCGTGAGGGTCCGGGCAATAGAGTGGATGTCCTTGCCACCAAGATGGAGAATCATGGCGCGCTTCTGTTCTTTATGGACCTTGGTGGCCTCGAAGAATATTAGGAGCCTGTCCACCCATTCCTTCCATTTCGGTGCGAGAGTGGAGGGCGCACCCTCCACCACAAACGGTTCAATGGGCGGAATGGTTGCCATCGCCCTGGACGCTCTGGAGTATGTCCGTGGGCGGCCCGGAGATGATCCGAGGAGACACCCCGATCAGTGCGGCAGGGTCGGGCGCCGACCGGAGCGCCTCGCCAGGCGCGCCGAGGTGCGATTCACGCACGTGCAGCCAAGCACGGTGCGGCACCGGGCGTGGAGGGTCCACAGAGGGAGCACCTCGCGCGACCAATCAAACTCCTGTGCGCCGCAGGAAGGTGCAAGCCAGCGCCGCTCACCTGTCGAGAGCCAGGGATCAGAGTCGTTCCTCCAGGCAAGCAGAGCGGGGGGGTGTGTGGTAGCAAGGCACGAGCACCGCAGGCACGTGGGAGAGCCCGCAGCCGCCTCACCCCAAGAGGGACACACACACACCCCGAGCGAGGGATCGACAACCACCCTCATCGCCAATTGTTGTGTCGGGTGATGGGGATAGGATGGCCCTAGGGAGATCACTCTGGGACCTACACTCAGGGGCATCTAACCCTAACTAGGCCTGACACGTGGCCCTAGAATAAACTCAGCCGGACACTGGGAATAAGTTTGCTTGCTCGGTCTGTGCGTCTCTCTCTGAACGCCCTCGCACGTGCTAGACCTCTTTTTATTATAGGGAAGTCACATGACCAACACGTCCAGCCCTCGGGGCATCGGGGGCGGACCTTCAGGAACATAACAAGTGCCTTTTAATGTATCACAACACTGTTATCCTGATACTTCTGGCATTTGGTTCAAGTGCCAGGGGTACAGAACATGTAAATAAAACATGAAAACAGAGCTGAACCGGAGTGAGTGGGTGATTTAGGGAGAACGAGGGATACTACAGTAAGAGGAAGACAGAGAAGGGGAGGAAAAAGAAGACGCGAAGGGGGAAGGATGGTAAATTAAAAGAGAAAAGAAAGTGTTAGGTGTAGGAGAAAGTGAAGGAAAACCAGGGAAGTAAATTAATATATTTAAGAACAGAAGATAGCAAAAGGAAAGAGAAGGGAAGGGAAGTGGTGGCATAAAAGCGAGGTTGTCCTAATGAGCATGTGGTTGATTCTCTGAAGGGACTTGTAAGAGAACTAGAGCCCCCTTGAGTTAACCTCTTAGACGGGGTCACTGAAATTAAACGGCCAATTATGTAGCAGGGTTGAGTAAATTATGCTTCAAGAAAAGGCAAACTATGCGGCGCAATGCAGCACATGCTTTATAGTAATACTTCATAATTTTGTCATATTTAAACTCGTTAACACTGTCTGGGCATTGGTTACACCTCATTAGTACCAGTTTCACACTCAAATATAGCAAGAAGCAACAAAAAGATGAGCAGTTAACCTTTGCAAAGGTCCTTCCACTGTGCTGCAACACGTGGAACTGTGGGGCATATTATCAAGACAAGCGATAAAATTATCTTTGCTTTATCGGCAAAAAACTGTGAAGACATCTAACATGGGCTTCGATTCGAATTCCATAGAGCATATTATCAAGTCCATTATCGCCGCTTTATCAGCAGTTTTCTGCCGATAAAGTGGCGATAATATTATCGCCTTTCTTGATAATATGCCCCTGTGTTTTTAATAATGTTTGAACTGTTTGAGTCAGAAATATTATTTTTTGTTCAAATCTGCAAATTATGCAGCCGATGATGTATTCTGTGTCAAATTCATAATTATGCGAAAACACCCACAGCTGCACAATCACATAATTTCAGTGGCCTTGCTCATAGGGCACGTTTGGTCTAGGGAGCAAGAGTCCCTAAGCTTGCCAATGAACATGCTTGAAATAATGTGACTCCAGGGGAGGTTGGATGAAGAGAGATTACACACCATAGCAGTGCTTAAGTTGACCCAGTGGATGCAGGTGGGGCCCACCTGCACTCATTTTTGGAGACTAGCACTCATTTTTCGTCATCAATCTTTCACCCATGTAAGTGAGAGAAAACACAAGAGGAGGAAGAAAGAAGAAAAAGACAGAGAAACTGTGACAAAGAAAGAAAGCATGGATGAAAATGAACTTGAAAGACAAAGATAAGGAGTCAAGGAGTGCTTGTAGGTGAATGAAAGAAACACAAGGTGGAATCAAGACTAAGCAGCCGGGGTATTACACACCCTGAAATGAGTTGCCTGGCAGTGATTTACTGAGCAAAATTTTGTGCCTTGCTCTTATTCTTTTACAAATTAAACACTGCACCCAAGAGTAGACACAGACAGGCCTGCAAGTTTGAGCAAATGGCAGGGCAGAAACAGTGGCTCAAGACAGAGTCTGCATAGAGCAACAATCACATATTGCCCCAGCAAATTAAATCACATAATCAATTAAAAAACTTATTGTAACTCACAATACCTCCAAGATATAGCACTTTCTCCGCAGCGTAAATAACAAAAACACTTTTATCATACAAACTATGGGGGGAAACAGGTTTGATTTAAACAAGGTAAGCTTTTCTCAATACTCATTATTCAATACTTAAATGTAGTTAGTGTGTTCCTTCGGGTACGACAGAGAACTAGAGTCTGATATAAATAAAGTATAGTTCCTGGGGATTCATCTAAACCCCCCCCCCCCTTCCAGAGAATGCACCCTGGAAAATTACCCTCAGCGAAGGAGCATTTTGGCACACTTGCTGACTGGTACTGGAGGGCCCTCTGGGACTGAAATACACTCTTGCTTAACCACTAAGGCCATTTCACAGCGGGAGATGGTCACCTGGCTTTGACTTCTCCACCCAATGCTCCTGGGTGACGGTGATTAGGGGAAATAAGCTGCTACAAATACTAATGGGCCGCAGCTGGAGGATAACACACGTTTGTGCCATGCAGAGTCACTAGCCTTCTCAGTAAAATTGGAGGCTTCACAAGCCGAGCAAAAATTCCCTTCATGGGATGAGTGGTAATCAACAGCTTCCATGAAGTAAAGGCTCCAAGCTTAAATCACAGTAAAATAGTATTTTGGGGCAAGACTCTCTTCTTCAGCCACTCACAGGAGTAGATGGCAAATCCCCCACAGGAATCCTCACTCAAGGATCTTTTATGACAGCCCACAGAGCCTTCCAATAGAAGGTTTTAAAGGGGATGGAAGTTTTTATAGTCACTTTGTTGCGGCTTATTATCCTAGGGTTAAATGAATGCCAGATCAGCAGACACCAGATGTTGGTCTTGGCCCTGTTTGCAGGGTTATCCCAAAACATGTTGCTTCTTCCTCCGATTTTTCCTGACCTGTTTTTGCTGGCTATAGGACTCTGGGCACTTTACGACTGCTGATCATTGCTAAAGTGCATATGCTCTCTGTGTAAATTGTGATTACAATTGGTTTTTCCTGATTGGAATATTTGATTTACTGGTAGGTCTGTAGTAAAGTGCACTGAGTGTGCCAGGGCCTGTAAATCAAATACTACAAGTGTGCCTGCAGCACTGATTGTGCCAACCACATGAGTAACCCTGAAATGGTATCTCAGACCTGCCACTGCAGTGTCTGTGCACAGTTTTAAACTTCCATGTCGACCAGGAAAGTTCACCCACTTTCCAGGACCTAACCTTGCTGTTTCTTACATGTAAATCACCCCTATGGTAGGCCCAAGGTACCCCCCTCGGCAGGGTGCAGTTTATGTGAAAGTTAGGATATTTGCTGGTGTGTGTGGCATGTCCTGATAGTAAAATACTGTCAATTTCTCTCTTCACTATTGAAAGGTTATCTGTCCCATAGGATAGAATGGGAGATACTTTGTAACATCCTAAAAGTATAACTTCCCATTGGGACACGATAGAGAAATAAAGTTTAGGCTCTCTGAACTCAGAATTTAATAACACATCTTTTTGTAAAGATAGTTTTTAAATTGTGTGTTTGAAAATGCCACTTTTAGAAAGTAGGCATTTCTTGTTTAACCATTGTATGCACCTCTGTCTGTTTGTGGATTAACTGCCTGGTTTTGAAGTGACAGGGGCCGGGGATGTGCATTCACTGTACACTGCTACTGGGGGGATGATGCGTGTCTGGCCCTTCCTGGATTACTCAGTATGGAGCTGGCTAGACCTTTGCTGCATGTAGAGTAGTGGGAGGAGTTTTCTTTGCCCCTGTATAGGGCCTGTCTCCCTTGCACAATGCTGTCTCTACCCACTGGGGTCATACTGCACCAGTGAGGACATAACAGGTTTGGACTGGGCTCCTAGAACTTTGCACAAAGAAGAATAAAGATAAATTGGGGTATAAGTAGTGGACCTTATACCCCAGACCTTTGCCAAGGAGAAGAGCGGAAAAGCTGTGTGGAGGAGTACTGTCCCTTTGCTATGTGCTGTGTGGAGTTGGCCTGCAGTTGCTGTTTTTGCCAGGAAAGGACAAATACTGGAACTTTGCTGTAAACCTGCTTGAAGAAGAATCCCCAAGGGTCTGAGCATGCTGGCCTCCTGTTATGAAGTCTCACGGCCACAGAAACATCATCCCCCAGCACCCCTTAACTCTATTGCTGAGAATTCTGACCTGACAGAAGGTGCCTATACCAGTGTTGAGCCTTTGCATGTTGTTCTTACTGTTAGGAGCTGGAAGAGTCTTGAAAGAAGCAAGAAAACCTGTCTCCAACGCCATCAGCTATGCTGCTGTGATGCCGCAACCTGCACCGAGGCCAGGGCACCCCAAGTTAAGTGAACGATTCACCGCCAGACCTGCACCGCAGCTTCAACGCCCTTTGACACCTATAATTATCGACATTGCTGACATCAGCACTCGCACCGCCTCCATCATCGCCACAGTGCCTGAATCCACTTACCGCGGCGCCGATAACTGCCCAGGGTGACTCCAGAAACTCTCCGACTTCGCATCTTCACTGGAACCATTGGTTTACCACCAACGCAATCGTCTTCCCCTGTCCGGGTCTCGACACTTCGCCTCATCGCGGACACGACGCCTCGCCTCCCCCGTGGGAGACAGGGAACCAGCCTCAACATTGGCACCGACGCCTCACCTTTGTCTGGGGGTCCATATGAGTCCATACCCGACGTCGCGCTCCTCGCAGTTGGCACCGTACATTGGATTTATTGCTGTCAGAACGTTGCAATAGCCCCAGGTGGAGCTATTTGTTTTCTACAAGTTTTTTTTTGTTGCAATAACTGTTCTAAAGTCATATCTTATTAGCTGTATGGTGGATTTTTGTCGTTTTGGTCTTGTTGAATATAGATAAAGATACTTTATTTTTCTTAACTGGTGTGGGGTCCATTTGTTGTGTTATCACTATATTACTGTGCGTTTTGAGTAAAAATACTTTACACATTGCCTTTGGGATAAGCCTGTCTGCTCGTGCCAAGCTACCCAGGGGGTGAGCAGGGGTTATCTAAAGTGTGTATGCCCTTACCCTGACTAGAAGCAAGGGTCCCTATTTGGACAAAGGTGCTCTGCCAACTAGAGGCCCCTGTGTCTCACATTGGAGATGCAGGCTGGGCTGGAGAGGCAGATCTCTCTGGCCAGAGAAGGAGAGCAGTGGTGGATGCCTCACTGTAGGAACCTAAGGCCTCTTCAAGAGAAGCAACAGCAGGATGACCTATGTACAGAGAAGTAGCATCCTGCAGACCACCAACAGGGTCGTTCCTGACAAAGGCTCCCTCTGCCAATTTAGAAGGCAAGTAATACACCCTCTCCTCCTCAGGAAGACTCGGGAGGCAGGAAACCTCCACACCGCCCATGCCTTCTCTGGACTGTCATGACACTATCACACACAACACTCAACTCTGGAAACCTATAGGGTTGACAGGAGATGAAATGGTTTGGGAGCGGGAGAGGGCAGGAGAGAGAGAACAATCATTTCACAGCGTGTAATATGAGCTAGCTTCCTAAACAAAGATACAGTTGCATAGCTTTTTGGATAGTATATAAGCAACAAGGGAACCCTTAGGGTAATCAAGGACCTGGGGTAATAATTTAAACAAGCAACAACGGTCCTTAACACCTTCCTTGCTCATGACGAGCTGAGCTCGTCATGCAGTACACTGCTCGTGTGCTCATGACGAGCTGAGCTTGTCATGAACAATGGAATTCAAGGAAGTGCAGCATCCGGGATGAATTGCTATAGCATTGAAGGTGTTAATATATAGAAATCAACTGGAAAGATGCAAGTTAAAGACAACAATCTGTACTATAAGGAAAACACGTGTCCAGTCGGACACTGATTTAATCAATGTAAGCGTATAAACAAAATGAAGAAAACAGTAATACAGTGGGATACAATCCTGTATCCAATACATATAACATATACAACAAAACAAGGGGTAAGAAATTGCAGGCAATTAGGTAAAGGGAGGCGTTAGTAGTCAATTAGAATTTCTCTAGCTGACCTCATGCAGTATACACATATAGGTTATTCAAATAGCAATTAAAGTGTCACTACATAGACTGTCGACGGCGTTTCGATCCTACAAATAATAGGGCATCATCATCAGGACTAGAATATGTTGCAAGATCATGCAATGCCTATAATTTGCTTGGAAGGTAGATTATCGAGGTATGGAAACCTGGTATCAGCGTGCATGGGTTGGGGATAAGGCCTGTAGGTGTCAAGGCACTTGTTTCCGGAAACTGTGTCAAGGGTTTTTTTTAGACATCCGCAACAATGGCGATCAAGGTGGGTTGCGGCTGGGGTGGGAAGTCAGAGACGGCGAAGCGTCAACCGGTTACAATTAACGGGTTGCGGGCTGGCACAACCAGCATGTATGATTCAAGATAGTGTGGCGGGTCCTCAGGGTTGCGGGAACTTGTCACACGGTAAGGCAAAAAACTCAGGATCGAGGTGTCAAGTCTAATGACCAAAGTGTGAGTTTTGGATGTTATGGATCTATGACAGAATATCAAAAGTCAGAATATCGAGATACAAAAATATCGCAACAAAAATATCGATGTCAACAATATCGACATCCTATCTACAACAAGGTAAGTGCAAAAATATCGAAAAAATATATATAGATGTCAAAAATATAGTTTTTTAAAAAATATCATTTTTTAAAATTAAAAACAATATGTAAAATTATTTAAAAAATATTTAAAAATATAATACATATAGTTAAACATATTTTATATTATTTAAAATTAATAAGAAATATACATAATAAAAAAATATTAAACAAATACATATAGTAGATAATATATATACTTACTTAATAATCAGTTTTAATAACTATTGTAATAACTTATAAATAATAAAAAGTATAAATTACAAATTCAACTATAAACATAAAATAATAACATAAATACAAATTGAATAATTATACAAAACAAATTTAAAAACATTTATTTACTTTTAATATTTCTAAAATTAATTATATACTACATTAGGTAAAACAAAACAAAAAATATTAAATAACAGATGAAATAAAATACTATTCCAACTCCAAAAGAAAAAACAGTAAAGAAAATGTTGTATAGCGTAGGGGTAAAAATTACTATTCCCACTCAGGCACGGGCCGTGCCGGGCGTTCTACTGGGGCGGTGACGTCAGGCAGGGGAGGGTCAGGGTGGGGCGATGTAAAATACGGGATAAGGACCATTAGAGGTAAGTATCGAAAAAAAAAAAACGAATTTCGTTGCCCACGCTGCATCACATTTGGCGATGCAGAGTGGGCAACGAAATTGTTTTTTTTTTTTCCCTGATGCTTACCTCTAATGGTCCTTATCCCGTATTTTACATCCCCCCACCCTGACCCTCCTCTGCCTGACGTCACCGGCCCAGTAGAACGCCCGGCACGGCCCGTACCTGTTCTCACTCCAGAGAGTGCAACAGTAGGGAAAATGTTGGATAGCGTAGGGGTAAAAATTAATATTCCCACTCCAGAGAGGACAACAGTAGCGAAAGCGTTGGATAGCGTAGGGGTAAAAATTTGCACCATTTCGTTAAAGAAATGTCACAGTTATACCCTCTTCAGGTGATGCAACACAGTGCAAAAACTTTGCTAGCTGCGTTGTATTGTGCCACTTCTTTCAAGATATGCCCCTTAGTGGCTGGTTTACCAAAAAAGTAGCGTAGCAAATCTGCACCCATAGAAGTACCCCTTGAAAGGATGCAAATTTGCAACTTTATAGAATTCACAAATATTGGTAATAGTAGGCTTGGACAGGTATAGCTGTCTCAGGTTTCCAGGCCTCCTATTGGCAATCAAACACCCACAAGGTGTTTGGACGAATGCTTGCAATTAGTCTAACCTCAGGCAACCCCTCGGGTAGCATTTCAAACCACAGTTTTTCGCCCACTGGGATTAATTTAGGATTTAACACATGGAATAAAGGCAGACAGAGTGACAGAGGACTTTACTGCTTTTACTCTGCCTGCCAGATTTAGAGATACCAACCAACCGAACAGACAACTCTCAATCTTTAGCAGGAACTGCCTTATTATCGGTTCCTGACAACATAGGGAAAGTTTAACGTGTGGCTTCGTAAAAAATGAAGGCTTGACATCAAACTTTTCCAATGTTTAAAAAATTTTTTAAACACACTCCCAAAGCAGTAGTTTATTGTTGGGAAATAAATAAACTGATAACCCCCTCACCAGTTCTATTCTATGGTCTGGGGTTCATTTTTCTTTTTTTACGGTTCCACACCACCAAGATCTACCAAGCGTTAACAGTCACCAAAATTAAAAAGCCTGTTACCTTCCACTCTAAATAGGGCGGACAGTTGGATGGCTGATTTCTGATTTCACATACTCTGTTGTGCCGTCAAAGAAAGTTTTACACTGACAGAGTGAATTTTACTCCATCAGCATAAAACATGCCATCCACCTTTCTGAAAATCGGGTGGGCTGACCTTAAGTTTGGGGTGCAGGGTACTCATTGCTGTTACAAGTACCTGTCCGCCAAACTCTAAATCAGCCCCAGAGGCATGGGCGACCTTAGGCATGTGCAAGCTGTGCACCTGCACAGGGCCACCAAACCCCAGGGGCCACCACGCTAATATATATCCTTCATATAATAATCCTCTAAGGATGGATACATATTTGCGTGGCGGCCCCTGGCAGGGATTTGGCAGCCTCCTTCTACTTCCAAACACCCTGACCCCCCTCTCTTCACTGGGCTCCGCGCCTGCGTTCCTCCAGGGGGCCCCTACCTACGCTGCGGAGGCCCCCAACCTACGCTCCCTGCCCCGGGCCGCCATGAGCCTAGAGCCGCCCCTGCCAGAGGCCTACCTAATCCAAAGCAGTACTGACAGTGCGGTTTATGTCAACAGTCCATCCCGAAACAAGGTCACCTCACTCATTCACGCTGTGGCCCGCTGCTTTTTAAGTCAGGAAATTAGAGATTCACCCCCCCCCCCCCCCCGCCACCCCCAAATCTCATACATTAGGCTACGCCCCTGCAAAGTTAATCAGTTAGTTACAATAAGTTAGTCTGTATCACATACTGAAATCCTAACTCTGCATTTCCATAAAGGACTTAAGAAAATATTTTGTAAATAAACTTACCTGTCTGTGCAAGTCATAACAGATAGAAACTCGAACCAACCCCAGGGATTAGAAGCAGTAAACCATGGCTAGTTTGTTCGATACAAATGAACACTACCAGATGCTTATAATAAGAAACTATATGTAGCCCCTGGTTTGACACTCCAAATCATTATACAGCACTTGTTTGATATTATGAACTCACGTTCTTCACATCCCTGATAAAGACTCAGATAAAAGGATATTAAAGACTTAAATGAGTCAACAGTCACAATAAATGACTCACAGTGGGGATACTAACAAAACAATGAAAAACAGGAGAAATCCAAATGGAACTGATAAAAGTCGACTTGTTCGCAAGGCGTACTATTTTGATTAGAATATGCGAGCAAAGAGTCCTCCTAGATAGTAATAACATTTGGGACCAATACTGAGGACCACGGGTTTACACAGCCAAAAGACAAAAACTACAATGTATCTTTTTTACGAGATGTTTTATGAGTTATTACATTATAGCTACATTCCAACCTGAAGTAGCTACACTACTTGCAAACGTCGGACCCATCTTCTTTTTTCGTTCCTTTCTTATTTTTTCAAAAAATGTAACCTGTAAATACCAATAATTTTTTTTTAAATCAATAAATAAAAATAATAATTATCTAGACATTTTCTAAGGCTGAACAATATAGCAAAACATTTTTGTACAGGTAAATAACATTTATTATAACAGGAATGTTCTAGCTCTTCACGTGGCCCTTTTCTTCAGAGAAATAGCTAGGGTGTCAACTTGAAAACCATTAAAAAGTCCAACCACATAGACGGGAATATTACTGGTACTTTACCCTCAACAACAATGTAAAGTTTGCCCGTGCGTGGTAACCACATTAAAACACTTGACTTCCCATAGTATCTTTAGTATCTGAAATGAGAGTATTAGAACTTTTACTGAATCGTAGGTCGCAATAACAAAAGCTAAGCTTCGCCTCCAGTAAAATGTACAGGCGAAAGGGTGTTTATAATTCTTGATAATCGAAAATCAATAGGGTTTTAGTCGTCCTTAGGCTATCTTTGTGGACGCAATAGCACGTTAGATCAATCGCTCATCATATAAAGGAATCCATTTTGCCGGGTCTCTACCCGTAGGCGCAGATGCACACTGGCAAGATTATTTCGAGATGCTGAACTTGACGAAAGTCTTAATTAACGCAGTGTAATATTTGTTTTGCTGTGGCAAACCTTTAAACACTGATTAAAAGCGTTCCGTCTTGCTGCACTGGTGGTGCGGTGCCAGGGAAAGCAACCATATAACACCCCCCTTAAAAAAAAAAACACGTGCATAATTTAAAATAGAAATTCTTACACCGACGAGCTCAAAAGTAAATGGTGGGCTGATCCACTGAATTTTATTTAAGACATCTAACTCCAATTCACAATTTGCACCGTCTCTTGCAGCTGCTGCCCTCTGCTGTCGTTCAAATGAACTGAACTGGGTCAAGGGATGGGCAATGAGGCTATGCACATATAGAGAGAGCAAGGTTAGAAAGGGCCGGCTGAAGTATGTACACAGTCTAAGAGGGGGAGCCAAAATATCCATTCAAAATATCCATCCCTATATGTCAACTCCTAAGTACTAAATATATATGTAATAGGCAATACTTTCACGTTATTAATGTTATTGGCTCGAAGGGTTTTGATGCGTGAGACTTGTTTACATCCTAGACACAAAACTAAATGAATCATTTATAGCATTTTTCTGATTGTAACATTTGTGTACAGTGCGTCACTATCTCCACTTCGGAATATCCCTGATTGCGTTTATCTAACTTACTTCATATTTATCTGCAGTTCCCTCAATCTTTATAGCTAATGAGGTTGTGTTTACCCTGCCACCCATCTCCCTCGCATTAGAGTTTTGCAAAGCATTTATTCTGCAAGCATATTTTTGCGAAGTTCCTTAATACCTGCAGCCAACACACAGACTTCCATTCATGACTCACGTTTCCCTTCCAATGTAGTTTTCCTATGTGAGTATTAGCTTTTTTGCTCCTGCAATTAACAAGCATTTTGATGTGAGTGTATATGTATAGTAAACTCACAAATGACTAGACACTCAACATACGTGAAACTTGCTATAAAAACTGTAGGAAATCCATTTTTTCTCCATGGTCACCACAGATATTGTGGGCTTTGGCCTGACCAGTAACAAAGTGCCTGTGCTCCCCCATTAACCATGGTAGAATTGGCATATTCCTAATAGGTATATTTAATTTATTTTAATTTAAAATCCCTAGTATATGGTACAAATATAAGGTACAAGGTGTACCCAGGACCTGGAAGTTAAATGCCACAAGTGGAATGCAGTACCGATTATACTATCCACTACAGTGGCGGTGCAAACAGGGCTTAAGTCCTACCATTGTAGCCAGACTGCTGCAGTTGTAACATTGCAGCCGAACCTGTCAAAATACCCCTTTTTAACAGGTGAACAACCCCGATAAATATTAATGTCACCCCTATGTAATTCTTGAACCCTTGTAGGGTTCATTGTATATAAAAGTGTGACATGTAGAAACTTAATATTGTCATGTCGCTGCGGTAAAAATTGCCATAGAAGCTATTTTCACAAAGGCAGACCAAGCTGACCAATGTACAAATCTAGAGTGCAGATTAAAATACGAATACTGTATCTCAGAAACAGTACCTGCTAGAAAAATAATTATACAACTATTTTTAATAGTTGTTAATAATCCAGTTCATGAAGGTTTGGGGGGAGGAGGGGTCAGAGTTTTAACAAATGAAGGAAATGTAACTTTTAGAAAGTTCCCTTTTCCCTGCTTCCCTGCCTGAAGATCCTAAAGACTAATTTGATTTGTCTCTCCAGCTTCTCACAGCAAGTAATTCGCCTTGAATAACATGTGCAATAAGATGTTAAATGCCTCACAGAAGCAAACATTAGGCTGAACTGAATGGGCAAAGATGACTTCTGAAATCCACAGAATATGCAGGATGGTTATGGGCAGCCTTTTTTAAATTTCAGGGCTGCTCGAGGGTAAAATCCTGCTTCACAGGTCTAATGGGTTCAACCTGGGCACATGTGAAATAGAGAAAACAGGATGTCAAGACAATTCTTATGTTTCCACTGTCTGGTTGGTGAACAATCCTGATTATGTCCTACCAGACTTTTGTCTCTGGGTTTGTTGCATACATTACCTTTGTCAAACTTGATTTTAGTGTTAGATGTGAGAGGACACTAGGCTTATCATAAAAGTACACTCTCCACACATATTGTCAGCCCCCAGAGGCCAAGATTTATATGGCTGAAGAATTTTGCAATCTTGAAAATGCCCTGACAAATTTAATTTTAGACCTGTTTGCAGTAAGACACAGAGGAACTACTGAAAAAGTGGGTAGACTTGGCCCAATAAACGTTTACCTCATTGGTTAGGAAGGAGTTTGCCGTGATGCCACCCACTAGCTTGTGCCGGGCATAAATGTGGGATCTCTATGCACACACTTCAGAACACTTTCTGGACCTGCGGATGATCAGAAGAGGACAGGGCCTGTTGTTATTGAAATGAGAGGAGCCCATAAGGAGTGGACCTGCTTCCTTTTGTGTCTGTGTCCAGGACAAATATGTGGACCTCAGTGTCAGTTGGATGACCTTCTAGACGTTTCCAGCTTACCTGTGGCAATTAGACCTGGACTGGACCCTGCTGTTGGTCTCTGTTTACACCATGTGAGTCTCCAAGTGCCTGGGTTAAATAGAGTCTGGTGTGGAGTTATGGTGAATATTTTATAGTGAGGTAAGGGGTCATGGTTTGGAAACATCTCCCAGTGGATAGAGCTCCAGTGAAATGTCCCTCTTTCTCTGCATCCACTGCCCAGAACCAGTTTGTGGGTTTTACTACCTGCTCAAGTCTTAGACCCCATAAAACAATAAAAAAGAGCATGCTCCAGTTTGCACCTTGTGGAGTTTGGGTCCCTGTGTTGTATTGTGCAAAAAATATGCTCTCACCTATGCTGGTGGGGGCCCTAAGATTGCACCTTCTCTGCGGTGAGCACAAATGTTAAATATGTGTTTCTTCTCCCAATCTAGGTCAACTGGTCTGCCATTTTTTAGTGGACAGGAACTCCATACAGGCAGGTGAAGTGAATAAAAGCAACCACCGGCAAGGAGGTGACTCTTTGGGTGCCTGGGACCCCCATACTCCACCCCAAAATGCATCTTCTTGGGGCACACTGTGTGCCACTTTCGAGGTGGCTCACAGTGAGTGTGCATCCCACAAATCTGTTTGATGTTGTGAATACAGTGGTAGTATTACATAGGCCCAATTGGAAAAGCTTTCCTTCTTTAGTCACACGTCAATGTCAATGAAGAAACATCACCGTGACGTCAAGAAGGTGCAAAATATGAGGATCACTGGGATTATTGAGGGGGTGGTAAGCCCCATACAACATGGGTATATCCCTGGCAAGGGCACTACACAGCATGTCAGGTAGCTGATTACAATGTTCGATGCAGCAGGTACCCTGGGAGACCCTATGGCAGCGCTTTTTCTAGACTCTGAGAAGGCGTTCGATAGGGTATCCTGGGATTACCTGTGGCAAGCATTGAAATGGAGTGGCATAGGAGAGGGCTATATAAAAGCTATCCAGACTCTTTACAAAGAGCCATCAGCAAGGATTAGGGTCAATAGGGGACACTCGGCAGCAGTTAAGATATGTAGAGGGACCAGGCAAGGTTGTCCATTATCCCCCCTGCTGTTTGCTATATATTTGGACCCTTTTCTACGGAGATTGGAAGGCAACCCAGGGATTCTCCCAATGAGAGAAAACGGCTGCAAAGGTAAATCATTGGCCTACGCAGATGACGTTGCCATTTTGACACCTAATCCATCTGTAGCTATTGGTGAAATAGAGTATGAGGCGCAGCTATTTGGGCAGGTCTCAGGTTATAGCTTAAATAGAAGCAAGACACAGATAGTAGGCAGCAGGCTTGTAGACTGTAATGACCAAAGGGTGGTAAGCTCGGCAATATACCTGGCAGTGGCAATTTCAGCAGACTTAGATATAGTGGTACAGAGCAATATCGCCCCATTAATAGATAGGGTAAAGCTAGACCTAGAGAGAATGAACAACTTGCACCTATCTCTAGTGGGCTGTACCAATGTCATTAAGATGTTAATTTTACCAAAGTTTTTATATTTTTTTAGGGCAATTCCGCTATTTTTTGAAAATAAATGGTTTAATGCACTAGAGATAGTCCTCAACAGATTCATATGGGCACAAGGAAAGACTCACAGAGCATATAGGTTCATATCCCTGCCAAGAGACAGGGGGGGTGGGGTGCACCAGATTTTAAATTATACTACTGGGCAGATGCCATACAATATATGCAGGGACTGGTGGGCGCCGATGGCTTCAACCAAAGAATCACTAACTACTCTACCCAAATATACAGTGCAGTGCTAGGGGTAGAGGCGGAAAACTGCTTCTTAAACTGTATTGACTTTGGATATTATAAAAGAACTAAATTCAAGACCGTAGGGGCCGCCATCGAAGTCTGGAATGCTTTTTTAAAAAGATCCCGTCTCGGGAGGTTTAATCGGTATATCAGACTGTATAAAAACAAGTCCTTTCCAGTACCAGTCTTCGCAGATATCGTGATGGCAGGATGGGCAGAGAAGGGGATCCTCCAGGTTGGTGACGTAATGAATACTGAGGGATTTCTGCAGTTTTCAGATTTGGTAACTAAATTCGGAATAGACAGGAGGGACTTCTTTAAATACTTGCAAGTAAGAAGTTTTTTAAATACTAAACGAGGAGGACCGGCGGGCTTCGCTAAAATAGATATACTGGAGAAAATCAGGTTGGGGGGAATGTACTATTCGCAGTTTTTATGCATGTCTATTAGAAGGAAAAGTTGATGATAGAGAGAAATACATTAAGAAATGGGCAGAGAAACTGAATGGAGAAGAAGGTTGGTTTGAGGACTCTTTGGATTTGGGGCGTACAATTCTTTGCTCTGCCCCCTTACAATCACAGCACTACAAAACCTTATACTCACTGTATTTTACACCAGCAAGAATTGCAAAATGGGGAGGTACCACGGGCACATTATGTCCATGATGTAATTCAGCAGAGGTAGATATGATCTATATCTTTGCTACATGCCCTCAATTTCACACTCTAATTAGGGATATAGAGAAGTTCTTAGATCAATCCCTAGATATTCAAGTAATGCTTAACCCTACGAGAATCTTATTAGGGATAGGATCAGAAACAAAGGAGCCACAGAGAGAATTCTTGTTTATCGCTATGGCAGTATACAGATTAAATTTAGCCAGGGCTTGGCTGGATAAAACCCCCCCAGCAATGCAAGTATGGTTGGCTAATCTCCTAGCGGCATATATTTAGGAAAAGCCCATCTGCGCGCGAAAAGGCAAGAAACAGAGGATGCTAGGCCTAAGAATATGGGATCCTATTTGTAGATGGAAGCAGCAGTTGGAGACTAACTACTCTCCTGGACAGGTTGATCCCACGTCTTAGGGGTATCTCCTTCATTATTTTGGTTATTTATCTTTTCTCTTATAACTCTATGTTTGTTTTTAACCAGGAGGCGGTGCCATAACTAATCAAAGTTGTTGTAATGAATTGTAATGAAATGTAATTACAAACAAAATATAATGTTTGTTTATTAAATGCGGAGAAAGTAGGATAGCAAATGTGTTATGATCTGTAATCTGTGCAACTTGGACAAATACAAAAATAATAAAAAAAAAAAGAAAGTGCAAAATATCCACAAACACATTGCAATTATAGAAAACACACACACACACACCCACCCACACACACGCACACACACGCACACACACGCACACACACACACACACACACACCCACCCACACACACACACACACCTGCAATCCCATATCTAAAACTAAGTACCTCAAGGTCCCAGTAAGGTTGCACAAGTGTATGTGGCATCCCCAGGGCACTGCCTGTAGTCCAGGTATCAGATTCTTTCAGTTAGGCCTGCTGTAAGGAAAAAATGCAGCAGTGCTCAGCATAAGTAGAAAAATGTACACCCATCAAAAAAGCAATTATTTGACATTTGCTTGTTGAGTTGTCTTGGTTTTGTGACTGTATTTCAGCTTACATACATAAGCTTTAGTTTAATAAGGTTTATTGCAAAAGCACATCCATTTTTAATAGGGACAAGGCGATAGTGCTTCCATAGACTCCTTATTTCCTTGTGTCTATATGTTCCTGATCATCAATATCTTTCTGTACCATGAGGTGGTATAATTGGTTTGAGATTGACATGTATAAATGTGCATTGCGTACAATTGTTATCTGGTGTTATATGATGATGTTGGCTTTGGCGGCTATGAGGCAATGTTACATGTTGTGGTGTAGTGTGACTTAAAATATGTATAATATGATTGTATGATTAGGTGTTGGAAGACGTGAAATGGCACAGCAAACTGCATTGTAAAATGAGGTTTGATGTTATGTGATGGGGTCTGGTATCAAAGGAGGTACTGTGGGAAACTCGTAAAGTGATGTACAGTGTTTAATTAGTGTAAAAGAGTATAATATGGAGTGGTGTTGTATGCTATGGAGTAATGTGCTCAGGGTGGTGTCATAAGATATAAGGGCTTTTGTGTTATGTGGTTTGGTATTTATTTGGTGGCATGTAGTCGTGTGGTATTATATGGTGTGATTTAGTGTAATATAGCATTATAATGTGTAATATAATGTGAAATGCTGTGATATGGAGTCATATGGTCTGTGTGTGTCGGAAGTCGGATGCAGTCTGGAATGGTACTGGAATGTGAGATACAGTATGATGATAGAACAGGTGGACTTCCATGTTTTGGTTAGGTGTCTTTTAGTTGTGTTACAGAGTGGTGTGGTGTTATTTGATGTTATATAATTGTGAGTTGTTTTGTGTGCTGTACAGTATACCCATGAAGTGGGATGTGATTAAGTAAAGGAATGTGTGATACATGATGTGTGTGATGTAATGCATGTGTTGTTGCATTGTTTATGTGTGGTGTTTGCATGGTATTGAGTGGTATTGTGTGATGAGGTACTGGAAGATGTGTTGCATTGGGTTGCAATGTGGTATGGTATGATAGCGGGTGCTCTATCACATGGTTGGTATGTTGTTAGATGTACAAAAACATTACTAATATGTTTTGAGAAGAGTACTACATGCGTGGTTTAATTATTTTTTTATAAAACAAAATGGTTGCATAGGATATGATATGAAGTAGTGTTGTGGAATAAATTACTGTGGCATGTGCATTGACATGGGACATATTTACAACTAAAGTGGCAGTGAGCGGCATTAGGCCAAGAAGGCTAACGCCACACACTGTCACTTTAGAAACACAGGGCTACACCGTATTTACGACAATACGGTGCAGCCCTGCGTTTCTCCCTACGCTGACACTAAATTTAGCTGCCTAGAACCAACACAGGCACCATAGTGCATGGGTGCTTGCGTTGTGGAATGATTGTCTATGTGCAGGAAGTTGTCCTTTCCTGCACATAATCCTGTACATAAACAACCAAAATGGCGATTTGTAACTTCTATGTGCAAAGCTTGTGCAGCACACATAGAAGTTGCAACTCATCATTTTTAAAATGATTGTTTACAGGAAGGGACACCTTCCTGCACATAACCAGTCATACATGGTGTTTTGCTGTTTCTATAAGTGCTGCACAATGCAGTACACAAACATCAACAATGAGAAGCAATAAAGCATTTCTCTTTGTTTTGCCTGTTTAAGACCAGATTTTCCCTGGTCTTAATTTCGGCGGTACCCCATATTTACACCAGCCTAAATATGGGGCAGCATCAAAATCAATGGGTTATGCAGCAGAACGCTAAACACAACACCCATTGACTAGCTCTTTCATGCTAAGTATAGCATGAAAGGGGGCCTTATCCACAAGGTGGCATCAAGCCACATTAAGTGGCTTAACGCTGCCTTGTGAATAAGGCGAAGCCCCTATCACCACAGGAACATTGGAAAGGTTGATGTTTCTTTGGCAATAGGGGCTTGTACATATGCCCTCTAGTTTGTTGGTGGTATGGTGAAATAGGTTGTGGTATTCTGAGATGTAGCATTGTCATGTGGCTTGTGATATAATGTGGGGATGTTTGGTGGTTAATGGTCTATTGTATTGACGGGTGGCATGGGGAGTAATATTGAATGCTGTGGTCTGATGATTGTCTGTCATTTATAGAACACCGGAAAATGTGGCTGCGACCTGTGTTTGTAAAACACTATAAAAGAACAAGGGCGCAGGCAACAAATTTACTATTTGAAATTCCAACAATTGACATTGCAATTGCCCTGGGGAAATATATAAAGGTGATACTAAGTGCAGTAAGAAATCAGGAATAATCTGTAGTACTGCATGAACTTTCATATGAAGGAAATGATACTAGAACTAAAGGAAAGAAATGTGTTTTAAATGTAAGAATAAGTTTTATCTCAAGATGCAAATTTTAGTGAAGTTGATAAACGTAAAAAGGCGTGTAAGAGTTTTATTTGATATTGGACTATTTTACACTGTTTTATGGGTTTTATGTGACTATTTTAAACTTGTGATACTGCCTCTTGTCTTGTTTAAAGACTATGGTCATAATAAACATAATTTTGACTTGACTTGAATGCTGTGGTCTGCTGGATTTTGATGTGACCAGAAGGCATGTGGAGCGGTGTGGGTTGCTGTTTTGTTGAATGGCGTGTTGTTGAATGATTTGTGTGATATGGGGATGTGTGGTGCTGGGGTATGATGGTTTACTTGTCAGTAGGTGCACTACACGTACTAAGACATTCTTTTTCATCCTCTTCTACACACCAAGTGTGCTTAGGTTCAACATCCAACAACAGCTCAGCAGCCTCTGCAGTGCACCGGCCTGGACTGGACTCTGTCTAGACATTTTGCGGAAAGCAGTAAGCACACAGTGGTTACAATCCCTTACTGAGTAAGGCCATAAATAATTAACAGTGGAAGTGGCCCTGGTGACTGGTGAATAATAAATAAAAGCATGTTTCCTACATGCACAGTCCTGTCTTTGACAGCCCGAGGACTCGCTGTGGGCCCCATGCTAGGGAACTGACTTGTGCTTTTTCTGTTCAACTCAGTGTCGGATTCATAAACTGCTAGCTTTGTAGCCAACTCAAGATATTAAAGAAGAACACATTTGTATGTTGTAAGCATATAAAGAAGGCCATCAACTGATTGTCATTAAGCAAAAAAAAAGTATTTCCGCGATAACTCACTTTGTTTTGTGTATTATAAATTCTCGCTAGAATGTTGTAGGATGTCTCTGTACCACTGCGCCTGTTTTCTTTCTTTGTTCGCACCCAAACAGAAGTGGCTGACATCGCTAAACTCTGCTTGAATTTTAAAAGAATGAAAATAAGAAGTTAGTTACACTAAAGAAATAAAAATAAGATGCAGTCATTTTCCCTCTGACTGCTAAACGTGACACCAAGTTCTCGTCTAAAAGTCCACCGTGACTATCAAGTCGTACACAAAAAAATGCCATTCTGCCCCACATAAGATGGCGCTCGTAACCAGTGAAAGAGAAGCAGACATGCACACTTTTATCCAGAAGGAGAAAGTGCATCCTTCGGTCCTGGATTTATCAACCAGGTAGGGTATGGCCTGGCGTAATCCCTGTGCAGGATTAAAGTACCTCCCTGTGTTCCCTCAAAGCAGAAAACAGGGGAACTTTCGGTCCTAGTAGCACTGGTGTGAGCTGCTAATATCATTCGGGATGTCACGCACCAGACTGAATCTCGCCAGTGCTTAATTTGTAATATAATAAGTGCCAGGGCCCTGTCCAGGAGGCCACTGCAGCTTGCACCACCCACCGCCTTTGCCATCACTGCCAATGTTGGTATCAAAACAACTACTAACCATCTGCCTCGTCTGCAAGTGCGATAGGGCAGATTATTTCAAGTACCCAAAGCTAAAGCAATGGCTGGGGGGCAGGTATTAGTAATTTTTCAAGTATATTGTATTAATACTCAGCTGTTGTTCTGCTCATCTCTAAATTAGATGAGCAGTGCCGCCATCTGGCAGACTGTTACGAGTGGGGTGTTGATAATTAAGTGCCAGTGCCGACCAATGGAAACTAATCAAGTCAGGTGCCAGCACTGGAAACCACTTGCACAAATTAAGCACTGGAGCATACCATTTCCTGGCAAGAACAAAACTCTTCCAGTACTGGAAAAAAGTTTAAAAAGATATATATATATATATTTTGTATTTTCTCATATTCAACGTTCTAATTTGACACATGGTTATAACATTGAGTCACGGTACATGAAGGCGGCGATAGACATTGCATCTTTCCATATGCAGTAGCCTAGTTTGCAAGGTATTTACAATGGTCCGAGCTAACCTCCCTCCCGCATCTGGGCCTCTTCTGAGTCTCTTGGCGATATCGCATTTACTGTACCTTGGGTTTTGGTGTCCTCCCCCGTGTAATCTCATAGCATTGCACTAATAGCGCCGAATTTGCTGTGAAGGCGATATTTACTAATCTTACCATCTTTAGCGACCTGTGCTCAATCACTCGTCCTGCCCGCCTCGGTCCGACTCGGCAACCAGTGCCGTTGAGCGGAGGGCGGGTCAGGCAGAGCCAGGTCACTTCCGCCTGCAGCGAGCGGTTAGCGCTCTAGTTGCTGCATGCTGAGGAGTACATAGGCAGCGAGGAGCTGGCGGCGCACCGCGGTAGGGAGGACAGTGGCAGTGTCTCCCGATCCGCTGGCGCTTCAGGTGATTTTCTACCATTGTGCTGCCTGTGAATTGTTGTGTAGTTTAACGTTGATGAAATAGCTCCCACTGTAGGATTTTAAAGTACAAACGCTGATTTAATAGCACCATTGATTTTAAAAACTGAAACGCTGATGTTATAGCGCAGATCAGATTTTTAATTGTCCCACTGCATTAATAGCGCCGAATTTGCTGTGAAGGCGATATTTACTAATCTTACCATCTTTAGCGACCTGTGCTCAATCACTCGTCCTGCCCGCCTCGGTCCGACTCGGCAACCAGTGCCGTTGAGCGGAGGGCGGGTCAGGCAGAGCCAGGTCACTTCCGCCTGCAGCGAGCGGTTAGCGCTCTAGTTGCTGCATGCTGAGGAGTACATAGCCCCCTCGTCGCAGTGAACGCGCAGCGGTCGCGCGCAGCGAAGCGCCGGAGACGCGCCAGAGAGAAGCCCGTCTGCGCCCGTCCGCGACAGGACGTGGCTAGGGGCCTTATACTCTACCCCTTTACTCGGTATTGCCATGGCCTCTACGAGGAATGCACGTATCAGGTACACCCCACAGTCCCTTTTAGCCCTTCAACCCAAAGGTCAATTAAGGTGTGCAAGCGATAACTGGCCATTTCCTGAAGGCCCGTTTTCTTGCCCATTATGTAGATTCCAAGCCACCTCTAACTCCATTGTAATTGGCTCCGTTAGGGCTAGCAGTACAATCACTCAAGTTACAGGTTGGAAAAGCTTCCTTCTAAATGTCCGGTCCCTTCCCCGACATTATGTCGAGTTATGGGACACTATTCAAAGCCATAAGCCCGAAATATGTTTCCTCACGGAAACCTGGCTGAAGCCCCATACGGTCCCTTCAATCACTCTGGGGATCCCTCAAGGTTACAAAATCCTAAGGCAGGATCGTCCTATAAAAACAGGTGGAGGGACAGCCATCATTTTCAAAGAAAATCTCCATGTCACGGTCCAGGAGCAAGTTATTTTGCCCACCATGGAAATAATGATTTTCAACATCAATATCAGAGCTAAGGAACACTGGAAAGGTGCCCTGGTATATCGACCCCCGGGCTCCAATGCCGGTTTCTCACTTGCTTTGACCGAGATACTAGCCCCTCACCTAAGAGCAAAAAAAAACTTTATCTTACTCGGTGATTTCAATTTTCATGTAGATGTTGCAGACGACCCTGACACTAAACTCCTCCTAGCTGACCTTGCTCTCCTAGGTCTTCATTTAAGAAATTGTGGCCCCACTCATAGAAAGGGCCATACATTGGACTTAATATTCACCAATCACCCTTTAATACATTGCCACCCTCCCAAAGCCATCAGTTGGTCGGATCATAGCCTGCTGGAATTCTCCTTTTCACTACTTGAGAAACCCCCGGACCGCTGCGCTAATCTGAGTATTACCAAAAGGTCGTGGCATAAAATTACTCTGGACTCCTTTAAACAACTCTGGAGAGAGCCAACAATCTCCGACTCTGACAATGTTGAAGTGGCTCTATCCAAATTAAATAATACCCTTCTGGATATCACTAACTTGCTAGCCCCTCAAAAGACTGTCAAAAAACCTCTGATCACCAATAAAGAACCATGGTATTCTGAATCATTAAAACTGGAGAAACAAAAATGTAGGAAGCTGGAAAAACACTGGAGGAGAAATCACTCTCTTGCCAGCAAAGAACTTTATCAGCAGGCTTTATCCTCCCACCATAAAAACATTAAAAAGGCAAGGAAAACCTGCCTGTTGTCTCAGCTTGATGGAGCGGCCAACTCAACTAAGGAACTGTATAAAATTCTTAGGACCTTCGCCATTCCCCCGGCCTGTGAAAGTTCTGACACTTTCACACAAGAGTTGTGTAACAACATCTCCACATTCTTTGAGGACAAAATAGACACCATTTACAATAAAATTCTTATCAAACATCCTAACAATTTGGAAGTCCCTAGCACTCTGTGCAAAGAAACTCCTACCGAGACCCTTGAAGTCTTCCCAGAAGTCACAGAAAGTGATATACTTACCCTTCTGAGTAATGTGAAATCTGGTTCCCCTCGTGATCTTCTTCCTGCCAGAGTAACTAATAACCTGAGCAGCTTACTATGTTCTATCATCATGAAGATCCTCAATCTCTCTTTCACAGAGGGTAAACTCCCGCAACAGTGGAAAGAGGCAGTTGTGAATCCGATACGCAAAAACACCACCTCCCCCTGGACGGAACTCTCCAACCTTCGCCCTATTTCTCTGCTGCCCCTCCTGACTAAGTTGGCTGAGAAATTTGCTAACTCTCAGATTTCCAGCTTCATAGAAGCGACAGGGGGCCTGGACCAATCTCAATCTGGGTTCAGGCCCAACTACAGCACCGAATCTGCTCTCCTCTCCGTGACCGACAACATCAAGATGTCACAGGATAGAGGAGGATCAATGATTCTGGTGCTGTTAGACCTGTCTGCAGCTTTTGATACTGTGTCACATAAGATCCTGTTGAACAGACTACAAGGAGTGGGCATTAGAGGCCAGGCGCTTGCATGGCTGGAGAGTTTCCTATCTGGGCGTACACAATCTGTCAGCTTGGGCCCCTATCATTCCATCACCAGGGAGCTCACCAAAGGGGTGCCACAGGGCTCATGCCTAAGCCCCACATTGTTCAATGTGTATGTGGCCCCCCTTGCTGAGATTGTGAGGAAGTACGGATTCACACCAGTGTCGTATGCCGACGACACCCAACTCCTCTTCCCTTTCCATGCCCTCAATGCTAATGTTAGGGAAAACTTTGCGGAAGGCATGAGGGCCATCTCTAACTGGATGGCCTCCAACTACCTCCAGTGCAACGTCGGGAAGACAGAGGTGATGCTTTTCGGTAAAGCTAGCATGCTCTGGTCTCCCGACTGGTGGCCCCAAGATCTGGGACCAGTACCTTCCCCAAAGTCTACTATAAAAAACCTAGGAGTGAAACTGGATCAAAACCTAACCCTAAAGGATCACGCGAACGTGATTGCTGGAGCCTGTTTCCATACCATTGGCTTACTCAGACGTATCTTCCCTCTTTTACCTGACATCTATAGGAAGACACTGGTACAGACCCTTGTAATAAGTCGTCTTGACTATTGCAATGGGCTCCTGATACTAGCCAATGAGGATGCCATCAATAGGCTGCAGGTGGTCCAGAACACGGCGGCCAGATTGATTCTGAACGCCCCCCCTAGAACTCCTTCTGGACCCCTGTTGAGAGAACTTCACTGGCTCCCGGTACGCCAACGGATCAAATTCAAGATCTGTTGTACTGTCCACAGATGCCTTTTTGGAAATGGCCCCAGCTACCTAGCCCAACTATTTCATCCTTACAGACCGGAACGTGATCTACGGTCCAGCAACCAGCTCCTGCTTAATTCTCCTTTCATTAAAAAGACCAGACAAGGTGGCCGCGCCCTCTCCTCAGTGGGGCCAACTCTGTGGAACAATCTGCCCCTTAGCCTCAGACAGATCTCCCACCACCTTACATTCAGGAAAGCACTAAAGACCAATCTGTTTACTGCTTTATAAGCCTTCCACCTCCTCACTACGCATCATCAGTTCACCGGTACTGTTGCTATTCAGTCACCTGTGCTTGCGGCCATAGCGCGGAGATAACCCTTGGGTTCGATTCTGGCGCTCTATAAGCATTTAAATAAATAAATAAATAAATTGCTTCTAGGGGCACCCACGCATCTTGTATGTCACTTTCTCACTTTCTCGATTGTAATGTAGAGATCCATCCCCTTTTTCCACTCTTGTAGAGTGGGAGGGTCTGATGCCCCCCAATTTTTTTCCAAGTCTCATTTGGCCACTACTAGTCCCAGATTTGCACAGAGCAGTTTGGACCTAGGGATGTCTATCTTTGGGTTTTCCCAGTAATATATATTTGGGAGCCATTTGTATCGTCACTTCTAGGATGTTGCTACGTTCCGTGGTCAGGGTATCCCAATGCATGTATATGTCTGGGCACTCCCATAGTGTGTGTAGGTAGACTCCCCTCTCATTTTTGCATTGGAGGCATTCAGGTGTTGCTGCTTTGCCAAAGCTATGTAGTTGGGCTGTATCACAGTATGCCCCATGGAGGAGTTTAAATTGTATGTGTGTGATTTAATCGCCACTTCTCTAGGATGCATCAATGCTGCCTCCCAATCCAATGTCTTCTAGGGTCCCCAATTCTGCTTCTCATCTTCCCATACCAGGGTTCTTCCTGTCCCACGTTCCTTTTTACCGCCACATAAGTCCCATCTGGGTCTATCTATTTGCGTTCCACCCTGAAGGGAGTAGATGTTCTAACTAGAAATGTCACACCCGGGAACCTGACATGAATCCCACATGTGCTAAGATTTTTTATGCCTCCTACCAAGGAAACTGCAGTGAGTGCACCTCAGGTGTGTCTCCTGGTGGAGTATTATATCAGGCTTCAACCTTCGTATGTGAGCTGTGACTAGGCCATGTTTGATCTTACTTTCCAGCCCGTTAACATTCCAGGAGGGTATCAAGTAAGTACCTCTGTCATGTGCCATTCCTCCACCCATTTGGATATCGTGGGTTTCCCTTCAGCACGGCCTGTACCGACCCCGCACCCGGGGACTGTTCTTTTCCCATGTTCCGATCTATACACTTCCGCCCGTGTTCTATGTGTTGTCTTCTATCCAAACTTCCTCCTACCATTCCCTCCCCATACCCCCTCTCCTCCCACGCAATTACCCCTATTCAACAACATGACAACTGTGTCACAGGTGGTTTGAGAGGTCTGTCACCCGTCCGTCCTCCATTCTACCCTATGCTCTCCCCTATATTACAGCTGCAACACCATTGGGGAAGAAAACTAAACAAATTCAAATCAACAAATTAGGTAGTAGTCACCGAACTGGGGCCCGTTTACTCTGACCTTCACCGTTCTGGACTGTTGGAAAAGCCTGCCTATTTTAACTTCTTCTGACGGGTTTGGCCCCTCTTGGGTATGATCAGGTTTCCCATTTCTTGTTTCTGGATCCTTTTCTCAGCCCGGTGGTGTAAGTGTAAAGTGTTCCACATTCATGATGGATGCTAGGAGCAGGTGGTCGAGTTCCGAGTCTTTAGAATGAGTACTGTTAGAAGCATCTGTGTCTCTTTTTCCTTTGTCATCAGCCTGTTTTGTCATCTGCCTGGTGATATGGGAAGTTGTTTGAATGTCCTCGGATATCTCTGGGCAGATGGCATCCCATGCCGGTGTCAGTGTGGATTTCCATTGTTACGTAAGTGTTGGAACTCCTTTCTGTCTTTTCTCAATCCGTTGTGGTTTAGGTTTTAAGTTCTGCTGCCAGTCTTCAGGGGGTTCGATCCTGCTTTTCCTGTCTGCTCATGGCAGTGACAGTTCCTCCACCCATGCCCATGCCTCCTCTGGCGTTTGGAGGAAGAATGTTTTGTTTTCAAAGATGATTTTAAGCTTAGCAGGAAATAAGAGCATATATTGAACATTCATTGCTCTTAGCTTAGTTTTCACAGAGTCAAATGTGCGCCTTTGATGTTGCACCTCTCTAGAGTAGTCAGGAAATATCATTATCTTGTCATGAGCATGTCGATGCTCCTCTAGCTTTCTTGCCTCTCTCAAAATTATGTCTCTATCTTGGTAGTAAATGAACTGAGAATCAGGGGATGTGGTGTAGCCCCCACTGGTGGCCTGGCACAGAGGGCCCTATGTTCTCTATGTGCCCTTTCTATCACAAAGCAGGATGAGAATTGGGCCATTTCAAAGGAGTCATGCAGCCATTTTTTCAGAAATTCCCCCGGATCTGATCCCTCCGCCCCCTCCCGGAAACCAATGAATCATAAGTTGTTTATCGTTGCTTGATTTTCATCCCCAGAGCTGAAAGCACTCAGAAAAATTAGAGGCCAATATAACAAAAAGATCATCAACTCAAAACAAGAATTCATACGGTCAGAACTTGACAATGCCAAAAACAGACCACGGAAACTCTTTGAAATCCTAAAGCAACAATCAAACAAACTAGCTAAATCAGTCCATGAGAACTCCAAAACACCTCTAAATTGTGAAGAATTTTCTACATTTTTCACAGAGAAGGCGAAATCGCTAGAAGTAGAGCTCAAAAACGCAGTGGCAAACCTTCCCATAGATCCAATGCCTACGAGAGATACTGCTGTGACTACGGAGAGTACCATGACAAAAAACGAGGCAAGGTGGGATACGTTCGAACTATATGACCAGCACAGTATCGCCAAAACGCTTTCCGAAATAAAGCCAAACAACCACTACCAAGACCCATTACCTGCAAAATGTGTAAAAGAAATCAATCACGCCCTGGTTCCAATATGGACTGAAATTATAAATGTGTCACTATCACAAGGGATCCTCCCAGACTGCCTGAAAACAGGACAAGTTGCTCCCATAATCAAAAAACCCTCAGCAGATAGATCAGACCCAAACAACTTTCGCCCAGTGACCAACATCCCGCTACTGGCCAAACTAATTGAGAAATGCGTTCAGAACCAACTAAGCCGACACATCACCAAATTCTCATTACTTGACGAATGCCAATCAGGATTCAGAGCAGGGCACAGCACTGAAACAGCGATCCTCCATATTGTCGATGATGCTCTACAGGCACTTGACCAAAACAAAGCATGTCTACTGATTCTCCTAGATCTGTCCTCGGCCTTCGACACAGTAAATCACGAAGCCCTATTGACCAGGTTACGGGACAGGATGGGCCTGTCAGGAACCGTGCTGGAATGGTTTATCTCTTTTTTACAGAACAGGACACAGCGATTCCTGGTTAATCAGTCCATCTCAACTCCATGCCCTATTTCAATTGGAGTCCCTCAAGGATCATCATTATCCCCCGATCTGTTTAACCTTTACGTCGAACCGCTCACAGAAATTCTCCAAAAATCACAGATATCCTATCACATATATGCAGACGACACGCAAATATACTTAAAGATCTCTTCCCTAAAAGACATGGAGCTAATGAACGAGACTCTAAAAATGGCTCTTTAATGGCTAACCACCAACCAGCTGAAGTTGAACGCTCACAAAACAGAGTTCCTACTAATCTCACCAGCTAGGAGCCATACGGAAATAAAGGAATGGACGAAAGTGGTGACTGCGTTAAACTGCAACCCAACACTAATCAAGTCAGCGAAATCGCTAGGAATCACTCTGGACGAGAACCTGGACATGAAAGCCCATATCAACTCAATGGCTAAAAATGCCAGGTTCCACCTGAACTACTTAAGAAAATTGAAACCGTTCATCTCAGAAGCGGATCTCAAATTAGCAATCCAATCCTTAGTTATCTCGAGGATTGAATATGGCTGCACCACCTTAGCGGGACTACCAAAATTGTCCACAGCGCCATTGAAAGCATGCCTAAACGCTGCGGCAAGAATTATCACCGGATCAAGAAAATACGATCATATATCGCCACACTTGAAAGCTTTAAGCTGGTTACCCTATGAAGCTAGAATCCAAATGAAGATGGCATGTATCACCCATAAAGCGCTACACCACAACACCCCAAGATACTTAGCGAAGAAAATCCAGCTATCGGGAGGTAATCGACCAGCGAGGAGTACTGAGGAATTCCTACTACGGCCAGCCCTTTTCCACAAGAAAAAAACCTACGACACAGCGTTCTCAGGAGCTGCCCCCAGAATATGGAACTCTCTCCCTCCTAACATCAGGAAGATCCAAAACGTGGCATCATTTAAGCGAGAAGTGAAGAGCTTTCTGTTGAAGAAATACACTACCTAGAATAGATCATTCACGATCTGATGATGACCCAACTGTCAGACTTGCTTTTACATTTTACCTAAGATAGAAATACACCCACCATTGACTATCAACGCTAACTGCACACGTGTTATATTATATTTATCATCTACCTCATATTTGTTGTCCATATAACTGTCGTATATATATGTCTTTCCTATAAGCCTTCTATGTTAAGCGCTCTGATACCCACGGGTCTTGTTCGCGCTATACAAAACTTTATAATAAATAAATAAATAATAAATCTCCTCCATTGTGGCCTGCAATACGGAGACTTCTTTCTGCAGTGTTAGTCAAGTGTTTTACCTCGGATATCCTATTATCTGCTTATTTTCTGCTAGTGTCACTCTCTCTGATACTTGACATAGGGTTTGGTGTAATAGTGTGACTTCTTCATGAACTTCACTCATCTTCCCTTCCAGGGCTTTCTTGGAGCCATGTATGGCCTGCAGGAGCATTGCGTTGTCTGGCATTTGGGGCTGTGCTTCTCCTTGATCTGTCATTGGGGTAACTGTTTTTGTGAATTTATCTGGGTTGCTCTGGCGCTGTGGCTTGGGCTCCTGATCTTTGGCCATGGTTATGCTGTGGAATGCCATGTGTTCCAGTCTGTCCACTAGTTGCACTCCAGAAGGGGGGGGGGAGTTTTTCTACTCCCAGTAGATCACATCACCCTCTTCTCCAAGGGACCCATGGCCATGTAAGTTTCTTCATAGAGATACTGATGTGTGGGGGGTGTCCTTTTCAATACTGAAGGGATGTGTCACCTGGAGGGAGGATGTTTGATGGGCAGTGACTAGTTCAGTGGGGATTGTATCCCTACATCTGCCAGGTATTCAGGCCTCCATGTAGCCACCAGATCTGCCCCCAGAGGGAAAGAAGCCATCAAGATCAATGATTGTGCAATATTTACCTATTTGGGCATATATTAGTCACAATCAATTACTCTCAAGGAGTCTCTTGGTGCCATCAATTAATTTGTTGATAATAAAGCTGTTGTTGTGTGTTATTGGTGGGGGCATGAGTCTGCCACCATTTCAGGTTTGTCTTGCCCTGGGGAGTGCAGGGGGCTTGGGCGTCCCGTATGCACAGGTCTTACCTTCATAGAGTTGCCCAGGCCTCTCTAGCACCAGGCTGTTTTCCTACATGTGTGCGGTCAACCTCAGGATCAGAAACTCCCCTTGTCTTCAGGTCCCCCCACTGGCTCCCCCTCACCTGGTTCCATGTGTTCGCTCAGCTCAGGATGGGCCCCTCGGGGCGCTGAGCTCTGTGTGCCACGCCTCACGGACTCGGCAGGCCACCTCGATCTTCTGCTGTGCCACCAGCGGGTCACCTGCCGGCCTGGGAGTTCAGAGTTCCACCGCTGCGCACATTGGATGGCAGTTTCTCAGGGCAGTGGCAGTATCTTGATGCTCGTGTGCCCCTGGGGCGAGGTCAGCAGTCTCAGTCACGACCCTCTCCGGCGACAGGCCTTCTATTCTATCTTTGATGTATCACTGTTGTTGCCACCTCTTACCACATATCCGCTTGGGTTGCAGCTCGGTCTTGGCCACCCAGAACAGCCAGGTGACCCCATCTGGACCAGGAGCACACTCTTGCTCGGCTCTGCTGGTATCGTTTGGCTTCCAATTATTTGATGGTTTGGTAAGTTAAATACCTATTGTCATTCATCGGTTTGGCTATCTCTCCTGCTGTACAGGCCCTCAGTCCTGGGCCACAGACTGTGCCTGCTCTGGGAGATCCGTTACTTGCTATCCAGGCATGATGTCTCTCCCGGTGTGGCGCACTGCCCAGATTAGGCTTAGTCCATGCCGCAGTCACCATCCAGGGTTTGCGATCACTTAGTATATCTGATGAGCAAAGGGAGTCTGGATGTTGGTCGAATTAGTGTGTGGGCCGACAGAGCCGGCATATAGAGCTGCTAGTCGGCCATGTTGCTGGCCACACCCCACAAAAAATATACAATTTGTGTTACTGACTTGCGAGTGGACTTAGGTTGTTTTTACTAGGCAAACTCGAAACAGACTACTGCATGTCTGCTTTCTTCACAAACATGATACCAACACTCAGCACTGAATAGGAGAATGCAGCTCTTCTTGAAAGGATGAACCCCAAGAAAAGCATCCGCCCAGACCAATTACTCAAGCAATGGTGATCAGAAAGAATAGCAGCATTACATTTTTAAAAAGTGAAATATAAGCTTTGGTGTTCTTAAACAGAGTGGGCCTAATTCACAAAGGTAACACACTTTTAAGTAAGTTTGCACTTTAGAGTAAGTTACCTACTTTTTGACATTTACTAACTGCACTTTTCTAGTAACTTGCACATTTGTGGTAACCTACACTTAGTAAGTCCAGCAGTACGCCCTCCCCTAAGCCAATCACAATGCCACAGGCAGCGTTGTGATTGGTCGTGAGGGCACCCAGCTATGGGCTAGTGGGGTGGGCATGTCCTCCATGCAGACTGCAATGCAGCCTGCATGGAAAGGGCGGAATGCGCATGACTGGTTTGGGTGGCCAAAGTGGGCCGACCAAACAGTCTTAGCGCACTCAGGATTGGACAAACCGCTCCTTGCCTGCCCCCCTCAAAGAGCGGAGCAACCCCACACGCCCACCTGCCCGCAATGCGCAAAGCAAACATAAAATGGTAATAACTCAAAGTTATTATCATTTTATGTTTTGGCTTTCTCACACTGCGAGAAAGCGGTGGGGTGACGCTCCTCCGATTTAGTGGAGGAGCCACCCCTGACTAGTAGCCAGTCCTGTCTTTTTGTCCCTACTTTTTCCTCCAAGGAACAGGGATTTAGAACAGTATTATTACGCTTTGTTCAGTTGATCTGCTAGTGGGGGTACTATTTTATTGCAGCATTCACCCTCCCAGTTCCTTCCATGTGGCTGGCCTTCCTTTGTATTCTTCATGAAGACAGCTCCCAGGCTTACAATGCAAGCAATTAATTGATGTGGTATTAATCCAAGTCTGCCTCCTTTAATTTCCTCCAGAAACGGGCACAAAACACTGCAACTGTATGCCTTCTACCTACTGCAGCTCTAAATCATGTAAAAAGATAAACCACTACTTAAAAACAGTGCATTGTTTTAGTTCCATTAAATCAATGCTTCAAACAATACTTTAATATGCATGCTACTCGTGATCTTTCCTCCTCTCCAGGACCTGTGCTTGGCTGCTGGCTGAGGAGTTCGAATTCTCTCCTCATTGGTTTAGCTCTGTGGCCAAAATGTTTCCTTCTAGAAGAATATTCACTGTACATGTGCATTTGAATGTAATACATTTAATAAATGCAGAAGAAGAATGCATGGTTTAAATTGACAAGATAACTCCGGTGATTAATGTTCTTGCTGGAGAGATCGGAGTTGTCTAGTGGAAGAAGTTTTGACTCATTGCAAAATAGTGTAAGTAGGTTGATTCATTGCAAGGTAACGCAGAGAGTTAATATGTAGTGGAAGAAGTTTGGCTTATTGCAAGGTAGCTCAGAGGGTTAATATGCGGGCTTCAAAGAAAGTCTGCCATGCAGAACACAAAGTGCATCAAATGTAAATAGGAGAGTGTGTTGCTGAATTTCTGTTACTTGCAGCTCATAAGTTAAAATCCTAACATACAACAGTTAATTTATAACTGTCATCAAAGAACTGCATGTACTGCACAGTATACATTAGAGCAGATATTAATGTTGCAAAAAGTGTTCATCTGGGTAGAAATTGATTTTTTATTTAAGAGAACCCCCAACTATAGTGTTCTGTTTTCAATTCTAAGTGTGTGCTTCTGGACCTCAAGCATTCTTTAGCAATGCTGCCTACCAATATGCATGACTTGTAACTTCTACACCCTGTAGTCCTCTGACTTACATTTCCTTTACGCTAATTTATACACTTTTGATTGATTGTCTCTGTGTAATTTGTATGTGATGCAAAGTGCTCTGACACCCTTCACTAGTATGAGTGGCATTTATAACTAATGAAATTCATCTGAATGTTAGTGGTTATGGAGCCTTAAGGGGCACTGTTAAAGGGTGGTGGTGGTGGTGAGGGAATCTGCATCACTCAGCCTTACCTCAACATCACCTCAGCACCACCTCAGCATCAGCACACTACCACCTCCTCATCAGTGCACCACCACCTGTGCAGCACCATCTCAGCACCAGCGCAGCACCACCTCAGCCCCAGCACAGAACCACCTTAACATCAACACTGCACCATCTCAGTTTTAGCACAGCACTGTCTCAGCATCATCACACCACCACCAACGCAGCCTCACCTCAATAGCAGCTTAGCACCAATGCAGCACCACATCAGCACCAGCTCATCATCACCTCAGCACAGCACCAACTCAACATCACTCAGCACCACCTGAGCCCCAGCTTAGCACCACCTCAGAACCAGTGCAGCACCACCACCTCTGCATCACTCAGCACCACCACAGCACGACTCAGCACCACCTCAGCATCAGCAGAGCACCACCTCCTCATCAGTGACCCATCATCAGTACAGCACCAACTCAGCATCATTGCAGCACCACCTCAGCATCAGTGGAGCACAACACCATCTCTGCATTAGCAAAGCACCACCTGAACACCACCGCATCAGCACAGCCCTTTTCATTATCAGCACAGCTCTACCTCCTCATCAGTGCAGCACCACCTCAGCACCAGTGAAGTACCAGTGCTGAACCATCTCCGCATCAGCGCAGCACCATCTCAGCATCTGCACAGCACTACCTCCTCAGTGCACCACAAACTCAGCACAAGCGTACCACCTGATTAACATCAGCTCAGCATCGTGTCAGCATTAGCACAGCACAATCTCTACATCAGTGCACCACAACCAGCGCAGCTTAACCTCAGCAGCAATTCAGGACCCATGCAGCACCCCTTCAGTATTAATGCAGCGCCACTTGAGCATTAGCGCAGCACCATCTCTGCATCAGCACAGCATCACCTCAACACAGCACCAACTCAGCATCACTCAGCACCACCACAGCACCAGCACACCACCATCACCTCAGAATAACTCAACAACACCACTCAACATCACTCAGCACACGACAATATCACTCATCACTACCTCAGCATCACTCATCACCACCACAGCATCACTCATCACTACCTCAGCATCACTCAGCACCTCCTCAGTATCACTCAGCACCACCTCAGCATCAACACAGCACCACCTCCTCATCAGTCCACCACCAACTCAGCATTAGCGCAGCACCACATTAGCACCAGCGCAGCACCACCTCAGCATTAGCACAGCACCATATCCACATCAGTGCACCACCACCTCAGCAAAACACCACATCAGCATCACTTAGCACTAACTGAGCACCAGCTCAGCACCAACTGAGCACAAGTGCAGCAAAACCACCTCAGCATGACTCAGCTCCACCTCAGCATGATTCAGCACTTTCTAAGTACAAGCGCAGCACCACATCAGCATTAACCCAACACTATCTCCACATCAGTGCACAACCACCAGCTCATCACCACTGCAGCACCAAGGCAGCAGCACCTCAGCACCAACTCAGCACCAACTCAGCACCAATACTGCACCACTTCAACATCAGCGCAGCATCAGCACAGCACAAACTCAACATCACTCAGCAGCACATGAGAACCAGCTCAGCACCACCTGAGCACCATTGCAGCACCACCACCTTAGCATGAACCAGAACCACAGCATCACTCAGCACCACCTCATCATCACCTCAGCATCACCTCCTCATCAGTGCACCACCAACTCAGCATCAGCACAGCACCAACTCAGCACCAGTGCAGCACAATATAAACATCAGCACAGCACCATCTCAGCTTTAGCACAGCACTGTCTCTGCATCAGTGCACCACCCCCAATGCAGCCCCATCTCAGCAGCAACTCAGCACCCATGCAGCACCACCCCAGCATCAGCAGAGCATCACCTCAGTACAGCACCACTTCAGGATCACTCAGCACCACCTCAGCACCAGCGCAGCACCACCTTCAAATCTCTCAGCACCACCTCAGCATCACTCAGCACCACCTCAGTAACACTCAGTATCACCTCCACACCAGCACACCACCACCTCAGCATCACTCAGCAACACCTGAGGATTATTCAGCATCAGCATCACCTGAGCATCACATCGCAACCAGCACACCAACACCTCAGCACCATTTCAGCATTTCCTAGCACTACCTCAGTGTGGCATTGGAATCTGACATCTGTTGATTCTCTCCTAGTGTTCGCCTTCTGCTCATGTTGTCATTCACCTACTATTTCTCAATCTCAACCCTCCTTTTGTTTATGTCCCTCCATTCATAACAAAAAAAGCTACAATAAACAAGCATTACAACAGGCAGGAAGAGGTTGCCAGCATTGCAAGGACAAAAAACTAGACAACATTTGTTGTTAATTATTTTTTTCATAGAGTCATCCAGTTAAACATAATGTCTTCTTTAAACTCCACTACATAACACTCCACAACACAAAATACCATTAGATACTTACACTCCATTACACACAGTCCCACTCCACATAATTCCAATACACTCAAAAACACATAATTACTATCCACATAATACAATTGCACACCACACCACATATTCCACTACACAAATCCACACAACACAGTTTCACACCACACACTACCACAACTAACAAGTCTAATCCAACGCAAAAAATTGGTAAACACCACATTCATCCACTCCAATCAATAACACATAGGTAAGAGACATTTACATTTACAATGCCAACAGCTCCAACTCTTTCCTTTTTTTAAACACACAGATCTGATGCTTAGTTCCTTCCTATTTGTTCTTTTCCATCAGCAAAAATGGAAAGCTATACACACAGTTCCATGCCACACAATTCAGCTCCACACATTTCCAATCCACACCACACAATTTAACACCAAATCACATAATACAACTCAACACAATTATACAACACATCACATACACCCAATCCACACCACACAATTCCACATTGTGCCGCAAAATTCAACAGCACAACACTTTATTAAACTGTACTACTTACCACTCCACAACACACAATCCCACTCCACATAACACCCCTTCACTGAATGCCACATAATTGCTAACCATATATTTCCACAGCACACACAGCCACATAATGCCAATACACAAATCCACTCCACACTACACAATTCAACACCACACAATTACACAACTAACTAATCCAATCCGGTGGCGGAGCTTGCCACCGCCGATGGCGGATGCGTGATTAAGACGCTCCGCAGTAACGCCCTAAAGTTCCTTAAAATATCCTGCTGTTGAGGGCCAAATCGGGTCTCAGAGGTAGCCACATAGTACCTGGAGCCTCCGCTATCAAAATCCAGAAGAGCGGAGCCGCAGCGAGCTGCGGTAACCCGTGCGGCGAGCGAGAGAGAGCCTGCAACCTAGGCCGCCAGTCCCCGACCTCGAGTTGACGCGGCGGCCGCTGTGCGTGCTAGGGCGTGAGGCCAGCCACAGCGACGTCAGCCCAGAGGGGGGCGGAGAGCCGCGAAAAAGATGGAAAAGACACCGCAGCCTCCCCTGCGGAACGGCGGAAGGCCACATCACGGTCTGCAAGACCGCTCTCCGGCTGGCAGAGCCCATACCTGGCCCACCCTGGGAACGCTACTTGGGGGCCCGGAGGACCGACCGCGCAGGGGCCCTGCGACTACCGCTAACTCGGTAAGGCCTACTGGAGGAAAGCCTGAAGAGCCCCCGACTAAAACGCCAGTCACAAAGAGAGTGACTACCAGCCCCACTGGGGTTTGACCAGTAGTGGCAATTAGACGAACCCTCCTGGTGTGGTTTCCACGGCCTCCACGGCCGCGCCACGGTGACCTTCATAGGTGACACTCATCCACGAGCGGAGTAAGAGACCACAGTCGGGAATAGCGGGCGCGGATACTGACCGGGTGGCGAGACGGGGTTGGAGGCCAGAAGAGCGGTGATGGTAACATAGAACAGCACAAGGAGATCGATAGACCTGTGCCCTTCCCTCCGGAGAAGGGGTTGGCGTGAGAGTATGGGATAGCGGTGGATGCGAAAGTGCGTGGAGGTGTCCACCTGGAGTCCAGTGGGCAAAATGGGCAAGGGCGACAAGACCCAAACCAAGTTGCCATTCGAATAGCGTCGCACCAGAGCCCCGGAGGGGCAGACAATGGAGTTGGACTCACTGGCGAAAGGAGCTGAAGCCACGTTTTACGCAGACATCAAAACACTACTAGTGTCGATGGAAAAAGGCTTCCAAGAGAGCATAGCGTTGTTAGGCTCCAAAATAGACGCCTTATCATACCGCATAGACCGCATGACTGAGAGAGTAGACAAGCATGCAGAGAGAATTGACATGGTGGAGAGGCGCATAACCTAGGTCGAAGAGGCACATACGGAACAGGACAAATTTAAAAAACAGCACGACAAAATTCTGCAAGTCATACAAGAAAAGTCGGAAGATTTGGAGGCCCGCTCTCGAAGATCGAACATACGGATCACGGGAGTACCGGAGACCACACAAGAAGGCAAAATGGAGCTCTTCGTCGAGAAACTGCTGACGACACTACTGGGAGCAGAGGTGTTCTCGCCGATGTTCATAGTGGAACGAGCACACCGAACACTGGGCCCGCGCCCGAAGCCGGGAGCACCCCCGAGGCCGATCATAGCAAAACTCATAAATTACAGAGATAGAGACCCGGCCCTGCGCACGGCCCGTGAGAAGGGAACTCTGCAATACAAGGGCTCCGACATCTCTCTATACCCGGACTTTACCGCGAAGGTGCAAGAAGAACGCAGACACTTTGCCCCGTATAAGAGACAGCTCCGCGACCTAGGCTTAGATTACGCTATGCTCTATCCTGCGAAATTAAGAATAAATAGACAAGGCCACTCTCACATTTTCACGGATCCTAAAGACCTGCACAAGGCTCTGAAAGTTTGGACAAAAGAACGCAGAGGCAGCCCTAGGAGTCAGAACGGCAAGGAGGACACAGGTGGTCAGCTGGACAATCAGGATTAGACAGACTGCACCAAACATGAGGTTAGCTGCTTCTGGGACAACTGACTGCTGAAGGCGTGCTTCGCCGCGGCCTAATGCCCAGACATGGCCATATGGAACACATCGAATACTGGGCTGTTTCTGTCTACACTTCTGAGTGCAGAGATAAAGAATCCGGAGATTCAGAGACATTAGTGAGACTGTTTTGTTTAGCACTCCCCCGCCGAACATTGACCCTGCATGTCTAACTGACCGTTGTATGTGGGCGGGAATTTAGGGTGGCTCGGGCCTTGACCCTTGCTCGCTGCACTTCGGCTGGGAGGCACGCGAGTTTGCACGCACGTTTTAGCGACCAATCTGTGCCTAAATGGCCTGCACTGGCGTCACCCCTTATGGGCGTTAGCAGCAGGGGAGACACCCAGGAAGTCACTGCCTGGTTAACGGCCGACACAACTGGCAACCTTGGCCCCCGCTCTGTGTGCAATGTTGATCCCATTTCTGGATTGTTTGATAATAATGGGTATTACTTGGGAGGGAGACGTTAACATGCTGTGCCAAGTTGGGGTTGGTCTGCTGTGGGAGGGGGGTGGGGGGCTTTGGGGTACTCTTTAACAGTGTCACCGCATTATGCAGAAGTTCGCATTGTTATGATGGGGAAATTGCATGATCTGACATGGCACAAAAAAACCATGATATACACAGTCACACATATGCTCGCTAACAATTCACCTTCAAGGCGTAATGGCTAACACCAACTTAGACGAGACACCTACACACACTCCTAAATTGACTATTCTCAACTGGAATGTCCGCCGTCTGAACGATCACCGCAAAGTCAGAAAAGTTGTTAGCTATCTGCAGCACCAGCACGTTGATGTAGCTTTGCTCCAGAAAACACACCTCCCAACATATAATCGCATGTGATGTATTTAAATGTATGTTGTGCTTTTATGAGTATATAACTCGAATAAAGCTTAATCTACTACTACTACATATAATCGCATGTTCCGTTGCAGGGGGTTGGAGGGTAACATCTCGGTGGCGGGGTTTGCCACTAGCTCTAGGGGGGTCTTGACGTGGGTTAACCCGAAATCCAAACTGCAGATACACACGCTGGAAGAGGACCCTGATGGGCGATTTGTTATATCTAGATGTATAGGCCCACTTACAGACATGACAGTAGTCAACCCATATGGACCTAACTTTGACTCACCGGACTTCTACAAGTCACTCACAGCCAAGATCAAACGCTTGAACAATGGGAGTCTATTGCTCTGGGGGGGAGATTTCGATCTAGTGATGGACCCGACCTTAGACAGATCCTCCGGCCCCCCCTGTAGACCTGCGGCTGCTGCCTTAGAGCTGCAAAGCACAATCACCTGCCTCGACCTGGGGGATGTGTGGCGGTCCAGGACTCCACAACAGGGAGGGTACACGCACTTCTCCGTATTCCATAATATCCATACTAGGATAGATTACTTGCTGACTTCCTCCTCCCTACTAAACCGAGTGAGGGACTGCAGAGTCTTGCCTAGAACCTTGTCTGATCACTCACCAGTCCTCATGGACATTTGCCTACCAGGCAAGCTCATTTCACCGTTTACCTGGAGGTTCCCGCCAAACTCAATGTTAGATCCAGTGTTTAAGGGAGAACTAGCTGAAGCCATAGACTTATTTTTTGAAAAGAACACAGGATTGGTCGAGAGCTTTCAGACAGTGTGGGAAGCCTTTAAGGTCTATATCCGAGGAGTGGCGATAGCAAAACACTCGGGCATTCTTAAAGGAATCAGGCGGAACCTGGCAGATATAGAGAGGAATCTAGGAGAATTGGAGCGCAGACAGTGCCTCCACACAGATGATGCAGTAAGTGCAGAAATTAAGACACTACTAGCGGAGTACCATGAGGAGGCGGACAGAGAGATTTGCCACATGAGCAAATACTCCACAGCACGGGTGTATGGGGAAGTGGCGTGCCCGAGCGCGGTGTTAGCTAACCTTATGAAAGGGATGCGACCACGCCAACACATACCTATGGTTCACACAGCGACGGGAACTCCTGCCACAGACGAGAGAGAAATTGCTTAAACTTTCAAATCTTATTATTCGGAATTGTACTCCTCGAAAGTGGAGGATATGGAAGAGGAAATAGATGACTATCTTAGTCATATAGACATTCCTACACTGGCCGACCATGACAGGGAATTTCTGATGCAACCGATCGAGAAAGACGAGATACTAGACGTGCTAGCTAGTATGAAATCGGGCAGCGCACCTGGAGCCGACTGCTTAACGGCGGGATTCTACAAAGCTTTCAAAGATCAACTGCTTCCACACCTGTCGACCCTCTTTGACGATATATGCGTGGAGGGCAAAATGCCGCACTCCATGAGAGAGGCACTTCTGGTTGCCATACTGAAGCCGGGTAAACCACAAGAGGAGTGCAGTTTGTACAGGCCACTGTCGCTGCTTAATGTCGATACCAAACTGTTCGCCAAGCTACTGGCCACCCGGTTAGCCTTGCTTGTGGACGGACTGATCGCCCCAGAACAGGCGGGGTTTGTCCCGGGCAGGAACCTAGTTTATAACATACGCACTGTCTTGGGGGTGATCCAACATGTCAGACCAGATGTGAAGGCGCTGGCTGTCTTCCTCGACATGGAGAAAGCCTTTGACTCCGTGGAGTGACCCTTCATGCGTAAGGGGCTGCAGCGTATGGGGCTGCAGCGTATGGGCCTGGGGCGGCCTTTTCAACAAATGCTAGGGGCACTATATCATGGTCCAAAGGCGAGGCTCCGCATAGGGCACCTGGTTACAGACCCATTCCCAATCAGCAGAGGCACCAGACAGGGGTGCCCCCTCTCGCCCCTCCTATATGCCCTGGTAGTGGAACCGCTGGCCTGCGCTTTGCGAGAATACCACGGAAACGAAGGAATAGGTTTTCCGGGTTACAGAATAATAGTTTCAATGTACGCTGATGACACCTTGCTGTACATACGTGACCCAGACAATAACTTATCATCAGTACTTCGAGAAGTGGTACGATTTGGGGCGCTCTCAGGGCTTCGGTTCAACTGGGACAAGTTGCTTGCCTCTCGGCTCACACCGCTCACGCAACAGACACAAATGGAATACCCCCTCCATTGGACCACAGATACGATTCGATATTTGGGGATACACCTACACACAGATTCGGAAACTCTCTTTAGGGCCAACTATGGCACCACAATGAGTAGATTGGAGGATGATGTGGTACGGTGGAGCAAACTCCCACTATCCCTGATGGGACGCATATCTATAATGAAGATGGTTGTGCTCCCGAGGTTCTTGTTCCTGTTCCTTACACGACCAATAGTCCTCCCCAAATCCTTCTTTGCTCGACTACAGCAGCAGATGACGAAAGTAGCTTGGGCGGGCGGCCAGCCACGCGTTAAATGGACAACACTCATTATGCCTTACGAGATGGGCGGGTTGGGAGCACCAGACATGGAGGCGTACTACAGGATGGCGCAGGCGTCACATTTACACACATGGGTGCACGGAGACAGAAACATACCCCATGTACGAATGGAAACCATTTTTGCACAGCCAGATAGTCTCCCTCACACAGTTTTCAGGGACACGGACCGTAGAACAGGCATAATTGACTCCCTGACAGCCACCAATCATGCATGGCACAGTCTCCTGCGGATGCAGGGCGGGGCACTGCTATACTCACCGAGAATGCCGATTGACTGGGCTAGGTGGCTACTGCCGCTCATGGAAAAGGGAGTAATCGCAGCCATGCACACCCTGAACATACATACGGCAAGAGACTTATTTGCAGACGGAATGGCCAAGACATGGGAACAAGCCTTGGGCTCTAATGTGCCGCCTCCGCTACTGACGCGTTTCCAGTTCCACAGAGTGCGCAGCGCCTTGGGTGATCTATTGGGAGGAGACATGGCGGAGCCCCCAGAGGTCCCTGAACCTACGCATGTACTCAAAACTAAAACATCCAGAGGGCTGCTGTCCAGCCTATACAAACTCACACAAACACCTACCTGTTATACCCATATCCCAAGGCGCGGCTGGCATGGCAGACTGACCTGGGCCTACCACTAGTCGATAACACATGGCGCTACTGCTGCACAATCACTAAGAAGGTCTCTCTAAATGGCAGACTTAGATTGATTCACTTCAAGTTCTTTAATAGAGTATACTACACCCCTGCGCAACTCTTCAAATATGGCCTGCGGGATACGGACGGTTGTGAAAGGTGCAGCGGCCCTGAGGCGGACTTCCTGCACCTTGCTTGGCAGTGCCCGGGAGTCTGGGGGTTCTGGGAGAAAATCTTTGCTGAAATAAGTGCACTAACAGAGGTTGAGATCGCTCCGGACCCCCTGATAGCAATATTGGGTTACACTAAAAAACTACCTAGAGCAGATAGACGACTGGTTGATATGGGTCTTCTAACGGCCCGAAGAGTGCTGGCTTGCTGCTGGATGAGAGGCCCATTACCAATACTGAAACGCTGGGCGCGAGACATGCTCTACTGCTGCACTCAATCCGGAAATTATAGCGAGCTGCAACCCCCCACCAGCAGACCCAATAATTTCTGGAGTCTCTATCACACATATTTGACGGGCAAGAGAAATTATAACACTCCTAAATCTCCACGGGGAGAGGGATAAAATGCTGTCTGGAGGGGGCGGGACTGACCTAGCACTCACTTGAATGACATAGTCACGAGTCTATTACGGTGTCCGCTACCAACCATGAGACAAACGAATGTGGTGAAACTCCGCCTGCCCTCTGTAAGGGTTGTTGGCTGAATGGCTGTGTATATTAATGACCATACCAATGTTATAATGCTAAATGACTGATGGTTGTCGGCTATAGTCAGATCGAGGGGAGGGGATTTACGTTGGGGAGTAAGAATGTAAATAGATGTACTTTCATCTGAAATGCAATAAAAAAAACAAAAAAAAACCGAATCCAATCCAACCCACATAGTTCCACTACACACCACATACATACACTTCATAACACATAAGGAAAATACATTGCCATTTAAAATGCCAGTAGCTCCAACTAAAACAAATGTGAGAGCGATTACATTTCCAATGCTTGTTTTATATGGTGTTTGTTCCACGATTCATGCACAAACAATTTCAGAGCTTGTCCAGCTTGGGCTCTTAAAGCCAGCCTCACCAGTGGCTAGGCTCTGCTTGGCTCTCTCTGTTATTTTGTTGGCTCATCCAACATTTTGTTGGAGGAGAAGTGGTTGGCCATACATAGTGTTAGAATACTACAAAAGTGTCAGCTAATTCAAAAGTATGAACTTACTCAAAAGTGCAGTTTGTGAATCTGGCCCATAGTGTGGATTACTATAATGTGAATTAACTGGGAGCCAGCACATTTCCACTGATAAAAGTTTTTTCAGGTTTATTTCTAAATATTCTAGAGAGTGAGTAAAAGTTTTCTTACTAGCATTCAGAATAAAAAAGCCATGCAAGGAACATAAATATTCTTGATGTGTTTTAGCAAGTGGATGTAGATATGACAATAGATGATGGATAGTGCAGTGTATGCTTGTGATTCACAATAACACTATACAGAGCAATTACAATTACCTACACATTAAAATTAACCACATTTGGCTCGCACATTTCTGCAACCCAAACAGTATGAATGTTGCTGAATGATCAACAAAGGATCAGTTTTAGGGTAAGTTCAGCAGATAAGGAAAATAATTATGGAATGCATACGAACGTTTCGAAAGACTATTGTAAATATTTGAAAAAGTGTGACAAATGAACGCTTGGCTTTGTAAATGATCTTCATGGAAACAGATTTTGAGAAATTCATAAATTCTGGACCTTACTCTAAAAGGATGGATTTAGGATTGACACACATTGAAGGGATTTGAACTCCATCTTCGGGTACTTCCTTAAATACGCTTGGGATGTTATACACCGCTGAGCCTAGGTTCCTACTTTCCTATGGATATCTGATTGGCACAGTCTTTTAGGAAGTGCTTCTTTGTATACTAAATAATCTGACATTACAATAAAGCCAGTAGAGTCAGTTGCTAGAGCAATAAGCAATTATTAGAACATTGGAATGTTGGGAGCTCCATTGCAGACAATGGAGTGCTCCCTGCTTCTACGGGCCGGGCCGGTAAAAGGCCCGCAGAGCAACATTCCAATGTTCTACAAAGGCTTCTCGAAGCTCAAGGGGATTTATATCCCCTCGAGCTTCGAGAACCCTTTGTTTAATTTGTTAGAACATTCTGCCCTCTAGTGGCAGAATGTTCTAATAGCCTTATAGCCCTTCGGAGCAGGGCTATACCGACTATTAAAGTCCTGCTGTCTCGTTAAAGTCCCTCGTCTTCGGCTCGGGCCTTTAACGATCCAGCGGGCATTTAATAGCCGGTATAGCCCGCTACGGCGGACTGTAAGGCTATAGAATATTCTTTCAAGTGAATAAAGTTACCAGACTGTCAGAAATAGAGGTCTAATTGGTACGTTTTCCTAGGCCCTGCTCTTTTTAAGGGAGCTGTGATCATTGAACAACATTTCTTCACATGTGTTTAAGCACAGCAGCCTATGTATTAATGACAAGACAGCTAACACCACAAATGCCACCACATGCCTGCAGAGGCAAGGTCTGCCCAGTGTTTTATTACTTTGCAGGACATTTTTTTGTTCTGAGATGATAGCTCAGGATTATGTTGACCTTATGAGATCAACAGAAAAAGAGAAGCACTACTGCGAGGGGGGCTTTGGCGCTGTCTACATGTTGATCTTCCTCTGTACAGGATTTTATTGAACAGAAATTGTGTGCTTCCACTGAAAAAGAGTCATTGTGTTCCACAGATTAGGCTCTAAAGTGTAGCTTGACCTGGTTATGGTGACAAGCTAATTATCAGCTTTGTAGGCCTGTCTGTTTCATTGGGGAATGTTATGTCAGATGCTAAAGGTCTGATATATTTATCATGAAATCTAATGACAAAGGAGTAAGCCTGAATTATTTATTATGAAAGCCGCATGTAAAGGCCAATAGTCCTTTATCGGTGGATTGTTACTACACTTTCTTAAAACCTGTAGACAAGTATTTTCTAACATGGGCTCCCACATATTAGTCCAGCTAAGAAGAAATGTATTTTGCTCATAATTGATAGGGACATCATTAACACAGACTTAGCTCAAATACAATAGCATGTAGGTTTGCATGTCCCCATGTCAAATATATTATGAAGGGGTTTCACATTATGAATTCAAAAACCATACGAATGGCCTGATTATAGGTTTAGCGGTCTGTGGACTACCAGGCTCATGGTGGGGTGGCCGTCTTCCACTAACCACATTATGACCTTGCCGATCGTGTTGTCATGGAACCTCTGACTCCGCCAGGGAACTGCCATTCCCTGGCGGTGGTACGGCAGTCAAGAGGCATCAATATGCTTGGTGGGATCGCTGTGGCCCAGCCAAGCGTATTACGACTTTCCTCATCGCCACTGATTTCATGGAGGTTTTTCTTCCATGAAAACAGTGGTGGTGAAGAACAAAAGGGGGCGCTACTTGGCCCCCATGTTCCTCAAGCTTTGTGGATGCACCCAGGGGGGGCACAATATGTGCCCCCCTGTGTGCATGCACCCCCAGTTCCAGAACAACATGGACTTTAGAATCCATGCTGTGCTGGAACTTCCTTAGGTGTTCCAATTGTGGTGCCTATTGTCTAATGACATATAACAATTTTTTTCCCACAGCGGTGCTTATTTTTTAGGCACCACCATAAGAACAGCAAAGGAAAGATCTGCCAATGACTAAAAAAGTTAGTACACAGCGGGCTATCCTCGCACGGGTTTGGCGGTGCAGGGAATGGCAGTCCTGCTGATACACCGCCAAACTCGTAATCGGGCCCAAAGTGTCTTGACATTTTGAACCCTCTGACAAAAGCAACAAGAAGGACATTTACAAAGAAAAGAAAAGAAGAAGTTTGGTACCGTGGTCCCATTTTTTCGTCTGCCCATGCTTGGTGTCTCAAGAGAAAGATTTAGTTTGCAATACAATGTATACTTTTGGTCTCCCTAATATGTTTGATGGCTCTCTCTAGGCAATAACCACTGGTTCATGTTTATATCCATGTTAAGGAAAATAGCCTGGCATAATAGATTCTTAAATGTGGTGAGAAAGGTAGTAGGATTCTCATTTTACATTTTGAATAACTTAACAAAGCCTGTAGAGTTAGCCTTTTTGATTGTGAAAAGCCTCATTATTAGAAATTGGGTTACTGGTTGAGGGGGGGTGAAACCCTACCCAAGTAGCAGCCAAAATCCTTGTCAGGGTGAAGTCACAAGCAAACCTCGAATTAACCTGTTCTCTATTGTCTGGTAGCATGGCAGAGAGCAGTCAGGCTTAACTTAGAACTAATGTGTAAAGTATTTATGCAGTAATTCAAACAGTAATAAAGTGAAACACATCACTACACAGCGCATGAAAAATCCCACACCAATTTATAAAAATAGAGTAAATGTTAATAAATAATTTAACACCAAAAATCCAATCAGTAGAGCTGGAGACATGCAGTTTTAAAGTTTTAAGCGAAAATAACGCTAAAAAGCACAAAACCGTCTTCTGTGGTTATCTGGTCGCGCTGGACAGCACCAAAGTCACAAGTTCAGGCCGACTGCAATGGACCACAGACCAGCTACAGGAACCCTGTTAGTCTTGCTGAAAAAAGTACCGTAATTCCTGCTTACGGAGCTATGCGGAGTCCTGTGTCAAGGATGCATTGCACAGCCTTGGTTCTGGGATACTGAGAGGCTGTGATGTGAGGTGCTGCGTCATCATCCGTCGATGAGAGGCTTGCAATACGAAGTCCTGTGTCGAAGTTGCGTCATGCACCACCTGGTTTCCAAAAAAGCTGAGAGACTTGCAATGTCGAGGATGACTTGCACAGCTGCAGTTCCTGCAAGGATGGTGATGCGAAGTCTTGCACCAACATGGAGTTTGGTGAGGCTATGCATCATGTAGCAGCTCCGATGTCGAGTTTTTGGGGCTCGAAGCATTGCAATGAGACAGTTCTACTGGCATTGCAATTGGGCTGGTAGATCACCTTCAGGCTCACTTTCAAGAGTAAGGATTGGGGTAGCACCACTTGGGAGGGCAGGGCTGACAGCTGGCAGATTCCAGGTAGTGGGTTCAAGATGGAAGAAGCCTGTTCTGTGCTGAAAGCTTCTGATCAGGAGGCTAGACAACTAGAGCTTGGAGTCAATCTGGTGGTTGTGGGTTCCAGATGCAGGTCAGTCCTTTCCACTCAGACAGGAGGGCAGCACAGCAGGGAAGCAGAGTGGGGTCCTTCTTACAGCAAATCAGCACAGCAGTCCTAATGAAGCTTTCAAAGGTCTAGATGTGTATTGAAGATTTGGGGTCTGAGGTCCAATATTTATACCGGGTGGCCCCTTTGAAGTTGGAGAAGTTTGTAAAGGTGTCCAACCCTGAGGTGTCTGGCATCCCCTTTCTCCCTGCCTTGGTCCCAGCATGTCTGGGGACACAAAAGACTAGTGGTAAACCCTTTATGAGAGTACTCAGGCAAAGTCTTTGAAATGTGCTCTTGTGATAGGTGACAGCTCCTCCCTCTTGTTAATTCAGAGTGGCCCATCCTGCCAACACCTAGCCTCCCTGTGTCTCACGTGTGGGAGCAATACTTAAAGACCAACTGCTAGTTACACCTACTCATGTGACCAAAGAACAGGCTGTAGGCACCAAATGGTTAGGACAAGAAAATGCCAACCTTCACGGAGACAGAGCACGCACAAACTGGAATGAAGTGCAGAAGCATTTAAACATTATCATCATCAGTTTCTCTAATTTATGGGGGGTCACATTGAGAGTCGTTTTTTTGTATTCTGGTCATAGTTAGAGCAGGGATAGTTAATTTCATCGACACTGTTTTTGTAGTTTGGGTTTAGTAATTTTAATTGCAAAATAGTCACGTTTAGTATTTTCAGTTCGTTTCTAGTTCAGAAAGTTTCTTAATACTCATCTATTGTATACTGGCACATAGCGTTTATTCGGTAGCATCATGGATCTTAGTTTAGTTACACGGTGTAATGGATTTAACAGGTAGCAATTTGTTCTGAGCAGCGAGCTCACTTTGGTGTATTGGGGAAATCTGAGTTTCAAGGGGGAGCTTTGGGAAACATCGTTTGCAGCTAACAGGGAAGAAGCCAGGTGATAATAATTAATATCTTTGATTCGAGTCAGTGAGTAAGAAGGAGGTAACATGGGCAGTTGGAAAGGAAGCATGGATGATTTACGAGTTTAAGGAGAGAAGTGCGAGGAGGTAAGATTGAGGTAGACCACCTTTAATAAAAGAGAATAGCAGAGAAGGGGTTAAGAAGAAGGATGACAGGAGGGACTGGGTTCATGGAGAGAAGGATGAGGGTTCAGTTAAGCACATGAGGCTACATTTTAGAGAACAGAACTGGTTGTTTGGTGAAATGGAGGGAGGTGGTTAGCGAGATGGACAGGGAGTATGACAATTTTGAAAGGGTGAGAATGAATTGAACAGGCACAATTAGTTTGGTTTGGGTATTAGGGGCTTGGGCGCGAGCAGTGACAGTTTCTTTGCTTTTTTGTTTAGTCAGGAGTATGATTTGTATGTGAGGGGGCAAGTAGGGGGTCATATGTTCACATTAGTCACAGATTCAGTGTACATGCATGTATTAGCTAGGATCAATCAGCGGAACTGTTTATGTCATTTGCTTTTGTTTCTGTTGTTTTAGAATTCCCTGATGAAGAGCTTTAGGGGCTCAAAATGCATTGGATATAAAAAAAAAGTTGTGCCCTCTTAAAAAAGTATTCTGTGATCAATCTGAGCGTATCGTTATACAAAGCCCAGAATGGCATACAGTCAATATTGGAAAAGTTTAATAAAGTTTGCAGATTGAATCACGCTGTCTCCGTTGTGATGAAGAGCACTAAGGAAAATGTCAAAATATGGTTGGTGTAAGCAAGTGAATACTGGTTGATTTTGGAATACCGGGATGCATTGGAAACTTTGTAGGGACATGTTCCCGATGTTCGCAGTGCGACAACCATGAGCACGAGAAGCGTGCTTTGTTTCTGGATACCTTGTAGCAGTGGCATTTTCCGTTAAAATCTAACTTTACCATTAAAGGAGTCTTTATATTGCAATTCTTTAGACACCAACCTCAACCTGTCTACCTGTTCCCAATTCAAAGCAATCATGTATTAAAGATAATAAGGTAACCCGATGTTATCTTCTGAGAGAGGTAGGCCTTACAGTAGTGAAAAATTAATGTAGGAGTTTTCATTACCAGAACATGTAAAACTCAAAAGTACATGCCCAACTTTTTAATACACTGTATCATGCTCTCTGGGCTGTTCACAGCCTATCCTAGAATGCCTTACATGTATTAACAAGCCTTTGCAATGCAATAGGTCTCGCATTTAGGCAAGTTTAAGGTATTGCCATTGTAAATGACACTGCCTTTAATTTATGTTTTAAAAACGAAAACAAAAATAAAAGGCATTGTTATGTGCAATGTTAGAAACACAATTTCGGTCCCAGGCAGCCGGTGTGACTCAGAGAGCAGATCATTGTCCACTGGGGCCAGTCCACTCTGCAGCAAAACCCGCAGAGCGGCTACTGTGACTGGCAGTGGAAGTTCTCTAAGAGTGCTAAACGATTGCTTAAGAAAGCCTAGCACCCTAAATGAAGGCAATACACAACACCCACTCAGCGCCAGCTTACATTTCAGATGGTTTACACTATATTGCATTCCTGAAGACTATTTCCTTTCACCAACTGTTATGTTTCTGTAGATTGTAACAACAGTTAGACATGACGTGCTTCGGGACAAATTCAGAGACATGTTGGGAGAGAAAGAATGAAAGTGTACACAAAGTGAGAAAATGCAGAAGACAGTATGAAGGAAAAACGTGATAGATTGAAGCACTCCGAAGATTGCTTCCCTTCCACACACCGTAGTAATGTTTAAATCATATTCTAACATTTTTAGAATTCTATCATTTTAAACTTTAATTCACAACAAAATATGTATTAGTTACTCATGCATCTCATACTGCTAACAAACATAAGTTACACCAACTGGACTGGTGTGTTTTAGGGTATATTGGTTATTGTGTTGTATATCTGGTTATAGTAATTGTTCTTTGGGGTGGGAGAGATGCAGGAGGGTTAGGGTTGTGAGGGTAGTTTCAATAACAAGCTGACCAAAGCTATAAAATGTGCTTTTTAGGCTAGTGCGTGGTCATGAATGATCAGATCATCTTCTGAGCAGCAGCAGTGACTGCATGTCCTTGGTTACTGAGAACTGCAGTCATGCAGTGTGTCTCAGATTAGCGTTTTCCATTTCTGGGGCTTCCCAGCAGTTGTTAGATCTTCTTAGAGTTTCTTGTTGCTCAAATGGGTGTAATTTCTGAAATGTATATGTTTCTCTCATCTTCATTGCTTGATTTGTGCTCCCTGGAAAGTGTCACTCTTAGTCGTTGAAATGTCACTCATAATTAAACTCAAATTATGAAAATGTCACACATAGAAATCTGAAACCTTGGCAGTTATGCTACACATTAAAATTAACCACATTTGGCTCAGACATTTGTGCAACCCAAACAGTATGAATGTTGCTGAATGATCAACAAAGGATCAGTTTAAGGGTAAGTTCAGCCGGTCAGGAAAATAATTATGGAATGCATACGAACGTTTCGAAAGACTATTGTAAACATTTGAAAAAGTGTGACAAATGCACACTTGGATTTGTAAATGATCTTCATGGAAACAGATTTTGAGAAATTCATAAATTCTGGACCTTACTCTAAAAGCATGGAATAAGGATCGACACACAATGAAGGGATTTGACCTCCATCTTTGGGTACTTCCTTGAATATCTTGGGATGTTATAGACCACTGAGCCTAGCTTCCTGCTTTCCTATGGATATCTGATTGGCACAGTCTTTTAGGAAGTGTTTCTTTGCATACTAAATAAACTGACATTACAATAAAGCCAGTAGAGTCAGTTGCTAGGGCAATAAGCAATTAGAATATTCTTTCAAGTGAATAAAGTTGCCAGACTGTCAGCAATAGAGGTCTAATGGGTACGTTTTCCTAGGCCCTGCTCTTTTTAAGGAAGCTGTGATCATTGAACAACATTTCTTCACATGTGTTTAAGCACAGCAGCCTATGTATTAATGACAAGACAGCTAACACCACAAATGCCACCACATGCCTGCAGAGGCAAGGTCTGCCCAGTGTTTTATTACTTTGCAGGACATTATTTTGGATTGAGATGATAGCTCAGGATTATGTTGACCTTATGAGATCAACAGAAAAAGAGAAGCACTACTGAGAGGGGGGCTTTGGCGCTGTCTACATGTTGATCTTCCTCTGTACAGGAATTTATTGAATAGAAATTGTGTGCTTCCACTGAAAAAGAGTCATTGTGTTCCACAGATTAGGCTCTAAACTGTAGCTTGACCTGGTTATGGTGACAAGCTAATTATCAGCTTTGTAGGCCTGTCTGTTTCATTGGGGAATGTTATGTCAGATGCTAAAGGTCTGATATATTTATCATGAAATCTAATGACAAAGGAGTAAGCCTGAATTATTTATTATGAAAGCCGTATGTAAAGGCCAATAGTCCTTTATGGGTGGATTGTTATTACACTTTCTTAAAACCTGTAGACAAGTATTTTCTAACATGGGCTCCCACATAATAGTCCAGCTAAGAAGTATTTCTTTTGCTCATAATTGATAGGGACACCATTAACACAGACTTAGCTCAAATACAGTAGCATGTAGGTTTGCATGTCCCCATGTCAAATATATTATGTAGGGGTTTCACATTAGGAATTAAAAAACCATACAAATGGCCTGATTATAGGTTTAGTGGTCTGAGGACCACCAGGCTCATGGTGGGGTGGCCGTCTTCCAACCACCACATTATGACCTTGCCGATCGTGTTGTCATGGGACCTCCGACTCTGCCAGGGAACTGCCATTCCCTGGCAATGAAACAGCAGTCAAGAGGCATCAATATGCTTGGTGGGATCGCTGTGGCCCAGCCAAACATATTACGACTTTCCTCATCACCACTGATTTCATGGAGGTTTTTCTTCCATGAAAACAGTGATGGTGAAGACCGAAAGGGGGCGCTACTTGGTCCCCATGTTCCTCAAGCTTTGTGGATGCACCCGGGGGGGGCACAATATGTCCCCCCCCTGTGTGCATGCACCCCCAGTTCCAGCACAGCATGGACTTTAGAATCCATGCTGTGCTGGAACTTCCTTAGGTGTTCCAATTGTGGTGCCTATTGAATGAATGAATGGAGATTTGTAAAGCGCAACTTAGCCCGAAGGCATCAAGGTGCAGATGATGGAATGTAGCCAGGTAAAGATATCGAGATATAGGGAGTAGGGGCCTAAGAGTAGGCTTCAGTAAAGAGCAGAGTTTTAAGGCCCTTTCGGAAGAGAAGAAGAGATTCTTGGTCCCTGAGTTCCAAAGGGAGCTCGTGCCAGAGTCTAGGGGCGAAGGAGGAAAAAGCCTTACCTCCCCATCTTGCCTTAGCGAATCGGGGGACGGTCAGCAAATTCTGTCCGGCAGAGCGCAAGGCCCTACCGGGGACATAGGTCGACACAAGGGACCTGATGCCCTCAGCACCTGCACGATGAAGAGCCATGTGAGTGAAGGTCAGAATTTTGAATTTTATCCTGGCATATACCGGGAGCCAGTGGAGAGTTTTCCTTATCCGGGTACCTGAGGAGCGTCTGGGGGCATTGACGATAAACCTCTCTGCAGCGTTCTGGACGACTTGCAAACGGTGGAGTAATTTATTGCTCATGCCAATATACAGGGCATTACAATAGTCCAGTCGCGAGGATAGCAGGGTGACCGCAGCCAGTTTCCGGGCATCAGGGGAGAGGTAATGGGTACGTTTTCTTAACACCCTTAGAACCCCGCAGCAGGTTGAGACCGTTCTATTTACTTGCCTGTCAAAAGCAAGTGAGGTGTCAAAAATGACTCCCAGGTTACGGGCGACGGGAGAAGGCTGGGGACAAGTTCCCAGTATCTGTGGCCACCAGTCAGCAGACCAGATCTCCTTATTTCCACCAAATACCAGAATCTCCGTCTTTTCCCCGTTTAATTTAAGGAAGTTCAAGGCCATCCAGCCTGCCACTGCTTCCATACAATTTAAAAAATTTAGGGCCGTGGTCTCAACGGATTGCGACAGAGAGACCATGATCTGGGTGTCATCGGCGTACGAGAGCACTTCCAGTCCAAAAGTTCTAACAAGCCTAGCGAGTGGGGCCACATAAACGTTGAAAAGTGTAGGACTTAAAGCAGAGCCCTGCGGGACCCCACACTGCAGAGGCCTGGCGTTGGAAAGGAAGTCACCCAGTTTGACCCTTTGCTCCCGATGGTTAAGAAAGGAAGTGAGGAGGCTCAGACCTAGACCCTTCACCCCCGTCTCACTGAGACGAGAAGCCAAGATGGTAGGGGACAGGGTGTCCAATGCTGCTGTAAGGTCGAGCAGGATCAGAAGAGTAGTCTGACCACTGTCGACCTTTGCACGGATGTTGTTGACCACCACTGTAAGGGCTGACTCAGTGCTGTGCGCCTTTCGGAAGCCATGCTGAGAGGGGTCAAGCAGGCAGGTATTATAGAGAAAGGCGCTGAGATGGGAATTCAAATGAGCCTCCAACATCTTAGCTGGAGCGGGAAGAAGGGAGATGGGACGAAAGTTCTTCAAAATCCCAGGATCCAAGGAAGCCTTTTTCAGGAGAGGCTTAACGATGGCAGTCTTCCAGGATGCTGGAAATACACCACTGGAGATGGCCCTATTCATAACTTCCAACAGAGGGGGAAGTAGAGTGTCCCTGCAATTTTTTAGGATTTTAAGAGGACAGGGATCAAGGGGAGATCCCGACTTGATCGAATCTAGAAGTTTATCTAGGGCCTCAATCGTGAGGAGGGGAAAACTGGAGTAGTTATTGTTGGAAGCTGGAGTGTGCTCTGGGCTAGGAGGGGGGGGGTGAATGAGATTATGAGTCTGGAGTGCTGTGTAAATATCCAGGATTTTAGAATGGAAAAGGTGGAAATCTGATCACAGAGTTCTTGAGAGGGAACAATGGGATCAGGGTGTTGGACAAGAGATAAGGTATCTACCACCTTGAAAAAATCTCCCGGGGAGGTGAGGGATGAGGTTAGCTTGGAAAAGTAGTTTTGCTTTCGGCTAACACCGCCGCTTTGTAGCTCTTGAGGAGATTTTTATGCTTGGTCCGTTGGTGGGCATCTGGTTGTGCTCCCCAGAGCCTTTCTTGCCTCCTACACTCCTGTCTCTGTAGTCTAAGAGTTTCTGAGTACCAGGGCGCTGACGGGCGGTTCCTAGCACAATAACGGGATTTAAGCGGGGCAAGAGTGTCCACAGCCCTGGAGATGGTAATTGCGAACTCACGGCAAGTAGTATCCATATACTGAGAAGGGGGAGGCTTAAAGCTGGCAATAAGAGGGCCAAGTGACTCATTGGACAAGCCCTTATAGTTTCTCTTTAGAACCCAACAGTTCATGTCCGTGGGAGGGGCAGAAAGAAAGCCTGATACGAATTCCAGGGGGACTGCTTTATGATCCGACCAGGAGAGGGGCAGAGGGGAGCCAATCTCTAGCCTGGGGTCGTTAGTAAACACCCCATATAAGGTATGGCCAGCAGAGTGGGTAGGAGATAGCAATTTTTGGGAGAGGCTGAGGGAAACCAGGGAGTCAACGAGGGACGTTGTATCGCCCGAGTTAAGATTTTCTAAATGGAAATTAAAATCTCCAAGAATAGTCAAGAATGGCCTGTTGATGAATCGTTCAATTACTTCAAGTAAATCTGCGGCGAACGAAGACCTGGAGCCCGGAGGTCTGTAAATAAGAATACCAGAAAAGTTTTCTTTAGGGGAGATACTAAGAGAAAAGAAGAGAGCCTGAAAGGACTTCTGGGGGGAAGAAAGGGACTCCATACGACAGGTAAAAGAATTCTTATATACAATGCCTATTCCACCCCCTCTACGACCCTCTCTATCCTGTCTCACCAATGGCATAACCATCAGGGAGGGCGTTAATCAGGTCGGGCCAGCTGAGTCCGAGCCCCACGTTTCGGTGACGAAGACCCAAGAAGGTTGTCTTTGCGATACAAAATCTCGGAAAGCAAAGTTGTTACTAACCAAGGAACGAGCATTAATAAGGAAGCCTGCTTCTTTCGGGGGAGGAGGGGGGTCCTGAATCGCCGAAGTCTTAGATGGCTTTGTGTCGTAGGCAAGAGTTGATGGGCTAGGTTCGTTCGTACAGCTACACATAAAGCCATGGTGCAGTTGCTCGGGAGTTAATTTATGGTGGCACACTTGCCGGGAGGGTCTAAGTGATCTAAGGGAACCTAACAAATCCCCAGGGGCATCAAGAGAGGTAATCAGAGGCTGAGCAGCATGCCTGACCCCTGGCGCCTCCTTGGCGCTGACGGGCACAGACGGACAGGACTCTGGCATGACTCCGGCTAGAGTCCGGCCCGTCCGCAATGCGCGTCCGCTGCGCGGATAAGACGGACGTCCCCTTTTATGGCCGACTAGAGCGCGTCATAGCGCTGAAATACCCCCAATATGGCAGCCAAAACCAAGTTCGCCTCCCCGGGGTCGTGCTCTCAGCGTCAATGCTCGGCTGAGAGCGGCCCGGGCAGCGACTGGTAGGGGGAGGTCCTGGACAGGTAATAAGATTGGTTACAAAATGCACCCAATGCAGTTATTTAAAAAGGCTTTCCAAATCGAGCCTAAATGCGATTATTAAATCAAGCACAACAACACACAAGATAAGAACTATGTTAAAAGATAGGCGAGAGTGCGAGGAGAACCTCCCGGCTTGTCGCCTCAGGAGGGGGAAGGTACAGCAGGCTAAGACGAGCACCGGGTCATGGGGCCCCTTTTATGGCCGACTAGAGTGCGTCCGAGCACTGGAATACCCCCAATATGGCCGCCAAAACCAAGTTTGCCTCCCCGGGCCCGTGCTCTCAGCGTCAATGCTCGGCTGAGAGCGGCCCGGGCAGCGACTGGTAGTGGGAGGTCCTGGACAGGTAATAAGATTGGTTACAAAACGCACCCAATGCAGTTATTTAAAAAGGCTTTCCAAATCGAGCCTAAATGCGCTTATTAAATCAAGCACAACAACACACAAGATAAGAACTATGTTAAAAGATAGGCGAGAGTGCGAGGAGAACCTCCCGGCTTGTCGCCTCAGGAGTGAGAAGGTACAGCAGGCTAAGGAGGGGGAAGGTACTATTGTCTAATGACATATAACAACTTTTTTCCCACAGCGGTGTTTATTTTATAGGCACCGCCGTAAGAACGGCAAAGGAAACATCTGCCAATGACTAAAAAAGTTAATATACAGCGGCTATCCTCACACGGGTTTGGCGGTGCAGGGAATGGCAGTCCTGCCGATACACCACCAAACTCGTAATCGGGCCCAAAGTGTCTTGACATTTTTAACCCTCTGACAAAAGCAACAAGAAGGACATTTACAAAGAAAAGAAAAGAAGTGGTTTAGTACAGAGGTCCCATCTTTTGGTCTGCCCATGCTTGGTGTCTCAAGAGAAAGTTTTAGTTTGCAATACAATGTATACTTTTGGGGTCGCTAATATGTTTGATGACTCTCTCTAGGCAATAACCACAGGTTCATGTTTATATCCATGTTAAGGACAATAACCTGGCATAATAGATTCTTAAAAGAGGTGACAAAGGTAGTAGGATTCTCATTTAACATTTTGAATAACTTAACAAAGCCTGTGGAGTTAGCTTTTTTGATTTTGAAAAGCCTCATTATTAGAAATTGGGTTACTGGTTGAGGGGGGTGAAACCCTACCCAAGTAGCAGCCAAAATCCTTGTTATGGTAATGTCACAAGCAAACCTCGAATTAACCTGTACTCTATTGTCTGGTAGCATGGCAAAGAGCAGTCAGGCTTAACTTAGAACTAATGTGTAAAGTATTTATGCAGTAATTCAAACAGTAATAAAGTGAAACACATCACAACACAGCACATGACAAATCCCACACCAATTTATAAAAATAGAGTAAATGTTAATAAATAATTTAACACCAAAACAACAAAAATCCAATCAGTAGAGCTGGAGACATGCAGTTTTAAAGTTTTAAGCGAAAATAACGCTAAAAAGCACAAAACCGTCATCTGTGTTTATCTGGTCGCGCTGGCCAGCACCAAAGTCACAAGTTCAGGCCGACTGCAATGGACCACAGACCAGCTACAGGGACCCAGTTAATCTTGCTGAAAAAAGTACCTTAATTCCTGCTTACGGAGCTATGCGAAGTCCTGTGTCAAGAATGCATTGCACAGCCTTGGTTCTGGGATACTGAGAGGCTGTGATGTGAAGTGCTGCGTCGTCCTCAGGGATGCCGTTGATGAGGGGCTTGCAATGCGAAGTCCTGTGTCGAAGTTGCGTCAGGCACCACCTGGTTTCCAAAAAAGCTGAGGGACTTGCAATGCGAGGGCATGCGTCGAGGATGACTTGCACAGCTGCAGTTCCTGCAAGGATGGTGATGCGAAGTCCTGCACCAAAATGGAATTTGGTGAGGCTATGCATCATGTAGCAGCTCCCATGAGTTTTTGGAGCTCGATGCATTGCAATGAGACAGTTCTACTGGCATTGCTATTGGGCTGGTAGATCACCTTCAGGCTCACTTTCAAGAGTAAGGATTGGGGTAGCACCACTTGGGAGAGCAGGACTGACAGCAGGTAGTGGGTTCAAGATGGAGGAAGCCTGTTTTGTGCTGAAAGCTTCAGATCAGGAGGCTAGACAACTGGAGCTTGGAGTCAATTTGGTGGTTGTGGGTTCCAGATGTAGGTCCAGTCCTTTCCACTCAGACAGGAGATCAGCACAGCAGGGAAGCAGAGTGACAGTCCTTCTTACAGCAAAGCAGAACAGCAGTCCTAATGAATCTTTCAAAGGTTTAGATGTGTATTGCAGATTTGTGGTCTGAGGTCCAATATTTATAGCTGGTGGCCACTTTGAAGTTGGAGAAGTTTCTAAAGGTGAGGTGTCCGGCATCCCCTTCCTCCCTGCCCTGGTCCCAGCATGTCTGGGGACACAAAAGACTAGTGGTAAACCCTTTATGAGAGTGCTCAGGCAAAGCTTTTGAAATGTGCTCTTGGGATAGGTGACAGCTATAGGTGACAGCTCCCTCTTGTTAATTCAGAGTGGCCCATCCTGCCAACACCTAGCCTCCCTGTGCCTCACAGTGTGGGAGCAACACTTAAAGACCAGCTGCTAGTTACACCTACTCATGTGACCAAGGAACAAGCTGTAGGCACCAAATGGTTAGGACAAGAAAATGCCAACCTTCACGGAGACAGAGCACGCACGAACTGGAATGAAGTGCAGAAGCATTTGAACATTACCATCATCTGTTTCTCTGATTTATAGGGGGTCACATTGGGGGTAGTTTTTTTGTATTCGGTAATAGTTAGAGCAGGGGTAGTTAATTTCATTGACACTGTTTTTGTAGTTTGGGTTTAGTGATTTTAATTGCAAAATAGTCACGTTTAGTGTTTCAGTTCGTTTCTAGTTCAGAAAGTTTCTTAATACTCATGCATTGCATACTGGCCCATAGCATTTATTTGGTAGCATCATGGATCTTAGTTTAGTTACACGGTGTAATGGATTTAACAGGTAGCAATTTGTTCTGAGCAGCGAGCTCACTTTGGTGTATTGTGGAAATCTGAGTTTCAAGGGGGAGCTTTGGGAAACATCGAGTGCAGCTAACAGGGAAGAAGCCAGGTGGTAATAATTAATATCTTTGATTCGAGTCTATTTAATGAGTCAGTGAGTAAGAAGGAGGTAGCATGGGCAGTTGGAAAGGAAGCATGGATGATTTACGAGTTTAAGGAGAGAAGATTGAGGTAGGCCACCTTTCATAAAAGAGAATAGCAGAGAAGGGGTTAAGAAGAAGGATGACAGGAGGGACTGGGTTCATGGAGAGAAGGATGAGGGTTCAGTTAAGCACATGAGGCTACATTTTAGAGAACAGAACTGGTTGTTTGGTGAAATGGAGGGAGGTGGTTAGCGAGATGGACAGGGAGTATGACAATTTTGAAAGGGTGAGAATGAATTGAACAGGCACAATTAGTTTGGTTTGGGTATTAGGGGCTTGGGCGCGAGCAGTGACAGTTTCTTTGCTTTTTTGTTTAGTCAGGAGTATGATTTGTATGTGAGGGGGCAAGTAGGGGGTCATATGTTCACATTAGTCACAGATTCAGTGTACATGCATGTATTAGCTAGGATCAATCAGCGGAACTGTTTGTGTCATTTGCTTTTGTTTCTGTTGTTTTAGAATTCCCTGATGAAGAGCTTTAGGGGCTCAAAATGCATTGGATATAAAAAAAAAGTTGTGCCCTCTTAAAAAAGTATTCTGTGATCAATCTGAGCGTATCGTTGTACAAAGCACAGAATGGCATACAGTCAATATTGGAAAAGTTTAATAAAGTTTGCAGATTGAATCACGCTGTCTCCGTTGTGATGAAGAGTACTAAGAAAAATGTCAAAATATGGTTGGTGTAAGCAAGTGAATACTGGTGGATTTTGGAATACCAGGATGTATTGGAAACTTTGGAGGGACATGTTCCCGATGTTCTCAGTGCAACAACCATGAGCACGAGAAGCGTGCTTTGTTTCTGGATACCTTCTAGCAGTGGCATTTTACGAATTGTCACCTAAAATCTAACTTTACCATTAAAGGAGTCTTTATAGTGCAATTCTTTAGACACCAACCTCAACCTGTCTACCTGTTCCCAATTGAAAGCAATCACATATTAAAGGTAATAAGGTAACCCGATGTTATCTTCTGAGAGAGGTAGGCCTTACAATAGTGAAAAACTAATTTAGGAGTTTTCACTACCAGGACATGTAAAACTCAAAAGTACATGCCCAACTTTTTAAATACACTGTACCATGCTCTCTGGGCTGTTCACAGCCCATCCTAGGAGTGCCTTACATGTATTAACAAGCCTTTGCAATGCATCAATTGCTTGATGAGACACTGAAGACACTGAAGACTGCATTAACGCTTGGCGCTTTATTATTGCGCTTCTCTTTTAAAACGCTCCCGTTTTTTCTATTTTATTTATTTTTTGTTCCTTAACCCCTGCTTTTAGCTGCCAGCATCTAGGGCCCCCTTACCTGCACGTTAATTGGCATCCACCGCATTTCGCGGGTCCGGTTCCCGGTTCCGGGTGGTGGGGTAAGAACGGGCGCCATCTTGGAGTGGTGTTAATACCAGGAACACCAATAATGAGCGGTCTAGCGCTCCGGATGTCCAGAGGGACTCCTATTTAAGGCGAGCATTCGAGGGAATAGCCCTTGATGAGACACTGAAGACACTGAAGACTGCATTAACGCTTGGCGCTTTATTATCGCGCTTCTCTTTTAAAACGCTCCCGTTTTTTTCTATTTTATTTATTTTTTGTTCCTTAACCCCTGCTTTTAGCTGCCAGCATCTAGGGCCCCCTTACCTGCACGTTAATTGGCATCCACTGCATTTCGCGGGTCCGGTTCCTGGTTCCGGGTGGTGGGGTAAGAACGGGCGCCATCTTGGAGTGGTGTTAATACCAGGAACACCAATAGTGAGCGGTCTAGCGCTCTGGATGTCCAGAGGAACTCCTATTTAAAGCTCGCTCCTCCGCGCAGCGGACCTGCGCAGCGGGCGTGCCTTCGCTGTGCCGGAGTCGTGCCTGTCTGCGCCCGTCAGCGTCCCGGAGGCGGGCGGAGCGGCGGGAGGCCTGGATTCGGCTGACCAATTTCTCCTGGAGCTATTATGGTCTGTTATACATCTTCGCATCTGCGGTCCTTACAAAAGATATTGTGTGGTTGTTTTAAGGTATTCCCTGGTCGCCATAGGGGCAAGAGTAGATGCCCGGGCTGTGGCTGGTCGCCAGGCATTGTTCCACGGACACCACCTCACCGGGAGGTGGCTTCTGTGAAGCATCTTTTTATGCTATTAAACACCAGGTCAGTGCGCAGTCATGCCCGGGAGCTCTTTGACCTCTTGACTACGGAAAAACCGGTGTGCCTGATGCTTACAGAGACCTGGCTTGGAGTTTCTTCCAACCCGGATATCGCCTCTGCGATCCCGCCAGAATATAGCATCTACAGGCAGGATAGACCGGAAGGAAGGGGCGGCGGCGTAGCACTCGTGGTGAAGAATTCCGTTGGATGTTCTATCATTCCTACTGAGGCTATCAAAGGGTCTGAATCCCTTGCCTTTTCTCTATCTTTGGCGCCGCATCAGTCAGTGAAAGGACTGTTAGTATACAGACCCCCTGGTTCAGCAGGTACTTTTTTCGAAGAGCTCCAGTCTGCTATGTCAGCGTTGGCCTTGAGAGCGGACTATTGCATTTTGGCTGGTGACTTCAACTTTCACATGGACGATGCTTTGGACCCAGACGTGATTAAACTATCTGATATCACGGCTCCTTTGGGCTTAGCCCCCTTTCTCTTTGAACCAACGCATGACAAAGGCCATACTTTGGATCAGGTCTTTTCTACCTCCCGTATAGATGTGACGGCACTTCTGCCGGTCCTATGGACTGACCATCGTCTGGTTAATTTTTACATACTGGCCAATAAGAAACCCCTGAGTAATGCCCCCAGGCAGCTAGGATCAGCGTCAAGGGCATTTCACCGGGGGACTCCTGAAATGTTGTCACAGGCACTGTGCGAACATCCTTGCCCTCTCACGGGGGTTTTGGATAGGGACCTGGAGTCCTTGCAGGCCTGGTTTGTGGACAGGTTGAATGACCTGGCCCCCTTGAGGGCCCCCCATTCATTGCCTAAACGGGTTTTCTGCTCCATGGTTCACTGGTGCGCTACTTGCTTCTCGCAGGCAGTGCAAGGTGGCAGAAAGAGCCTGGCGAGCTCAGTACAATCCAGCCACCAGACTCGAATATAGAACCGTGGTCAAAGCCTACCACTGAGATATTTTCCTTGAGAAGAAGAGCTACTTTGCTAGGAGGATTGAGGATGCCTCAAATTCCTGCAAAGAGATCTTCACGATCGTCAGGGAGTTTACTGCTCCACGGTCGAATGTGGCCCAGACTGCTCCCACAGAGTCGTGGGCATCGGATCTTGCATGCTTCTTTACTACAAAGATCAAGTTGATACAGGACTCCTTTCCACCGCGGCCGGCTGGTGCCTTCCTTTGTTCTGAGGCTGGTCTAGTTCCATCGGTTCCTCTAGGGCCAGTCTTGTCAGACTTTCCGCCTATTTCAACTGCTTCGTCCCTGACACTTCTGGCCAATCTCAAATCCGGATCGCCGCTCGATCCATGCCCGGCCAAATTTTTGGCGAAGATGGCGGCAGTGGTAAATCCGTTGGTCAACCCCCTTCTGAATCTTTCTCTGAGCCAGGGTGTGGTCCCTTCGGCTTGGAAGCAAGCTATGGTTATTCCCCTTATTAAGAAGCCCGGCCTGGCCCCCGAGGTCTTGGCCAATTACAGGCCTATTTCTCTTCTTCCCGCTTTGGCCAAGACCGTGGAGAAGCACGTGCATAACGTGCTTTCCAATTTTTTGGAATCACATGATCTGCTTTATTCCACTCAATCGGGCTTTCGTCCCAATCTTAGTACGGAGACGGCGCTGCTGGAGGTGTCTGAGGCCATCAAGGAGACGCTAGACTCGGGTGGTAGAGCCATGCTGGTCATGCTCGATTTGTCGGCGGCCTTCGACACCGTCCCCCATGAGGATCTGCTCATCAGACTTCATGGGATCGGTCTGAGGGGGACGGTGCTCAGCTGGTTTACTTCTTTTCTGGCCGGCCGCCGACAGACGGTCTGGGCCTCCCCTAGCTCTGCCGAGATGCCGCCATTGGGAGTCGGAGTCCCGCAGGGCTCTGTATAGAGCCCGACTCTTTTTAAAATCTTTATGACCCCTCTGGCGGCTCTGGCCGAGTCCTTCGGGGCCCAGATCGTATCCTACGCAGATGACACCCAGCTGCTCTTTACCTGCCGGAAAGGAGAGGATTTCGACGGAGAGAGTATCCGTGAGTGCCTTGGGGCTGTTTTTAAATGGCTCCAACTGAACAGCCTCAAGTGCAACTCAGATAAATCGGAGGTGCTCTTCTTCGGTTGTCAATCCGATCCGGACTGGCAGGTATGGTGGCCTGCTGACATGTCTACTCCGGGGCGGTCGTCTCAGTCAGCTAAGAATCTGGGGGTTAAAATTGACAACGGCCTGACTTTAAGATCTCACATCCTCGCCCTCACTGGCACCTGCTTTGGTCTTCTCCGCATGCTTCAGAAGTTTTTTCCTTTGCTCTCTGAGGACCACAGGAGGATTACGGCACAGGCCTTGATCGGTTCAAGACTGGACTACTCCAACGTCCTATATCTTGGCCTGCCCGAATATCTCCTGCAACGGATGCAGGTGGTCCAGAATGCGGCAGCACGTGCCATTTTTGGCCTGCATAGGCGAATCAAAGTCTCTGGCCTGTTGCAGTCGCTTCATTGGCTGCCTATCCGACAGCGGATAGTTTTTAAAGCTTTAACCCTTGCTCACAAGGCCTTCTATGCTACGGGGGCTAAATACCTTCAGAAGAAGCTCGTTTCTTATCGTCCTGCCCGATCTTTGAGGTCAGAGTCGAAGTTCCTTGTCATTGTCCCTCGTGTGAGGAGGGCCCGTATGGGAGGTCGTTCCTTTATGCTCCGGGCCCCTCAGCTTTGGAACTCTCTGCCCCTGACGTTACGCAGCACCTCAAATCTGTTGGCTTTTAGGAAGGGCCTGAAAACTTGGCTTTTTGCTTCCTAGATTTTCGTGTTCTGTTGACCCTTCTTTCTTTTAATCTGTTGTGTTGTGTTTGTCTTCCTAGGTTGTCAATAAAGCGCCGGGACACTCTTCTGAGTAGCCAAGTGCTATAAAAGACGCAAAATAACATAACAAAAATAACAATAGGTCTCGCATTTAGGCAAGTTTAAGGTATTGCCATTGTAAATGACACTGCCTTTTATTTATGTTTTAAAAACGAAAACAAAAATAAAAGGCATTGTTATGTGCAACGTTAGTAGCTCAAACTTGTTGTTGATTTGGACACGTTAGTAGCTCAAACTTGTTGTTGATTTGGACACATGTTTTAACCCCTTCGCTGCTGCGGCAATTCCGCCGCAGCGCTAGGGGGGAGGGGGGGCCGAGCGGCGTTCACATGCTTGTGACGGAACCGCTCCGTCACGAGCCTCGGTTGAGCTGTGCTCATGACGGAGCGGTTCCGTGATGGCCCCGCCCGCTCAATGGAACGTCCAGCGCAGGCGCGAAATTCGCGCTGGGCAGGCACGCCGAGCGGGTCATGACGGAACCGCTCCGTCATGAGCACAGCTCAACCGATGCTCGTGATGGAGCGGTTCCGTCACGAGCATGGAAGGAGTTACGTTTGAAGGCAATTACTGTGGACTGTATGTAGTTCAGACCCGTGCTCTTTTTCTGTTTTCTAGAACCTTGAAGGATGACTCCTGATGAAGGGTTGTTTTTTTTTTTACCCAAAATGCATTGGGTTGTTGATCTTGTGATGGAAGCATAATCTCTGACGAAATACATCACTGTGAAAGTTAAGAATGTTGTTCATGAAGGAATGATCAAGAATCAAAATTCCTCTTGGAGCATAAGAATTGTTTTGCATTAAATGTATGAACTTTTTTACAACTTGTTTTAAATAAGTGATAACAATTCATTTTGTTATTCGATTTGTGCTCCCGCCAGTGGGAAGGTTTGTCCACCCACAGACTTGCATACAAGTACTTTTGGGAATGCCTCTATTGCAAAGTTTGGCAAGAATAAGCTGCATAATGAAAATTTCGACCTAGGCTAAATCGGTTTCCTCGGATACTCACTCCTCAACCCTCCCAGGTAGAATATAGACGGTCAGAAAGGCCTCATGACAAACAGGAGTGGCCTCCCAAACAGCCAAAGCCATCCATGAAAGCAGCATACTAGCCACACCCAACAGAAAACCTCTTGCCCGAGACCAAGACCAGGGCATGAAGGGGCCCGAACAGAGGATGGCAGCACACTTCCCTTGCCCCCTGCACTGTAGAACTGATTGGGCACTACTTGTGGAGACGGTGATGTTGGGCTGGTACTGCTGCCTGGCACCTACAGCAGTAGAAGGAAAGGAGTCATCAACGCATTTCCTTTCAAGGAGGAGTATATCAGTCAATTAATGTAAAATGAGGGTCTCTAGTAACACTACAAGTGTAGGAGCAGTCTGAAAAGGATTATTGAGGGGCACATTCTAGGACAAGAACTGCTTCGTAAAAATCTCACTTTACACTCACATAACAAAATATTTATTTACACACCGGGGAAACATAAAACAAAGAGTTAAAGCATGAAAACTACAGCTACAAAATCTTGGCAGGTCCACGGTGCCCAGAACACATCGCTGGTGCAAGGAGTGAGGCTGAAGAGGAAGACCACAGATCAGGAATGTAAAAAGGGGAGTTTGCTGGAGCAAAGTTTGGTCCAACCAATCACAAGAAGGAACGCGAGGCACGCCAAACATGCCTGGCATTCCGAGAAGTGCGTGGGACAAGAGCACACTGCGCAACCGGCGAGTAGCCAGGGATGAGGGGCTTTCTCGATGGCCAACACACAGGCCCAATCCTGGCCTCAGCCGCCAACACCTTTATGAGCCCCCAGGCATGACCCTGTCCCCATGTCACGATAATTCAATGCTGCTGCATGCTTCTCTTTCTTAAATGGAGGAAGGCCCGGTGTACACCTCAGTGGTCACCTACGCTCATCCATCAGCCCCCGTGTTCACACTAGTGAGCTCTAAGTGTACCCCCTTTCTTTGCCGCCCACCTGCCCTTCTGGTGCTGCCTCGATTCTCCCTTCCTTTGGCACTCTTCCATGGTCTGGTACCTGCACATCTGTAAAGCTTGCTCCTCATCCTCTCCAGCCCGAAGCTGTTGATGCAAGCAGACTCTTCAAGCTTTTACAGCCAGAAGCACAAAGCATGCTGGGACTTGTAGTTTGACATGGGCTGACACATCCAAGCGTATTCAGTGGTGTTGGATGAAACCAGGCCAGGCGGAGAGTCCCCAGGATGACTTTGGACGAGTTATCAGTCTGTGCCTGGGCCCGGGATCCTGCAATGCCATGTGTTGTAAAAGACACCTCTGTGGCAAAGGGAGACCCCTGCTGCTCCCAGGCCTCTTTATCAGCGAGCAGGGTTTTTGTGTAGGGTCCTTTAGGTAGGGAGCCCTGTGCTTCTGCAGGCTAGTATCCTGCGCATGCGCAGTACGTGAACGCGCTGGCCACTACAGACAAACAAGCACTGGTCCAAGCAGCGCAACTGGCTTCAGTTTATTATTCGCAGGAGACCATCAGCTTTTATGCAATCCGCACATCTACTTGCAGTTTATTCCGCCTTCATGCATGATCCTCAACTTATTTGGCCGCATTCACTTACATTTTAATGCATCTCAGCACAGTAACCAAATGGAGAGAGGTAAATAACGCTGTATCTACTAAGGTTTGGCGCTGTTTCTCTAATCACCCAGCCTGAGGGAAAGTGAAAGCGCGCCATGCGTGCTCTCTGTTCACGCAGGGACAGGAGATGTGCACGCGTATGGAGTGCACATCTCCTGTCCCCCTTCAGAGGAGAAGCCAGAGAGGAGACGCCATGCGCACGCACATGGTTTGTCTCCCTTCTCTAGCAAAACCCACAACAATAGAGTCTCGCCAAGGAGACGCAGGGCATGCGCTGCATTCACTAGGCGAGACCTAAAAAGAAAGGTTTGGGCCTGGCAAAAGGTTTATGTTGCCAAGTTGAAATGGCAGATCAAAACTGCACACTCAGGCTGTTGTAACAGGCATGAGACGTGTTACACAGGTACCTAAGTGGGTGGTACAATCAGTGCTGCAGGCCCAAATGTAGAATTTAATTTATGGGTTCTGGGTACATGGGGTACCATTTTACTAGAAGATTACAAGTAAATTAATGTGCCAGTTGGGTGTAAGCCAATTCTACCAAGTTTCAAGGAGAGAGCACAATCGCTTTAGCACTGTTCAGCAGTGGTAAAGTGCACATAGTCCTAACGTCAACAAAAATGAGATCAGCAAAAATAGGAGGGATGAAGGCAAACAGTTTGGGGGAAGACAACTCTAAGACTGGCAGGTCTAACACTCATGTTTTTCTAAAGGCCCTTATAGGACCATTGAGGGTTTCTACAAATAGAGACTGGTTGTTACGTGGCTTCTCACAGATAATGGTAGACAATGTAATACAGGGTTAGTTGCCTTTGTGGTATTTCTTTAAGGGTACATGAATTATACCTTGATTAAACTGTGAAGCCCTTTGTAAGGGTGTCAATCTATAATTTCACATGAAATGTTGTAATATACCTCATTTTGATTATATTATTTAATTATGGGATCATTGAAATACCTTTCGTTCTTAAAGAAAAAACATTGGTTGGACACTGATTTTGAGTATGTTATTTTAGTGGTTTGCACATTTCTGTGTTTCGAGCCACACCACCCCTCTGTGTTACCCTTGGAATGCCCTACCTCATTATTCTGAGACTCAGGATTGACATTGTGAACTCTTTGACAAGTGCAGGAGGAAATGGTTTTACATTGAGAATTCTACAATAGGAAGAACTTCCCATCGTGAACTTCTTGACGTACATCGTAGAGAGGGGCTTTACATTGTTTAACACTATGGCACCTTCTTCAACACCATTCATGTGGTGCTAGCTAGGTCTCATTTTAAGAACATACATTTGTAATTTGATGCTCAGTATTTATTTGTGTCTGAATTAATGTTTTTTGTTTTAAAAGTAACAAACTGGATATTGATTTGTTAAGAATTATTGTGTTCTCTGTTGAGTTCTTTAACATTTATTTATCTCCTTTAATTGCTTTATTTCATTTATTTGCTGTTACTTGTTTAACTATGCTGTTGATATTCTGTTTGTGATACAACAAAGTGGTAGTAACTCTGACTGTCCCCCTTCAACTTCTGGAATGTTTTGCTTCATGCGCCTTTTTGATGAATATTAACCTTTTGAAGATGAAAGCAGGTAAAACAGACATCTTGATTTCAGGGGACTCGTTCTTAGACAAAGACCTCTTTCACAGTCACTGACTTTTGGCTCACTCTCTGCCACTGATGCTATGACCAAAAATACTGGAGTTACTATCAACACTGATCTTATTTTCTGCCTGCATGCTAATTAGGTCTCTGATACATGTTAATCCTTTTTGAAGAACTTAAGTAAAATTATCAGTTGTCTCAAAGTTGAAGGGAGAATATTGTTGATTCAGGATGCTATCGCACCCCATTTGGAATACAGGAATGCAATTTTGCATGGCTTACCCAATTATCAAATCGGTCTCCTTCAAAATGCAGCTGACATGCCTGTTACCTAATTTACCTCGATGCGCTTCTGTTAAATCCAAGTTGGATTTTATCCGCAGGTTTTCGGTGTATAAATGAGTCTTTTGTGAGACGCTTTGCATGGTGCACTGGACGCTTGTTGGCACTTTTCCTGAGGTCCTCGGCTCATAGCTTCAACCCTCCATGCCCTCTCACATATCTCTGCTCATGCACTCTTGGTTGTGCCTGTGTTCTATCACACTAGAGCAAGCAGGCACTCTTTCTTGTTCCAGCTTCTAATCCTTGTACAACAGAGGTAAAGGACGTGTGGTAGTGAGAGTTCAGGGTGGCCCACATTATAGCCAGGCCTATTAGCATTAACAATGTGATCTCTGCTTTAGAAACAACTTCGGATATGCCTAGAAGTTACTACTATCTGCCAGCAGCTGCACACATCTATTTACCTCTCTCTCTACCTCTCTATCTGTGTAATGTTATGTTACATTACGTGATGTTATGTCCATTTGCATAGCGCACTAATCCCCCGTGACGGTATCCAGGCGCTTGAGTAGGTGTGATGGTGACAGTCCCCTCAGAGTAATTCGAAGAGCCAGGTCTTCAGCATCTTGCAGAGCTCAAAAAGGGAGGACGAGGCTCGGTCTGTCTGTCTGTCTGTCTGTCTGTCTGTCTGTCTGTCTGTCTGTCTGTCTGTCTGTCTGTCTGTCTGTCTGTCTGTCTGTCTGTCTGTCTGTCTGTCTGTCTGTCTGTCTGTCTGTCTGTCCGTCCCTCAATATCTCACTCTCTGTCCTCTATCCTTTCTTCTCCTTTAACCATCTCTCGGTTTTTCGCGTACTTTTTTGCATCCCCCCATACTCTCTTATATGCTGAAAACTTTGATTCTCTTATGTATTTTAAAAATATCTGCGTGCCGCTATTACATACCAGATCAAGCATCTGCGTGCTTGACGAGTATGTGGGTACCCATCTGCAATGCATGCCCCGTGCCAGCTGGCACCCTCACACAAGCATGGCAAGGGACCCATTAGTTATCTCATTTCAAAGCAATGGCGCAGCTAAAGATGTGAACACGTGTTTCTTTGGTACTGATGAGAGCATGTTCGTCGTGGCGGAGCTTTGCGGAACTTTGATCGGCAACATGCTCACTCGCCAGTCTTATATTTTTGATTTAACTTAACTATAGATGTTCATGTTTACAGAGCAAAGAGGTTTGTAATATAATCAAAGCGCTGAAATGCGTCCACTGCCTAATCAATACAGTGATACCAAGAAGAAGCAATAATTCTAAACGATCCTGTAACAATATGAAAACGTGAATATAAAAACAATGTTCAATGAAATAAATATATGAGAAAGGTATGGGAGGGGAAACATTTACTTAATCAGTAAACAAGCATAAAAACTTTCCCTTTCAAATATTAGAAGCCTTACTTCCAAATCTCAATGTTTGTTCTCTATACTGCGTGACGAGTTCGTGTTATATGAATTGTAAAAAAAAAAAAAAAAAAACAGGAGTGGCAGAGTCAGCAAAAATGCGAGCTAAACCCAGTGGCCTCTTTTATGAGGCTGTGTGTCACAGATGAATAAAGATGTGTAATACTAAGCTCTGTGTGTGCCATAGTAATTTGAGGGTACCCAGGCTCAGGAGGACCCTACATCTAGCGATGAGAGGGGATAAGGAACTCAAAGAATGATGTGCCTCCCAGAGAATATGCTGTGATCCAAACAACTGCTTGTGCGTGCCACATGTGTTGCTGTCAAAGTGCAGAATTGAAGTTTCATGCACGTGGAGCAAAAAGCACAGCTCCAGCCACTGTAAAACAGGTGAAGACCAGGGGTGGGCAGAGCTCATGTAGTGGTACTCCATGAAATTTCCTGGCGTTACTAGAAAACTCAGTGAAATTTCGCAGAGTTCCGTGACCTGGAAGAGTGCCTCCCCTTCACACAGTACGCCATGCTCATTGCAGTTCTTCCTGTAATTCTCCTGGAGCAGCGGAAGTGGAGCCAGGCCCAGCAGCAGGAGGAAGGCAAGTCTCCCACTGCACCAGTGAACTCTGCTCCACTGCGTAAGTGGAGTTTTGGAAAACTTTGCACTCCAAATGGAGTGCGGAATTACTAAAATCTGCCAACTTCCCTGGCGGAGCTGAGTTCACCGCCTGCCCTTAGTGAAGACAATGGAAGCATTGCAAAGAATCTACATGTTGATTGCTGAGAACCTGCTGGTCAATCCACTCATAAAGGTACCCCGCTGACATGCAACATAAAGAAGTACATTATATGGAGTGCTATAGCTGAATGCGGATTCAACCGGGTTCAAACAGCACAGCAGCTGAGAATGATAACTTGCCAAAGAAAACTGCAAACTGAAGTGCGGGCTGACAGAATAAGTACAAAATAACTATATTATCATTGCACTTACCAGAGACTGGATAAGAGGCTCAGAGCTTTATGACCACTGTATTGGGCGAGGAGACCCAAGAAGATTTACGAGGGTTGTGCTTACTGAGCTGTCTGATACCTGAAGTGGCACTCCACCAAAGCTGTCAGGTGACGGCTCAGACCAACTCCAGAGGTCTCCCAACAAGTGAAGGGGCACTGATGGAGGCCAAGGAGGAGGTCACAGTTCCCCCAATTTTCCATGATGACTCTAAAGCTGGTTCATAACAAGGCCTCAGAAATATAGCAAATGATGCAGGCTCAAAAGGGTATTTAACCAGAGCAGAAATAGCTCCATGCTCAATGTGAGCTGCTACTGTAACTAGTTACCATGTTGCCACCTCACTGAAACCTCCACCACCTTTCAATACAGGCAAAAGCAAAATATTGCTGATAGATGGATTTCTTGAATAGAGACATTTGACAATTTCATTGATGCACTAGAAGAGACTGATAACAAAAAGCTTATCAAATATCTCAAAGATCTTGCTTATGATGGTGTGAAAGAAGTCATAAAGAAAATGCTGCGAACTGATGAAGAAATCACTTACCATCAGATTAAAGCAACATTGACTCTCAAGTTCAATCCTGTGCCAAACGCTGATTACCAAAAAATACATTTTAAGTCAAAAATGCAAAAAAGTTGGTGAAACCATTAACCCTTATGCTGCTAGGCCTCCCGCTGTGCTAAGCCTTTTTTTTCAGCTATTTAGGGTAGATCGTGCTTAGATCCCTGTAACTTTATGCCGCATAAGGTCTTCACCCCAAATTAGTGTCCTTTGCTTCCGACATTATCAGGATTTTAAAGGTACCCAGGGTTTCTAGATTCCCCTGGAGGGGACCCAGAAATTAGCCAAAATACAGCAAAAAAAGGGAAAAAATGCTGCAGAAGAAAGTGTCTGTTCCCTGCGAATGGTATCAACAAAGGGTTTGTGATGCTGAAAGCACCATCTTCCCAGCTTTCAGGGACGGGCAGACGTTTGTCAGATAACCAAATATTTGTACAAGTGTTGGCATTTTATTGGTACATAGCCTATTTTTGCTACTTTTTGTGCTTTCAACCTCCTTCCAGTCAGTGATGGAAATGGGCATGAAAGCAATAATGGACTCTGGAAAGCTAATGAATGATAAGAAATCAGCACCCATCCATAAGGTATTTTCTTGATAGTTTCAAATGTCCACAATACATATAAAAGTGCACTATCTTGTAAAATGAAGTTCCGGATTCTTGCAAGATTTTCTTATTTAAGTTCTTTATTGTGGTATTTCAACACAGAAAAACAAATGGATTTCTTTCTTAGCCAGCCAACACGTTTCGTCTCTGACAATGAGACTTCTTCAGGGCTTTAACATTAATTGGTAATCATCAATCAGTACTCCTGCTAGATATCCTCAAAAACAGCGTATTATGATAATTTCTCTTTATCCTGACGAATTGTGTACTAAGAAATAAAACCCGTGCACAGCAGGAATCCCTGCCTGCAAGATAGTTGAGTTTCTAACACTGTTCTTGTCGTGCTTACTCTTGATAATCTAAGAAAGGCATGGTAACCAGCAGAAGTTCCACATCAACGGTATGACAGCAACTGTGGAAAGCTATACATTTCTAAAAAGCTGACAAAAGTTTGAATTCAGCAAGGGGTCATTGTGTAGATCCTTCAAGGTTTTTTTTTTATACAGTTGAAAGTAAAAATAATTGAAAATGAGTTAAAAAACAGCCATTTGTGCCAATGTTTTCACCTCTAACTTCTTTTAAGTATGATAGATTTTTTAAAGCAATATACCATTACATTTGTTGGACCCTTTTGGTTGTGGGGATATATAGGACTTGTGGGTTCACCAAGAACCCGAGGAACACAGAGCCAATAACTGAGCTGCGTCTTGCAACGGTTTTTCATTGTGTACCGGGCATTTAGCAATTCATTTGGTAAAATATAAAGAGTGAAAAATAGGTATCAAGGACACCTATGTATTTCTAAAATGTGAACAAAATATAGAGTTTAAAAGTAGTACCTATTTGTACATTTACAAAATTGTGGGAACCCATACTAGCATGTGAATTATAGGACATTTTTCAAACTGACTTCTTTTTTACACATTGTCTTACATTTGGAAGGCAGAAATGCATAGAAAGTCAATAGGTAATAGCAGTTGCTCTACAATTATTTGTTCCCCAAAGTCTCCAGATAAAAATGTTACCTCGCTTATGAGGGTAGGCCTAGTGCCCAGGAGAGGAAACAGACCAAAACGCAATGTGGACACACCACATATTTACAGTGAAAGTTCTGAGCTGTAGATTTTGAACCCTTGCTCTGCCGGCACCTAGAGAAACCTAGAAAACCTATGCATTTTTGAAAACTAAATACCCAGAGGAATCTAAGAGGAGGAGACTTATGTGTCTCTCATCAGGTTCTGTTACCCAGAATCATTTGCAAACCTCAAACGATGTAAAAAAAAATACATCTTCATGATATTTCTGTGATGGAAAATTCTGGAATCTCGTGGATCCACAAAATTCCATGCACCCTGAATTCCCCAAAGTCTTATGATAAAATGGTCCCTCATTTCTGTGGGTAGGCCTAGTGCCAGTGACAGGAAACAGGCCAAAACGCAACATGTACACCACATTTTTCCAGTAAAAACTGACCCTTTTTCATAGTGCCTAGCTGTGGATTTTGAACCCTAGCTCTAACAGCACCTAAGGAAACCTAGCAAACCTATACATTTTTTTAAAATAGACTCTCAGGGAAACAGGGGAATCCAGGAGGGGGTGACTTGTGTGGCTGTCACCAGGTTCTATTACCCAGAATCCCTTGGAAACCTCAAACTTTGTAAAAAAAATCAAATTTCTCCACATTTCTGTGATAGAAAGTTCTGGAATTTGCATGGGTCCACACACTTCCCCCATGCAGCATTTTCCAAAGTCTCCTGATAAAAATGGTACCTCCCTTGTGGTGGTGGGCCAAGTGCCTGTGGCAGGGAAGGGCCCAAAATGTATTGTGGAGACATCAAAATTACCTATCACAAAACGACCTGGATGTGCAAAGGGGCCCACCTAGGTTTTTGGCCCTGCGCTTGGCGGCTATCTACAGAAACCTACCAAATGCAGACATCTTTGAAAACTCGAAAACAGGGGGAGTCTAGAGAGGTATGGGTTGCATGGACCCCCAAAGTTTTCCTACCCAGAATCCCCTGAAAACCTCAAATTTATCTGAAAAATCAACATTTTCTCAAATGTCTTTGTGGAAAAGTTGCAGTATCTCTGGGCTGACACAAATTTCATACCACCCAGCATTTCCCCAGATCTTCTGATAAACATGGTACCTCATTAGTGTGGGTGGGCCAAGTACCTGCGACAGGCAAGGGCCCAAAACGTATTGTGGAGACATCAAAATGACCTGTCACAAAACAGCCTGCTTTTGCAAGGAGGGGTCACCTGAGTTTTTAACCCCAGGCTGGCGTCCATCTTGGGAAAATATCAATCCCAGACATTTCTGAAAAATAGAGACCCGGGGGAGTCCAGGGAGATATGGCTTGCATGGATCCCCTAAGGTTTGCCTACCCAGAATCCCCTGCAAACCTCAAATTTAGCTGAAAAATAATCACTTTTTCCACATATTTTATGTGTGAGATCAACGTGCCGGCACAAATGTCCTACCACCCAGCGTCCCCCTTGTTCTCCCGAGTAAAATGATGCCTCAGATGTGTGGGTGGGCCAAGGGCCTGTGATTGGGAAGGGCCAAAAACATAGGTATTAAGGATATAGCACAGCAAATTCAAAGTGCTACTTTAAAAAAAAAAACTTTTTTAGCCGATTCTGTATTGGACAGTCACACAAGTGAGGTATCATTTACTCGGGAGACCAAGGGGAGCACTGGGTGGTAGAACATTTGTGCCAGCACAATGATCCCACACAAAATTGTTCAGCTAAATTTGAGGTTTGCCGGGGATTCTGGGTAGGAAAACATTGGGGGATCCACACAAGCCATACCTCACTGTAGTCCCCAGGGTATCCAGTTTTCAGAAATGTGTGGGCTTGGTAGGTTTCCCTAGATGTCTGCTTAGCCCGGCACCAAATACGCAGGTGACCGCCCTGAAAACCAGGTTGTTTTCATGATAGATTGATGAGCATCTGTGTTTTGGTCCTGGGTTTGCAGACATCTAGGGGGACCTAACAAACCCAGGCATTTCTAAAAACTAGACACCTGTGGGAGTCCATAAAAGTGTGGCTTGCGTTGATCCCCCAACATTTCCCTACCTAGAATCCCCTGCAAACTTCATATTTAGCTGGAAAAAAATAAAAAAAAATCCCACATTTCTGTGTGGGAAAGTTGCGGGGTCACCAGGCTGAAACAAATTTCCTATCACCCAGCATTCCCCCGGGTCTCCAGCTTGGTATCGGCCATGACAGAGTCCTTCATTATCATTTAGGGTTCTCAAAGCCTGATATCTATTGGGTACCTCAAAATCAGAACAATACGGCAGGTGCAATCTCGGCATCACCCTTGGTGCCTGCAAATTCCGTGCACCGACATAATGTTGGCCTACAATCCGTAAATGCTGATAAAACAACCCCAATAGGAGCATACCATATCTCAAACAGCCGCTGGGGCTGGCTCCACCTTTGTGTGAATGTCTCTGGTAACTCGTGCTCTGACAATTAACAACAATACAATCACCCTAAAAAAAATTCTCTAGTGGTCCGATACACTCCACTCTCCTTTACAAAATTGTGGGAACCCATACTAGCATGTGAATTATAGGACATTTTTCAAACTGACTTCTTTTTTACACATTGTCTTACATTTGGAAGGCAGAAATGCATAGAAAGTCAATAGGTAATAGCAGTTGCTCTACAATTATTTGTTCCCCAAAGTCTCCAGATAAAAATGTTACCTCGCTTATGAGGGTAGGCCTAGTGCCCGGGAGAGGAAACAGACCAAAAACGCAATGTGGACACACCACATATTTACAGTGAAAGTGCTGAGCTGTAGATTTTGAACCCTTGCTCTGCCGGCACCTAGAGAAACCTAGAAAACCTATGCATTTTTGAAAACTAAATACCCAGAGGAATCCAAGAGGAGGAGACTTATGTGTCTCTCATCAGGTTCTGTTACCCAGAATCATTTGCAAACCTCAAACGATGTAAAAAAAAATACATCTTCGTGATATTTCTGTGATGGAAAATTCTGGAATCTCGTGGATCCACAAAATTCCATGCACCCTGAATTCCCCAAAGTCTTATGATAAAATGGTCCCTCATTTCTGTGGGTAGGCCTAGTGCCAGTGACAGGAAACAGGCCAAAACGCAACATGTACACCACATTTGTCCAGTAAAAACTGACCCTTTTTCATAGTGCCTAGCTGTGGATTTTGAACCCTAGCTCTAACAGCACCTAAGGAAACCTAGCAAACCTATACATTTTTTTAAAATAGACTCTCAGGGAAACAGGGGAATCCAGGAGGGGGTGACTTGTGTGGCTGTCACCAGGTTCTATTACCCAGAATCCCTTGGAAACCTCAAACTTTGTAAAAAAAAAATCAAATTTCTCCACATTTCTGTGATAGAAAGTTCTGGAATTTGCATGGGTCCACACACTTCCCCCCACGCAGCATTTTCCAAAGTCTCCCAATAAAAATGGTACCTCCCTTGTGGTGGTGGGCCAAGTGCCTGTGGCAGGGAAGGGCCCAACATGTATTGTGGAGACATCACAATTACCTATCACAAAACGACCTGGATGTGCAAAGGGGCCCACCTAGGTTTTTGGCCCTGCGCTTGGCGGCTATCTACAGAAACCTACCAAATGCAGACATCTTTGAAAACTCGAAAACAGGGGGAGTCTAGAGAGGTATGGCTTGCATGGACCCCCCAAAGTTTTCCTACCCAGAATCCCCTGAAAACCTCAAATTTATCTGAAAAATCAACATTTTCTCAAATGTCTTTGTGGAAAAGTTGCAGTATCTCTGGGCTGACACAAATTTCATACCACCCAGCATTTCCCCAGATCTTCTGATAAACATGGTACCTCATTAGTGTGGGTGGGCCAAGTACCTGCGACAGGCAAGGGCCCAAAACGTATTGTGGAGACATCAAAATGACCTATCACAAAACAGCCTGCTTTTGCAAGGAGGGGTCACCTGAGTTTTTAACCCCAGGCTGGCGTCCATCTTGGGAAAATATCAATCCCAGACATTTCTGAAAAATAGAGACCCGGGGGAGTCCAGGGAGATATGGCTTGCATGGATCCCCTAAGGTTTGCCTACCCAGAATCCCCTGCAAACCTCAAATTTAGCTGAAAAATAATCACTTTTTCCACATATTTTATGTGTGAGATCAAGGTGCCGGCACAAGTGTCCTACCACCCAGTGTCCCCCTTGTTCTCCCGAGTAAAATGATGCCTCAGATGTGTGGGTGGGCCAAGGGCCTGTGATTGGGAAGGGCCAAAAACATAGGTATTAAGGATATAGCACAGCAAATTCAAAGTGCTACTTTAAAAAAAAAAAACTTTTTTAGCCGATTCTGTATTGGACAGTCACACAAGTGAGGTATCATTTACTCGGGAGACCAAGGGGAGCACTGGGTGGTAGAACATTCGTGCCAGCACAATGATCCCACACAAAATTGTTCAGCTAAATTTGAGGTTTGCCGGGGATTCTGGGTAGGAAAACATTGGGGGATCCACACAAGCCATACCTCACTGTAGTCCCCAGGGTATTCAGTTTTCAGAAATGTGTGGGCTTGGTAGGTTTCCCTAGATGGCTGCTTAGCCCGGCACCAAATACGCAGGTGACCGCCCTGAAAACCAGGTTGTTTTCATGATAGATTGGTGAGCATCTGTGTTTTTGGTCCTGGGTTTGCAGACATCTAGGGGGACCTAACAAACCCAGACATTTCTAAAAACTAGACACCTGTGGGAGTCCATAAAAGTGTGGCTTGCGTTGATCCCCCAACATTTCCCTACCTAGAATCCCCTGCAAACTTCATATTTAGCTGGAAAAAAATAAAAAAACTCCCACATTTCTGTGTGGGAAAGTTGCGGGTCACCAGGCTGAAACAAATTTCCTACCACCCAGCATTCCCCCGGGTCTCCAGCTTGGTATCGGCCATGACAGAGTCCTTCATTATCATTTAGGGTTCTCAAAGCCTGATATCTATTGGGTACCTCAAAATCAGAACAATACGGCAGGTGCAATCTCGGTATCACCCTTGGTGCCTGCAAATTCCGTGCACCGACATAATGTTGGCCTACAATCCGTAAATGCTGATAAAACAACCCCAATAGGAGCATACCATATCTCAAACAACCGCTGGGGCTGGCTCCACCTTTGTGTGAATGTCTCTGGTAACTCGTGCTCTGACAATTAATAACAATACAATCACCCTAAAAAAAATCTCTAGTGGTCCGATACACTCCACTCTCCTTGTAAACAGAGTTTGGTGTGCTCTAGCAGATGAAAATGAGCGTTTGGAGCTAAGGCAGTGAACAACCTTATTCTTCAGGCATTCAGTAGTCTCCCGCGCGCCTGGTTTCAACGGGGGGCTTTAACCAGTACTACCACGTATGTGCAGCAGGTAGGTGTCAGTTTAATTGTAACTAGCTCCTGTGAAGACATATTATTATATTATTTTATTTATTTTGTTGTCCTCATTCATAAATAAAGAACTTTATTGAAAGGTGTAGGCTCTAAATGAGACCCGGATAGCGGAGGGAGAAGGCGCTGATCACTCGAGTAGGGAGGGAGGGCCCCAGCCGACAACAACTCTTGTCTGGGAACCAAATCTCTTAAAGATCTGGCAGGATGAGGAGTTTTAATGATCTGGGGGTATCAACTCATTGCTGCCAGGATTTTACTTATTTCTTAATCATTGGACAATTGATGATAGATATCGGCGAGCTTAAGTATATTTTTATTACCCACGCCTCCCAGTCCACCCATATAGCTGCTCTTTTTTTGGAGAAGCCAGATCGATCAAAGGCATTGACTCTATTACCTGATTTAACACATCCCACTAAGTCTGGTGGTACAGAGGAAACCCATTTAAAACAGATTTCCAGTATTGCCTGTAACATTAAAACAAATAACAATTGGGCATGTCGCTTCATTCGTTTTATTTGAACCCCCCACTGGACATCAGTTCCTTCCCCAAAATCTCCGAAATAGCCTTACCAATGACTCACCAAAAGACCTGGAGCTGTGAACACTGGAGAAACATATGAACATCATCTGCGTCCCTTGCTGAGCACTTTGGGCAGAGTTTGCATTCTCCGCCACCCATCTTGGTTAATTTTTTTGGAGTCAAATATGCTCTGTGAACAGTAAAAATATGGTTCCTTCAAAGGGGGGGGGGGCAGCTTTGACAACTGGCCATAGCATGAGCATAGATACTTGCCATAGATGTGTTAAGTCGGACATCTGCAGGTCACTCCTCCAGGGCTCCTCCGGTGGTGCAAGAGCAACATCCTCACCCTTTACTAGCAACCAATACCATTTGGAAACTTCCTTATGTTGGAATAGGGGCTCTTGTAGATTTGTTTTGCATGTCGACAGTGGATCACTTAGGAGTAGATGTTGGTTCTGATGATTACTTTATACCTCCGATCTTAGGTTTGCCCTGACTTAAATACTGGCCAACAGAATATCTACCAAGAACAAGAAACCATACATAGGAAGAACGACTTACTTTGCACTGGTCCTGTAAAAGTCTGTGGCTGGCATCTTCAACTGACAATGACATCCCAACAATATTTATAAGGGCCACTGTATTAAACTGAAAAACCAAGAGAGTAGTCCCAGCCTGGCCTCTGTCGGCCGCTGATGGGAGCAGATGGGCCCGTCCTTGGCCCGGGGTTTGCCCAGGCACAGCTGGGTGAGTCCCCAGCTGCTGGAGTGCTCTGGCATCTTTCCGGTGTGTTGGGAGGTCAGCCCCACACCCTTGGGATGTGCTCAGTGTGCCTGGTGACCATTGCCCACCCCAGCGAGGCAGCAGCAGACAGCAGCGGGAAGAACAGCATGTCAGTGGGGCCTCCGGTGGCCCAAAGAAGTATCCTGCGCTGTGGGAGTGCTCAAGCGCCTTTATGACATGTCGGGCGGTCATCTCTGCCCGCTTGTGATGTGCTTGGTGCACCGGGGGAGTGTGTCCTACCCCAGTAAGGCAGCAGCGGACAGCAGAGCTAAGAAGAACAGCAAGTCAGTTGAGCCTCTGGTGGCCCAAAGAAGTATCCATTATTATTTGATTGGAGATAGAAAATTGAGCACAATTGTAGTTTGTTGAATACCTCACAGTCTACAATGCATATAGTAAACTGATGCAATCATTGGATGATGTCATCAATAATGGCATTTGAAATGTCATCAGAGATATCATCAGTTATGTAATTTAATACATCATGAGTTATGTAATTGGGTATTACATAGTGCATGATGAGGCACACGCTATAGTTGGTTGACTATAACTGGAGTATTTAAGTGTTGTTTACATTTTCTAAACATTAGTTCTGGTGTCATTCTGTCACCTAACTATAACACCACTTTAACCTTGGTATTTTTTCAGTGAATATTTGTGTATTTTTAATCATATTTAAATTTAACTTATGTTAAAAACATCTTCAGGTGATGAAAACCTACTGTCCATAGCCTATGGCAACTGCAGATTCTGTATGTGGGGGTCAACATCCAGCCTGATCACCACACGCACACCTGAAGTTATGTGCAGGGGACATTGGAATCAGAGCTTTTCCTCATGTTAACTTAACATCATATTGATTGTATCAGTTTTTAAAGATTTTTAAAACGTTTTTTAACCTTTTTTGTTTGTAAACTTTTTTCATTTTTTTAAATGATACACTGTTGTTTTTTTAACTTTTTAATTGATTTTCTTGTTGAAAATATTTCTTAATGAAACTTGTTTTTCTTATTGTTTTGCACACATCTTTGTGCTAGTGTTTCAGATACTCCTGCATTAGTTTTGTAAAAATTCTTCTATATGTCACACTGGAAGTTATGACGCAGAGATATACAGGGTTTTTCACATAGGTAACATACACATGTAAGTACATTTACTTGTGTAATTTACTTTTATCATTTTTGGCTACTCCCTAAATTGAAGTGTTGAGTTAATCAAAAAGTGTAACATACGTGTCTGCACCCCTTGACAACGGGGTGGGGCTTAAGTTAAAAGTGTAAGTGACTACAAAAAAACAGTAGTATATCTAGCACTGCAAATGGTCAAACCTTGTACTATAACACACTCTCAAAGAAAATAATGGAGATGGAAACTTAAAATAAAACCTCATAGGAAATAATGTAAATTTGAATTTTCTAATCAGTTAAAATATAATTCAATACAGTTTAATGTTCATACAAAATTATAAAAATAGTACACATTTTTATTCAATTCTGAAATACTTTAATGATTACTCTCATTTAAAAATAAATATAACAATAAATGTTATTGCAATATATTTAAATTGCTTCTCTTAAATGTTATGCATCACTTTTAATATTTATTAATGCATAGTAAAAAATGCGATTTAGTATCTTAGGTGTAAATATAATTTTTCATTTAACCTTTAGAAAAAAAAATATTATATATATATATATATATATATATATATATATATATAATTCTTTTTATTAAACAAAATAATCGACATTACAAGGTACCATTGTGCATGACATTCTTTAGACTTAATACAATTCTTACCGCTACTAATGAGGTCTGATGTATTGGTTGGTAACATTATTATGGCGATGAGAGATCTTCCTGGGGTGTCACAACTGGGGGAGTACAGATATTACCATGATATACATTCCATTCATTCCAGATGATGGACCACTTTTTAGGACGTCCCCTAGACACATACACTGTCTTCTCCCAGAACATACATCAATCCATGTCCCTCTTCCAAGCTGACATGGCCGGCACTTGTATAGATCCCCGCATTTGGGCAATATTTCGCTTTGCCACCATCAATCCCAAAGTGACCCATGTAATGCGTTTGTTGTTAAGATCAGTTGAAATTAATTTATTTTAATTACATATTTAACTCAAAATTAAGATAGTATTTATTTATCATTTTTAGTTATACCTTTAAAATTCTGATACAAAATTAATTTACATTAATATATATCATAACATTATTTTTGAGCTTAATAGACATTTGTATTGTTCCCTATTCTTCATTATGCTGAGAACTGTTGCCCAACTGTGGAGTGTCCCATGGTAAAATGCCCAACCAGAACATCTCTATAAACACTAATTTCTCAAAAAACGCAAAACAGATTTACAATAAATAACAAAAGCATGCTTTCTGAGTAAAGTTCGGACTTTGTGCCATATTTGGAGAATTGGTTCAGCAGTTTTTTCTGTATCTGAGAGCAAACTTTCCAGGAGAAAATAAAATGGGAAATTGCACGTTTAGGACCCCCCCTTTTTTATCTTGATGTCCTCTAGATGGATCAGCATAAAACCTTTCATGAAGTGGCTAAATGTAAAAACTGTGCAACGCCTGTCCAAACATTATCTATGGTTAAATATAGCGGTGTGCCGTTCCTGAGGAAGGGAAGGGTAATAAGGTCAGTGGAATATCCTCCAATTGGAGGAAGTGCTCTCACACACCTCAGAGGTGTCATGCTTCATCATCTGGGCATGCTCCTCATCGGGCCGGCGCAGCAATTCCCGACGGCCCGGCGGCCTACACACCCTCACTCACCTAACGGCTTGACAAAGCCATTAGGTGAGTGAGGGTGTGTGAGCTGTTGTAAGTAGTGTAGTGAGGTGATAGAAGTGATTTAAAATAGGTTCTGAAATGCTCTGATTTATTCAACTTTATTGATGCAGCTCTCTAACCTAAATAAAAACAGTGTAGCTCCTATGGGATATAATGGTCTTATAGAGCTTGCGTGCTAAAAAAATTTGGTCAACATGTTTCTTGCCTCATCCAGCTCCCAAGGGGTCTCTTTGCAATTCATCAGGACCGAGAAGGATTCTTTTTCTAATTATCCAACACTTCTGCAAGGATAGTCCTTCCAAGTGTACAGGTTGATGAAGTAACCAGCCTTGCTGTGGTTTACAAGGTGTCTTCTCCTTGTAATGTTTGTGTGACCTGGAAAAGGTGGGGGGAATGGGGCGATAAAATAACATAAAATAAAGTGAAGGTGATAGCATCAAAACTTAGGACACACAGATATCGTTTATTTTAAACAGACTTGCATGTTATAAAGGTTACTTAAAATGAGTGCTATCAATTGGTGCCATGTCGGTCAAATTGTAGGTGCTATAGTGGTCAGGAGGATGGCTCTTGTGCGTAGGTATGGCATACAAGGCATAGGCAGTATCTGTGTCCGGCCGCCAAAAGGGCTTACCACTAGTTTTTTGTTAAGAAGTATTTCCTTTGCCAGTGCATAGTGTCTTATGCTAGTTATAGTGAAAGAGCGGCTATCATTGTATAGTTGCAGGAAAGAAACCATTTATTTAAGACAATCTTTGCTTCCCAGTTAAAAAAAACAAAAGATGTTTTTAATAGAGCACTCACCTAATAGGTTGTGGGTCTCAAGCTGACGGGAATGCTTTCAGAGTAAGCCGCTCGCTCACGACCTGCATGCGGAGGAGCAGAACAGGAGTAATTTAAGAGGATAGCAGTCGCTTACCGGCAAGTCCATTGTGTGGTCTTCTGGTATTATACTAATTCTTGGTGGCGTGGTGAGAGCCCTTCACCTACCCCAGCTCTATCTCCCGTACAGAGACGGGCCAGAGGCTTGGCTAATGTACACTCTTCCTGTTTGGGATTGGTTGCAGGAGAACTAGAATGAGATTTTCAGGAGCCATCTTGGACCTGGTGCAACAGTAAAGAAAACAGAGGGACTCAGAGGGTAGACATCCTTTGGTTGCTCAGAAATAGTCATCATAGGTGCAAAGTACTTGGCACTCTAAGAGAGTTAATGTTTATAATTTTGTTTTATATATAAGCGCTTAAGTCTGATGGAAAAAATGCTTATTTATAGGTTTTGCTGCACAAGGGACATAAAGTCATAATCCCAGTGTCCAGTAAAGGAACATGTTGTGCCGTTCAGGGTGAACGAAAGGAATATAGTGTATGTTCAATAAGGAATCTCCTTTATTGACCGTTCTTATGGTCTTCATATATGTGTTGTTGTCTCCCAACTAAGAGGTCATAACAAGTTCAGAGAAACCCTGTCGGAAGTACCTACTTGATTGTTGATCTTTCAGCATTTTAATGTGTTGTCAACTATTCAGTTCAACCCATGGGATTTCATCATTTAACCCTGTAATGTGCATTGACAACCTGAAAATCCAATTTTACTTTTTTCTAAAAAGAGCTTCTTTTTGTGTTTGTGGGTGAGATTCTAGAATAGTCCAACGCAGGTAATTTGGTGTGTGGCCTATTGCTGTGTAGTGTGCACACATTTTATTTTTTTGCACCTGATGTTGCTGTGGTGCTCTGTTATCCTTATCTTGACTGCTCGAGTAGTCATGCCTACATAAGTCATTTGGCAAGGGCATGTAATGAGATAAACCCATTACATGTATTACAGTTTGTGTGTCTTAACTGTGCCCATGTTAGTGTTTCAGTCAGTTCTACAGTTTTTGTTGTACTAGTCAAAAGGTAAATGGTACATTGGCCACGGGGTAGTGACCTACGACTGGGGGTAGGTCCCAAAGTTGTTTTTGTTGGGGTGGCCCCTTTATTTTAGGTCTGGTGTTTACCAACATATCTTTGAGATTGACTGTCCTTTTGAAGGCAAACCTAGGGAGACTAAATGTAAGATCACCCATTTGTAGGATTTACCAGGGTTTGATAACCACCTTTTTGATCAAATTGGATTCTGGGGTATATGTCGTGACTCAAATCAATACATTAGTTTCTAGTTTTACTTGTTGTTCTAAGAGCGATTCTCTGTTGTTATTGTGTGCTCTTTTTTGTGCTATTCTTATGGTCCTTGTGGGGTACTCTCGTCTGGCCAGTTGCTCTGCTAGTTCATTGGATTAGGTAACGTAGTCAATTAGACTACTACAGTTGCATCGGATGTGCAAGAACTGCCCATAGGGCAAATTATTCCGTAGAGCTTTTGGATGGTAACTACTTTGAAGTAGGGGACTGTCACTATCAGTCGGCTTCTTAAAGGTCTTAGTCTGTAGTTTTCCCTGTGACAGACTAATCATTAGGTCAAGGAATGGAAATTCTTCTTCTGAGATATTAGCACTGAATTTCCTCTTTTTCATCTTTCCAGAAGATTAAAATGTTGTTGATACATTGACGCCATTGGATTATCTATGCCAAGAAACAAGGGTGGTTGGGCCCTGTGGGAAAGAGGGTAGGTAGGGCCACAATATGATGAAAAAACAGGGAATTATTACCTAAGCCTCTGAGAATTAATTGGAACAATGAATGTTGTTTGACGGATAAACATAACTTTATTTGTTTACCCCGACAATCAATTTTGTCTTTTTATGGTTTCTTTGATTTCACAATTTGTCTTATCTTTTAATACACAGAAAAAGGTCGCCATCAACCTCACATATAGCCATATGTGATTACAATACAAATATGTGAATATTTACAATTAGTGAGTTAAACACAAAAATATGTGAAAAACATTTAAATCACAAAGGTGCTCATGATTGTGACAAAAACATGGACATTGAAGTAACCATCAGGATTAGAAAAAACACAATTGTCAATGAATGGGCCCGGGGGTAAGAACTTTTCAAATGTGACCCCTAGCCACTCAAGCTGAACAAATCAATATACTTCAAGAAAAAAGCCCATTTCATGCATCAGTCGCTTTAACTTAAATATCAAATACAAAGTAAATGCCGGTTGTTTTAATCGAAAAGGGTCCTCAAGCCAATTTTCTATTAAAATTATTTACATCACTAAAGGCGGCATACCTTGTGCGGTTTCTGTCCAAGGCTGCGCTTGTTTAGTGAAAAAACGTCTATGCTGTGGAACCGCGCTGCAACAGAATGAAGATTGGGTTAACCGGCAGTTTGGGGGGGCAAAGGTTGATTGCCTGGGTTTAAGCGCAAAGATGGCATTGTTACCTCTTAGATTCGTGCTCCGGCGGCTGGTCAGCCTGTGTCCGGATGATTGATTCTTATGTAATCCGAGTAACTTATCTGGGGGAATCAAGTTAAACAAGCAATGAGATCATTGATCTACGCTGCTTTAGTGTAATGATTTTGGGCAGGCGCTCGGGGGACTTACTTGTCTGGTTCTCCGGCGGCGCTAATTTTTCGCTCCGGAATTCAGTATTCTTTTCTGTGTGAATAAGGAGGAAATAATCACTGCACTGAACCTATTCGTGCGCTTTTTAAAAACGGGGGGGGGGAGAACATCTTCGGGAACTGGGGCTTACCAGTGTTGTTCAAGTTCTGGCTTCTCACGTTCGCACTGATCCACGGCCCACTCTGAATGTTGGATTATCTATAGCATAAAAAACACACACATAATATGTGTATGGAACATAAAAAATCAATTACATAAATACTAATAATTTTTCCGAACTAATCTGAATAATAAAAAAAAACCCTGTTGAGTATAATATCCTTCAATATAGAACATTGCACACGTTATATTAAAAACATTACATAGAAAAACTAAATGAACAGTAGAACAATATAAATAAAGTAAATGAAAATACTCACATTGTGGTCCTTTCAAAAATCTGAGCATGACATTCATCCATAGCAGGTAAACCACAAAGCATTGCCCCAAAAACATGCAAAAAATATTTTACAAAAAAAAAATCTAAAAATAAAATTCCATTTCAAATCCACTGACACAATGCAAACCCTAAAAAACCATTAAAAGAAATCTCAGTAGAAAATTATAAGAATTCAATTTATTGTAAAATGTACACAATTTCGAACATGGAATGAAATCCAAATACTATTGTAATAAATGTATATGCAATGCACTGTAAGCATGCAAATAATTTTGATTTTTTTTTTACAGAGTTTTATATAGCACAAACGTGCACCAAAGGTATTGGGTATCAGAGCGCTTTACCCAAGAACCAGTTGCCTTACATGAGGACACATTAATTTTTTGTTAGGCACTTGGAGATTAAGTGATTTGCCCAGAATCACAGGATGTTGCTCGTCCTTGCCAAGACACAAACACGGTTCCCCGGATTTGAGGTTGCCCACCCTAGCCGTTAGGCCAACTCCTCTCCCCAATGTGATATGTTTAAAACATATTTACAGTTTCTTGACAAATCAAAATATTTTGGTAAGTATTCTCAGTAAAAGAATATTTATGCCAATGTTTTTCTTCATAATTTGATATTGATTTTGATGTGAAAAAACAACTGCAAATATTTTTTTACTTTAAAAAATCTTCATTGTGTAACCACATTTTGATTTTGTTACAGTAAGAATTGTATAACTGAGTTAGGGCTGGTTTATATCTCTGATTTAATTAAGGCCCAACCAGTATTGCTGTGGCATAGAATCTGGACTTCAGCGAGTACCGGCCCTAATAGGGAAATTATAAGGGACTCAATGAAACTAGACAATGCTCGCAAAAGTTTATGGCTAAAATATATTAAAGATTTTATGAAGGATATTGGTCACCCGGAATACTTCACCTCGCCTGATAACATGAGTTCTATTAAATGGAAGGAGTTCAAAAAAGTCTGTATGACCCACCTGGAAGAAACCAGGCTAACTCTCGAGATTAATAAACCCATGGTGGTTAAACACAAAATAATTACCATCACGTGTGATATCCAACCATACCTGTTACATGTCATGGATGGATACGATAGATATCTATTGACAAGATTTAGATTCAGGAACTTCCACCACTTGATTACCCACCCTACCATTAATGACTGGTCAAAGGAACTTGGCGTTGCCCTTGCGACAATATTTCTTTACAAAGTACAATACATGCAATTTTATTCTGTAAATTTTTTAGCAGCGAAAGGTGTCAATGGATTATACCCCTATTAAAACATGGAGGACGGAGGCAATGTCGCCCTTCCTTTGCGCATTTACAGATGTTGGGACATTTTTATTGCATTGGCTCAATGGTGGGTTTTTTAAAGAGTTTGTTGCGGGCGAGGAAATGCCTGAATAATTAAATCACAAGATATGTAAAAGGATGGACTTATTACGTGGGAGATGGATTGTTTTAGAAATACCTTGGGTAATTAGAGGATAGTGATATGTATATTATGAATTCTGATGGTGTTTTTTAGTGAAGAATGTGTACCGATGATTTTTTCTCTTATTTTCTGCATGCAAATTATTATGATGTATTTATCTTTGATATTTTTTCTTTTATGATTTTAATGTTTAAAATCAAATAAAGCTCGTTTTGAATTTGAATTTGATTCACTTGTACTAATTCATTAACCTAATAAATACTTCTTCAGTGGTACTTAATATTATTTTAATTATCCAAATTCTAACAGAAAAAATCATGTATTTATTTTACTTGTAATTATTTTTTACAAATATTCAATACAGTAGAGTTAAATTAAAGCAATCTACTTGTTATTTTATTGTTATGTAATACTTTTACATCAATGTTAAATTAAATTAATAGAGTTTTAAAAATGTTTGAATTATACTAAATTAATATTTTACTAATCTAACAACCAATCACACAACATTACAAAAAGTTCATAAATGGTGTGAAGGGAATGCGGGCAAATCTACTATTCTCACTCCACTCCCACAAACATTTGGGTAGGAGCATAAATGGGTGGGGGGAGGTGCTCTACTCCCACAAACATTTGGAGAATTGCATAATTGCACAGGGAAACACGCAAAAATGTGGAAGAAGAGATTATTATTTTTTTTATGAGTTTTATGTAGCGCTGGTTAGACCCATAGGTATCAGTACACTTTACATTAGGTCACACAATGTGACAGAAAAATGATAACAATTACACATAACATCAAGAATAATCAACATATTGAGAGAGGAAAGGAAGGTGAGACAAATAGAGCGGAGAGGGGAAAGGGGGAAGTGTGAAGGGGGATGAGGATGAGGGAAAAGACAGCAGGAGAGACGCAAGGAAGTCTGCCCAATAACCAACTGGGTAGGTGATGTCCTAGGAGGGAATCCACAGTCACCCTGGCGGTCACATCCTGTATTTTTAACATTGCGGTGGGTGCTGCTTGAAACAGCACATGCCGCAATGTTAAAAAAAACATGTTTACCTTTGCGTGCACAAAGCTGCAGGTACCGTGTGGTGCCTGCAGCTTCATGCATGCAAAGGCAGGGGGTACCATAGGTACCCCCCATGTGCCCCCCCCCACCCCCCTTCACACCTGGGGGCCTGCAACGGGCCCCCGAAGACAAAACCGTATGCCTTTCCACGGCGGAAATGCCGCCGTGGAAAGGCATATGACCGCAGCTATCGTAATATGGCTGGCGGTGTCTGATAGACACCGCCAGCCATGTTAGAGCTTTTCCGCCGCGGTCGGAAGGCGACAGCGACGGAAAAGCGGTGGACGGAAAATAGATCCCCCAGCCATCCTAATCTGGCGGGGGGTCTTTTTCCAGTCCGCAGCGGATAATCCGCATCCTCCGGGCCGGCGGTGGTTTCCGCCGGCCCGGAGGATGCGGATTATCCGCAATCCTAATGAGCCCCCTAAGTGCTGAAGGTCCTTGGAATTTAATGAAACTCCGCAGACTCAGGCGTGAAAGCTTAGGGCGATGATCCTGGATCTCCTGTGCGGTGAAAAGTGCTCCACCTCTTGACCAATAAAGCGCATCGCCGCCTGTGCCTTCTGGATGTGGATTCTGCTCTCCCAGCAATTATGGCCTGGATCGTTGGGGGCAGTTATCTCCTGTAGATACCAAGAGCAGTGAGGGGAGAGGTGCAGGGAACAGCTCCAAAGCCTGCAGGCCCCCCCTAGTCTTGTTGAAAAACAGTGCGTGTTAACTACTTGTGCAGGATCTTAATGGTGGGGGGACCCTGGGTGCCTCAGGGCCCGACAGTGATGCCGCGATACAGAGAATGGTGGGCTGCCCTTAAAACGTCCCTCCATCCACGAGGCACCGGTGTCTCAAAGCTCCCAAAGGCTGCAGGGAGAGACCGCAGGAGAAGGTTCCCAGGTGGTATATGATGCAAGGCCGCCTCACACAAAGGGGTGCTTGCCGTGAAGTGGAGCGAAGCGCAGCTAGCGCCAGTGTGCTTATGTTTCCCGGCTGAGGACTTGGTTCCGAGGATCACGGCCGTGGTGGAAGCCGCAGGTTGGATTCGCGGGCCCCTCCCCTTTTGGCAGCACCCGTGCCTCTCTAATGGCGCAGACAGGCGGGTTCTGCAATGTGGAGTTTCCGCCCCAGGGGAGTCAGCCAGCAAATCAGTGCGGGGGCCACCATCAGATGGTAAAACGGCAGTCGGCAAAATGCGGTTCACTTCTCCCGGCCACCAGAGTGCGGTCCCAAGGCTCCCCATGCACCATCTTAGATTAATTTCTTACGGTGATGTCGCAGTTCATTTCTCGGGGATTCATGATCGAAGCAATGTGATTTTGAGATCCAGATGATCCGCCAGCAATCCGATTGCAGGATTGTTGTTTTTGACGGGATTAGAGAGCGGCGAAGTGCCGCTCTGGAAGCTGGTGTGCTGGTTCACCCGGGATCTTCAGCTCCGAGCAGCCATTATGGATGTGGGGGCGTGGCATCACCTATGCTTCACCTATGATTCTAGCGTCAGTCCCAAAGCAAGGGGGAAATACATAAATGGTGTGGGAAGAAATCAACTTTTTAATCCACTGTTCCACAAAACTTGGGCAAACTGCAAATGGAAAAGAGAACTGTAGTATTCTAACTTCAGTCCCATAAACACTGGGTGAACAGCATACAAAATGAGGAGGTTTTAACATTTAGGGCCAGATGTATGTAGATTAGCATTTTGCGATTCCCTAAATGCGAATCACAAGGATTCCCAATTAGAAAATAACAAAATGCAATGTATGAAGGTGCATAGTATACCTTTTGTGATTCCTAGGAGGTCGCAAATGACCTACCTCATGAATATCAATGAGGTAGCTTACAATTTACAACCCCCCAGGAATCACAAAAATCATAGGGATGGTGGCCTGCTGAGATCAGCAGACCACCATGTCCGTGATTGCTTCTCAATAAAGCAATCTTTTGTTTTTGTAAAGCAGCCCGTTTTCCTTAAAGAAAAACGAGATGCTTTACAAAACGAAAAATTTAGAGTTTTCTTTTCAGTCTTTAAGAGCTGGCAGTGGTCTGTGTGGCACCACTGCCTACCCTTAAAAATGCTTTTGCAAAGATTCGTAAAAGTGTAGGGGTCCCTTGGGGACCCCTTCCCATTTGCGAATGGCTTACCACCTACCTGAAGTAGGTGGTAAAATACAAATGTTTTGCGACCGCAATTGCGGTCACAAAACATTCAACATACCTATGTGATTTGTTATTAGGAAGGGACGCCCTAAACACGCCCCTTCCCCATACTGAATCGCAAACCCATTTTGGGATTCGGTAACAGGTTACCGAATTGCAAAATTTGGTTTGCTGCATCGGAAAAGCAATTTTTGCATTCACAAAAATGCTTAATACATCTGCCCCTTACTATTCTGACTCAAGTCCCACAAGCATCTGAGAAAGTACAAACATTGGGGAGTTAAGATTTACTATTCTAACTCCAATCCCAAAACAGAATGAGGAAAGTGCATAAGTGAGGGCAGGGGGCCCATATACTATTCTAGATTCATTCTTACAACTTGATATAAGTACAATAATTATCCACAATAATTCATTAACTCAAGTCTAATAGGGTAAGGATGTGCATAAATGGGTCTAGTGGAAAATATAGTATTCTAACACCAGTCCCACAACACTTGTGGAAAGTGCTTAAATGGAAGGAAGGATGAATATACCTTTATAAGTCAAAACTTGAATTACTATCCTAACTATAAAGCCAGAAAAAACATAGAAATGTGAAAACCTGATGTATATCATAAAATAATTTTAAACCCCAATACTTAACACTCCAATATTTACAAACAATATAACCCATGAACCATATAAATATGTTAGAATATTAAATAATGAAACCAATAAAAAACAGACGTTTAAAAAATCCCTGGACATATATTTTAAAGCAAGCTCATTTAAAATAACAAAATAAAATATAATCAAAAAATACATTAGTAATACTGGAACCACAAAGACAAACAATAATTTATAATATCATAATATAAACATTGACCTACCCAACCCCAAATAAACCCTGTTGCAGATAAACAATGTTAAAAAAATTGCAAAAAATATATGAACCCAATCAGTTACATACAATAAATATAATAAAATGACACATTTTAAAAATATCTAATAGAATAACACATTTAAACAAATTTCAACTGAATTAAAATTTAAAATAATGAAAGAATGAAACACTACCCCATTACCTTCCAAAATAATGCACAACCACGAACATATCTAAAATGTATTCAGAACAAAATATTAAAGAAAAATACCCCAAAACAAAAGTCATTATATGTATAAAATATAAAAAACATACCCATTATGATATAAATGTGTGTTATATTGAATATCACAATATTGAGGTATTCAATATTTCTAACGTCAGTGAGAAATAGAAACACATTTTCAAAACCAAAAGGCCTGGTGTTTTGTTTTGTAATGGTGTGCTTTGTAATGGTTTTTGCAGAACTTTCTTGTTGGGAAGTCTGCTAGGACTTTATCAATGTAAAAAAATGGGTATAAGCAAAAATATTTTGGCTCAAAAAGCACACATTTCCATAGTAGTCCTGAGAACTTAATCAAATTACGTTGTATGGATATGCTCCTCATATAAGTGTATAATGTTTTCACTCACAGTTAAGTTAGCCAATGGCTGAAGTTGGCTGATCCATTACGTCATACGGTATGTAGATGTTGGGCGAAAAATGTGAAAGACAAAATAACAGTCCAATGGAAGAGGAGGGCTGGCTGAAAGTCCCTATGAATAAAAACATTAAACACTTGCTTACCCGTTGCGCGTTGCTGCAATCTCAGAAGAAAGAAAATTTAAGGAAACTTGTTATGATAACATTTAATTTACATTGTGTCATTTTTATTGAAACTTATTCATTTTAATATGGAAAACATTTTAAAGTGTTGTTTTAATTCTGTTTATATATTCGAGTGCTTGTGGATACACAGTATTTTTTGTTTTTCCGTCTGGTGCGTACACAAATAAATCAGAAGGTTTTCCGACGCCTGCGCTGGCCACATACAGTTGTCCATGTGAGAAGCACGGATTCTCCAAATCTAGTCCACACACTTGCAGCGATTGTCCTTGTGCTTTGTTGATGGTCATTGCAAAAGCGAGTCACACCGGAAACTGTAAACGTTCAGTATTTGAAAGATTATGAGGACCCTGGGGGGCCGGGGGGCGGATATTTAACACATTTTTCTTTTTTTTTGTTTTTTTTGCCAGAAACCTCTGCGGGAGTGTACTCAACAACTTTTAACAATGTATTTTTTTTTTTTGCCAGAAACCTTCGCGGGAGTGAACTCAACAACTTCCCAAAGTTTCATGCCGATCGGATGAATGGTGTAGTATAGTAATACGTAAAGGACAAGCAGACACACCTTCGTTTTTATATATATCGAGATAAATGTAGTAACATCAAAAGGTCATGGCTAAAGCTGTCCTGATATAACATTATACTTCCTTTTGATATTATGTCCCATGATATTTCTGAAGTCACAACATTTTTACCATGCTATTCTTGTACAATGATATATAAGACACCATATTCAGGTACCGGAAAATAGAGAAGAAGAAAGAAAAGCAACATTCTGTTTTTGTTGCTTGAAACAGCTGCTTAAATTATGCTCTATGAACTGCCCTGCCTTTCACCTCAGCTGATGGCTCTGGCAGCAGCCATTGTGATGTCAGCACTCATCTTTAATAACTTATAATAGTCAAATTCTGACATCATTTCTTGATAATCGGCAACTGGGTGCATCACAAGTCTTCGATTATGAAGAAATTAGAGACTGATATTTATAAAGGGATTACAGAATCCCTGTATAATAAAGAAGTTATGTAGCCTCATAACTGTGATATCTTATTATAGTTGATATCTGATGTCACAATGTCTCCTGCCGAAGCCACCGGCCATGTGGAAAGGTCTCCAAAATGCTGCACTTTGCAAAATGAAAATGAAATCTGCCATTTCTTTCTTCTGCCCTCTTTTTTTAGATGATTAATGGAAAGGAGACATTTATGACAGCATGTTTATTGTTTGTGCACTTCAGGCAATTATAGGAAAAATTTTAAAGTCAAGTCAAATGATCTTTATTCGGAATTAATACATCCATAAAACTTTCGGCATGTTTCTACATTTTCTGAGCTGCTCCATTCTTTACTGACTTGAATTAAATCAATTCTACTATCTTTTTGCAACAAATTTCTAGCTGCTTTTTGCTGCGTTTAATTTTACACTACACATTCTACTTTTATTCCTCATGTTTTCAAACATCTAATCTCTTTCGTAAGAAAGAACAGCACACCACAGATTTGGTTGGTTTGTAGGAATAGTTTTGGTGTGACTATGTGCTTCAAGGAATACATTACCCCCTGTTATACATTATGAGGATATTGCAAGTCCCCCAGAGTTCCATGACCTTATAAATGAATTTGGCCTTTGGCCACATTCCTCTTTTTAGTCACAGAACACCTCAGTGACTTGCAGAGGACATTTATATTTTTTGGACTCCTTTAGTAGTTAGGGAAAAGTTAGAACGTTTTTGTATGTTCCTACTAACCCTTGGCGCAGTATGCGTAGTGGGGTTACACAAAGCTACGCAAAGTGGGCGAGAAACTACGCCCACCTACGCACTTCGCGTAGCCCCACTACGCGCCGCCTGCCCCACTGCCCTCCATACCTAATTTTTGAAAATATTGAAAGAAAAGTAAATAAAAAGGCACTTACCTTGTGCGCTGCGTCCCGGGGCTCCCTCTGCTCGTTTGCGCCGCCGTCGCCGCCATCTTGGATACTAATGCGCATGCGCGGCCGCCCGCGCATGTGCATTTCTCGTGATCGCTGTGTATGTATTTATTTATTCATTGAACAGTTTTGTTTTCTTTAAATCATGGCCATTTGGGCATCTTTAGCACTGTTCAGGGACAATGGGCAATCTGCAGCTTCTAGTAATTGAAAATCGTTTTGCACAGACATTTAGCTGAATTGGCATTTATTGTTAGTGAAATAGGCTTGAATTAATGAGAGGATGTAACCTTACGGTTAGAGCAATCGACCTCGAAGCTCGGCAACCAGGTTTGAGTCTCAGCAACGATGCTCAACATCCTGTGATTCTGGGCAAATCACTTAATCTCCCTGTTCCTAACAAAAATGAATGTTTCTGTCTGTAACGAAACTGGTGCTCATGTAAAGCGCTCCGATACCCCATGTCTCAGGTCTAGTTCGGTCTTTATACTAATTTAAAAATAAATGAAAAAAAGAGATTGACCTGGGAGTATCCAATCTTGAGGACCACACTCTCAGCTGGGATAAGGGTATTGATGTCAATCAGAAGAAAATGCTGGCCTAATTAATCAAGAGGGATGAAATGGAGAACTATACAAGGAGGTCAAATTTGCACTTTGTGGGGATCCCAAAGGGGGCCAAACTTATTGATGGTCGAGAAAACCCACTGCTGCACATGGAGACAATAATTAAAGAGCATATATGCTGGAAAAGGCCCCTGAGGATCTTACTATAATGTGGGCTCACTGAGTTCATGCTTAACACATATCAAATGCTAAATACCCATGAACAGTGATTGTCAATTTCGTTGCTTATTGAATCAAGAAGGCTATTTTGTCTAGAGCCATCCAAAAGAAATCTTTTCTGCTATTTGATAGGGCACAAGTCAGGGTATTTTCCGATATGTCAGCATTGGTGGCTCACCAACGAAGGAATTTTCTGAGGCTAATTCGTCTATTGAAAAATGCTGCAGCACTGGCTTCAATCGTCCAACAATGTAAGCTAAAGCTCTTGTTTAAGAGTCAATTTTATCTCTGCGTCATCTTGGAAGAAGCACAAGAGGTTCTGCAGAAAGTTATGGAATAGGAAATTGGTTAGGTGCTAATTTAGGAATTGAAAGGGACAGAACTTTGTAATATGTTTTGATATTTATGTAGGTTAACTGATTGTTTCATATGTTGTACCAGTCACTCATGCATTAGATACTTTTACATCAGAATAGCCTATAGGTCTATTGCTTATCAGCACTTTGCACTTTGAACTGCTATATTTTGCATATCAGCACTTTTCACTTTGAAATGTTGTATATTGTACTTGTCAATAGAGTTTGTACTTGGGTTTTAAGGATGCCTTTCCAGCCCAATATAAATGTCAGTGTGAAAGGGCTCAATAACACCCTAGCTGGATGCCGCTGGTGGGGAGGAAAAGGAAACTGGCCATGTGCTAATCTAGTGATCAAATGTTTCCAGCATTCTGATGTTTATATAGAGAAATTGATATATTTGCATTTTGCTCTAGTCACTTTTGCATTAATCATCTTTTGTATCTGTTTTTACAATTCTCTAAAATCTAGTGAAGAGGGATTAAGTGTGATATTTTGATGAAGAAAATCCCAAGTTTCTAACGGCATGGTATTGTACATAGCACTTAACACTTCAAATTCCTATGACATTAAATTGGGAGTGGCGAGAAGGTGTTCCGTGTATTAGCACTTAGCACTTTATCTTGCACTCAGCGACGGCTCGTGGAGGGAGTTACGGTGGGGCAGGAGGGCGGGGAGGGGGAGGGGCAGGGCGGAGGTTGCTAAAAACCGGCATATGGATAATTGCAGGTAAGTAAACAATTTAATTAATAAAACGAATTTCGTAGTGCGCCTTGCATCGCAAAATGCAATGCAGTGCGAGCTACGAAATTCGTTTTATTAATTAAATTGTTTACTTACCTGCAATTATCCATATGCCGGTTTTTAGCAACCTCCGCCTTGCCCCTCCCCCTCCCCGCCCTCCTATCCCCACCGTAACTCCCTCCACGAGCCGTCGCTGCTTGCACTAGTAAATTAAGCTGGCACTTTGGCTTAAAGGTTGCTCTTGCAAGCCTAAAATAATAGCAGAAGAAAAGAGGGGTACCCCCCAGAATGATGAATATTTGTCCTAGTGACCCTATGATGCACAAAAATATTATAATTTCCTGTAATGTTAATAAGCAAAAAGCACATGCAATGCTGAATTGGCTGACTGTATTCAAATCAGAAGTGATCATCCTTCAAGAAAGCCATCTTAAAGTCAACGTTTCCAAACCTTTTGTATTCCCAAAAGATATTTGCATTCCTTTTTTGCCTGGCAGGGGCATCCATAAGAGGGGTGGCTATTCTTTTGTCGAATTCATTTATCTGGGAAAATGATGCTGATTATGACTAAAAGTGGCAATTAAAGGAAACATATTGAATTTGGTTAACTGATGAAATGGAGCCATTAATTCAAATACATAATCTGGCAATAACGGCGGTCGGTCTAATGATCGGGGGAGAAGACTTAAATTTCATACAAAACCTTAGTCTATATACATCGAATAGGCCAAACAAACAACTAAAACCTGGTACCTTTGCATTCTTACTGCAGTAAAACATGACTTTCGATTAGTAGATCCATTGCTCTTGGAGTATTGTTCGCTTAAGTAGTACACATGTTGTTTACTGTAATTTTACTCAGCATCTCGTATTGATTTTTTCCTTGTGACTAGGCCAATTCAGTGCCAGATGCCTAGTATTAAGGTGAATACTTTTTCTGACCACTCTGCTATTTTAGTTCAAATTAAATTAAGAGCCGAAATAAAGGATTGACCTTGATGGCAATTCAATCTAGTACTACTCTCTTATGCCATTTGGTTGGAGAAAACAAGATCATTTATAAATTCGTTTTTTACGGTTAACTCTGGTACAGCAGACAAAGTGATAATCTGGGAAGCATTTAAGGCTGCCTTCCGTGGAAACATAAAAGCCTACTAGACCTATAAAAACAAAGAGCACAAAACACGAGTGTACACGTTATGGAGTGCTTTATAAAATGCAACCAGCATACAAATGCCTATAGGCAATCCAGAAGCAAAGAAACAAGAGCTAGGTATAGCTAAACAAGCAATGCACTATTTTTTTCCCAAAGAAATAAGTAGCCAATAAGCCTATCAACAAAAAACGTATAAAGAGAGACAAAATATTGTTACGTTTCTTGCTTGGTCTACAAGACTGCGGAAAAACAAACAGTTTGACAAAATCGAAAATCTAGAGACTCATTCCTTATTGGATAAAAATAACGAGACGGCCGAGGTCTTTTACGATATTTCCAAAATGTTTATTAAAAAAACGGAAGACTTTCCTGGTCATAAGCTAGAACAGTTTTTTAACTCTGTCACACTGCCACAGGCAACAAGGGATCAAAACAGTGCAATTTTAAAAGAGATTCAGGTTTCCGAGGTTCCTTCCGCTCTGCAAAATATGTCCAATGGTAGGACATGTGATGGAGATGGCATCCCTATGGAAGTTCTCAAGGTTTTTTCTAAATAAGGAGTCAGTTATTGTAAGCATTCTTAAAAAGGATAAGAGCCCTATTAATGTCAACTCATATAGGCCAATTTACTTGTTAAGCTCATATTATAAGTTGCTCACAAACATTTGAGCCTCTCGTATCTTACCGGTAGCCAATGGGCTAATACATGGAGATCAATGTGGATTTTTACCAGGAAGACAAATTTCTACTAATAATAGTTTTTTAACTCAAGCAATTGATTATTTTTCAATTTCTAAAATGAAGGCTGTAATTTTATGATAGACGCAGAAAAGGCATTTGACCTAGTCAATTGGGATATAATAATAATATTCTACATTTGTAAAGCGCGAACACTCACCCGTAAGGGTCTCTAGGCGCTGGGGGCCATCGGGAAGATTAAGCGAGCTATTGGGCTATTAAGCTATTAATTATAAAATAATAGCTATTGAGCTATTAAGTGCTGGGATGACCTGCTGCCGGTGCCGTGGATCGAAGCGTGATCCCCAGATTCTAGGGTCAGTCGCCCTGGCCGCGGCGCACTTTTTTTAATTCTAAAAATAAATTGGACTTCCATACAATTTTAAGCAATGCTATGGAATCTTTATTAAAGGGGCAACAGCCAAAGTGGTTATAAAAGTGATGGCAGCAGGGCAGATCAAAATAAACTGGGTTCTGCTGAAGGGATGCCCCCTGTCCCCTATGTTGATCTCCTTATTTATAGAGCTATTAGCAATTAAGATTCGCAGCAATACTACAATTATTTCTCCAATATTTGGGATGCCTAAAATCAAGATTTTCGCTGACAACATTATTTTATATCTTCAACCAAACATAGCAAATATTCAGAACATGTTAGATACAATTGCAGAATTTACTGGAGTTGGAGGTTATAAAGTAATGCAAACAAAGACATAAATAAACACTACGGTTTAATACCCCTCCAAACAAACTTCCTCATGACCTCCAGTCTCAATATGTACCTCAACAATAAATCAGATATTTAGGCATCTATGTAAAGGATGACTACTCTCAACTATTTGATTTAAATTACAAGGTGATCTTTCATGAATTTAAGACACTGCTGGATAGGTGGAATTGTCTCCCTCTATCCATTATTGGAACAGTGGCCTTGATAAAGATGTTGATTCTCTCATTAGTACTTTTTCTTTTACTACAACGTCCCATTATAATTTACAAATCATAGTTTAGAGAACTCAAAAAAGTGTTCCAAAAATTAATCTGCAATAATATACAACCCAGGACAACATTAGCAGTCTTGCAGTTAGATAAATCACAAAGGGGAATAGCTTTACTGCATCGTCAAACATACTACCACACCACACTTTTAGATAATTTAGATCAAATTATTACTAATACTGAATTACTTGACAATTTTATCTTGATAAAGATGGCTAAAGAGTATGCGATCAAATTATCTGTTTTTTAAAAAATACCCAGATTACCCAAAAAACAAGGTATAAGTCATTACATACATTGGAATGTAGTATGAGAGAGCTTTTTTGGATCTGGTGAGTTTCAAATTGCCATGCCTTTACTCTACTAGAAGACAGCCGACATTAACATCCTTAAAGTGATTTTGGAATGCTGGAAGCAAAAAGGGGTTCAGGAGATTAGTTGTCTTTTACAATAGCGAAAGATGCCTAACATGGGATGAAATAAACTTACGTTCAGGGTGGAAGCCAGAAACCTGACAATTAGTGGGCAAGAGATTATTAGCTTTCTTTCCTCAATTTATACTACTTCAAACTCTGAGATGTATATACTAATGCACCTGCTATATAAAAGTCACTTAACAGGCTAATTAAATTGGTATAGGGCCATACAGTACAACATTAAGTGCTTTCGTTCAAAAACAGTAGATAAAAATCAATCATTCTATTAGTTGCTCGATTACCAAGGAGAATGGGTATATATCTCAGAATTGGGGTAAAAGTCCCTGAGGGCCGCAAGTTTTAAAATAATGGAGTTATTGTCAAGGTGGCTGGCCTATTACACTCCCTAAAGATTGCATCACATGATAGCCTCAGTGCAAGATCAGTGCTTTCAGTGTAAACTAGATGAAGCAGGAGACTGGTGCATATTTTTTTTACATTCCCTTTACTCCAGAAGCTTACAGATACTATGCAGATTCCTATATTGCTGGAGCCCAAGATTGCTTTAATTGGCTCCTCACATGTAACTTGAAGGGCCAAAAAAAGTGTCCAGTGTTTTCTGCATATTGGTATTGCTGTCACACACAGCTTAATACTGAAGAAGTAGAGAACAGGCCCCCCTGTTGCCTCTGGCCATGAGGATGCATGCAGGGAGCACATGGTGTACCCCCCTGTCTGCATGCATGCCTAGTTCCTGCACAGTATTCACTTAACAGTCCATGCCATGCAGGAACTTGTTTGACCTTCCAATTGACACCACCGTGGGACTACCAAAGGACTGCTCTCCAGACAACAATAATACTCGTAATCTGGCGGGCGGCTGGCAGGCGAGTTTGATGGTGCAGGAGCGGAGCAGTGGCGGGCCGCCCTGCTCCCGCACCGCGAAACTCGTAATCAGGCCCTAAGGTGTTTAAGGAGGCCTTTGCTAGGTGAGCTGGGTGGCTACCTACCTATGGGGTAGAGTACAGTTTGACTTAAGCAATCCTGCCGAGGAGGGGTGCTACCTATATGCTAAATGAAGAACATACACTGCAGTCTTTTATACAGGCCAGAAACTATAGAAGTAAGAGAGAACAGGAGATTGGATATTGGTTCCAACAGTAGTAGTTTATAAAATGTATAATGTAGGTCTATATTTTAGAACCAATTGCTTTTAGTGTATTTTTTGTAAGCGATATCTGCACTTTAAATTGCACTTAGCCCTTTCTTGTCAGCACTTTAAATTGAAAATATGTTATTTCATGATATGACTTTTTTAATATCTATTTATGTAGCTTTATATTTGTGTCAAAATATGGATATTTGCTTTTTCCTTGTCAAGTTCCTCAATGTAATTGCTATGCACTGCTCAACCCAAAAAAAGATAACATCTTTCTGCTTGTTTGTACACATTCTGATCTACTACTATTTTTTTTTAAACTGCCTTGTTCTGAAATGTTTCTTATATCTGTTTTTAACAAATATCTAACCAGTTTTTGATGTGTTTAATTTTGCACTAGAGGTTTTATTTTTATTCTTCATGTTAGCAAACATGCGTTCTCTTTCATATGAAAGAGCTATGCACCAAGGATTTAAGAGGTTTGTGGACCACGTGATCAAATTTTTTAACCTTTAAATACAAAGACTTTATTTCTCACGTTTCGAAAAATCTTTCTCAATATTTTGTGAACCATATTTCCAAGACTATGATTGCCCATTTTGATTATTAACCTTGCAAAGAAACCATGTACCAAGTGCCTGAATAACAGGAAGGCTATGACCTTCACTTCAAATTCATTTATTGAAAAATATAATTAAAAGAGTTAGATAGAGAAAAACTGGCATTAATCAAAATAAATTTGCAGTCACTATTTGCATTTTTGTTTTGTCTACTGCTCTCTAAGGCCTATATAAATGCAGTTTTTCAAAACCTTGTATGCCACACAATTCATTAGTTGAACTTACATTAAAACATAACATTCATTTTCATATAGGGCCTTAGTTACATCTCGCTTGCCTGCCATTTGATTAGAAACCTATTTGTTTTGTAGACTGAGTCACAAATACATGTAGGGACTGGGCACGCGGGGGTTGCATAACTCTGGCTAAGGACCAGATGTTTCATAGTCGAGGTGGGTGTGTGAGTTGGGCTCTCTGCCTTCAAGTCTAGGCTTCATCGCCTTCATTGTGTCCAATCCATCACTTGAAAACGATCCACCTGCCAAATCCATCAAATGTTTTAATTATCTCTGGCACACATTCAGCAGCCTTGGAACATTTATGCATCAGACTTCATATATTATTCATACGTTATGAATAGCAAAATTCAACAATCTGTGCTTTTAAGATATTTAATATTACCTTTTCGGTCTCCCATATGCCATTCACCATATGTCCATTTTCATATATCTGAGTCCATATCAGAGGCAAATAGTTCAAATAATGTTCAATGGCATTGTTAGGGGTTTGAACCTATGATTTATGGCTGTCAAAAATAAATAACTATCACCCACACCTTACATATTTGGAAATAGCTCACGGAACAACTATATAGGAATCATGCAAATTTAACATGATGGCAACTTAAAGGGAAAACATCAAAAACCTTGGCTTATCGCTTGAGTGATGAGTGAAATTCATGTAAAAATCTCAGCCACTGACAATTGCTTAAGCCACATTTCCGTCCATTTTGTTTTTACCACTGCACTACTCCAGACAGGAAACAGTCATATACACATCAGTCTTGGCATTGGTCCAATAGGAACAGTTAAGCCTGAACTCCATGGTCATGTCCCTTCATAATGGATATACAGGCAACCTCATACCATTATCAGCTTTGGTGGACCAAATCCGTAAGGAGTACAACATATGGCAGAGTGAAGACGGGATCTAGGTCTAGGGCATACCCATCACAAATAAGTGGCTCCGTTTAAACCACAAATGGTGATGGGTTGAATGCTCATATTTGTTTTAGTCACTGGCAATCTCTTGGTCCACATTCCATTCAATCTTTTTTTTGCCCATTAAGCCAGTCAATCTAGGTCCTTCTCCAATAGGAGCATTCCAGCATGAACTGACAGGCTCTTCCCCTCAGAACAGGAACCAATATTGTCCAGGGGGTTCATGCTTGCTGGGGATATTGGTGAGGTTCAGCTCGGATTTTATGACAAGTTGAAAATCGAATCCATGTATGTGCATATCTGCTACAATTATCATGTCACATGATTGCGAGCATTTCAGCCATTGGCAGTCACTTGGCCCGCTTTCTAGTCCATAATTTCTTGCCAACTCCACCCTTCCAGACATGGATCAAGAATATGCAAATCGGTGTTGGCTCTGCTCCAATATGAACTGTCCCACATGAAGAGCATGGATATGCCTGCTCTGAATGGGAAACCGGAAGTCTATGGGTGAGACTAGGTGTGGGGGGAGGGATGAGCACAGTAAGGGGAGGAAAGAATGGTAAATGCTATTTTAAGCAAGTGGATATTTGGCAGACATATTATAACATACCTTTCCTCCTACAACAGTAGAAAACAAATATACATGTAATCTCATCACAAAATCTTATTGCCATCCTGGAACTAGTCTGGTTTTTTCACGTGAAGTATTCGAATGATATTTGTAACTTCCACTACTGTTGTCTTGACAATTGTTAAAATTATAAGTCTTGTCATTGCAGAACTTGGCGTTCCTATCCACGCTACTGATTTGTCCATTCTCTACTTTTACTACATTGGGTCTCACTTCAACTCTATGCATAGGATTGAAATATTTATTGCAATAAGCAAGGGTATGCTGTTCCCAAGGAGTGAGAAGGGGAGGAAAACGGGGTCCAGGTGTTCCTTCTGACGAAGGAGAGACGAAAGTAGAATAGCTCCAATTAGGAGTAAGAGCCCTCACTCACCCTGGAGGGTGTCATGCTTCATCATTGGGCGACTCGTCTGGAGCTGCAATGCCCAACGGGCTCCACGAGGGGTCTCTTTGCCAGAGGTCTTCTCTGGTTGCCAATGTGAAGCTAAAAAGAGGTGGTGGGGCGTATGTGTAATGTATAGAAGTGGGAAAAAGAAAAGTGTGAGTTAAAAATAGCTACATGATTCTCAAAAACAAATTTATTCACTGGGTTCCTATGCTATAAGTAAAAGAAAATGACTGAAAAGTCATGGATGGAGAGGGGAAATTATACCTCTTACGCTCAAGGTGATGTGTGTGGGATGGAGGCGGCTGACATGTTTCATGCCCTAAATCGTGGCTTTGGATCTTGGCATTTCTTCAGGACCAGGGGATCCTCATCCACTCTAGAGGGAGCGGTAATGGTATGTATAACAGTGGTCCCGTCCCCTGTAGTCTGGACTTGTGTGGTAGACCTGTGTGAAATTGAGAAACTAAAAAGCGTGGTAAAGTTGAGTATACTTTCTGGAAAACACCTGGAAGGGGAGAACAAGTAAAACAACAGGGTTAAGTAAACCACAGTAGCATCAGGTCGGGGAGAGTGCGATTCTTCGAAGGGCGACGTTGCAGGACAAGCAGTTAAAAAACATGAGTGCAAATACAGTACTGTAAAGAATCTCCAAACACATGCAAATCCACTTCATCAATCAAGTGTTGTTGTTGCCAATGCCAACTAACAGTGTGCCCAACAGTAGGGGACTATCATGCGGGTGTGGGTGAAGGTGCACCTCTGCAGGAATTTTGCAAGGCATGTTTCCTTTTCAAACTGAAAATGGACCCACCTAAAAGTGAGGATTGAATGGCTCCTACCGTGATGTCCTAGGTGCTCGCAAGTTGGCGAAGTTGAGGAAGCACCTGTAAAGTGATGGCCCAGTAATATTTAAACAAGAAGCTAAGAGAAGGCCAGGGTATACTGTGGGTGTTCACTGAATAGAGGTCAGGAGGAACTGATGGCCCTGGTGACTGGTAGTGGGGGGCAGCTGAGTCGCCGGTTAAAGTGAGAGAAGAGGGGAGAGAGTTGGAATATTTATTGTCATTGCTCTGACATTTGTCTCATCTTTTCATGATCACTAAATCAACCACTGACCACTTATTCATTTTTAAGCCATGCTTTAACTAGTAAGAGGTTTTGTATTTGTGTTGATGGTTTCCAATTTTCTTTTGGCATTCTCTGATGTCTATGATTATCCTTTCTCCCTCCCATCCAAATGTGGTTCATTTTGGTGCATGGGTTCCTTCCTGTGAGGGAAGCAAAATGTGATACGCCCGTAACTAATGTGGGTGCTGTATGATATGCCCACAATAGTTCCTGTATGGATTTTTCTACAGGATGACCATTTGTCACAACTAATTATAAGCCCTGTTTTATCATCCAGTTCACTCTTTCCACCAGTCCGTTGGCTCTAGGGCAATGCAAAGCAGTCTTCTCATGCTTGATTGATAATTTATCCAGGAAGTCTTTCGGTTCATGTGAAGTAAATTGTACCCCATTGTAAGTAACTAATGTGGATGGTATACCTTCCATGCAGAAGTTATCCAATAAGAAATCAATGAGGTTTTTGGTGGTGGTTTGATTCACCATTCTAGTACAAATCCAATAGGATAGGGAATCCATCATGACAATTATAAACTCTTTGGTTACCCCAGGTTGATTATTGGGACCAATAACATCTATGGCCATCTTAATCCTTGGTTTATGAGGCACCTGAACTGGGGACAAGGGTGATTTATGTGTGTTTGTGTATTATCGCTCAAGGAGCAACTGTGGCAATACTTTTCTATTTGTTCAATGTAAGTGTCCATTTTTGGATACTTTGTGATACTTCTTCACATATGAATTTCATGAGCTAGGACTACTATTTTGCTCCTTAAATCCATTAGTGTTATGAGTTTTGTATTACGAGATATGATATCATGGTTTATGTTCAGTTTGTACCTGACCTCCCAAAATTCTCTTGAATCTTCATTAAGCTCACTGCACTTTGTGGGCCAACCATTGATGATCGGCTCCTTGATGCATTTTAGAACCAAATCCCTTTCCATGAATTCCTTCCATTCAATATCAGTTATGGCCAAGTTATTGATAACAAGGATTGGTGAATCCTAAATCTCTTTCTGTTCCCCTCCTTCCACAGGTGGTCTTGAGAGAAAATCTGCAGCCACATTTCGCTTCCCAGGTAAATATTCAATTTTGAAGGAGTGACCTTCTAAGCCTAACTTCCATTTACTAATTTTGGGATTGTTGTTTTTAGACCCTAGAGAAGCTAGCATAAATTTAAGGGGTTTATGGTCTGTGCGCATGGTGAATGGCAGTCACCATAGAAAGAATGTAAAGTGTTTCACAGCACAGAAACAGGCCAGGGCCTCTTTCTCAATTACAGAGTAGTTGTGTTCTGTTTTAGACAAGCACTTGAACACAAAGGCCACAATTTTTTCTCTCCGATCCACCATTTGAGAAAGTGTGGCCTCAAGGCCTTTGTTGCTGCAACCATAATGAGGATAGTTTCATTCCTTGAGCCAAATTTACCTAGGGTGGGTGCTGTTACAATTGTTGTTTTTAAAGTTTCATAGGCTTCTTGGCATTTCTCACTCCATACAAAATTTGGGTCTTTTTTAAGCAAGTCATGAAGGTCTGCACTAATGTCTGAAAAGTTCTTTACATATTTTGGCATGTATTGTACCAGGACCAAGAAATATTTGAGTCTGTCTTTAGCTCCAGGCTGCTGGACTTTTACCACTACCTCAATAAGTCTCATCATTGGTCTAAATCCTTCTTTAGATATACTGTGTCCAAAGTAATCAACAGATGTGGCTCCCAATTGGCTTTTCTCTCTTTTTAGGGTCAGGCCTGCATCCATCAATCTCTTAAAAACGTATTTTAGTATTTGGTCGTGTTCTTGAACATTCCTCTCATATAGAAGTATGTCTTCCTGGAAGCATAAGGTGTTACCAACCCCTTACAGAATTTTCTGCATGATTTTTTGGAAACCGGCAGCAGCTGATGCCAAACTAAATGGCATCCTGAAAAATATGAAAGCTCCCATATGCATGATGAAGGTGGCTAGGGGTCTGGACTGCAGATGACGTTCTACTTGGTGATATCCCATGGAAAGGTTAATGACACTGAAGTAGTTGGCCTCACCCATGGTGCTAAGTACCTCCTTGAAACATGTCTCCCAAGTATTCTCATTAAGGCTATGTATATCCACACTTAAACCCAAACCTTTAGCATTGGCCTTCGTGGCTAAGAATTTAGGGGCCAACCATTCTGGATGATCAATGGGCTGTATAACGCCCATCCATGTCAGCCTGGAGTGTTCCTGCTCTAAGGGGTTCCCTAAGGAGGTGTGGAATGGGTTGTAATTCATGCACTACAGGTATTGCTTTGTTTTTTAGTTTGATTATGCGCTGGAAATTCCTTAACATACCCAAATGTTCTGAAAATAGTCCAGAGAATTTGTTATATATTCACTGTAGTTTCCCACAGATCTGTCTGCAAGATGTACTTGTTCCTTATTATTGGGGTTCAAAATAATGCCTAATTCTCTTTGGTGTTTTTTATGCTAACAAGTTTGAACCCTTCGATGTTACATAAACTTTTGTATAGGTCGAACTGTCTTTGAATGTGGTGCAAGCTTAAGTAACACCTTCTAATGGAATAGGGTCTCTCGTGTACCCACCAGAAGTGATATCAGGTGCTTCTAATTTAAAGTTTTCATACCCCTTCAATTGTTTAAAGTCATGACTTTTTATCAAGGTGTATGGGGAGCAAGAGTCAGCAAACATGGAAATAGCATTACCATTCCAATAAATGCAACACTTTGGGTATTCTGATTTAATGTCTCTATCATTTCCACCCACCTGGAAGATTCTTTTTTTCTCCTCATGGTTTCATCCTCCATAGAACTTATCATTTTCACTTCTATCTTTCTCTAAACTCCCGCAAAATGTCCTCTTTTGTTGCATTTTCTACAAGTAGATTGAGTTACATGCCTGACAGCTAGTGCTGTTTGCAAGATGATTACTACTACCACATCTGAAACACCTCAAATTACCTTGATCATGCTTATTTTTAGTCTGAGGGTTTACTTAATTTTATTCTTTACATACATCATTACATGTTTCCGCTGTGTGAATTTCCGCAATAGTCTTGGTGGATAGTTTCATTACTTTTATACACTGGGCAATATGTTCTACTGACTTAGCTATTTCTATAGCCTCCTGTAGTTTGGGGTTCCTGGATGGTAGTTTTTAGGTCGAGCATCAGCAATGACCTGTTGTATCTCTCTGTTTGGCTTTGGCAAACCCACCCATTCCTATTGGCTGTTAGATGCAGCATTCAGAAATGCTGGTTTCCTATTGGGGATTGTTTCTTATACTTATTCACATGTTTTTAGGAATCATCAGTAATAGGCTCTAAACTGTACCTGACATTGAATTATTTTGAAAGCTTGATTTACTTATTTCAACATGAACGGATCTACAAAAAATTGTAAATGAACAAAACACAGACAGGTGTATACTTCTTGAAACACAAATGTATGTTGAAACAATATTGAAGGGTACAAAAGTACTGCAAATATGATCATATATAAACACACAGTGACCGAGATTTAAAAGATTGTTGTTGCTGCAGTTATCTCATTGTCACTAATGTGGTTGCCTATTCCAAACAATGTACACATAAGGAAATTGTAACTGATTATACAGAAAACAGATCCTTTATAGAAAAAAATCACAAAGAAAATTGGTGCAATTGTCGACGTTTCGGTCTATGTAGTGAAGGCATCTGCTACACCATCTTCACAACAGTAGTTTTATATGTTGACTGATCCATTACTAGGGAAACTACATTGGTGACTTATAACAGTTGATGTAGTCTGGTCCGTTGACATTATATCAGGAATGTGGAAAGCTCATGGGGGCAATCGCTCCTCCAGCGGTTCACCAAAACAAAATATTTGACAAATCAATGTAGCCAATCACTTCATTCAGTGTTCAAGGATGGGCACAGCTCCGTATAATGATCTGCTGCACACACTGTCAGCAGACATCTGATGTTACTCGTGTACTCTGTTATTCTAGTTTTTACAGGACGTGTTGTCACCCCCACAACATTTACTGTAAAAACTAGAATAACAGAGCACAGAGTAACATCAGATGTAAGAAGATAAACACGAATATGTGTGTCCATTTTACAATGAGTCACACCGGCGTCAATGGCTTGCACTGGACTATCCTGGAATCACATCCCCAAATACGCAAGGAAGCTCTCTTTAGGAAGGAGCAAAACTGTGTTTTTAGGCTCTCCTCCCACATCACAGGGTTCAATGATGATATCCCCTGGGGTGAGCTACACTAACCGAACATCTATTTTTTTACTGATGTCTGCCTAAACTGAGTATGAGTGGGGCCACACATAATCAGGCTGGACTAGAAAGAACCACACGTCCACCTGAGTGGGAGAGGATCTCCTCCCGCACCTCTGGAAAAGCATGGCACAGAAGCACCGCTGCATGAGGGTTACAGGAACATTTGAGTGGACACATACCTTAAACAACAACCCAAATTTGATGAGTTACACTAATTAGGCACCGTTGGGGCAGTATCCTCAACCACATCCATCCCGTTCGACATAGGTTGGGAGCAAGGAGCCATACCCTCAAAGGGGATGTGAACACTTAAGAGAGGCAGCCTCAGCCTTAAGACGACCCCTTACAAATACATTTAAAGTACCCTACAGTGAGGGCATTATTCCATGTACTGCAGAGGGTGATATCACATTTGTAGGGTAGGCCCACCAGCAAAGTGACCCCAAGGTATTCCCCAACACCATTCCCGGAAAAGGCTATAGTACTTTTTTCACCATTGAGGGAGAGGAAACCACTAAAGCAGAATAGGCTCTATGGGAACACTCTACTCACGGCTAATCCACACCATTTACCAGGCCCACGATTAGTAGCTATCCTAGTAGGGGTCATTGGGGATTTTATTGCCTACTACAGGTTGACTCTGCAGTTTAGACCACAATTCATGTGCACACTTTAACATTCCTTAAAGTGACACTGATGACATATTTCTATTATGAATAAACAAAAGAAGAGTGTCTTGGAGAAGAATGAACCATTCTAGGAGCACAATAACAGCCACACTGGGATGTTTAGGAAGGCCCTCACTCACCACCTAGTGATGACATGCTTCATCATCGGGCCCCACCAAAGAGACCGAATGTCTCTTTGGTGTGCTGCAACGCCAGGATTACTGCGGAGCTGGTTGGTGAGTTTAGGGCGTGTTGAGTGAAAATGAAAAATTAGTGAGTGATGAGGGTATTTTAAAATTGTCAGTAGTGTATCTGAAGCAACTTTATTAAATGATCACTAAAGACAAAAAGTATAAAATATATGTGAGGATCCAGTCCACTTCTAATTGAATGGTGGGATCCTAGGGTGTAGTCAACATGTTTCTTGCCATCGAAACGGTGTCAATTTACCCGGCAATTCTTCAGGACTGGGTGTGATAAACCCTGGCGGTGTGGGCGCTCTAAGGCCCACCCTTACCTAGGGACGTGAGATATGAAAATTAACAAAATGGAAAAAAGTGCAAAAAAATTAGGAATGTTAGGTTGATTCCTAATTACTCCTGGTTTAGGAGGCTTCTACTGATCGTTTCTGCACTTTTAAGGTGTTGGGAGTAAACACCATGGGTCTCAGGAGGGGGGTGGGAGCGTATTCGGCACACCGCCCTCGACGCTCGGCACCCGTGGTGTACCTACGTCGCCCTCGTACCGGACCCCGACGAATCAACCTAACATTCCTAATTTTTTTGCACTTTTCTCCATTTTGTTAATTTTCATATCTCACGGGTAAATTGACACCGTTTCGATGGCAAGAAACATGTTGACTACACCCTAGGATCCCACCATTCAATTAGAAGTGGACTGGATCCTCACATATATTTTATACTTTTTGTCTTTAGTGATCATTTAATAAAGTTGCTTCAGATACACTACTGACAATTTTAAAATACCCTCATCACTCACTAATTTTTCATTTTCACTCAACACGCCCTAAACTCACCAACCAGCTCCGCAGTAATCCTGGTGTTGCAGCACACCAAAGAGACATTCGGTCTCTTTGGTGGGGCCCGATGATGAAGCATGTCATCACTAGGTGGTGAGTGAGGGCCTTCCTAAACATCCCAGTGTGGCTGTTATTGTGCTCCTAGAATGGTTCATTCTTCTCCAAGACACTCTTCTTTTGTTTATTGATAATTGACCGGGGAACAAGAGTGTCAGATACTCTCCCTACCTCTCTCCTTGATATTCATATTTCTATTATGGGCTGCCCAGGTTAGCAGTGCAGTGTTTCCATAAACTTTCAGGAAATGCCTAATACATATTTAAGCCCACCCCCGGCACATCCCTTTCCGGGAATCAGAGCCGGGGTAGGAGTACAGCTAGTTGCCACGCCACCTGTCTGGGAATATGAGGACACACACAAAACGCCCCTAGCGACCCGGTGAAACGATGCCTTCTAAAGTCTTGAACACCTATTTTCCCTGTATTGTTGTTTACCCACTTACAGGTCGTGAGTAACGACGCGCTCTGCTAAAACGCTCCAGTTAACTCAGACCTCCAGTATATGGTGTGAGTGGTTGTTAACAGTCCCTTTTCGGACATCATGCACGACGTGTTGTACTACAGGTAAAATATTGAGACAAAAAGAAATAATAAATAATGGTTTAGTCTTTAACTAAGACCTCCAATGACTAAATCAGGATTAGCATAACTATCTGCCTTTCCAGGACCGTGCTCCTGTCCTTATTTATAGGATCATGTGTGTACAAAAGAAAACAGTTCTGGTATATACCATGAACTATGTGAATGTGGTTGCCAAAAAAAAGTTTTTAATACTTGCTTATAAGTGAAGACTCAGTGTTGTTGTGAATTGTGCTCTATGGTCCATTCAGTGAAGGCCATCTTGATGCCTTTTCAGATTCCACGTAATAGGGAATCTTTTTTAGGGAGTGTATCTAGAGGGTTTGACATTGCATGGCGATCACCGGTCAAGTGTAGGAGCCTTGCTCCAATGTTTATCAGATGGTTAAAATGAATTTTCTTGAATCTCAGTAATTTCATAGATGTCTGAAATGTTTTATTGCATACTAAATCACAAAGAATATATGTTGTTAGCATAGAATTATTCTCTGAAAAGCACGTGCATATATATAAAAGTAAAATGAAATTTGTTTTCGCTCTCTTACTTTCAGATTTTTACACCTGTGCCCCTCCCAGTATACTGCCCTTTGCCCTGACGAGGGTGCGGCCTCACCGGCCTGTCACCGAAACGCGCGTCGGCTTGCGTCTCCAGGAATACGGCCATTGTCCTTATCACATCAGGACCCGTAGTCAAAACCATCTGCCTGGACTAAAACACCCCGATTTATACAACACGTTTAACCATCTTTGTGTTGTACTCGCCAGGACTAGAAGAACGAATGTAGTATGAATGGTGAATGATACTAAATGAGAAAGAGTGGGTAGAGATTGAAGTGTAAGAGATAGAGTGTGTGAAGTGTGGCCGTTACTGGGTAGGATAAAATTCCCCTAATCATGTTGTTCCTTTATCTATGTCTGTCTTATTTATGATCTATATATACATGTGATACAAAAAAACTTTATATTTATATCTCTGTTATCCTTAAAAATAATAAAAAAATATATATATTTCTAAACATGAACTGTACAGTCTATTTTTGATTTGACCATGTGATTGTTATGTGTATTGTCAACCCCTAGGCGAATCACCCTTTACACATATCTGTTGGACCCTTTGGCTAGGGCCTTTATATCCTAAGGCAGGGTGTTCTCTCTCTCTATTTACATTGGTTTCTCCCCCCTACTACCTGCCTATATCCTAAAGCTACCCTCGGGGAACCCCCTTCTTTGTCTACTTCCTCGCTTTCCAAACATGTTAGCTCGGCATCTCATGAATGATAAAAACACACAGATGTCTGGATATAAACAGGTCTGTCCTCGCCTTATGTAATTTATTATTATCGTTTTACGTTATACTTTGATCAACAGTATATTCCCTGACAGGATGTAGCGGGTCTATCATAGCCAATTAATAATACTTCTTGAGACTTACTACCAGCTCTTCATGTGAGACTGATCAGTACCTTACCTTCGTAATTTAGCTTCCTTAACATCATTTTTGGGACATACCATTTCATTACCGATGTCAGTCTTACACTATTTTATAACTATTCTCAGCACACCACCGGGTTTTGCTAAACTGTCAGGACAGCATTGAATTAATTACTTCATATCTACACCTCCTCAATCCTGCTAAGAATATGAGGTAAATTGGGCCTAATTTTGACCTTCATCCATATAAAGTTAGGTATTTAATCAGACTCAACACATTGGTTACTCCTCCTTCTTCTTTTAATTTTTTTTTTAATTTCAACAACTACATTCAGCTTAACTCATACCATGGCTCTCAAGTGATTTTGATATTTATTTTCCATACATAGGACTAGTCTTCATGCAGTAATAACCACATGCATGTTATATAATAGGACATTCATCTTAACATCCACAATGCTACTAATCATGGATATTTGGACACAAAGACAAAATAATATCAAATGTCTTCATATTCGCAAAATTGTAGTTTTTTTCCCCTTTTCATGAACATGGTACTAACACAACGTGTCTCCTGTCTTCCATTGTATATTTTTGAAACAAGGTTCAGCTCATCAGGCCTTGCCCATTTTTCTTCACTTCTTCTCATATCACTTATCGCTCATCGTTTTAATCCAAATTTTGACATCAGTACACTTGTCTAGTGTGTCCTGTCTTCATACACACTCTTGGTTGTAAAAATGTCACTCATAATTGACTATGGTTTTGTGCATGCAACAAATACATATTGTTTTTCTCTTCACTGTGTTGTAATTCTATTCCCTTTACAAATCTAGCCTTGAAAAAGTCCATAAGCCGAAACTTGTGTTGGCTTACTTGAGAGTGTTTTGCAGTTGCACAGGCATTTAAGAAATTATTTCATCAACTTCTTGGTGACACCCATTAAAACTAAATACCAAAAATGTATGGATTGTGTTGTTATTACTCTTCAAGTTGTACTAGAAACCCATGTATTGTGTGCACCAGTATCTCTAGTTATAATGATCAGACTACTCTGGCATTGCGAGCCCTTCATTAGATCTTTTATGTAGCTCATCAACCATTATATGGCTGCTGATGGCTTTTTCTTGTAAAAGATCCGATCTGCTGTACACCAACCAGTAAGCTAGAGTAAGCCTCGATCTGTCTGCTCAAATTCCCCAAGTTAGAAAAAGCTGTAGGGCAGTATATCTTGTTCTGCATTAACTGTGCAGTTGTTGACTGCTTAACCTGTCCAGCTGAGAAATATAGAAAATAAAGTTGTGCGATTTCCAGCCGCGGAAATGCTCAAAATGCAAACTTCACCACACTTCCTATAGATCCAGAGCCTTTACCTCTTCCGGTGTAGGCGATGAATGTGGCACCTCGGAAATAAAAGAAGTCTGATGTCCTCAGGAGCATTGGTTACTGTTAATCACTGTATAAACAACTGCATTACAAGCACTGCATTTTGAAGGACAAATCAAATGTGCGCCTTGTTGCAAATGCTGTTCAAACTTGCAGTGGTGGCCAGTATTTATATTTTATTTATAATTAAGAACTAAACGTGCTTTTACTAAATCGGCCATTCTGTCACAAAATCAACTTTGGGCCAATTAGCTCCTTTTGTGGCCACTCACCATACCGGTAATGGTAATATCTGTTGAACTGTATTAGCACATCCTTTCTTTTCCTCCTCCGTTATAGAACCCTCCATCCCCACAGGTCAGAGGCTCAAAAGGTGGCACTTTAGGAGGTAAGATGGTAGAACCATGAGTCTGTTAAAGCAGGCCCAGAAACCATTTTGCTTTCTAAAATGATCCGGAATTCTCAGATAGTTTAAGGTACTCTCAATTAATGTGAACATGTGAAGCCTAGAGGACGTCAGAAAAGCCATCCTCCCACTGCATAAAACACCTTTCTCAACTTCCATGTAAAATGAAGCCATTCGTATGCTTTTTAGCTCGAGCCTGGGCAGCGCATGTACTGCTCTGAGAGGCAGGCTGTATTGGAGTATGGACTTGAAGCTCCACCCACTCCCCACCCAACTTTTCAATTGGCTCCTGTTACTGTCCTTTCTAAATGGTATCTTTTGATTCGCAAATAGGCTCAGTAATCCCTCCTTAGTATCGCTGTGTCTGCATTTGTTACCTCCCATGAGGACTGGCCATTTTACTTATGTGGTTACACAGTATGTTCATTTAGTCTGTGAGAACTATTTTCTTTCATTATTTTGTCCTATTCCAGACACTAAGTGCTTTCCTGCAATGGCCGCGCACCTTTCTTTCTTTATTTTTCCAGAACGGGCCACTTTCAATAGAGCGGCTTAGCGCCTCTCTTCATTTTTCACTCTATAGGGTAATTTGGAAATGGTGTGCACGTCACTGAAAATCCTGCTCGGAATCAGATTCATCTATTGCTTTGGACACGCCTATAAATTCTTCAATCTTAAACAATTTAACATTCACTTACTTATTAGTATTCCGCAGTTCCAACGATAATTCAACTGAATGTGTATGTACAGGGGCGGCCTTAGGCATGTGCAAGCTGTGCATCTGCACAGGGCCACCAAACCCCAGGGGCCACCATGCCAATATATATCCTTAATATAATAATCCTCTGAGGATGGATGCATATTTGCGTACCCTGTCAGGGATTTGGCGGCCTCCGGCTCTGTTCCATTTCCAAACACCCTGACCCCCTCTTATTCGCTGGCCTCCGCGCTCCGCCCAGACCCCCTCTTCCGGGGCCCCCTACCTACGCTCCCTGCCCAGGGCCACCATGAGCCTAGAGCCGCCCCTGGTATATATGCCGGTGGAAACAGGGAAACCAGTGTTGATTTTCTCCACTGTGTGTTCTTAGCCTCCGACAATTCAGAGTGATGTTTTTGATAGTGTGGAAGGCACAGGAAATGGGGAGTGTCAACCCCACTTATGCATTTGCAAGTCAGTTCTAAGGAGTGGATCGAACATATAATCTTCCATCGGCCAGAAAACTGGCTGCCAAGGTATTCCTCAACAAGGTGCAGGAGGACACTACCACACACTACTCTGCGAATCAGACAACACTGGCGGAGTCTGGAAGGATGGTCTATGCCACCGTGACAACTCCTTCAACTGCGGTTGTTCAAGTTAGCTCTCCGGCTCACTTCACGTAGTGACTCACAATTGATGACGGCATTGTTGGAGGAGATCAACACAAAGGGTGAAGATGGTCACTGTTCCCTACACAGCTTTTCATAAAACTCATCAGCAGTGAAGAAAATAGAATCACAAAGTAAATAGCATGCTGTATTACCATCTACAAGTTCTCTGTAGTAACCTGTATGCTCCACATCTGAGGGAATGTTGATGCTTGAAGCTGTTCAGTTACTGAGAGCCTGACCTGACCTGAAAGGGGCTGTGCTTTGGAAACTGAAGTGTATTTGATCCAACTTAATAAAGCATCCTGGTTCTCAACCTGCTGTTGTCTACAACTTCATTTCATTCTCCACAAATGACAAGTATCTTCAACATTCTAAATCACCAGCCTACGGGTGGGGAGGGTAGAGCTCAGCAAGGGTAGGAAGGAATGGTACTTTCGAAGTTAAACAACAGAATAATTGGCAGACAAATTATAACACAAATCCATACTGATTTCAGCCTTGTTGAGACTCATTACTGATGTGCAGGTTTGATCCAAATGAACTCATCAGTGGGGTGCATGGGTTGCCCATCTGGGACTACAAATGACTTTAGGCCATCACATTAAAAGAATAGAAAGGTAAATGTTGGAATGCTTGCAATGCAGCCACTGCTGATGTTCAGGTTGTTTTCTAGTCCATTGTTTTTTTATGCCTGCTACATTACTCCAAACAAGGAAAAGAAATATGCAAATCATTCTTGGCTTTACTTTGACAAGGGTCAGCCTGAACTGCCAGGCCACGTTCGCTTTGAATGGGAACAGAAGCAACCTAAGATAATTTTCAGCCTTCTTCGGCCTCATCCGTGACAAGCACTTCAGATCCAGTGTATAGGACCCAGGTCTGGGCATGTCTGTCTCCCTTAGGCTGCTCCACTTAAAGCACAAACATTGATGAGTGAAATGATTGATAAAGTCACATCACTGGCAATTGCTTGGGCTGCATTCCAGTCCATGATTTTTCCTCACAGTACTACCCCAGACAAGGAGCCACCACAACCAACAGTAACTTTCCAGCATGAATGGCTGGACTATGCCCCCTCTGACAAGGGACACAAGGAACGCAACTCTGGTTTCAGCTTTCATATTCCTTATCAGTGGAGTGCAACTTGGATTGAGGAGAGCTCCCTAAAAGAAATAACACTACATTCTCACACTTTCTTCTTCATTATATTGTTTGTCCATGTAAATCACCTACCTCTGCTGGTTTGGTGTTTTCTTTTAAATTACTTAATTGGGAGGGACTATACATAACATTATTTCCTAGTATAATCTAGTTTGAATTTGAATTGGAGACCAAAAGATTATATTTTCCATAGCCATGAGCCAAAGCATTGACCTTTTCAGTGTTTTTCCTATATTGTTTCTTGAAGGTGAAGACTTTACCCTTCACGTTATTAAAAAGGTGCACATATCTCATCAATGAGCAAAATGTGTATGGTGCCATTTACTAATTATAATAAAAAATACAGTGATTTATAGTTAAGTAGCTCTCAGTAATAGTGTTGTTTTCCACCAAGAGGTTCCAATTGAAATCATAGACATGAAGATCAAAGCTCCAGTTTTCGATGATGTCGCTTAGAAAAATGAGGTGGAAATGAACCGATTTGCTGATAGTTGCCTTGCACAATTTTGTTTGTAAGGTCTGCATAAACCACTGCCCTTCATCCGGAAGCTGATCCCATGCATCAGCTTTGAGGTAAAGGTGGAGCCATTGGGAGCGAAAAACCAAGTGCTCTCCCTTTTCACCTCTTTATGTAAATTACCACCACACCTTTTCTATCTCCCTCAGGCTTGGTCCGAGTACAAAAAGCTATAAATTGTATCCTTTAAGGTTTTCCAGCTCCCATATAAAATCCCCAATTCTGCACCAAAAACACTTTGGCTGAAGTCCTGCCAACTCCTCTCTGATCTTATTCCCAAACACAATTTCTGGCATCCTTGAAACTCCTCCATAATTAATCAGAAAGATTCAATATTAGTGTCCTTGTATTTTAGTATGTTATAAAGTATATTATAATTTATGGCATTCATTAGGATTTTTTCCTTAACTTTTGTTGTATCACTCGTGTTAGGTTATAATGGTTTATCCCACTCTTTTTCTTGTCCTATCCCCCCATTACCTTCCCCTGTTGGTGAACGCCTGCATCCCATGACTGTTGGAATGTACAGGAATCTGCTGTAGATCATTGGCAGAGCTGTGAGGGCTGCCTGGGCTTTCATGCAATAAATAATTCTTGGTTTACCTTCATCTGACTGAATATTTCATTACAACATTTTGGCGATGAGAATGGGATCCGAATCCACACGTGCAAATCACAATGGATTATGACAAAAAGCGGTGAATAACATCAACACTAAAATTCTCATCAATTTCCTTCAGGGGGTGTATTTTGATTACTGATAATGGGGTTTAGTTTGCCCTGAAGAAATGTATCAGTTTTTAGTGATGTGGTCCATTCATCACCTCAAAACAGCACTGTACTGCCCGAAAGCTAACGGGTTGGTAGAGAGGGTGAACATGATGATTAAGGAATTGTTACAATTGTTACAGGTTTCAGGGAATCTGGCTGATGAAACTCTCCAGAAGTTGTTGTGGTCTTACCACACTGCTCCCAAATTGGTTACTAATGTTTCTCCTTTCCTGGTGTTGAAAGGACGGTTGCCGGGCACCAAATTGTTACCCAATTGGTTGGGAGGGGTTGAGCCTAGGTAGGTGTGTTGGCAGGAAATGGATACATTGAGGAGACTCTATAAGCAGAGTTAAAAGGAAAACTACAATAGTGATCATGGAGTAAAGGAAGGCATGTGGAAGGTGGGTGATACGGTGCTCATCAAACTTCCAGTTCCTAGACAAAAAGGTGTCAGCAAATTCTCAAGACCAATGGAATTGATCAAAGTGGGTAAAACTGTGGTAACTTTGGATGATGGTAATACTTCTTGTCACCCTTCGTTGATAGACTAGGAACACTGTGTTGAGTCCTGTGAAGAGTCTGGAAAAGGTTCCAGTAATGGGTTGGAGGAGAGAAAAATTTGGGTGTCAAAATCTCTGTGCCGGCATAAAGATTATGTGATGGCATAATCTTGTAAATCCAATAAACTAATTTAACTCTCATTTTCCCTTTATGTACTTTAGGATGCAATGGAAGAAATTCTGGTGTAGGTGGGAGATGTGTTGTATTTTAGTATGTTATAAATTATATTATAATTTTTGCCATTCATTAGGATGTATTCCTCAACTCATGTTGTATCACTCGTGTTAGGTTATAATGGTTTATCCCACTCTTTTCCTTGTCCTATTCCCTCCTATTCCCCCTCTTGGTGAACTCCTGCATTCCATGACTGTTGGAGCTGTGGGGGCTGCCTGGTTTACTTTCGTTTGGCTGAATATTTTATTACAATAGTTCTGCAGCTTTCTCGATTAACCCCCGGGCATCCCTGATTCTTTCAGCCCATGGAAAATTCTCCCTGCTATCAATATGAAAGCGAAGAGCAGGCTGTGTGTTGACAATAGCTCTGCCAGGGATATTGGCAGCAAAGAGAAAAAAATAATCTCCCAGCAACAGGCCTGCACAGAACTGCAGCTGATGAGGAAAAGGAATCTCAGGTTAAACAAAGAAAAACTATTAACATACAAAAATGCGAAAGAACTTCCGACATAGTTTTAGAAGTTCAGCGAACGGTGTGTAACTTGCTTAATTTCCAAGGTATCACTACACGTAACCAATATCATTTTTCTAACTTCCTTACACCTTCTATGTCCTTATTGCAATTTATAATTAAGACTTTTCCCTGCACTTCAGTAATTAAAGTACCAACATGCACCAAAGCTTTTTTTAGTAGAAAAATATCTTCTCTAAGTTAAAGTCAACCATACTGAAAGGCAGATTGGCCAGCTACACTTTAGTTTGAAAATATTTATTAACGGGGCGGGGATCTGTGCCTCAGTGAAGTAATAGACCATTAGTACAAAGCCTATTTCACTAACATTAAATGCCAATTTAGCTAAATGTCTTAGCAAAACCATTGTCAATTACTAGAAGCTAAAGATGCCCAAATGGCCATGATTTAAAGAAAACAATACCGTACAATGAATAACTAAATACATACATAGCAATCATATAATTTCTGTAGTTACCGAGGCCACCACGTTTGTTATTGGTAAAGCCCTTCACAATATCATTGTATAACCTTTTCCTCAATGCATTTTGTAGTCCTTTATGCTCTTCATGCCATTAATAACCAGATGTACCACAGGCACAGGGAGATCCTTTTCCCTACTAAGGGCACAAAATATGATTAACCTGGTCATGGAGTTAGGATAGCATCAGTGTAGGCGCATTGCAGTCTCCCCTTTGCAGGACTCAATTTTGTAATCTGAACCATTTGCAGTGAAAAAAGTGAAAGAAATCCTTCATATGGTTTAAGGAGAAACAAAGTACTAATCATATCAGTAAATCCTTTGTCAGTTCACAAGCTGTAGAATGGGCGACTAGGGGATGTGTGCCAGTGATATAGCAACAAAAGCAAACAGAGTCTTATCTGTTAGGTTAGCTGGAACTGTCAGGTTCTTTCATTCTGATTGGTCTGCTCTACTTAAGGTTGCTAAAGCAACCAGGCGTATTCATGTTTTATATTTTTATACAGGGTGAATAATTGATTACCATGATTAACTTGTGTTTTTGATTGCGCCTTTAACAATGGTAAGGAATAAGAAATTTATAAAATAATCAGTGCTGGGTCCAAATGTTGAGTCAGAAACCTTCAGTCATTGCTTTGAATATCGGGATTGTTGAATACCAAGGCTGCACAACCTTGACTACACAATATGCATCCTACTTCCATCACCAAACAATCCCTGCCTTTTTATCTCACTTTTGTGGGTTGATTTATATCGCAGGTTTTTTGTTTTTCATCGTTTTTTTGCACTTTTCTCTTCTTCTTTCTTTCCCTTTTGTATGTTTTTCTCTCTCCTGCTCGGCAAGAATGCCTGTTGAGGGAAAAAAGTGTTGGTCTCAATAAATTAGTGATTGAAAATGCAAGAAGAGACTATCCTTGCTAGTGGGAGCACTAGTTACAAGTACCTTGTGGTATTAATCCATGTGTAATAATAGGTGATTAGCTTTCAAACCAGAAGTTCATTCATTCATGAGTTTTGTATTTATTCATGTAGTGCATTAAACTTCATGCGCAATCCATAAGTTACTATTCCATCAATTAAACCTTCCTTGCAGAAACCCAATGCATTTTGGGTCGTACAATTGACCCTTCATCCAGGGATATGATTGACAACTGAAAGAAAACCGAAACCGGAGGCCCTTCAATTTAGGTTATTTAGTAATCCTAATATTTTTAAGAAATAATAAATTGAAGTAAAAAAGGAAAAAGAAAAAGGTGCCCAGTGTTCAAAAATGTGGCACATGGTCAGATATGCATAGGTGCCAAAGTGATTGAAAAAACTGATAGAAGGCTCTAGGAGTTTCAACCAAAAGAATCGTGGACGAAAGTGATGACGCCAGTTCAGGCGGAGATGCCGATGAATTTTAGTTACGGAGTGCTCACTATGAACGGAAGTGATAACGACAGTTCAAGCAGGGATACCGGTGATTCTTAACTTCGGAGTGCTTACTGTGAAATATTAATATATTGCGCCTCATAATGAAGTTAAAATAAGTTGTGCTCAACTGTGAACTGTCTCATGCTTTTAATGAGTACAAGAAAGAGTGAAAAAACGTACGGAAAACCACTCTGGCAATCGGTTTCACAAGCTGATACTCCCGCAGCATGCCACGCGGCAGTAAGAATGGAACGTCATTACGTTAAACATCAAGCGTAAGCGGTCTTAAAAAGACCCACACCTGTATCCAAGCATACTTGGATCAATAAAGTTTGCTATGTTATCCGAATGTATAAAAAACAAAAACAGTTGTGAAAACGTAGAGTGATGTTAAAAAAATGATATTAAGAGCAAAAAGCGGTTGAAATGAGAAAGTGGACAGAAAATATGACATTACACAAAAATAATCGTGAAAACGTGAGGTGCTGTCATACTATTGAAATGAGAAAGTGGGCTGATGCTATGACATTACACATAAGCTAGAGATCTGAATGAAGTAACGATCAAATATAAGTGAAATCAAATTCAACATCCTAAACAATTCTCGCTACCTTCTACATACGACAGCAGAAAAGAGACATACAACATTATAGGAACATATAAACAAATTAGGCAAGTTCCGCAAATAAAAACAGATTACGACAGGTTTACACAGTTTTAAAGCCTTTTTTAACTTGGTGCTATAGAAAACACGTGTATTCAAACCTATCATTCATTCCCTGCGGTTGCAAGGGGTGAAGTTTTTCAGTCCAGAAAAATTCAGATCTCGCCAGAGCCTTAGCTGGGTCAATATCATTTCTCACTTTCAATACTTCAAGGATGGTAAAACGCAGCTGTGTTATATTGTGTCTGACCTCAAGCCAATGTGATGCTACTGTAGATTTCATGTTGAGGTTTCTTATATTGCTTTTGTGTGCTCCTACTCGTATTTTAATTTTGCGCTCAGTTTTTCCAGCGTAAATTTTGCCACACGGGTATTTCAATGCATATATCACATTGGATGTATCGCATGTGCTTGAGTGCTTTAGTTTGATGGTGTAGCCTTGAGTTGGATAAATGAATTTATTGCCAACTATGAAATTATTGCAATGTTTGGAATTCATGCATTTTTGCATGCCTTTGTATTCCTTTTGTGTGGGTAAACTTTGTTTTTTGAGAAGTTCCTGTAGGTTTCGAGAACGTTGCATCGCCAATGTAGGATGTGCTGGAAATATGTCTTTAAAATCTGGTTCAGTATGGATGATGGACCAATGGCGTATGATTATGGATTTAATCCGGTTGGATTGTCTCGAAAATGTTAGTGCACACACTATTTTGTCTGATGATTTTGGGATATTCTTGTGTAGTAGCTGTGTTCTCTCCAGTGTTTCTACTCTCTTAGTGGCTTTCTCCAGTATTTCTCTCTGTTTGAATTTCTCTCTGAACTTGCACATGATTGTCTTTGTTTCTATTGGGTCTGAGGTTTTGCGTTTTAATCTTATAAACTGAGAGTAAGGAAGGTGGTGCTTTAGAGAGTTTTGATGAAAGCTTCGAAAGTAAACAGTTGTTTCTGTCGGTCTTTTTCATGTACACACTTGTTTTGGTCTTGCCCACCTCTATCTGGATCAGTACGTCTAGCAAAGCGATGTATCGCTTGAAGAATACCAAATGTTCAGTCCATGCTTCATTGTTGAGAATTTGATCAGTTTCTAGCTTGGCCATTAAAATATTGGCGTACGAAGGCGCACCTGCGAATCCCATGGAGGTTCCATTGTTTTGGGCATAGAATATGTCATTCCATTCAAGGTAGCTATGCATTAGTGAAAATTGTAGAAGTTCCAGTAAAAAAACTTTTTCAGCTCTTGGTGTTTCATGTTCGAGTAAAGCCCATTCCATGGCTTCTATGCCATCCTTATGAGGTATTGAAGTATGGAGGGCAGTGACGTTGATAGTACATAGTGTCCAGTTTGTTGCTTGGTCTGTGTTCAGATCTTGTAGTATATTCAACAGTGCCGTGGTATCTTGAATGTAGCTTGCTTGTTGTTGTACTATAGGTTGCAAAAAGCTGTCTAGATATCTCCCTATTGGTTCTGACAGTGATCCACACGCTGATACTATTGGGCGGAAGGGCAGTTTTTCTAAATCCTTGTGGATTTTAGGGAGCATGTATAGTTTTGGTCGTCTTGGGTAGATGGTAAAAAGATACTTTTTTGTGCTCTCATCTATCCATCCCATTTCCAATGCTTTCTATAGAATCTCCTGTAGAACTTTTTCGCAAGCTGATGTTGGATCTTGATCAAGTATGGAATATGTATCGCTGTCTGGAAGATGGTTTAAAACACTTTGTGTATAGAAATCTGAATCAAGTACAACCAGTGCACCTCCTTTATCTGCTCTTTGGAATGTCAGATGTGTATCTTTTGCCATTTGATTCAAAGTACTCCATTCTGTTTTAGAAAAAATGACTTGTTTAGTTTTCTTGAAGTTGATGGATCTTAACTCTGCTTCAACCAATCTCTCGAATGCATCAATTGATTTGTGGTAGATCGGCGAGCAAAACGTATTTCTAGGTCTGAATGTCTTGACTGTTGGGTCACTTGGTGCAGTTATAGTTGGCTCAACAACAGCACACAAATGTTTCAATCTCAATATTCTAGTGAACTTGAAGAAGGAAATTTCAGACTCTGCAAGGTTACTTTAATATGGAAGGACATAGGAAGTACCTTTGTTTAGTACCGCTAATAGTGTTTGTGACAACTTGACTTTGGAGATGTTAAATACTAAGTTGCTCTCGTCTTGCTGCGAGTTGCCCTTTTGTCTGTCTCAAGATCTGGATCTTTTGCTCTCATCCATACTGAACCAGATTTTAAAGACATATTTCCAGCACATCCTACATATGCCATGCAACGTTCTCGAAACCTACAGAAACTTCTCAACAAACAAAGTTTACCCACACAAAAGCAATACAAAGGCATGAAAAAATGCATGAATTGCAAACATTGCAATAATGTCATAGTTGGCAATAAATTCATTCATCCAACTCAAGGCCACACCATCGAACTAAAGCACTCATGCACATGCGACACATCCAATGTGATATATGCATTGAAATGCCCGTGTGGCAAAATTTATGTTGGAAAACTGAGCGCAAAATTAAAATACGAGTAGGAGAGCACAAAAGCAATATAAGAAACCTCAACATGAAATCATTCTACAGTAGAATCACATTGGCTTGAAGCCAGACACAATATAACACAGCTGTGTTTTACCATCCTTGAAGCTCTGAAAGTGAGAAATGATATTGACCTAGCTAAGGCTCTGGCGAGATGTGAATTTTTCGGGACAAAAAAACTTCATTACCTACAACCGCAGGGAATAAATGATAGGATTGAATACACGTGTTTTCTAGAGCACCAAGTTAAAAAAGGCTTTAAAACTGTGTAAACCTGTCAGAATCTGTTTTTATTTGCGGAATTTCCTTAGTTTGTTTATATTTGCCTATAATGTTGTATGTCTCTTTTCTGCCGTCGTAAGTAGAAGGTAGCGAGAATTATTTAGGATGTTGAATTTGATTTCACTTATATTTGATCATTACTTCATTCAGATCTCTAACGTATGTGTAATGTCATAGCATCAGCCCACTTTCTCATTTCAGTCTTATGACATCACCTCACATTTTCACGATTATTTTCGTGTCATGGCATATTATCAGTCCACTTTCTCAATTCAACCGCTTTTTCTCTTAATATCATTTTTTTTAACATCACCTCACGTTTTCACGACTGTTTTAGTTTTTTATACATTCGGATAACACAGCAAACTTTATTGACCCAAGTACGCTTGGATACAGGTGTGGGTCTTTTTCAGACGGCTTTCCATTGTTACTGCCGCTCGGCATTCTGTGGGAGTCTCAGCGAGTGAAACCAATCGCCAGAGTGTTTTTCTGTAAGTTTTTGCACTCTGTCTTGTACTCATTAAAAGCATGAGATAGTTAACCGTTGAGCACAACTTATGTTAACTTCATTATGAGGCGGCATATTAATATTTCACAGTAAGCACTCCGAAGTTAAGAATCACCAGCATCCCTACTTGAACCATCGTTATCACTTCGGTTCATTTTGGGCACTCCGTAGCTAAGATTCAAGGGCATCTCCGCCTGAACTGGCGTCATCACTTTCATTAACGATTCTTTCGGTTGAAACTCCTAGAGCCTTCTAACATTTTTTCAATCACATTGGCTCCTATGCATATCGGACCACGCACCGCATTTTCGAACACTGGGCACCTTTTTCTTTTTTTTTTAAGCTTTTTTACTTCTATTTGATATTTCTTAAAAATATTAGGATTACTAAATAACCTAAATTGAAGGTCCTCCTGTTTCCATTTTCTTTCAGTTGTGAATCATGATCCCTGATGAAGGGTCAATTGTAGGACCCGAAATGCATTGGGTTTCTGCAAGGAAGGTTTAATTGATGGAATAGTAACTCATGGATTGCGCATGAAGTTTAATCCACTACATGAATAAATACAAAACTCATGAATGAATGAACTTCTGGTTTGAAAGCTAATCATTTATTATTACACATGGATTAATACCACAAGGTATTTGTAACTAGTGCTCCCACCAGCACGGAGAGTCTCTTCTTGCATTTTCAATCACTATTGCTTTTGAGCGCCGTTGGACATGGCGCAGGTGGTTTGAAGAACTCCTCTAGATAAAAGGAACATTGAATACAAGAGTGCACTTTGGAACAATTGTTCTCAATAAATTAGTACCAGTGGGCCCCATCTAAAAACACAGGCTCAAATTAAGCACTTACGAGTTGACTTATCTAGTGGACTTGCTTCCTTGGATTTATCGAGATTAGGGTCAACTTCCATTTGCCCTGCCTGCTGAGGTGTTTGATACACCTTGTACTATTCCCAGCATTTTCCCTGCTTACCGACTTATAGACCTTTGGGTCTGGTTCCACACTCCTTCCTAGACAATGATAGGCCAGGGTTCCAGCATGTGTCTAACTACATATAGTTTAGGGTAGTCTGAGTTTTCTTGATCCAACTTAAGAACTACCATGGAGCAGGCCATAGCCAAGGCTGCTTTTCATGGTGCTCCAAATAGCTACTCTCAGCTGTGAACTATCAAATATCACTATGTCTCAGTCAGGTAGGTGTTTAGGCAAAAATCACAGAAACCTGCCCAGTTTGTGACTACTCTTCAAACATACTGAAATACCAACATACAACTGTCTCCAGCTTCACACATCTTTTGGCACCCACTCTATGGCCTGTCTGCTACATCACTGTTACCTGTCATCTGCCAATACTCTGAGTGCCACAGTAGAGGATGGTGTCAGAAGAGAGGGACACGGTGCGGAGGGGGGAGACCGATGAACAACAAAAAAATGGAGGAAAAAAAATGCAGTCCATGGCATCTCCATCTTCTGTTCCTCTTGTGACACCATTGCACGCTGAAGCTCCCAGACTGCTCTGTGGGCAATCCTGAAGCTGCTCTCATACTTGAGAACAGCTGAGCTCCGATACTTTGGGCTTCTAGGGAGACTGGAAGCCTGTGCTTTGCTGTCTCCAAACCAGCAATGCAGCTGGGTTTGAGAGAGTTTCAGTGCGCATGATGGTATGGCCGGCCTGGTAACCACCGAAAGATTTCTAGGAAAGGTGGAGCTACTATTTGTCATTTCTGAGGCATGCTGAAGAGAGCAGATAAAGATGTAGACATGAGCCTTCCTTTATGTGTCTTTAATAAAGCAAGGCTCTGTTTGTCTGGGGAATACAGGCTACCTATTTATAATGTTTTAGCCCATCAGTTACTTTCTAAACAAATTAAAAATAAACAGCCTTTTTAGAAAAGTCAAAGTTTTCGGTTAAATGATGTGTGTTCTGTTCCTCTATATGTGCTAAGCACATTTCACTTAGCACATCCTTAGAAGCTGGATTGCTTCCTCTCGCCCACCTTTAACCTTCCCTCCCCTCCTGTGTGTTTTCCTAGGCTAGCTTGGATTTCTTCTCTGCTGCAGGTCTCTTCTGACCACTTCACATGGTAGCCTGCTAATGAGGAAAAGATGCAAACACAATATGATGATGGAAAGAGCGCTGAAAACGTTCAGACACTCACCCCTAGTCATTATCAGATCAAGTTAAATTCATCATCATAATTTAACTCACTTCGCCACCACAGTTCAGACTCAACCATATGCAAATCAGTCTTGACCCTGCACCCAAAGGGAACAGTCTAGCCCGAACAGCCAGTCTTCCCTGGACCAGAAATAAGCATTCTGGGAGAAGTTTCAGGGTAACAACCCTCAGCAGCTAGGTTAGCTTGAATCCAGTGGCAAAGTGAGCAAGGGACCCACGTTCGGGCATACCCTGCCAACTTAGGGTGAACAACGAAAACACAATAAGATGATGGACGGAGCGCTGAAACTTTTCAGACACTCACCCCCAGTCACTATTAGATCTGGGTTGAATCCATCATTGTTATTTAGCTCACTTCGCCACCCTAGTTCTGACCCAGCCATTTGCGAATCCTTCTTGACCCTGTTCCTCATGGGAACAGTCCAGCCCATGTCTGGACAAACCCTGCCAACTTAGGGTGAACAATGGAAACACAATAAGATGATGCAGGTTTTACCTGGCTTGGCAATTCAGGCTGGACTGTGACAGTGAGCAAAAGAGGGATGATCGATTCAACCCAGATCTAATATTGACTAGGGATGAGTGTCTGAAAAGTTTCAGCGCTCCGCCCATCATCTTATTGTGTTTGCTTTGTTTACCCTAAGTTGGCAGGGTATGCCCAGATGTGTGTCCCTTGCTCACTTTGCCTCTGGATTTAAGCTAGCCTGGCTGATGAGGGGGCAGCCATTGTCGCTGCAGGTAAGAGCGGTGGGGCCGGGTGGGATGGATTTCGAGAGACGACCACAAGGGAAAATTAATTATTTATTTATTGTTCCCTCATGATCGTCTGTCAAAATCCCCCACCACCCAGCCCCACTGCTCTACCTTGCAGCGGGCGTGACTGCAGGGGTTTCCCTCAAAACCGGTCCCAGGACGTTTGTTTCTGGTCCAGGGAATACCGGGCTTGGCAGTCCGGGCTAGACTGTTCCCATGAGGAACAGGGTCAAGACTGATTTGCATATGGCTGGGTCTAAACAGGGGTAGTGGAGTGAGCAAAAGAATGATGATGGGTTTAACCCAGATCTAATATTCACTCGGGGTGAGTGTCTGAAATCTTGCCATCCGCCAATGCCAAGCTCTGATGAACCTGACTCCTTGCACCATAGCGACTCCAAGCAGTGCCTGGCAAACCAAGATCTGCACTTTAAGCTAATGCATCGACAATATGAATCTCTAGAAACGATCATCTGTGACACCCAATAGGATATTTTCTCCACAGCGATGGCTGTCCGTAACGCCTGGCCTACTCTACACAATACTGTAACAACCATCTATGATGTTCACCCTACTCCTTGAGGCCCCCTCCACCGCAAAACCAAGTCTTTGCGCTGGAATTTTGAAAGTAACTCTTTCAGTAGGACTAATCCTGCATATCAATTGTCTCAAGCCCCAGTTTGAAAGGTCCACGGTTACCATGCACTTGGTCTCGGATGATAGAGTGGGGGAGTAGAGTGAACATCTCCTCGACCTCCCTTCTTCCAAGGAGCAGGATGGGTCAGTGGAAGGTGTAAACCTCTCTCCCACCCTGACTCTAGAGCAACAGAGGGACTGTCGCCAAGTGTTGGGCCAGCTCACCTCTCTCTTATCCCTCACCCCAGGGCTCATTACATGCTACACCCATTATAGTGACACTAGAGACAGTATGTCTATGAAGAATAAGATCTACAGGCTACCTGATAAGGTGAGAGCCAGCATAAAGGATAAAGTCTAAGAAATGCTGGAGCTAGGGGTAATTGAGCCCTCCAGCAGCCCCTGGTGCATCCAAGTGATGCTGGTCACAATTCTGCCCCGCCAGTTGCCACCCCTGAAATCCAGGTCTCCTTGGATTACTGGGGGCTTGATGCAGCTACTAAGACTAATGTTCACCCCATTCCCTGAGCTAACGAGCACAGTGATCGGTTGGGGGCTGCTAAGTTCCTCAGCACATTTGATCAGATGTCTGGGTACTGCCAGATCACCTGAACTGAAGGTGCCAAAGAGTGGTCTGCATTCTCTACCCCAGAAGGCCATTTCCAGTTTCGGGTGATGCCCTTTGGTTTGAACTATGCCCTTGCCACCTTCCAGAGGTTGGTCAATCAGGTCCTGGCTGGGTGCCACCCCAGAGAAGTGCTTCAGGCGCTGCTGAGAGCAGGCCTGATCAAACCCAGTAAGTGCCAAATAGGGCAAGGATCCGTGGTCTACTTGGCTCACTAAATTGGAGGGGGCAAGGTACAGCCCCACCAGGCCAAAATTCAAACCATTCTGGCTTGAGAACCCCAAAGACCCAAATAGAGGTGAGGCCTTTATTGGCCTTACCGGGTACTACAGGAAAGTTGTTAAGGAGTATGGCACCACTGTTGCTCCGGTGACAGAGCTGACCTCTGAAAAGCAGTCCAGACAGGTGATCTGGACATAGGGGTGCCAGACAGCTTTTGACACCCTGAAGAAGGCCAAGTGCCCTTGATTTCTCCCAAGATATAATTGTGCAGGCAGACATCTCAGAGCATAGCATAGGGGCTATGCTCTAGCAGCTAAACAAAGAGTACCTAGATCAATCAGTAGGAGGTTACTTCCCTGGGAACGGAGGTGGAAAGGGAAACATTTGCAGTGGTCTGGGCACTGAAGAAGTTGAGATCATACCTCTTTGGGGCTTAATTTTTGGTTTAGACAGACAACAGCGCCCTCAGATGGCTAATGTAGATGAGTGGTGAGAATCCCAAACTGTTGAAGTGGCTCATCTCCCCACATGGAATAACGATATGGTGGAGCCTCACCTTGAGACAGACCAGGCCATTGGTTATGGTCTCTTTAGGTTCTTCCTACTTAGCGACAAGAACTCCCATGAGGGTGGGTAGTTCTCTCTGCTTTCAGGAGTGAGGTGCAAGTTGAATCTGACGTCCTTGGTATTGTTTTCCCTCAACTTCTTGTTTTCCATCCTCCTGTGTTTAATGACTTCGTTTTTACTGGCTTTAAGACTCTGCGCACTCTACCACTGCTAACCAGTGTTTAAAGTGCTCCTTTAAACATGTTAACATTAGTTTACATCCAACTGGCACATTTAATTTACTTTTAAGTCCCTAGTTAAGTGGTACTACATGTACCCAGGCCCTGTAAATGAAATGCTACTACTGAGCTAGCAGCAATTATTTTACCACCCACAGAAGTAGACTTGTTAACATGTCTCAAGCCTGCTATTGCAGCCTGTGTGTGCAGTTTTAAACTGCCATTTTGAAGAAAAATAGAAGGCGCACTCGAAGAAACTAGACAAGCAAGCAGTAATTCCAAAAAGTGCTTCTTTTTATTCAGTCAATCTTTAAAAACCGTCACACAGCCAACACGTTTCGTTTCCAGTTGTGCCAAAAGGGAACTTAGTCAGGGCTCTTAAATAATTAGCCAATTGGCGTTGAGAAATAATATAGAAAGACAAGCGACATCCAGAGGAGCACAATGCCCATGGGCCACTATTGATGAAAATCTCTTTAAATATTTGACCAGTCAGCGTTGAGGAATAATGTTGTAAAACAAACGGCGTCCTGAAGTGCACAATGCGCCTGGACCGAATTGGGTGAAGATCTCTTGTATAATCCGCCTATCTGCAATGGTGAGTGGTAATTAAACTGGTTGCGTCTTGAGTGGCACAATGAGGCCTGAATTAAAGTAAATTCGAGTTCTTACGTTTATTTAGGTGGAAAAAAAATATCACTAGTAAAGTCCTAAGGGTGGTATATGCTGGTCATTACTGTTAGCACAATAAGTCCTGATTAATACTCTCAAGGCAGGATAACAATTAACGGCATGATAACCAGAACGGCTAAACTGCCATTTTGACCTGGCAAAATAATTATTTTGCCAGGCCAATCCTTCCCTTTTAATACATATGTCACCCCTAGGGTAATCCCTGAACAGCTCATTGGGCAGGGTGGGTTGTTTTTAAAAGGTTGAAAATGTACCTTTAACTTGTACATGTCCTGGTAGTGAAAATCTCTTAAATTATTTTTTCACTACTGCAAGGCCTATCTCTCCCATAGGACAACATGGAGGTGACTTATTATATTTAATAAGTGATGACTTGCAAGTGGAAGCAGTTAGGAATATCAAGTTTGATGTCTAAAGAATTGTTATTCAAAACCCTCTTCAATGGTAAAGTTGGATTTTCAGTCATAATTCTTCAAATGCCACTTACAGAAAGTTGTCATTTTTCTAGTCTTCACCATTTGGTGCCTCCAGACTGTATTGTGGGTCTTGTACCTAGGTGTAGCTGGCAGTTTATCTCTCTGAATTGATCCCAGACAGTGAGACAAGGGGGAAATGGGTGTTGGCAGGATGAGCCAGTTCTGATTTGATAGAGGGTGGAGCTGTCCCCTACCACTCTTGCACATCACAAAGCCGGTGCCTGAGCACACTCACATAGGGGTTGACACTACTCATTTGTGACACCAGATAAGCTGGGGCCAGGACAGGGAGGTGGGAAATTCCAATCACCTCTGGGGATTGCAGCCTCCAGAACCTTCTCTGACTTCAACGTTGGTACCGGTATAAATATTTGACCTTCAGAACCAGGTCTTCAGAACATCCCTGGAATTGTGGATACTACAGATGAAGGACTGCTGTTCTGCTCTGCTGCCAGAAGGACTGCTACCCTGCTGCTCGGCTACTCTGCAGACCTTCTGACCACTTGCTGAGAAGGAAGACTGGACCTGCACCCTTCATCCCAGGCTGAAGTGGCTCCAAGGTTCAGCTAACTGACCTCCTGTTCTGAGCTATAGAGACATAACAAGCACCAGAAGCCTCCCTTCATCCGCACAGTAGACCTGCTGCCTGTACCTGCATCTGGACATACAACTGGACCTGCTTGAGCCCTGCTAGCCTCTGCTTCAGTGAGTTCCTGATCCCCAAGAGGTGCCCGTCAGGCCTTGGATCCATGGTGTGGTATCAGTTGAGCTCCCCACTCAGAGAAAAGATAAATCCTGATGCTTTGGGCTCTTCATTTCTGGAGCAGGTCTGTTCAAGCCAAAACATTGCCTCCTGTACTGCCAGTCAATGCAAAGCTCCGGAGAACCAGACTCTTTGCACCACAGCAACCGTCAGCAACGTCAGTCAAAGCGAGGTCTGCACTTCAAGGAAAAGCATTGACAGACCGTTATGACCACCAATTAAAATTTCCCGCAAACCCATCCAGGATCTTCGCACTACAGCGGCAACTGCTCCCGATGCCCAGCCTACTCTTTGCGCTACAACAACAACTGTCCGCGATGGTCTACCTGTTCATCCTGGCCCCCTCCACCACGAATGGAACTCTCTGCACTGGACTTTTGAAGGTAATTCTTTTGGCAGGACTAACTTGATAACCTTATCTGGCTGCACTTAATTGTGGTTGGCCTGAATTTGATACTTTCACCTCGTCTCGCACAAGCCAATCTCTGCGAGTGGCGCTTTATGCTTTTAGGGACTTACTTATCTGAAACCTTTGAAATTGCATATGTTTGATTCTTCTGATTTTTGGTCTTTTGGTATCAAGTGATTTATTACATTTTACTCTATTTTTCTATTTTGGTGTGGGATTTTTCATGTATTTTGTTTTAGCATTATTAGCACGATTACCGAATAATAAATGAGAGAGGACAATACTTCAGTATGAGAAATTGTTAGTGTTCATTAATCCACTGTTCCATGTTTGAACAAAATGTTAGTGCTTAAGGAGTGACGAAGGACAAGCAATGACCATCTAAGTTGCATCCGTAAAACAGAAAACTCCATCATGGATTTTTTTTATTTACAAAACAGGGACACACAATGTGGTCTTCTATAGCCCAGTAGGAAGTTCCATCTGTTCCAACCTGGCGAAAGTCAGACTTATGTCTGCAACAAGTAGAAAGAAATATTATTTTTTCTAAGAACCCTAGCCATATAAATACGATTTCCACTATTTATTTATTTATTTATCTATTTATTTATTTTTGAAACAGACTTTACTGATTTTCAAATATCGTCAGGCCATGCGCAGCACGAATAAGAATATGAACACAATCATCTCTTATAGGCCCAGCAAAGCTTGAACATCTGCATGAACATATAAACCCACCTTATGAAACCAACCCGCCTCCCATAATCGCGTCCATAAATCTACACTTTAAATGTTGAACATCTGTGTCCCATGAGGAATCATCTAATGTGGCAATTGCAAGGCAGTTTGGAATCATTGTTTGTAGTTGGAGCTTCCCCCTAGGATCAAAGCGTCAGCTTTCAGCAACAGAGGTATTTCAGCCATTCTAAACAGGGGCAATCCCTAAGGCCAGGGGACATCACTGCCAATGGGGGATCAGGATCTTTCATACAGTCCACCAATTCCTCCCAGGCCCTGGCCATGTTCAATGACCTGTGCCCAGTATAGCCTCACAGTGCAGCTAAGCACTCTCATACCCTGCCCATCTCCCAAAATTTGTCGCCATGTCTCTTTTCAGGGCCACTTGCAACCTTACCATTTCTGGTGAGTTCCTTATTTGCCAGGATAAAGGCCAAAGCTTGAAAAATACTCATGATCTTGGTCTTCACAGTCTGTGGAAACCAACTTAATAAGTTGGTTTAGACAGTATAAAGGCAGGGAGTTGTGGGACATCGCAAGACTCTATTGTGCTCCTGAGGCAGAGGCCGGGAGATACACTGTATGCTGTTTAATTTACTTGTTCAGTACTTTTGTAATTTTGCTTTATTCGCCGTATTTTAATCCTTTTCACCCGCAGTATCCTGCACCCAGCATACCCCGCAGACACCTTTCACCCAGCCGAGTTAGGCGCTGAGGTAGAAGGAGATTAAGGCGCTGAATTAGAAGAGCGGCCATCTTGGGGGAAAAAATTGACAGCGCTCTAGCGCTCATGGCAACAGTATAAAGGCAGACGGACATGCCTTCGTGCAGCGGAAGCTATCAGCGGGCGCACCTTTGTCGCGCCGAAGTCAAGCCAAAGTCCAGCCTGTCTGAGCCCGTCTGCGCTGAGGACGGGCCAAGGGCGGGATATGCTGCCCAGGCAACTTCCAATAATAAAATGTCCAGAGACCTCATATTGTCACTGAACAAACAGCCCAATCTTTTTCACCAGGCTCTCAATGTAGATACCTGGATAGGTCCTATCAGCTGTTATGGCTGTAAACAGGTACTAGAACCCTACCAAAGACCAAAGGGGTACCTAAGATTATAATCGGAGGACTTATAAACGCGAGATCCATGTGTAAAAATGCACTACATCTTCATGACCTAATAGTAGAGAGGGAACTGGACTGTCTGTTCATTACCTAGACGTGGTTAAGAGAATGGTCCAATCGTGACATTGTACACGTCCTCCCCCCAGGTTTTTTAATCCAAAGGTTGGACAGACCAGTGTATCGTGGCGGAGGCGTGGCGATTATTTACCAAGACACTTTAACATGCACGATCACGGAGCTAGCGGATATTAAGGGAGCAGAAAGTATCTGTTTCTGCCTCCAGGTCCATGACTCCTTCACTTTCGCTGGAGCTCTAGTATATCGCCCACCGGATCAGCAAACTCAGTTTTTGGAAAGCATTGGGCAAGTGCTGAGCAATCTGACCCACAAGTTCTCAAATTTTACAATATTGGAGACCTGAATCTTCACTTGGATGATACTACAGATCCGAGTGTAATCTGCTTTAGGGACACTATGAATGTCCTCGGGCTAACCCTTCGAACTTTAGAACCCACCCATAAGGTAGGCCACATATTGGACTGTATCAGATCCAACTTAGATGTGATTAAAGTAGAGCCCCCCCTGTCACAAACCTGGTCAGATCATAAATTCATCGCATTCAGCTTTGCAACTGATTGCAACGTGGCAATAAAAAAGGATGCACAAAGCAGTTTGAAGAACACGCCTTGTTGGAGTAAAATAATAGAACACCCTGATTTTCTGAGATGGGTAAAGGAGAGTAAACCCATCCTGACGTGGAATATTATCATGGATAATCAGCGGTTTGGAGAATGGATCAGTGAAATAGGGAATCAGATTAATCCCTTCGGCTCAGATCCTAGACCCCGCCCTAAGAGGAAATCTGCGCCCTGGTTCTCGACGACCCTAAAAGAAGTGCTAGGTAAAGTTAGTACACTCGAACGCAGATGGCGTCGTAATTATGATAGCAAAGAACATGATGTGTATAAGACAGCTAGGAGACATTATCATGCTCTTATTAAACGTGCTAAGGCAGTCTTTTATACAGCTGCTATCGAATCCACAAAAAACAAGCAGAATGACATTTTTTAGAATCGTTAATATTTTCAGAAACCCCAAATTTCTGACACAGGAAATTCCACCATCCCAGACTCTGTGCGACTCCATAGCTAACTACTTTGAGCAAAAAATACAGAACCTTACTAAAGATTTTCCTCCTTATGAGCCAGCTGTTTCAGATTAAATTACCAAGGCCGATACAAACATGGCCTACTTGAGGACCTTTATCCCGATTAGTCTGGAGGATACTCGCCAAGCTATATCCTTAATTAAGTCAGGTTCTCCTTTCGATCTGTGTCCCCCTGTGTTGTTAAAAGCCATGATAGAGGAGGCAAATCCTGTTATAAATTCGATTGTAAATTCGTCACTCCTATCAGCCGAGATTCCATCACAATGGAAACTCGCAGCTGTAAAACCGCTCCAGAAGTAGCAATTACAAGACCCCACGACTCTGTCCAACCTGCGTCCTATATCACTCCTTCCAGTACAAACGTTTGTAAACAGGCAGCTCACTGCATTCTTGGAAGGGAATAATATACTTCATACGAATCAAGCGGGCTTTAGAGCCCAGCATTCCACTGAGTCGGCCCTTTTGTTTACAACTGAAACTATACGAGCAGCCATAGATCAGGGCAAGAAGGCTGTCTTGATCCTTTTAGATTTATCTGCAGCCTTTGATACGGTGTCCCATGCTATCCTTTTAGATCGCCTGGCTACATCTGGCATAGCAGGAAACGTATTGGAGTGTCTTAAGAACTTTCTGACGCAGAGACGTCAAATAACCACCTTAGGGCATTTCTGTTCAGGAGAAAAGGTACTGAAGACAGGAGTACCACAAGGCTCAAGTTTGAGCCCAACGCTCTTCAATTTTATATGGCCCCCATGATCAATCTAATCTCGTCCTTTGACATCAGCACGATTGCATATGCTGATGATACACAGTTGGTCCTAGTCCATGATAAGGATATGGCGAACGCAGAACAAAATCTTAAAAACTGTCTATCAGCGACATTCGGATGGATGAGAGATACCCACATGAAGTGCAATTCCGGTAAAACGGAAATTCTACCATTTGGACTTAACAATTCATTCTCCTCTCAGAAATGGTGGCCAGAGGATGCGGAAGCCCCCTCGAGCACAATTACGGCAGCACGAAATTTAGGGATCAAGTTTGATGATACCCTATCATTTAAACAGCAAGCAGTAGTGGTAGCAGGCACCTGTTTTAACATCATAAAGGGCCTGAGGAAATTTTTCGATCTGCTTCCCCTGGCAGCCAATTGCAAAAAACACAGTTGATGGACAGAATGCAGAACAATGTCTTACATTCACCCCAGTACAAAGATCTCAGCCTAAATCCATCGTTTTTTTGCACTCCACACCACCCTAGTTCAACAATGGCTATATGCAAATCAGCCTTTACCCTGTGCCTCATTGGAACAGTCCAGCCCGAACTACCAAGCCATGTCTTTCCTAGACCGGAATCAAGCATCCAAGGACCGGTTTCTGGCTATCAGGCTTCTTCAGCCTGGATAGCTTGACTCCAGTGATGTGGAGAGCCTGGGAGTCACGTCTGAGCATACTCAGCCCACTCGGGGTGAAAATTGCAAAAAACACAGTTGATGGACAGAATGCAGAACAATGTCTTACATTCACCCTAGTACAAAGATCTGGGCCTAAATCCATCGTTTTTTTGCACTCCACACCACCCTAGGTCAGACAATGGCTATATGCAAATCAGCCATGACCCTGTGCCTCATGGGAACAGTCCAGCCCGAACTACCAAGCCATGTCTTTCCTAGACCGGAATCAAGCATCCAAGGACCGGTTTCTGGCTATCAAACTTCTTCAGCCTGGATAGCTTGAATCCAGTGATGTGGAGAGCCTGGGAGTCACGTCTGAGCATACCCAGCCCACTCGGGGTGAAAATTGCAAAAAACACAGTTGATGGACAGAATGCAGAACAATGTCTTACAGGCGCACGGTGGCGGTGGCATTAATTACATCAAAACTGGACTACTGTAATAGCTTGTATGCAGGGTCGAATAAAGCAGCCCTTCCCAGGCTTCAGATGGTCCGGCACGCTACCGCCCGCCTGGTACTTAGATGGCCCAGGAAGTCTTCTGCCACGGCTGCACTAGATGCTTTTCACTGGCTTCACATTCACAAATGCATTTTGTTTAAGGTCCTAATAATTACTTTTAGGGCCTTTCATATGCAGGGCCCGATATACATCTGGAAAAGCTTCGCACAATACCATCCCTTCCGAAATCTTAGGTCTGCCACTGCCAACCTACTTATTGTCCCCAAATTTATGCTTTTCTCTAAGGGAGGTAAATCCCTGGCAGTGTTTGGCGCTAGGGCGTGGAACAAACTCCCCCATCATCTGCCGCAGATTACATCAGAACAAGCCTTCCGGAAATCCCTTAAGACCTGGATATACAGTCTTTCTGATCCAGCATGCAAAGCATTAGTGTGAAGATCATCACCTCGGTGGACATTACAGCTACGGGCCATCATTCAGCTGGTTGAGCCAAATCGCCAAGATGCTCCTTGGAGTGATAGTGCGCTATATAAATGTTACGTCACATCACATCACAAGCAGTGCCCTGGTCTGCAGTGGACCTCCCTAGCAGTGATTTCAGCACTGTGTCTGTTATGATGAACCGATATTCAGTAATTAACAGGCAACTCTGTAGCATATGTAGGAGCTCTGCTCCCACCTTTCCGTACCTTGGGTATGCTGCATCTGCAGTGTTAAAATGCCTCTTTATTTTCCCAGGGGTGAGGTACTCTCTGTGGAGAACAACTTAAATCGGGCTTTCCTCAAGGCTTTGGGGATCCCTTCCAATATAGCCGTCCAGTCATCCTCCGGTATGGAGACCTCCAGGTCCTCCTTCCATCTGGTACGTTAAGTGGTTAGGGGCAGCAGTATATCTCCCCTTTTAACCCTACGTAAGCAAGGGACAGCTTTGAAAGTTCCAGAGGACATGATCATGTATTGACAACAAGTGTGTTGATATGGTTCCAATTGGCCCACTTCCCAGTGGCTGGAGATCAGGGTCCTCACTGCATCATGTAATAAGAAGTGAACCCGAGGTAAATTATTCGGCAAGCTGAACTCATCAAATGGGAGGAGTGCCCCCTTTCGGAACAAGTCTCCCACCTTGAATGCTCCTGCAGCCATCAGTGGCAGCTGCCACACCACAAAAGTGGGGGAGTGGAAGCGGGGAGAGGAGGAGGGATTGAGGGTAAAATAAAATATAAAATAAAACTTACCTCTGGCGGCCCGATACAGACGACCGGTGCTTCACTCCTGGCGGTCTCTGGGAAGGCACATTCCACCCAGCCAATCCAGATGCTCCTCTCATACTATGAGAGAAGCACCAGTATTGGTCTGAGCAGCCTAGTATTCAGCCAAGACACTGCCTTGGAGTCTGTGGCTTTTCTCCAACATGACTGCAAATACAGCTGGGTTGAAGAAATAGAAGTGCACATCTATGTTTGGCTGGCCTAAGATGGCCGGCCAAACTTACATGCGCACTTCTAAGTGCCCACCACTCATGCCTGTCATGGGCCGGCCAAACCCCAAATGCATCCACCATCACGCAGAGCCCCTCTCAGAAAATAAAATTGTATTATTGTTTTAATGTCATTTTATTTTTCTGTGACGGACTCTGACCACTGGGTCGACACTCCTCCACCATTACAGAGGAGCCACCCCTGACAACTATCCAAACCATGAGGCCGTAACAGTGTCCTCATGTGGTAATTCCTCCAGCATCCGCATGTGTATGTCAGGCGAGTATGGAACCTGTTGCCAGGTCTTTTGCAAACATCGAACCCAACAGTGCATTAGCATGTGGAATTCATTGGTGTCGTTCCGGAAAGGGCCTCCCATACTCAGTAATACTCTGATCAGCTGGTGGAAACCAGGAATATGGTGTGCCAGCACTCAGCCCTGCATCATCCTATCAGCCCGCCATTGTGTTAGACATTGAAGCAGCAATGCAAGGTAGTGAGACTCAAGGTCAGTGACAGCCATTCTTGCTTCCCCCACCGGTCTCTGCAAAGTGGCCCTTGTTCCCTGTCTGCGACACGAGTACAGCAGGAAACTAATGTATACGTGTATCAAGCTCTCTGAATAGCGCCCGGGGAGTCCATACTGGGAGTATCACAAAGAATACAATAAGTGGACAGTACAATCATTATACACTTTCCACTATTTATCAGCTGCGGCCGTCGGTGGGAGTACCTGCAGGGCGGTGACGTGGAGGAGGGGAAGGGTGCGGGGTAGTAATGTATGGATTACGGAGCTCCCCAGTTAAGTTAACATTTAAATAAGTGCACTGTATCCCCAAATGCGATGCAGTGCGCGCAACGAAATTCGTTTTATTTATTTATATGTTTAGTTACCTGTAAAACTCTGTAATCCATACATTACTACCCCCCCCCTGCCTCCCCCCCTTGCAGGTACTCCCACTGCTGGCCGTGGCTGCTATTTATATACACTTTTATAACCACTTTTGCAATTTGCCACTCTGCGTCTGGACAAACTGTGTGCTGGTGTGCCAGGCAGTGTGCTCCTTCCTTGTGATTATCTCCTTGTTGAGGTATTGGGCTGACTAGCTCTTTGGGATGCACCTGACTTCTGGGTGCTGTACAGACACCTGAGACGTCTGTGAGCAGCATCGCCAACACTCCAAATGTATGGTGTTACTCTTACCTGAAGAAGAACAAATATTGTGAAACACTTGTCTAGAGATAGACAGCAATTGCTGCAAAAAAAAGGCTGAATACTACAAACTGTCAATATAGTACGTTTTGTCATGCACTACATTTACCACAATGCATCTGGGCGAAATGTGTGCCTCATGCCAGGCAGTGTGCTCTCTCCCCCTTTTGTGTGCACTTTTGGAAGTAATCCATGAGCCAATTCCTCTCAGTGACATGCGTCAGTGAGCAGAATGCTGTGTGATGATCAAAGATTGAAATATGCCATTAGCACCGTACACATTGTACATGGTGCTGGTGTTAACCTAGCATTTCATGACCAGTCACCAGAGCATTATCACTTATTGCACCTAAAAGCTGACTTGTTTATGAACCTCACCTTTCCTTCCGCAACACCAGGAGTGCTCATAAATCCCATCGAGTCTAATGGTGTGTACGTCGTGTCGTTATGAATTCAATAAAATAATGTTGGTATACACGCGGTTCCAAAGCCAGATACGAGATAGGAATGATGTTTATTTTCCCAGTACAGTTCCGCATTAGGAGCCATAACCCACCGAGCTAGGCTGACAGTAAAAGCTCTGGATTTGATGAAACAACGTCAAAGCTCCACGCGCCACACGTGGGGGCCTTCCCCTGTGCAGCCTGGAGAAATCACCCAGCGAGGGTGCAGCACACAACCGAGTGAAAGTACAAACATGTCTGAACCTTCCTGGGCGCCTGAAGAGCGGCAGAGAGAGGTCCTTTTAAGATTCATGAAATAACCTAAAGAGGAACAGACAGGCCTGAGACAAGCCCGACTGTGCTGCGGTGGTATGCAGGGCGGGCAGCTGGGAGGGAGAGGATAAATACAGGAGGCAGCTTTCACCCCTCCCTGGCACCATAGTTAAACATGCTATAATGCATGTTTAGTGCATTACATAAAGTGCTCCCTCCGCCTGCCCTATAATAGACGGACAGGGTTAAAAATGCATCGTCCTTTCAACAGATTCAAAGAGATTACAATCAGAAAAGGAGTTTTGGGTCCATCCTACGCTAACAATTTACACGTGTGCCCTGGGCTTTTCATTTTTCTCTCAGCTGATTTCTCCTCATCTGCTCCTGCTGGGAAGAAGTTCTATACTTTATCGTTCTATCTGTGGAAAAAGCCCTCTTGATATTATTTCCTAGACTTCTTCTGATAAGCCTTTATTTCACTTGCACGGGAATATGCTAATTTTCTCTACAACGTTTAAACCCCAAGCACATTGACTTCTATCTTCCAGACTTCTTGAAGTAGGGTCTTTAGATTGGCCGCAGAGTAAAACAATATTACATTGGTCAACGTAGGGACAAGGTACTGGCAAGAAGCCTCGAGGATATAGTTAAAAAAAGAAAAGGGGCATTCTACGTATGTGGCTCTCAGGGGCTGGACATTTATCTAGTGAGGGTTCTTGTTAAGCTAACAGAAAAAGGGGAATGCGCCGGGTACAAGGGGCAATACTTCTATGTCCATATTTCTCCTTAACTGTTCTATGGTATTTATGAAAAAGACAATCAGTTAGCTTGTTGAATGTTTGATTCAGAAATCTGTGTGCCCTTGGCTGACCACCTCACTCCATGTCATTAGAGACACCGATTCCAGTCGTGGGAGTTTGTGTGACAATCTAAAGCATTCTGGGTGTTGTAGTCTTGGTTTGAGTGCATTGCCCAATTTAGATTAACACACCAGGGGGTGATTACTTGCAGGTCAAAGGTCCTGGACTGGAAATAGTATCCATAATGAGTGAGGTGGTCATATTTGGGACCTGAATCTTCTCCTTCTGCAGTGGTACGAATAATGTAGCTACATGCAGCCTAATTAATACTGCTTACATCTTCCTGCATTTGTGCTCCCCCGACGTGTTTTGAAACATAGAGAATGCGTGTGGGTCCAATCCACGAGGAGGCATGAAGAACTTAAATCATTGGGTTAGGAAGAATAGCTTGTTGTTCTACAGGGACTGGATGAGGTGCAGGTCAGCAGAGAGATTTCACGTTTGGCATGAATCCTTGTCAGTGATCTCAGTAGAAGACACTACATGAATGAATCTGAATGCCAGAGAGGTACATAAGTGAATGAGTTGCAGATGCTATTTAACAATACCCCATGGTGTCTGCTCCCATCTACATCAACATGCAGCAGTATGAGCGCCGACCATCTTCAATAGTCCACAAACTAAATGTAGGTGAATTTGTGGGATAACTGATAGTAAGTAGGTGTATTAATTGGCGTTCTCCTTGGTCTTATCACATTACACTACGATTTTTCACACAGTCAATAATAAAATACTAAAAGAAAGGGAGGGTGAGAGGCAAGACACCTTGCCACCAAGCGGAAAAGGAATGAAAGGAATTTGTACATTATCCCCAATAAATATGTTACAGAAACTAATGCTGTATGGGAGATCGGTCACCCAAGAACTGGGACAACCAATTCCTTTATGGTCCCAGAAATGTAATCCCTCCAGATAGCAAACAAAGTTGTTTGTTTAAATCCTGAAGATCTAGCTTTACTTTGAATGTGCCCTCTGCCCCCTCCAAAAGACAAGGAAAAGTAAGGTAACTCTGTGATTAAGATCTCAATAAGCTGCAATCAAGATGTGTATACGAAAGACAGCAGCCACCCTAAGCAAATGCAAGGAGGAAACCGGATAGGTGCTGTTGTGCCTTTATGACAAAATATCATTGAAGACTACCAAGCATTTTCAAAAGACATAAATATCGCAAAAAAACATTCCCATAGATGCATCAAGCATCCATTCTGCGAATTCCAAATAGCGAACAATAACGACTCGCTATTAAGAATTTGCAGAATGGGATGCAACATGAAAATCGCTAAAAATTTGCGATTCGCACCCTTCCACAATCGCCAAATGCAACTTCGCAGAAATCCTTCAAAAATCGCAAATCCGACTGTTTCAAGCACCCATATTGCGAAATCGCAAATACCGAATTCGCAAATAGCGATCTCGCACATTGCGAGATCTCAAAACGGTTAAGTCGCATTTGGAGCACAATGATGACATCACTACCAGGAAGTAGCCTGCTACATGCATCATTCAGAGCACAGAGCTGCATACAGGAGGAGGCAGAGAACTGAGCTCCAGGAGCCACACCCTGCAGTGCCCATACATGAGTGGAAATCAATCCACAATGTCCCAGGAAGCTACAGGGCCAGGTGAGAAAGCACGCAAGCGCAATATAAAGTTCAGTGAGAAGGAACTTGAGTACCTCATTGAAGGAGTGAGCAGGGACCATGACCAACTGTTTGGGAAGCTGTCCCGGAAGGTGCCCAAGGCAACCAAGAGGCGCATCTGGGTGCGCATCAAGGCAAAGGTGAACACGGTGGGAGTCACACACCGGTCCATCGATGATTTAAAGAAGAGGTGGTACGACCTCAGAGGCCGTTCCAAGGAGTGAATAGCTGAGAGATTGGGGGAGAGATTGGCCACAGGAGGGGGACATTCCACAGTCCCTGAAAACACCCCCATGGAGGACCTAGTGGAGGACACCATACACCCTGAAGCCTGCGTGGGCGTCACCCAACTGGACACTTCCCGCACCACACACCAATCTCAAGGTAAGAGGCATGCAACTGCGACACCGTACCCTAACAATGCTCATGCCCCCAGTGCAATCCATATTTGTGAGCACAGTATTCTAGTCCATGCTCCTCCCAAAAGCCCAAATGCCTTGTGGAACCTGTAGTGTGTAAAGGTGCCTTGATAGCCAAACACAGCCAGATTAGTAAAGATGCACAGACCCCTAAAGCCAGCCAGGGAATGCAGACATTAACCAATAGCGAGCCTGCATGCATGTTGCAACATTCCAGGTGCCTTAATCATACCAATAATCATGCACTCATTCACATCACAGGTTCAACAAATACTGACACGTCCGACAGTGACATCCTCCACATCGCGGAGACACCTGAAGAGATGGAGGGGGAGAGGCAGCATGCACCTGGACCAACACCCAGAGCCACCCCTGCAGCTACAGCCGGAGCACAACAGCACGGCTCGGCACATAAGGCAGTAGAGCAGACCCCACCACCACCCAGGAGGCAGACACAAACCACAGCAAGTGTGGGGGCCCACGCCAGCAGCAGGTCAAGGCAGCAGCGCTCCGTCCCCACCACAGCAACCATGGAGCAACACTCACACAACTTGGGCCTGGGCATTGAGCCTCAGATGTTGCGTGTGCACCGCAAACAGGCGCAGCACATGGCAGCAATGCAGCTGCAGCTCTACAAAACAGCACGCAATATCAGTCTCCTCACAGAGAGTGTGCAGGAACTGACCACAGCGGTGAGGGAGAGCAACCAGCTGATGGTAGCACAGCAGGACGTCACCCGCAGACTCCACAGGCAGCTGCTCACACGGCTGTGTGCCTACACCCGTTCAAATCACCTGATAGGAAATGCCACATCCCAGCTCTCGAGAAGATCATTGGCCATGCAAATCCAGATGGTCCAATGCTGTGCTGACGTAGCAAGGGCCCTGGATCAGTGGAGCACCAACAGGCGGCAGACCATAGCAATGCAAGTGGGGGGGGGATGATGCCAGCGAAGGGGCATCTAGCTTCAGCAGCCTGTCTGTGCCGGTGCAAACAGACAGGAGGTACAGTGCCCGCCCAACACGGCATCCTGATAGAACCAGCCTAACGTGGAGGGTGAGAGGCGGCAGGAGGCGCTAGTTACTTTGCATGTCAGGCTGTGGCGTGGTGAGGCAACCATGCACACCAGCTCTGGTTACATGACCTTGGATTAATGAAAACCATACCCTTATTTGTTGCTGATGGAAGCACATTGAGACTGTGTGAAATAAACACAAGCTTTATTTCGAAAACAAATCATCCTCATGTCAATCTTTGATGTGGCTTGCATGAGTGCAGTTTTGTGTGAGGGGTATGGATGCACTAGAAATAGTTCTTTGTGAAGAGCATGCGGCGCCTGTGACCTTGAGCAGGATTCTCCCCGTGTGCATGATGCACATGTGCAGGTGGCAGGTTGTCCCCCTCCGACTCACTACCAGACACCTCAACAGGTATCCTCCGCTTGGTGGCAATATTGTGAAGCATGGCGCACACGGCCACGATGCGGCAGCAGATCTCGGACCGGTATTTGAGGGCCCGCCAGTCTTGTGGAGGATGCGGAATCTACTCTTTAACATGCCAAATGTTCTCTCTATCACATTTCTGGCGTGTATATGCGCAGCATTGTTCCTCGGTTTATGTGGTGTTGCTGGGTTAAGGTATGGGGTGAGGAGGTATTCACGGAGGGCGTAGGCGCTGTCACCTGAAGGGAGGAGCAGAGGGTCAGTGCCTGTTATGCGCGGTGATGGTCTTAACATACTGTATGTGGGGATGTGTACTTACCTAGGAGATGTCCCTCGCCAAATTCACCCCTGACCAAGCGGGTGTGTATGCCGCTGTGCCGGAAGATAAACAAATCATGCGTGCTCCCTGGGTATTGTGCCACGATGTCTGAAATGATGATCTTCGCATTGTAGACCATCTGAATGTTGAGGGAGTGATATGACTTGCGGTTCGGGTACATGTATTCGGTCTCTGTGGATGGACAGATGTGTATGTGGGCGCAGTCGATGCAACCAATTACATGGGGGAAATGTGCGGTATGATTGAAGTCCAGTTTAGTTTGCATTAAGTCCTGTTGGGTTATTGGGAAGGTGAGGTAGTGATGTATCCAGCTCAGCATGGCGTCCAGGAAACTCTGTAGGCAGCGTGTAAGTGTACTCTGGGATATACCCCCTGCATATGCGACTATCACCTGGAAGCTTCCGGAGGCCAGGAGGTGCAGGCAGCACAGGACCTGGACATGGGTGGGCACAGCATTGGTCCTCCGTGTTGGGTGCTGCATCAGGGGGTCAAGGTCTCTGATGAGCTTCCTGATCATTGCCCCATTGAGCCTGTATTTGGAGTAGATCTCCTCTTCAGTCTGTCCCAGTAGTGTAATCCGAAGATGGATCCTGCTTCTGTTCTGGGCTGCAGCCTGGACCCTCAGCAGCCTTGCCACGATGTAGAGACCTGCCATTGTGACTTTCCTCATGCTCCTACTGAGTCTCCTTAAGTGTGTTTGATTTAGCAAACACCTGTTTGTTGTTTCCAACAATTTTTTTTGTTGCCAATTTGACTTCATGGTTACCACCTGGTTTAGCTTCTCCTTAAATTGTGACTCGTATTTTGCGAAATTATGGTATTTTCGCTATCTGCGATTGCTGATGCATGTGGATAACGATTTATTTGCTAAATCGCTATTTGGCTGCGAATTCGCTATTGAATTCGCAAAATATGTGGGGAATCGCTTTTAAGGAATCGCACTGGGAGTTTCTACGGGTGTAGCGATTCTTTGTTTTGCGAATTCGCAAATTGTTGCTTTTCCACTTGATGCATTGCGGAAGTGGAATTTGCTATCGCAATCACTGTTTTGCAGCGATTGCGATCGCAATTTCGCTTGATGCATCTATGCAATTGACTGTAAAAATATTGCTACTTGATACTTAAACAAGAAATACATAAATATCAACGACACAAATATAGCCATAAAACTATCTAAAACACCTAAATATTTAAATACAAAATAGACATACGCATATCATTACACGTTACACATAAGCAACACTACTCAGTTATTGAAAAATAATGTATTATTAACCAAAATGTTGTTCTCAATAAATAACAAAAAATTCAATAAATAAAACTAAACCAGATTAATAATGCCCTCCACCATTCACACAAATCTGCACCATACACAGTGAATATCACACCACAGACATATTGTTAGTCTGCACACTTTTAACAGATATAGTGCAGTATGTATATCAGTGACTTTTAACTGAAAAAGGATACAAAACTCACAATTACTCCCCCCCCAAAAAATAATCATTGGTTTTCAGTGAGCAATGATTTCTATCTAACAATATGCCAATGTACAGCTTTTATGGAGTGTTACTATCATTGTAACCAAAGTATATGGCTGTGAGAAGTTGGCCCGATATGCAACGTTCGCTATTCTAGCGACCGCTATGTATCGTTCCAACGACCCTTATGGTGTTTGGTTGTAAGTCAACCTATAGACCAGCTATCCTAGTAGCGTGGATACGAGCAGTCTAAGGCTAAAGACTCGAGAGGGCGTGTTAAGCCAGCTGTTTACCACACATGTACCCCTTGAACACCCAGTGAAAGGACCCCACACAAGTGTTATGAAAATAAAACAGTATATTTATTAAGAATCACAACAGCCCTGTACTCTTTATGAGGACAGGGTACTAAGCACAAACCAAATCTCTTTAGCAAATACTTCAAGTGCACAATTTAAAAACAAGTGTCCGAGGACACGGGAAGGTTAAGGTCTCGGGCGGACCCGATAAGGCAAGTCGGAAGCGAGGGACTCGGGACCCTAGAGTAAGGAGGCTATGCAGGCACCGAAATGCCGAGTTACCTAGCCACGAGGGCTGCGGCTGCACAAGTCTTACAGGCGTCGGGGTCTTCGCTGACGAGCCAGGAGCCGGAAGAAAAGGAGTTGCTGGCCGGCGACCAGTGCTGAATAGTTCGTAGAGATCCAAGCCTGGATCGGAGATTGAAGAAACCTGAAAGCAGAGGGGACCAAGTTCGTACTACTAGCCAGTAGTCAGAGGGTACCAGGAAGGCACCGGTTGGCCGTCACCTCGACCAGGTGAGTGGGCGACGCTAGGCTCTGCAGTCTCACGGACCAGGAGGCGTTGTCGGCGACCACGGTGGAGGTGCGAGCTGTCCCACGAAGGATGATGCTGTCGGCGTCGCTGGGCCCAGGATGGGGCAACAAGCCTTGGCAGTTCTCAGGGCCACGTGGTGGGCCTAAGATGGCGTCTTGAGTGGACCAGGAGGGTCCGGGGTGCTTCTCGCAAAGATGGAAGCAAGGGTCAGTCTGGAGCAACCAGACCAGCAGTGATGATTCTCGGATGTCGTCACAGAAGGGCACAAGCCAGCGGCTAGTGACCAGACAACGTGCTAAGCAGCGAGCAGAAGGGCCCCACGCAGATCGTGGAGATGCTGGGAGACTGCACTTCGGTGCTGGAGCGGCTCAGGGTCGGGGCTTCTCGGACCCCAGAGCACTCACCAGAGAGTTACCTCGATGGTCGTGCTGGTTTTAAGAGCGTGCAGGTTCTGATGATGGCCGGTCCCTCGAGGTCTCGTCGCACCCACAGATCACAGCTGAGCTGATGACGTGGGTAGAGGTCAGAGGTGCCAGGGAAGCCGGTTCTCGTCGAGCTGGGCCGTCGGATTCCTTGAGGAAGGACTTACAGCAAACCGCAGAGTTCTTAGATGGTGCCCGCTGATGCAGGGTGACTACTCCTTAGCCACAAGGGAGAAATCTTGAGAAGAGTCTTGAAGTCCTTTCGTAGAAAGTATTCTTGATTCAAAGATGATCTAATATGGAAGGGTCCCCGCTCCGGCCTTTATTCTAAAGAAAGGGGTGGGTACATGACTAGGTCCTGCCCTAAGGGTGGGACCAGGAAGGGGGGTAGTTACACCCCTCTCCCCTGCCGGACTTTCCCCAGGCCAGGGCTGTCGCCCCTGGAACTGGTTCTAACCGGCAGATGCGTAGTGAGCACCGGGGTGCCACTCCGCAGTCACCTTCTCGCAAAAGCCCTACCTACCCAGAATACACAAACCCTGTCTGGGACGGTGCGAACACCGCCCTCGACAGGAAACCCTTTGTCCAAGTGCTCCTCGCTGGAAGGACTCCCAGCAGCAGGAGGTCAGACTCGTGTCTGTGGTGGCAGCATCCATTTTGTGGAGCTGAGGCTTTCGTTAACTTTAACCGGGGTTCACAGTTACGTACATGTCGTGTCCCTCTAGAAGGGCGGAATGCTAACCTCGTCGCCAGGGTTGGTGAGAGGGCAGCACCCCGATTCGTATGACACCTTACTCGACATGTCTTGATAACGCGACACCGAAGTTACCGATGTGGTACGCGTTATCATGGAACAGCCATTGGGTCTTTTCTCCGCAAGCTGCAACCGGCTCGGCTCGGGCCAGAACACAGTTCACACGAGCCCATGCACTCTGCCTTCAGGATTGTCAAGGCCTGCCATAGGAGTGACTGATAGGAACTCGGGTGTCCATTGTATGGTTAGATATAGGGCTACTATATCCAAAGCAAAGGGTGATTACACGACTTCGCCCCAGCTGTCATGCAGCCAGTTGTGTCAAATTTAGGAGGCCAGCCAGGGGTGGCATAATACATGCTGCAGCCCCTGGCGGCCCTGGGTACACCTATGCCCTGAGTTACAGGGTCTGATAAGGTGGCCCAGTACCAATTGGTAAATGCACCTAGGGTGCATATCGTAATTTAGAAAGAGAACAGCCAGGCTGTGGGTCTGATTGGCAGGCCCACAGCCAGAGAAAGTCGTAAACCAGTGAAACAAAAGCAAAAAATCTGGGTGATCATAGGATTGCAGACCCTACTCTCCTACATGACCCCCCCCAAACGTCGGAACAACTAACTAACCTTGACCAGGTGAGTCTTCTTGTTCTAAGTGGAAATATCTGGAGAGCCCATCGGCATTGCCATGATCAGTACCAGGTCTATGTTCCACTGTGAAGTCCATCCCCTGTAGGGAAATGGACCACCTAAGCAGTTTGGGGTTTTCACCCTTCATCTGATTTAGCCACAAGAGGGGCTTGTGGTCGGTCTGAATCTTGAAGTGAGTGCCAAACAAGTATGGCCTCAGCTTCTTCAGGGCCCAAACCACAGCAAAGGCCTCCCTCTCAATAGCTGACCAATTCTTCTCTCTAGGGGTCAGCCTTCTGCTTATAAAAGCAATGGGCTGGTCTTGACCATCAAAATTCAGTTGAGAAAGAACAGCTCCCACACCCAACTCAGAAGCATCTGTTTGGACAATGAATGGTTTGGAGTAGTCCGGACTCTTGAGGATAGGCGCCGTGCACATGGCCTGCTTTAGGTCATCGAATGCTTTTTGACAGCTCGCTGTCCACTGAACCTTTTTTGGCATTTTCTTACTTGTCAGTTCGTTTAATGGTGTCACAATTGAACCATAGTTCCTGACAAACTTCCTATAGTAACCAGTCAGGCCCAAGAAAGCTCGAACCTGAGTCTGGGTGGTTGGAGGAGCCCAGTCCCTGATTGACTGTATCTTGCTCTCCAGTGGCTGAACCTGACCCCCACCTACAAGGTGGCCCAGGTATACAACCTGTGTCTGCCCTATCTGGCACTTAGTGGCCTTGATAGTGAGACCTGCTGCTTGCAGTGCCTCTAACGTCTTCCGCAGGTGGACCAGGTGATCCTCCCAGGTGGAGCTAAAGACAGCAATATCGTCAAGATACGCCGCACAGAAGTCATCCAGCCCAGTAAGGACTTGATTCACCAACCGTTGGAAGGTGGCAGGTGCATTTTTCAGACCAAAGGGCATCACCACGAACTGATAATGCCCACCAGGGGTTGAAAATGCGGTTTTAGGCTTGGCGTCCTCAGCTAACCTGATTTGCCAATACCCAGCTGTCAGGTCAAACGTACTTAAGTAGTTGGCCGAAGCCAATCTATCGATAAGCTCGTCTGCCCTTGGTATTGGGTGGGCGTCAGTCTTAGTGACTGCATTGAGACCCCTGTAGTCTACGCAAAACCTCATCTCTCTCTTACCACCCTGGGTGTGAGGTTTCGGCACTAGAACTACGGGACTAGTCCAAGGGCTATCCGAGGGTTCAATGACTCCCAGCTCCAACATTTTCTGCACTTCACTTTTGATGCAGTCTCTAACGTGATCAGGCTGCCTGTAGATTTTACTCTTTACGGGCAAGCTGTCGCCAGTGTCGACCTCATGGGTGCACCAATCGGTCTGACTGGGTGTTAGAGAAAACATATGTCGGAACGACTGAAGAACCTGTTTACAGTCGCTCTGTTGATGTTCGGAGAGGCTGCCACAAAAGACAACACCATCTACCGAGCCATCGTCAGGATTCTGAGTGAGCAGGTCGGGGAGAGGGTCACTCTCCTCTTCCTGTCCCTCATCTACGGCCATGAGCAAACTCATGTCCTTCCTGTCGACATATGCTTTTATCCTGTTGACATGAAGCACCCTGTGGGGGCTCCGGGGAGTTCCCAGGTCGACCAGGTAGGTGACCTCTCCCTTTTTCTCCAGGATGGTGTGGGGCCCGGACCATTTGTCCTTGAGTGCTGCTGGGGCCACTGGCTCCAACACCCACACCTTCTGTCCGGGCTGGTAAACAGTCAAGACAGCCTTTTGGTCATGCCAAGCTTTTTGGAGTTCTTGGCTGACCTTAAGGTTTTCAGATGCCTTTTCCATGTACTCAGCCATCCGCGAGCGGAGGCCAAGCACATAGTCCACTATGTTGGCTGCAGGCTTTTTGAGAGGTCTCTCCCATCCTTCCTTCACCAAACACAGGGGTCCCCTTACAGGATGCCCGTACAGAAGTTCAAAAGGGCTGTAGCCAACCCCCTTCTGTGGGACTTCTCTGTAGGCGAACAAGAGGCAGGGGATCAGGACATCCCATCTACGCCGAAGCTTTTCCGGTAGTCCATGAATCATCCCTTTTAGGGTCCTGTTGAATCTCTCAACAAGCCCATTGCATTGTGGATGATAGGGTGTAGTGAACTTGTAGTTGACACCACATTCCTTCCACATAGCAGTTAAGTAGCTCGACATAAAGTTTGCACCTCTGTCGGAGACGACCTCCTTAGGGAAGCCCACTCTGGAGAATACTCCAACTAGGGCTCTTGCCACAACAGGTGCTGTAGTGGTCCTAAGGGGAATAGCTTCAGGATACCTGGTGGCATGATCCACTACCACCAGTATAAACTTGTGCCCTGATGCTGTAGGTGGTTCCATGGGACCGACGATGTCGATCCCCACCCGTTCAAAGGGCACCCCCACCACAGGCATTGGTATAAGGGGGGCCTTTGTCGTGCCACCTGACTTACCACTGGCTTGGCAAGTGACACAGGAGCGGCAAAACTCCTTGGTATCTTCGTTCATGTAAGGCCAGTGAAAGTGCGAGACAAGCCTGTCCCACGTTTTCGTCTGACCTAAGTGACCTGCTAAGGGAATCTCGTGGGCCAAGGTAAGTAGGAAACCACGCTGAGACAAGGGTACGACCAGCCTCCTGGTCATGCCAGGCTTGGGGTCTCTCGACTCAGTGTACAGGAGTCCATCTTCCCAGTATACCTTGTGGGTACCTGTGGCGTTCCCAGCAGCCTCAGCAGCAGCCTGCTGTCTGAGGGGTTCAAGAGAAGGGCAGTCTAACTGGTCCTTCCCCAGGTCTTCCCTTGAGGGTCCCCCTGAGCCCAAGAATTCAACTTGATCAAGTTCGAACTCCCTAGGCTCAGTTTCCCTCAATTCATGTAGGTCAGCCTCCTCTGAGACTTGATCCACGACCTGGGGCAAGGGGGAAGGCGCAGCCTTAACCCTACTGCTCTTTTTCTTGGGAGGTGTTTGGTCCGTTGTTCCACGATCCAGCACCTGTTCAGTGGGGCATTTCCTGACCTGTGACCTAGTCACAGCGAACACATGTGCTAGCAAACCTAACATTTCCATGTGAGTCCGGTGCTCCACTTCTGACCATTGTGACGACTCCAAATCATTGCCCAACAAACAATCCACTGGGAGGTCTGGACTAACTACAACCTTCTTTTGGCCAGTTACCCCTCCCCAGGAGAAAGCTACAATTGCCATACTGTGATTGGTAGTGACATTGCTTGCATTGGTCACCAGGAATTCTGTACCTGGCATGATCTGTCCAGGGTCCACAAAGTTAGGCGTCACCATGGTGACGCTGGCACAAGTGTCCCTATAGGCCTGAGCCATCTTTCCATTTATGAAAGGCGTCTGTCGGTATTTGCCCAAAGTATTGGGGCTTACGTCAGGGGATACGTCTGCGTCCCCTGTACTGACAAGGACAGCCTGAGTGAGTGTGCCAACTAAGTTGTCACGCCCCTCAGAACCCAGGGTTAACCCTACTAAACCCTTGGGAAGCGCACTACCACTGCTGACTGTACTAGGGGGCACAGGTGCCTTAGGGGCTGCAGTGGCAGGAGTCTGCCCTCCTCCTTTCTTGGTGCACTCACTAAACCAGTGAGACTTACTTTTACAGTACTGGCACCATCTTTTGGATTGGCCTTCTTTCTTCTTTTGGGGAGCCTGACCCCCACCCTCTTTGGGTTGTTGGGGACCTGTCGAAGACTTCTGGTCATTTTGTTCCCCTTTAGAATCTTTACCCTTCTGGTCTGCTTTCTTCTGACCACCTTGATTCTGGCCCTGGTTCTGCTTAACTCTTGTACGAACCCATCTGTCTGCCTTCTTTCCCAATTCTTGGGGAGAGGTCAGATCCGAGTCGACAAGATGCTGATGCAACAACTGGTTCTGACAATTGTTTAAAATTTGTTCTCTCATCATCAAATTATACAATCCTTGATAATCAGTAACCTTACTGCCCAGCAACCAGCCCTCAAAAGCCTTAGTGGCACAATCGACGAAATCAGACCAATCTTGAGACTGCGTTTTCTGGGTATCCCTGAACAGCACCCTGTACTGCTCAGTGGTTAGGCCGAACCCTTCAACGAGTGTATTCTTCAAGATTTGGTAATTGTTAGCATCCTCCACCCTTGTGGTGAGGAGCTTGTCTCTCCCTTTTCCTTCAAAGGAGAGCCACAAGATAGCTGCCCACTGACTCTGGGGAACACCCTGCACAGTGCAGGCCCTCTCCAAAGCAGTAATCCATTTGTGGATGTCGTCCCCTTGTTTAAAGGGGGGCACTATCTTCCCAAGGTGTTTCGTATCGAAACTCTTTTCCCTATTACTAGGTACATTGCTGCCACCAGTGGGGACTGCCCCACTTAACTGTTGCTCTCTAGCAAAGGCAAGCCTTTCTTTGGCCAGGGCAAGTTCTTCCCTTTCGATCCTCAGATTAGCTGCCCTTTCCTTCGCTTCGTACACTCTCCTCTGAGGGGACGTCATCCCTCTCTGAGAAGAGTTGTGAGAGCCATTGGTTCGAAGGGATCCGCCAGAGTCTCTTGACAGAGATCGGGCTCGTCCATTCCCAATGTTAAGCTGACCTGATAGTGGCCCCAGGGGTTCCCCAGTACCGCTATCATGTTTGCTTAAGTTGGACCTGCTTAGTCTGACGACTTCTACCTGTCCCTTATCTGCCTCATCCCCAGAGAGATCCTCATCCTCATCCTCCTCGCCATCTTCGTTCTCAGTTGCGAGGTGTATGAGGTCAGGATCGTCCCGGGTTCCCTCGAGGGGAGGCATGTCTCCTTCTGGATTAGAAGAGCTACGAAGTTTCTCAGCTCTCCTGGCATCATAAGTCTCCAAGAGACCAATCAGAAAGGACGTTGTGGGGTTAGACCCCTGCTGAATCTTCCGGGAGTGACACAGTCGTCTTAACTCCTTGAAGCTCAGCACAGTATATCCTGAAGGGATGACCTGTGGAGGGTCAACTGACACAAGGGGAGACTCAGAGTTTCCTCCCTGGCCCGACATACTGTTTCTAGTGTGGTGTAAGTGATGCACCTACCTACACTATGTGTTTTCCTACTGTTCCCTCGCTAAGAGTTGTAGCCAAGGTGTGCTAAGCCTTGAGGAGCTACAACAGCTGGTTCAGTAGAACTCAGAGTATTCTAAGCTTTTAGTTATATGTACTAACAGTACTTGTGCGATCTTTCAACAAGATATTCTTAGGATACGTGTGGTAAAACAACAGCAAGCTCAAATCCCAACCGCTGCTCACCAATGTGAGAAGTTGGCCCGATATGCAACGTTCGCTATTCTAGCGACCGCTATGTATCGTTCCAACGACCCTTATGGTGTTTGGTTGTAAGTCAACCTATAGACCAGCTATCCTAGTAGCGTGGATACGAGCAGTCTAAGGCTAAAGACTCGAGAGGGCGTGTTAAGCCAGCTGTTTACCACACATGTACCCCTTGAACACCCAGTGAAAGGACCCCACACAAGTGTTATGAAAATAAAACAGTATATTTATTAAGAATCACAACAGCCCTGTACTCTTTATGAGGACAGGGTACTAAGCACAAACCAAATCTCTTTAGCAAATACTTCAAGTGCACAATTTAAAAACAAGTGTCCGAGGACACGGGAAGGTTAAGGTCTCGGGCGGACCCGATAAGGCAAGTCGGAAGCGAGGGACTCGGGACCCTAGAGTAAGGAGGCTATGCAGGCACCGAAATGCCGAGTTACCTAGCCACGAGGGCTGCGGCTGCACAAGTCTTACAGGCGTCGGGGTCTTCGCTGACGAGCCAGGAGCCGGAAGAAAAGGAGTTGCTGGCCGGCGACCAGTGCTGAATAGTTCGTAGAGATCCAAGCCTGGATCGGAGATTGAAGAAACCTGAAAGCAGAGGGGACCAAGTTCGTACTACTAGCCAGTAGTCAGAGGGTACCAGGAAGGCACCGGTTGGCCGTCACCTCGACCAGGTGAGTGGGCAACGCTAGGCTCTGCAGTCTCACGGACCAGGAGGCGTTGTCGGCGACCACGGTGGAGGTGCGAGCTGTCCCACGAAGGATGATGCTGTCGGCGTCGCTGGGCCCAGGATGGGGCAACAAGCCTTGGCAGTTCTCAGGGCCACGTGGTGGGCCTAAGATGGCGTCTTGAGTGGACCAGGAGGGTCCGGGGTGCTTCTCGCAAAGATGGAAGCAAGGGTCAGTCTGGAGCAACCAGACCAGCAGTGATGATTCTCGGATGTCGTCACAGAAGGGCACAAGCCAGCGGCTAGTGACCAGACAACGTGCTGAGCAGCGAGCAGAAGGGCCCCACGCAGATCGTGGAGATGCTGGGAGACTGCACTTCGGTGCTGGAGCGGCTCAGGGTCGGGGCTTCTCGGACCCCAGAGCACTCACCAGAGAGTTACCTCGATGGTCGTGCTGGTTTTAAGAGCGTGCAGGTTCTGATGATGGCCGGTCCCTCGAGGTCTCGTCGCACCCACAGATCACAGCTGAGCTGATGACGTGGGTAGAGGTCAGAGGTGCCAGGGAAGCCGGTTCTCGTCGAGCTGGGCCGTCGGATTCCTTGAGGAAGGACTTACAGCAAACCGCAGAGTTCTTAGATGGTGCCCGCTGATGCAGGGTGACTACTCCTTAGCCACAAGGGAGAAATCTTGAGAAGAGTCTTGAAGTCCTTTCGTAGAAAGTATTCTTGATTCAAAGATGATCTAATATGGAAGGGTCCCCGCTCCGGCCTTTATTCTAAAGAAAGGGGTGGGTACATGACTAGGTCCTGCCCTAAGGGTGGGACCAGGAAGGGGGGTAGTTACACCCCTCTCCCCTGCCGGACTTTCCCCAGGCCAGGGCTGTCGCCCCTGGAACTGGTTCTAACCGGCAGATGCGTAGTGAGCACCGGGGTGCCACTCCGCAGTCACCTTCTCGCAAAAGCCCTACCTACCCAGAATACACAAACCCTGTCTGGGACGGTGCGAACACCGCCCTCGACAGGAAACCCTTTGTCCAAGTGCTCCTCGCTGGAAGGACTCCCAGCAGCAGGAGGTCAGACTCGTGTCTGTGGTGGCAGCATCCATTTTGTGGAGCTGAGGCTTTCGTTAACTTTAACCGGGGTTCACAGTTACGTACATGTCGTGTCCCTCTAGAAGGGCGGAATGCTAACCTCGTCGCCAGGGTTGGTGAGAGGGCAGCACCCCGATTCGTATGACACCTTACTCGACATGTCTTGATAACGCGACACCGAAGTTACCGATGTGGTACGCGTTATCATGGAACAGCCATTGGGTCTTTTCTCCGCAAGCTGCAACCGGCTCGGCTCGGGCCAGAACACAGTTCACACGAGCCCATGCACTCTGCCTTCAGGATTGTCAAGGCCTGCCATAGGAGTGACTGATAGGAACTCGGGTGTCCATTGTATGGTTAGATATAGGGCTACTATATCCAAAGCAAAGGGTGATTACACGACTTCGCCCCAGCTGTCATGCAGCCAGTTGTGTCAAATTTAGGAGGCCAGCCAGGGGTGGCATAATACATGCTGCAGCCCCTGGCGGCCCTGGGTACACCTATGCCCTGAGTTACAGGGTCTGATAAGGTGGCCCAGTACCAATTGGTAAATGCACCTAGGGTACATATCGTAATTTAGAAAGAGAACAGCCAGGCTGTGGGTCTGATTGGCAGGCCCACAGCCAGAGAAAGTCGTAAACCAGTGAAACAAAAGCAAAAAATCTGGGTGATCATAGGATTGCAGACCCTACTCTCCTACAATGGCAATACCTAAAAAATCAGCACTAATTGGGGAATAATCAGTAAAAGTTGTGTTTGCCCATGACATTAAAAAAATAATTGCCCAGCACTTGTCCCAGTAACAGAAGTAGCAAAACACTGCAACCTCCTAATAGAATCAACCTACAACTAAAAATGCTAAGAAAAATTAAGCCCCATAATGGACTATTTTAAAGATACTTAGGTTGCTAGACTACACTGTTATGTTCACTGATGCCAACTCAATTATCATATACCATGGTGGATTGTATATGACACCACTGTTAAAAATTGTATTATTATTTGGGATGGGTAGGTACAACACCAAATCATGGAACAAACACAACCCTTTTCAAGTAGAACCCTCAAAGTCACTAAATTAAAATGAGCTCAAACCCCTGGTAGCTATGGCACAGAGCAGACAGGCTCAAGCGAGGGGCAATGTGTAGGGCATATATGCAGTTCCAAAACATAAATAAACTCAAAGTGCAAAGCAGTAAAAATCTTAAAGAAAATTAAAAAAACAGAGAAAAACTCAATAATCAAAATGACACTAAACTGACAAAAATCCAATACAGGGACCAGGAGATGTGATTTTTAAAAAGTTTTAAGTAGGCATGGCTCATTAAGCACAACCAACACGGTAAACTGGGACCTAACACAATTTGAAGATGATCGTGATGGTCAAATCTATGAACCAAGTTTGTCTTAGATAAAGATTTCACCGTTCGATTTAGGACCTTATTTACAGTTTAGCGGATGGGTTATTCCGTCACAAACATGAGAGATATCCTATCCACAATAGTGCAATATCGCCTATGTTACTTAGGTGAACAGGATATCTGTCACGTTTGTGATGGGGCAATCCATCCGCCAAAGTCTAAATCAGGGCGTTGGTCTTTTAATTCCCAATCCACTACAGGAGTACACTTCCTGAGGACCTCAGGGAAGTGCAGCAGTGGCTGCCTGATTGTGCCACATTTATGGACGGCACGAGCTAGTGCATGGGAATTACACATGGGGATGACCTAATTATTGGGATATAAGTACTCAGGAAGAACCCTACTCACTTCAGGCTTTTTCAAGATAGTAGAAGCCTTTGGCCACACTAAACTTGGTGTCTGAAGGCTGGGGTGTATGTGTAGCATGGACTATTGTAATACAGTGTCCTCCCAGGTCTAACAATAAAATACAGCTTGAGGCAGCCATGGTACCCAAAATAAACCCTGAGGTAGAAGTCTTGTAGAACAAAAGCAGGGTTTTCCAGGAACCAGACACTGGATACACCAGTATTGTCTTGGCACAGTGTTTCCCTTCTTTTCAAGACTACCCCCAGTGTCATATACCAAGCAGAACTGTCAGGGAGGATCTGACACACAAGTAGGATTTAACACTGTAATTTCAAATAGAATGCTTACAACCCGCCCCAATTCACATAGCCTGCAGGAATTTCAGAGAGGGAAAAGGCAACTTTCTAAAAACTTACTTTTCCTTAATATTTATTAAATATCCAATTTCAGCATTGAATCAGATTTTTATTAACCATTACATATAATTTTGAAATTAATTTTCAAGCTAGTCCCCATTCCTGAGATACAGTATTAGGATTTTAATTCGTACTCTGGTTTGCTACATCTGCCACAGTGAAAAATATGTTAAAATTATGTTTCTAAATCTCCTACTTTTAAATACCTTGCACACTGCCTTATGGGCCACTTAATAACATTTAAAAAGGAGATTTTGTCGTGTCAAAAGGTTTTATTTTTGCAGGTCGACTTGCAGTTTTTACACTGCTACAGACTACAATGATAAGCCTGAAACAATGTTTGCATAGCCACTGTAGTCAATGGCACGATAGGAGCTGCAGCCCGGTACTGGCATTTAACTTTCAAGACCGGGGAACATTTTGAACTATATACTACGGAGTAATAGGCAAGTTAATTATGTCAGTTAGGATTATGCGAATCCGAGCATGTTAAAAGGAGGAACACAGGCACTTTACTATATGTTAGCCAGGGTAACGTGCATAGAGTTCTAAAGTCAGCAAAAACATGGGGTCCAGTAAAAGGTGTACATTTCGGTGACTATGCAGAAAAGGCAGAATTATTACAAGCATCATGGCACAGCAAGCAAAAACAAATAATATAGTGAAGGGTGGCACAACTTCTCCTAAGGGACATTAGGCCAAAGTCATCGTATCCAACCCTACACTCTTCCAATTCCTACACATGTTAAAAATTAAACAAAGCTACTAGCAACTCAGAATGAATAATCTATAACCAAACCAAAATCTAAAATGTCTAAACAAACAAATTAAATATTGAAAATTCAACAATGTAAAGTTCAACAAATTAAGGCCTGCCATACTTAGACTCCTATAGCAAGAACACTACTCTAAAAACTCCCAAATTATAAACTAAAAGTAAAATATAATTCTGAACACAAAACACATATTATTAATGTATTTATTCATGAATATTAATAAAAGAAATTTTTACTCATCAGTCACAAATATCAATTTCTCTTCAAACAAAATACAGTCGGACTTAAAAGTAAAAATTACTTTAACAAATATGAATAATAAATTAATAAACTTTAAACCAAACAAATAAAACGTTTTCAATTTGAGGCAAAGTACCAAAAGATAAATACGACACATAACACATAATTTAACAATAAAGTAATAGTAAGAACATTAGAATATAAACTTTTTCCACCAATAAAAAATAAAATAAAATATAACTTACTTTTTTGTAGCTGAAGTCCATGATGTAGACGTAATCAACAAAAATAAAAATCCCCAAAAATACATATTACTGAATCCCACCAAAAAAGCAAAAAATGCACACAAAATAAGCTATGCACTGCAAAACATAATAATAATCCTGGGAAACCACCCAAAATCTAAAAATCAATAAATGTTACAGAAAAACCAAACAATAAAGGTACTTAAATGTATTATTGTTCAATATATTTACCCAATCTTGTTTCTTTAAAAACACTTATTCAAAAAAGAGGATGAAAGAAAGAACTGTAAAAAACACACCAACATAAAATAAATAACCAATAAACTTAACTAACCAAATCATAATCACTCTAAAGGTGGCGTGGCTAAACCAGCCAAGATGCAGAAGCCACTTCCTAGCACTCCGGCAACCAGTCTGAACATCACCTAACATCCTAGCTGGTAACAAAGTCAGAAAACTGCTAGTGAGTGTGGCCGGGTCTCCACACTCTTCTTTTTCCCCCACTGGAGTCCTAGGTTGATCCTGAGAGCGCCTGAGTATGGGAGGCCTGCGAGCCTTGTGGCGGCTGGCAACATGGCAGAGGGTGGCGGTTGCCATTATGGGCTGCCGATGAGAGCAACACAGGCCGCAGAAGCTGGTGATTGCTCCACAGCCTCGGCTCCCTGCTCCGTTCAACAGGCATGCCCCGCTAGAGTAGGGGCGAGCACTCTGGGGGCCCCCATCAAGCAGATGTGGGGGACATCCTACATCACAACCCAGCTAAACTGCCATGGCGCCATCATTGAGCCACTCTAGGAAGTGCTGGGCCCTCACCTACCAGCCACAAGGGGGCAGAGCGGTAAATTCATCAACCGATTGCCTCGGATGTGCGGTATACACTCCACTTACTGCAACCTTTTGACTGATTCTGCAGGCTTGTATATTTGTAAAGAACAAGGACCCCCTGAACCATAGATAATATGATTCCTAGGACAGGGAAAAACAGTTTGAACTAGCTCGGGGGAGCAGGCTCAATGATGTCACATACTGTTGGGGCGGAGTGTGAAGCTTGGAGGCGAGGGTCCTCCAACCTTCTCCACTACAGAGTCACCCCCACGTGCCTCGATTATGGTGGTGACTTCGGGGTATGTGAGGAAGTCAGGCCGCTGGGCACCACTGGTTATCCTTGCCACCTTTTACCTTGGGCCCCAGTAGAGATCTGGGTGGAATACAAGCCTGCAGATTGTGAAAAACGATCCTAGACAATCTGAGATATAGACCTCTCAATATACAATAAAACAGAACAGTACAGTATGTAAACTAAAAACAGTGGGGAGGCAAAAAGTGCAAAATGTACATACACATTTTAATAGTTTGTTTTGTTTAAAAAATATCCCAAAAATGGAGACAACATAATATATTACAATTCATACATGTAAATCAACATAATTTGTGTACAATCAATGAAAATTAAAAAACATAATAAAAATGTGGCACTAAAGTTGTCAAATTATGTTGATTACATTACATGTAATTGCAATTTCACCAATGTTTTATATTAATGTGTTCTTTGATAAGAAGCATTCTGAGCACCCGATCTTCCCGCTTATTCCATCATAAGTATTTCTTATTTAATGGCAGGGTCACACATTTCTGTTTCACTGCCTCATCCGCCAAGTTTGTATTTTTTATTTGTGTTCATCTAGCTGTAATTACATCCTGCATCATGAGAACTTGCTTTGTTCATGCCAATTTGTAAGTTTGCTCCACAATTGACAATTTTCTTCTAAGTTCCAAAGGTTCATGTGAAATGGGTTGAAGTTTGATGGAAATGGAAGGGGACATGAATATTTTCTTGAGCAAGGGCGAAACATTGACAGATTTTACACTCTAGTGTACATTACCTTGTCTTTGTTGGTGGTAAAGGAAGTACTAGCAGCATGTTGGACAGAAGCTGCGATGGCTCTAATTGCCATTTAGGAAACCAGTAGTGCAGGTCGACTATACTTTTTGCTGTTGCCTATAGGTTTGTTAATTCATATTAAAAATGTCATCTGGGAGCAGAGGTTAAGCTGGCGGAGCCTTATAAAAGGGGGGTTAGGTTGATTGGAAGTAATCAATTCGTTTTTTGATTTTGTAGACCTTATTGAGGCAGATTTGTTCACTGAAAAGCTGCAAATGAAAATCTGACAAAAGAAGCAAAGTTGGGGAGATCTCTTGGACTCTCGAATGCTGGGCCTGACTCGCTATAGCGGGTACCGGGCGTTTTCCCAGTGGGCCAGAAGGTTGCGCTGTTTTTTGTGTGGTGGGGGCCATTTTTGTTACAGGAGGCCAGTTTTGCGGCAGTGCTGCAACATCGGTCCCCTTTGACAAAAGCAGCAGCAGTGCTTCTCACTAGCACCCTCCCCCCACCCGGGGGCGGTCCAGATGAATTGCCAGGGATGCTTTGTGTTCGCAGTCCAGCAATGCTGGAACGCTTGACTGTTAGTCAACTTTCTAATTCCTGCAGTGTAACATTGGCTTTAATCTGCTTGCTTGACTTAGAATATTGGCTCAATCCGCCTGATTCAAAAAGGTACACTTACTAACCCTGGGCGAAGCACTACGCTACGCTCGCGGAGTTTGCGAAGTTTGCCCAACTTCGCACTACGCGAGCTGCACGTAGCACAGTGCGAACATGCGTAGTGCAGCGCTCATTTTTTGCTTGTTCGCGGTCCTGAACGTCATGTTCGCGACCGTGAGCAAGCAAAATTACATCCCGGTGAGATTCGCAACGCGGGGAGGTAAGGTTTCTCATTGTGAGTGGTTGCGCATGCTCGCGACCGCTCTCAATGAGAAACTACCAGTTCGCGTTGAGAAAGCTGCAGCTCGAGTAATAATCTACTCGAGCAGCAGAAAACTACAGCTCGCACTGTGCAAGATGCCGTTTTCAATGATTGCACAGTGCCGGATGCTTGTCCGCACTGTGCAATCATTGAAAACACATCTTGCACAGTGCGAACATGCTACTACGCAGCTCGCGTAGTGCTACGTGCAGTTCGCGCAGTGCACTTCGCGTAGCTTCGCGTAGCGCTATTTCGCGAACTACGCCCACCCCTAACACTTACACGTTTGTCTAAATTTTCAATTGTTTGCTATTTACAAAGGTATTTACGAGTAGTATATTTACAGGTGCAGTGTCTCTGCACATAACAAGATAGGTCTGTTTATATGCGGAGGCTACATATTCATAAAGAGACTACTCATAAATCTCATTGTGAAAAGCAAACAATTGTAAATGTACACAAAAGTCTATTTTAGCCTTTGTGAATGAGGCCCATAGACTTTGAACTGGAAATTCTGCAGTCATGAATTTAAGCTGTTGGTTTTGATGCCATTGCTGGTTTGTTTGAGTGCGACAATCATGAACAAGGTGTATTAGACGGAAAACATGAATTAGGACTCCAAGGATAAGATATATTTGAATTATATAAGCACCATGTAAAATGAGAAATGTTAAATTTAAGAATTGGTTATCTTTTTATGCAAAGCGAAAGCTTGTGCAAATACATTTCTCATATCACTGAAACAATATCGATGTCAAAAATATCGAGATACCAAAATATCGAGTAAAAAATATAGATGCCAAAGTATCGACTTCCTATCTCCAAACAGGTAAGTACAAAAATATCGAATCAAAATTATCGATGTTAAAAATATAGACAGTCAAAATATCGACTTTTTTAAATAGTTAAAAGTAATTTAAAATTAATAAAATGATGAATATAACTAACTTAAAAATACTTAAAATACTTAAATAACATCAAAACTAATAGATAATTTATATAATTAAAAAAGAAAATGTTTTAAAACATATCTATATATATCTATATATATATCCAAAGAAAGGAATAGCGCTCCGTCTGTCACGTTATCCAGGCCACACCAGCATTACTTTAAAGGTATTCTTTATTAAAAAGATTCATGGGCATGACGCGTTTCGAGTCTGAGACTCTTTATCAAATGCCAAACTGCTGCAAAGTCAGTGGGTTCGTTTGAATTTAAACAACGTGACTATTAAACATCAAAAGGGACACAGTCCATTGCTCCCAGGTTAAAGGGACAGTTCATCCTCAATGTCTTTTTCGTTTTTTTCTTTCATGGTGTTCTTTCCCTTTATGCACAGTTGAGTACCAGTTTTTAATTTAGGTTACATTAACCTCCAATTGGCAGCAAACTCCAGGTTTTCTGTACACAGGCTTGCGGATGACTTTCAGCTCAATCAAAATGGGACTCTATTTCCTACAATGCTACATGGCTGTCCTGCAATTCTTTACTGGGTTTTGATGTAGATGACGGTAAAACCACATTTCTTCATCATATATATATATATATATATATATAAACATATTATTAATAAAAAAAAATACAATATATTTACCATAGGATAGCGAGATGGTAAATTTACTATTACCACTCCAGTGAGTGCAACAGTAGGCAAAGCGTTGGATAGCGTAGGGGTAAAAATTACTATTCCCACTCCAAAGAGTGCAACAGAAGGGAAAGTGTTGGATAGCGTAGGGGTAAAAATTAGTATTCCCACTCCAGAGAGTGCAACAGTAGGGAAAGCATTGGATAGTGGGAGGGTAAAAATTACCATTCCCACTCCAGTGAGTGCAACAGTAGGGAAACTAAATACTTCATATATAAATAAAAATAACATAAATATTAATACCAATTACACATTAATTTAAATAATTAACAATTTTATATAATATATTGATTAATTAATCAATTAAAAAACAATACAAATTAATTATTATTAATAATTACCTACTAATACGAATTATTTACCAATTAACAATAAATTAATTAACAATTTAAAGTTAATAAAAATTTTGAATTAAAAAATGTAATTACCTACAAGGATATTACTTCCCACCCTATACCCTATAAACCCACAACCCCCTACAGAAAATTAATTAATAAAAGTAACATAATTATTAATTAATCAATTATTTAAAATTCATTAACAATTACATTTTAATTCCCACCCTATTCCCCTATAAGCCCACAACCGGCTACAGAAAATAAATTACAAAAATTAACATATTTATCAATCAATCAATTAAAATTAATTACCAATTATATAATTACCAACTAATTAACAATTAATTCAAAATGAATACCAATAAATAAAATAAAATATTTAATTAATTATAATTAAATTACTTCCCACACTATTCCATTATAAACCCACAACCCGCTACAGAATTATATTACGCAAATATTAAAAATAATATTAACTTACGTACCTCAAATTCGGTATTTTTGTTGTCTATATTCTGTCCTTTCGATATTTTTGTATTCTATATTGTGTCCATTCGATATTTTGTCTATTCTATATTTTGGATGCGATATTAATGCTATTCTATTCGATATTAATACTATTCTATTCGATATTTTGGTAGTCTATATTCTGTCTTTTCGATATTATGTCCATTCTATATTTTTTACTCGATATTATTGCTACTCGATATTAAAAACACGATATTTTGACTGTACACCACATTTCTCTTATGTACTTTTATGGTCACCTTCAAAGAAATTCTGCACTCGTATGGCAAACTTACATAAGCATACTGTGGTATCTGTGTTGGGAAATAGAATATTCTGATCATTAATATTACAGAACAATGACTTTGGAAAGAGGCGCAGAGGACTCAGACAAGGTGCCTCTCTACCATTACATCACCTGCACCAAAGTAGCACTGGGTCTGCTGTCTAGCAAGGTGGTATGACTTTAAACACCCATTAACGAAGATGCATGTGAACGAGAAGTATTAAAATCCCCACATGTTTGTATACCTTTGGCTTTTCAAAGGAAAAGTGCTGATTGAGCTGACGAACGGAAATCAATCATAAGTAAATCTTTAAATGTAATAATCAGCAGCATGTCCATGTATACAGGCATAGAGACTGCTTTAGTTGTCTCACCCGAGCCTCATAAGCTCAAAAACGAATTAAAAGAATTTGCTGTGATTCCAGGCACATATTTCACTTTAGATATTGAAAAGTCCACCACTTTCGTGTATTTTCGCCAATCATTAGAATTAACTAGTGGCAGTTAAAACGTTTCCCTGGGAGCTTCAGCCACACAGTTACAGGCGGCCTTAGGCATGTGCAAGCTGTGCACCTCCACAGGGCCACCAAACCCCAGGGGCCGCCACGCCAATATATATTCTTAATATAGTAATCTTCTGAGGATGGATACATATTTGCGTGGTGGCCCCTGGCAGGGATTTGGTGGCCTCCAGCTCTGTTCCACTTCCAAACACCCTGACACCCCCCTCTTCACTGGCCTCCGCGCTCCACCGGCCTGAACCCCCTCTTCTGGGGCCCCCTACCTACGCTCCTGCCCAGGGCCGCCATGAGCCTAGAGCCGCCCCTGCTCTGTGGATAGTCACAATAATTTGCAATACTTTTACACACTCAGAGCACTTCTATAGGTACGCCTCTGTTTCGAACAGGTCGTATGGTGCGACTCTTGTGAGAAAGATCCCCAAACATCAATCGTTTTTGTCACTGTCGGTAGAAGATATTGTTTCACTTCTTTTCCATGTAAAGAAAAAAATGGAATAAGGGAAACAAAATGTTTAATTGCACATTTACTCTGTTCCAACGGCGGTTGTTATGTTCTGCCGACTTTACACGGACATAGGATTTCGGCGACAAGGATATCATTGCTTTCTGTGTGAAACACGTCTACAACTTTTTTGAATCGTCAAACATGCAGAATTCATTGCCTAGCCATGAGCCAAGGTTGTCAGGGGCTTCTTTCTTATCAACACTCTGCACCATTGTTACTGAGATGGGAAATCAAAGGACTTTGGCATTTGCAAGCCTTATTTCCTATGACTTTTGATTTGTGAAGTGCTAAAACAAAAGACATTGCAAAGGTTATGAGCATACACTAATTTCTCATGACTGAGAATCTCACATCACTCACAACTCATCGAAGGAGTGGATGCACAAAACCTGACCGAGCAATTATAAAGGCAGGAGTAATTCTCGTGCCAGAGCGAAGGGGAGTAAGGAAAAAGTATAAAGAAAATATAAAGAAGTAGAAAGAAATTCCATTGCACAATTATGATGTCATTTCCTCATTCGCAGAAACAACATGTGGATGACAGCTGGAGAGGCCAATGAATGAAGAGGGCTGACCCAAAGCCATATGTGCATGTATATCTTTTGTATGAGGTTTTTGATTATAAGAGGTTGGAGAGACAACTAAAGCAGTCTCTAGGCCAGACTTAAAAAGGTGGGCACTCTGCTGATTCTTATATCGCTTAGTTATCATTAAGTTTTCAGTGAATATTAGGCAGAATAAGCAGCCTTTTTTCCTTGAAATCCCAACGCTAAGAATACAACAATGAGGCTATTTTAATGCTTCTCCTTCACGTACATATTCCTTGATGGATGTTTAAAGTCATATCACCTTGCTAGATGTTCCCCCCAGGGCAGCTCCAACACTACTTTGGAGCATGTGATGGACTGTGTTATGAGGCACCTTGTCTACGACCTCTGTGTCTCCTTCCTAAGTCCTTGTTCTGCAACATTAATGCTTCATGATTAAACACAACTCTCTAACTGCTGAACTCTGTGCTCTGCATACTCTTGAAACTAATGCAGCGGATGGATGACTCGCATACAGTGGACATACTAAACTCTAGGACATGATGTGAAAACAGAAGGACTTTTAGAGGAAACCTGAAGGAGGCTAATTATTTTTTTTAAGATATAACACACATCAGTGTTGAAGTAACAGTGAAGTGTTTTACAGAGGAGGTTGTTCTTGTAGCAAGAGCATCAATGCCCTTTGGTTCTTGGGGTTTCTTTTAAATGGGGTTGCTCAAACAAGAGTGCAATGTAAACATATAATTGTGTGAAAATGAAGAGCATTTTCTGTCTGTCTTTTTATTATGTATATTTAACGTTTTAAGTATGATGCAGATGTACATGGCTCACTCAGTTGTCGAATTAAGTCTTCTATGGGGACTGCATGCTATATATCTAAGATCCAAACTCAGAAGCGTATCTATTTGGGCACTTATTCCATGATCTACCTATAGGATAGATGGACAGACAGTTTGTTCCAACTTTTTAAAGTTCATAGAATAATGAATACAAACATATTTTAGGATTTAGTGTTAAAGTAAATACTCTATATTTGTGTAGGGAGAAGCAAATCCTGCATTTAAATATTATTCTTCAAAGCAGATAACTGTGTGGATTATTTACTCCACCATACTGGCCCAGTGGCAAAGGTAATGCAATTAGAGGAATGACTTGCATGTTTTCCCCCAATCAGGGGTGTGAAAACCAGAATTTTGCACCATTTAGCCTCATAATTTGCACGTTTTCCTGATGTTTGATGCAATTTGCAGCCAATTTGTAATTCCATTCCAGGCACAAATGTGAATGTGCATTTAAAGGAAATTTGCAGCTGTTGTAATTAGAACTGTTAAACCTTTAAAATATGACTTGTGTTTATTTCAAGATAGCAAGCTGCACAGCAAATAATCAAAAGACAATTGACATTTCACTTGACTAGATATTTTGTTAGAAAAAGGGTATTGGAGTTTAATGCTAAAATACATATAATAGAGGACAGTTTATATATGTTTTCTCATAATTCAAGTCTATAGACTAGCCACACCCCCTCATGACAATCACCTCCTGGACACACTCAATCCAGATTCAGGCACACGTACAGTCCAGAAACCACCCTCGTCGGTAGCATGGACGACATCCAGATGATCATGAACAGAGGTGACACTGAGGTCTTCAACATACTGGATCTTTCTGCAGCCTTCGACACCATCTCCCACCCCATCCTTATCCAATGACTGCGTGAAGCTGGCATCCAAGGTCCCTCATTTCTCTGGTTTAACTCCTTCCTGGCTGGCTGCACTCAGTCTGTTAGCCTGGCCCTCTTCTTTTTGGACACTCTTAACATCATCACATTCACAAGGATCCTCACTTACCCCACTCGATTCAACATCTACATGACCCCACTTGCCAGCACCATCCACGCCTATTGAACCAACATCATATTCAATGCTGATGACAACCAGCACGTACTCTCTCTCTCTCCGACAAAACGACAAACACCTTGACAAATTTCCCCACCTGCATGTCCAAAGTCGCCTAATGGATGAAAACCAAATGCCTCAAGGTAATCATTGAAAATACGAAGGTAGTAAACTACCACAAAAGACACCTTGTTCGGGGACTCCACCCGGTGGTATGCCAAACTCAGACCCACACCACTCCAAGCAACCCACGCAAAACCCCTCCCAATAGTAATCATCAACCAACTCATCATGGCCGTCCAAGTAATGCAGTCTCCGTCTCCTGCTTCCACACACTCAAGATGCTCAAGGAGATCTTCAAATGGCTCCCCACCAACCTGCACAAAATTGTAATCCCAGCTCTCATTACTAGCAAGCTGGACTACCAAAACACACTATCTGCTGGAATCAAAACTCGACTGACCAGACGACTCCAGACCATGCAAAACTCAGGGACCAGGCTCAGTCTCAACCTCCCACCACGCACTCAAATCACCTTGTTCAGCTGGCTACCAATCCACAAGTGATCACTCTTCAAAACTCCTCACGCACACATACAAAGCCTTACAAAGCATAAGCCCAACGTACCTCTTTAACCACTTAATCTGCGACTAAACCACCAGACACCTCCATTCAGCCAGACTTCTCCTCACACACACCCGCTGCACATGCACAACCAGATTCCATCAGTTGTAACTTCTCCTACCACACTCCTAAGGCCTGGAACAACCCGCCTCTGCACATATAAGCCACCTCAGATTTGCTTCTACATCAATCCCCAAACTTGGTTCGGCCCATACGGCTCCTGCTTCATTGCTAGGATAACCTCCCAGAGAAGTTGTGCAGCATATAAATATGCATATCAAAACATAACATATAGAACCTAATCACATGACAGAAATGTATTACTTTCAGAAACAATTTATCTAATGAGCAGGTAGCAGGATCTTCTCCTAGAATAAGCTTGAGACATCCTTGAGAAGATATCACTCATGAATACAATACTGAACTCATTATTCTCCCAAAACCCTGCTTCCAGTGTACCAACACTGAAAACAAGGTTTAAGGTTTTCAAATATATGCAACTGTACTACTCTGAATATTATAGCTTCTGGGCCTACTAGAGCTAAGAAATGCAGCAAGCATAATTGAGACGAAAGAATGCATTAAATCAAGAAACATTATATATATATATATATATATATATATATATATATATATATATATATATATATATATATATATATATATATATATATATATATATATATATATATATATATATATATATATATATTACCTACTGGCGGTCGCCAGTAGGTAGTTATAGTTAAGATTTTTTTCAATGTTAAATCTCAAAATTCTATTTGGAATAACTTTGGCACCGGTTGACGAATCTGCCTGAAAATTTCCTGAAAATGGCCTCGTCGAGCTCCGGTCCTTCCTTGAAAGTTTGGGGGGGATACGTCAAGCGGGGGCCGAGATAAAAGGGGGGTCCCAAAACGCGTTTTCCCCATGTTAATTTCCATAGGGCGGTCGATTTCACTTTTAACCCGAACGGCTGAATGGATTTCCACCAAATTTGGCAAAATTGTAGGGATTGGTAGCCTGATGTGCCTTTGCTATGTCTCAAGATATGTGCTGCAGTGGATTTTGAGTAATTTAGGTTCCCAAAAATATATATATCTATAGCAGCGCACCGGTGCGCGCACCAGGGAGCGCTCCGGGCGCGTGACGCGAGGTGCGCATGGAAAGCTGATTGGCTCTCGGGTGTCTGTAAACATTCGAAACAGTCCAGAGCGGCCGCCATCTTGTGTCTCGGTAAAATCGAGACATAAGAGGTGGCTAAAACAAAGGGGGAACTGACCATAAGGCGTCAGGGATAGACCCCTTTGACCCCCTAGGTTTGATGTGGGGGCTATAAAAAGGGCGCCGCGGGGCATTTAAAATATTTTTTTTTTTTCGTTTTGCGCGGGGGAAGCGCCCGGTGCGCGCACCGGGGAGCGGCCCTGGGAGCGTACTATGATGAAAAAAGGTGACAGAGTTTTTAAAAAATGAAGTTTTGATTTAGAAATTGGAGGTAGTTCTAAAAAGAACTTTTTTTTTCTTCTTTTTGTTGTTTTATATTTTTTTGTGTTTTTTGAACTTTTTGAACTTTTTTTGGCTTTTCAAAACAGTTTTATATTTTTTTTGGTATTTTTTTAGGGGGAGAAACAAAAAAAGGGAATTGAAACTGGCTCAACTGGAGCAAAAAAACAAAAAACCCAAAAAATTACTTCTTTTTGGGGCACTTGTGATTATCACCTGCAAGGACGATGAGCTTAACGCTTTTTTCGCCATAGGCGATAAGCTTGCCACATGCAGAACAAGTGATTTTAAAATCAGCAAATCTCGGCTGAATGCAAGGCATCACCTCGGATGTTTCTGGTTCTGATGAAGTTGGTTGGTTTCTTTGGGAGGGGGTCCTTGATGACTGGGGGAGGTTACTGGCCAGTTCCCTGAACTCTGCACGAGAGTAGTTGATTGGGTGCTTTCTGGTCATGTGCCGAATCATGGTATAGTTACCAAAAGAATATTTTTTGTTTGGGTTGCCCCGTGAAAGTTCATCATTGCAGATGAGGCAAGTCACCTTGGGCGCATTCACCTTTTTTTTCCCCTCTGGGATTGAAAAAAACTCCCATACAATGTGTGGTTTGGGTTTGTATGGGGTATTTTCTTCTGGCAGCCATCTTCTTCTCCCCTCCTCCTCTTCCTCTTCCTCCTCCTCCTGTTCTTGACCACCAATATAATTTGGAGCTGGTCCTCTTGGTGGTTGTGGTGGTGGTGGTGGGGCAGATGCACCAGCTGATGCTACTACTGAAGCCATTATTTGGAGCAAAAAAGTAGAGAGAGCAACAAACAGGTCTTCCTCAGTCAAAGGACAAAGTCAGAATAAGGAAAAAAGGTGGGGTCTTTCATCATTTAGAAAAAAAAACTGTCCTGAACCAATGAGAAGTGTTATTTTCAGGTCACAAGACCAGGGGCTTCATCATTATGAAACTAAAACTGTTATGAACCAATGAAAAGTGTTATTTTCTGCTCACATGACCCGACGCGCTTACGCTACGCGCCCGGGGCGCGCCCGGGGGCGCGCAGCGTAAGCGCATCGGAAGTTTACGTTGTGCGATCGTATTCGCTCGAGTACTTCTGGGTGCGCTTACGCCGTGCGTATCACGCGGTCGCGGCTACGCGATACGTCACGATCATGTTTTCGTTTGCGATATTGGCGCTCACGGGACGCTCCCTGGAGCGCGCCTCGGGGCGCTTTTCAGAAATACGCTTTTCGGGGCGCTCTCCGGGGCGCGCTCCGGGAGCGCTCCCCCCAAAAATTAAAAAAAAAAAAAGGGATAATTGTAGGGACAGGTAGCCCTATTCTGAAGTGGTTTGTAAAAAAATTAACTTTAGAAAAATATGTATTGTGCTACATTGGGCTTAATATATGTTAGAGCCAAAATGTAGCCCAAATGTAGCCCAAAGTAGCCCAATGTAGCCCAAAGATGGCCACCAGAGACCAAAAATTGTAAATGTAGCCCAAATTTCAACTAGATGTAGCCCAACTGTAGCCCAATGACAGAATGTACCAGAGTGTTAAAAAGAACAACTAGAGTGCTAACAGTCTTATTTATAAAGTGAAACTGATAGTTAGGAATTAGCATTAAAAAAACCTATGAAATTCACTGAAAAAACCATAGGTTTCACACCAGTTATAGTTAGGAATTAGCATTTAAAAAACCTATGAAATTCACTGAAAAAACCATAGGTTTCACACCGGTTATAGTTTGGAATTAGCATTTAAAAAAACCTATTAAATTCACTGAAAAAACCATAGGTTTCACACCAGTTATAGTTAGCTGGAAATTTTACTGATATAAAACGAATGAAATTCCCACGTTATAGTTAGTCGGACTCACTATAACTTGCGCGTGTAATGCCCTGCTGATGACATTACATATTACATCACTCATGACATGGTCAGTGACATCACTTACGACATCACTGATGACAAACCTCCTTTAAGTGTAATGTAACCCTTAAAACACATATTGGAAAATAGAAATTAACATTTTCAAAAAAATGGAGATACCCATACCAGTTACAACAACCAATTCAGTAATTCCACCATCTATATACACATTCTCTCATTCACCAACAGTTCTATATAGTCACTCATACATATACTCACTCATCATATGTAGTGATACACCTATACATCCTGTTACACACCGACAATCATCCAAAAGTTACTCACACACATACTCACACATGCAAATAAACTATTGAACATCCATTTATTTGCATATAAAACTATACACACTCAACCACCCATACAGTCCTGCACATATGGTGTCTTCTAAACACATACAAAGAGAGAGTTAGTCATTCATGCATCTATGTGATTAGTAATACCCCCATAAAACCATAGAAACACTCATACTGATACTAAAAAAACATCTAAGAACCCAAATACCTACACATGTAGGTACTCATCAACCCATGCAGCCAGTTATTCACAAAGTGAAACACTGATACATATATTTAAATATTTAAACATTACTCGCTAATATATGTATTCACTAAGGTACACTTAATAAGCCAGTTATCCAATCATTTCTTTTTGAAAAAAACATTCATTAAGACAATAATTTAAACATTTATTCTTCCCTCGACCTTTACATATACATATATAAAACATATTTATTTTTTAGAAAGACACACATTCACTGGATGGTGTCATAAGTGATGTCACTGACCATGTCATGAGTGATGTAATATGTAATGTCATCAGCAGGGCATTACACGCGCAAGTTATAGTGAGTCCGACTAACTATAACATGGGAATTTCATTGGTTTTATATCAGTAAAATTTCCAGCTAACTATAACTGGTGTGAAACCTATGGTTTTTTCAGTGAATATATATATATATATATATATATATATATATATATATATATATATATATATATATATATATATATATATATATATATATATATATATATATATATATATATATATATGCAACTCGCACTCGTCCCACACAGACCAGCGTACCCACGTAGCCACCAGGTACCACCGGTCCAGAAAACGAAAGTTGACCCCGGCTGAGATGAATAAATATTTATTTAAATTCAAGAATCGACACCAGCATAACGTTTCGGCCTTCTCAGAGGCCTTGATCACATGACGTTAAGGGAGGGACACAAACTATTTAAAGTGCAAGTGCACGAATAGTGAAACATGATTGGTGGTTTCAAATGCAAAGTAATAGACATAGTAAACAGTTTTTGTGTCAATACAAGAGCAGTATTTACAATAGAAAAAACACACCGACATCATATTAAGGGAATAATTGATTTCATAATTATTAAAATCATTCATAAAACCCTTAAAAATATATATATAGGTTCCCTGTGTGCTTCGGTAACCCACCACTTCCTTAACGAAAGGCGCATCGGTGTCTGTAGACCTCCGAAACCTGGTCCAAAATATGCTTACTTTTCCAAGAACGGAAAGTCGATGCCGTGTCATTTGGTTAAATCGGATGTATGACAGTACAGCGCGTACCATTTTAACGAATGCTTTTACAACGCGTCTTTAACAATGCAAGTCGTTACACCGACTTGCGTTGTTGGGCGCGGATAGTAAATAGTATAATTTACTATTCTAACACCAGTCCCTGTGGATAGTAGGGAAGGTGTTGGAATAGTAAATATACTATTCTTTATCCTTTAGCGCCCTCCAGCGCAAGTCGTGGTTACAACTTGCGTTGTAAAGGACGCGTCGTAAAAGCACTGCGGGGTAACATCCCCGTTGAAAAGGATGTTCCCCGGTTAAATCCTTTATTGTCAGCAGAAAAGAGTCAGACGCGTTTCGCCTGCCCAGAAGGCTTGCTTACTAACATCTTAAATAACGTTTTTTCGCCCTTTTAACTGTACACATTACCGGGTCACGTGCGGACTACAACTATAGAAAGTGAAGACATACTAGTAGTTTATCAAATCATTTCACTCCACCAATCAGTATTGTTTTACCGAACAAGGTTAAAATTCATAAAACCTTTATCAAATACATGTGCAAGCAATGTGTATCATAATTAGAGACATTATTCAAATAAACACATTTTTCAAACTTGCATATTGCTTAGCAGCAATTTATCGGAGACTATAGCACCATCAATAGAACCGGCCACTACATTGACACCCCTTTGCAAATCTAAACCAATCATTAATGTATAGTCCTTCCCCCGAAATTATCATTTGCCATCCCTAACTATCATTCCTCGTAAAATTTTCGATACATCAGGGTACACATCGCATATATTTTATAGAAAACTAGCGCCTGTGCACAAACATCGTTCTTTGCTCTGCCAATGTAGCCCATGTTGGCAATTATCTCACATTGATACTTGGTGTAATGCAGGATACTATAACATACTAAGCTGCCTTCTCCACCCTAGTGCTCATTGTGAATGTGAATAAATTAAAACCAGTTAAAAACAGCAGGATCAATAGGATAATTTACAGATATGTATAGAGATCTTCTTCCATGTTCAAACCCATGGGGGTCTTAGTGTTAAGTTTGATGATATAGCTGGATTCCAGCCTCCGTAAGGTTTTCTGCCGATCACCCCCCCCCTGGGATTGATTGGTACAGCATCAATAACAAAGTATGTGAGTTCACTCACATCTTTGTTATGGCATTGCTCAAAGTGGCGGGCAACTGGGTATGATTTGTCTGCATTTTTTATGGCTCACAGGTGCTGCAGCATCCACATGTGCACTTGACGAATTGTGCTGCCCACATACTTTAGGCCACACGGGCACTGAAGCACGTAGACAGCAAACTCTGTCTTACACGAAAATTGCCCCGTTATTTTCTGTTCCTTCCTAGTGAACCCTGGTGTATAGCTACTGGTATTCCTTTCGAAGGTACAGGCCTTGCATTTTGTGCATTTTATGAACCCTTCTTTCCTGACTAACCATGTTTTGCTAGCTTTAGATCCTTTTTTAGCTGGTAGCATATTGCTCACTAGGGCCTGTTTCAATGAGCGTGCCCTTCTAGAGGTGATAAGGGGCCTTCTTTGTACACACTTCTTCAAAATTGGATCATTGCAAATGATGTGCCAATGTTTTTGCAAAATATGACGTAGTTCGTTGTGTTGGTTGTTGAACGTGGTAATCATCCTACATTTGGAGTCACCCGTCCTACTTACGAACTTTCGTTTTACTGGGATTGAAGAGTATCTCCTCCCTATATTGTTTGGTTGCCTTCTTTACTGCTGCCCCAATACATTAATGTGAATCCCCTCTCATAGCAAACCTACTTTTTAAACACTGTCAGATCTAAAAAGTTCACCTCTGAACTACTGATGACACTGGTAAATTTCAGATTCAATTGATTGTTTTGCAATTTTTTCACAAACTCTCGGGCACTGTTCTCATCTCCCCTCCATACAACAAATAAGTTGTCAATATAACGACTCCACTGAATAACATTCTCTTGGCATTCTTGTTGGAAAAGCGACTGGACCACCTGCTCCTCCCACCAGCCCATATGCAAATAATCAAAGCTGGGGGCGAAGCAGGTGCCCATCGCCGTACCACAACATTGATGATAAAGATCTTCAAAAAAGAGGAAAAAGTTCTTTTCCAAACATGTAGTGATCATGGATAGCAACATTTGTGTATGGTGCCAGAGTTTGGCAGGTCTCCCTCCTAAAAAATACTTGACAGCATTCAACTTGTCACTGGTGTACAGGGTCGTCACATCAATAGTCATTAGAAGAAAATCGGATTCCCATGGCACATCAGACACCCTGCTTAAAAACCCCTGTATCTTGGATAAAAGAGGGGAGCTTGTTGACCAATGGACACAGAAAGAAGTAAACAAATGTTGATGTGTGTTAAAAAGCACTATTAATAGCCGAAATATTGGGACGGCCTGGGCAATATCTTTGTGAATTTTGGGGATTAAGTAAAACACGGGAGTGGTAGGGTTGGATATTTTAAGATAGGACAACTCATCCTGACTGATAAAGCCCTGTCTACGCCATGCCAATAGTTGGATGTTATACATTTCAAAGCTCTTATACATAACATCTTTTTGAATTTTAACATTGTTGACTCTGTTCCCCAATTGTTTGTATGCCTCAACAAAATACTGCTGTTTTCCCCATAGAACTACATTTCCACCTTTGTCCGCATTGCGGACAATACAATCATCATCATTAGCAAGTTTCTCAACAAAAGCATAATATTCTCTGGCTTGCTGAGTAGATGGTTTTTTCTTTGCATTTATTCGAGTGTAAAATAAATTCTTTAACCTCATTAATCACCAAATCACTAAAAACATCTACAGAGTCCCTTGATGTTACTGGTGTAAATTTCGAAGGTAATTTAAACTTTGTTATCTCACTGCTACCAATTGCAAGTTCCTCTTAGTGTGCCAGCTGAATTGCCCTGCTGGACATGCTGGGTAGAACTTGGGGGACTGCGCTATCACTGGCCAAATCACCCTCTGTTTGCAAGTCCTGAAGATCGACTATTAAATTGATTTTGCTCACCACTAAGCCTCCATCATCGCAATCTCCATAGTTAGTTTGAGGATTGGCTGGTTTGCCGGGAGCTATTGCAAATTATTTCTTTAATTTTAATGCAATTGCAAATGTGAACATATCTACCCTTGTAGCAGTCTAGTCCATGTCCATTCTTGGACAATAGGAAAGTCTCAGTCTCAGGATTCTGTTTTCGTCATCTGTAAGGCTGATTGTTGTGAGGTTAACAATTGTTGCATCATTCTCAGCAATTACTTGTTGCTTTTGGATTTCGGTTTCTCGCCTGATGTTGCATAATTTGGCTCCTTTGCGCCTCTTCCTCCTATGCCTCTTGCTCTTTGTGGTTTGGAATCTACTGGGGGTCTTGGCCTGAGGCTGAAACGTCTCTCCTCCCTTAAAAAATCAAACTCATCAATCACTGATGGAATTGGTGTTGATCTTGTATTGGACGGTCCTTCTTCCAAATCAGCGCCAAGCTCTGAACATTGTAAACTGCTTAAGTCCAATTGCTGAGCCTGCATACTCGGCCACCTATGTTCATCCTTTGTCTTCTCATGTTCTCAAATTTCTTAGCAAAGGTGTAAATTTGGCCCCTATCATAATCAATGTTATCCCGTAGGAACTTCTGGGATTTCCTATGTTTTATTGTAGATTCTAATTTGCTCAGGCGTTCTTTCATTTCATTCAAGTACTGCATGATTGGCTCTTGATCCGCTTCTTTACTGAGCATGTCCATAATCTATTCGATCTCCTCCATAATTTTAGCCCGATCTATTTCTGCAGACTTATTTAAGATTGCTAACATCCTACTGGAAGACTCCTGATTGTTGTCGCTAAGCATGTTGGGATTAAGATCCTCATATGTAGGGGCCACTAATATTCTAAGCCCTCGAGGGATCCTATTAACCTCAAAGTACCTATTCAGGGACTTTGTCTCACACTATTGGAAAGTTCTGTCCGCTTTAGCTTTTCCAACCTTTTTAGGCGAGCTTGCACATCAGTGGACTTTGTACTTAAACTTGCTGTTGCCACTTTCTTGTTGCTGCTCGGAGAATTATCATGAAATATTGAAAGTGCTGCTTCCTCACGATCCATAATTCAGCAGCTGACATGATGGTAAATCAAAATAGAAGCGTGATGGTAATCTTGCTCCAAACGAACCGCCAGATACAGTCACTGTAACTAGAAATTCTTACGGTCGTAACCAGTTCTACTGGATTTCCTTTCTCTCCAAAGCAGTATTCAACAAGCGCTTACCTCAGCCCCGTCTGCTAACACCTCGGGTCCTCCGACTCGATGATGTACGCAGCCAGAACTTCCAGCAGCCTCTTGCCTCTTTGTCAGGTAGCAGGTGCCGCTTTCCTGCATTCACGGTTGGGGGGGGGGGCAGTGGTATCCAAATAGGTTCCCTGTGTGCTTCGGTAACCCACCACCTCCTTAACGAAAGGCGCATCGGCGTTTGTAGACCTCCGAAACCAGGTCCAAAATATGCTCGCTTTTCCAAGAACTGAAATTTGACGCCATGTCGTTTGGTTAAATCCTTTATTGTCAGCTGAAAAAAATCAGACGCTTTTCACCTGCCCAGCAGGCTTGCTCACTAACATCTTAACCCTATAAGCGCTGCCTCGCCAGTGCTGCCGTCGGCCATTGGCCGACGGCATTCCACCCGCAATCAAAAACGCCCACACCGCGGCGGGAATTACCGCCGCGGTAAATGGGTTCAATAACGTTTTTTCGCCATTTTAACTGTACACATTACCGTGTCACGTGAGGACTACAACCATAGAAAGTGAAGACATACTCTCATTTCACCAATCTAGTATCGCTTTTCCGAACAAGGTTAGAATTCATAAACCCTTCATCAAATACATGTCCAAGCAATATCTATCATAATTGGAGACATTATTCAAATAAACAAATTTTTCAAACTTGCATATTGCCTAGCAGCAATTTATCGAAGAACATAGCGCCATCAATAGAACCGGCCACTACATTGACACCCCTTTGCAAATCTAAACAGATCATTAATGTGCAGTCCTTCCCTAACTGTCATTCCTCGTAAAATTTACGATACAACAGGATACACATCGCATATATTTTATTGAAAACCAGCGCCTGTGCGCAAACCTCGATCTTTGCTCTGTCACTATATGAATAATATGGCTTCTTGGTCTACTAGAGCTGCGAAATGTAGCAAGCATAATTGAGGTGAAAGAAAGTCGGTAGACGAAACGCGTCATGCCAATGCCATGCCTGAAAAGCTAATTAAAAAGTGGTTTGACCGTCAGAAAATGTGTGGCTCGTTCTTTTTCTTTGGAGGGGAACTTGGACTGGATGTTATGTGTGCAGCCACAGTGCACTGAGCCCCCACCCCACAAGTAGTTTGGCGATAGTAGTGGCATCTGTTTTTTGGACTTACCTCAGGAACTGGGAATGCCGTCGAACCACTGCATTCCACAGCTGTGACCTGCCAATTTATTTTGGACCGTGACTTCACGAGAGAGAAACGCACACTGAGGCGAGGTTCCAAGGATCAAGCTGTGTCCTGCAGGGGGGTGATTGTTCAAGGTCAGCCGCTTGTTTTCCACAAAGACCCAGGTACGAAGAGAGTAAAGGCGGCCCTCGCCCACTTGGGGAGTACATACGAAGTTGGGCCGCCTTGCGAGAACTCGGAGTGCCGAGTTTTGGAGACGCTCCCTAGTACCTGTCGGCAGGCTTCCCCCAATCGTAGCGAGGCTTGCTGTGTTAAAAGGTGAACTTTTGGCAAGCATGTGTTCAATCTTATGGCATTTGAGAAAGTCGGTAGACCAAACACGTCATGCCAATGCCATGCCTGTAAGCTAATTAAAAAGTGGTTTGACCGGCAGAACGTGTGTGGCTCGTTCTTTTCCTTTGGTGGAGAACTTGGACTGGTTGCATATATATATATATATATATATATATATATATATATATATATATATATATATATATATATATATATATATATATATATATATATATATATATATATATATATATATATATATATATATATATATATATATATATATATATATATATATATATATGCTCAAAGGTTGCCCACCAGGTTGGGGAGCACTCTAGGACCAGCGATACCTCTTGGACCATGCAGCTCTTGTGATGCGGCCTGACACATTTCGCATAATTAGCTTTCTCAAAGGCCGATTCCTTCAGTTCTCCATCAGCTTGCGCAGACATTCAAATCACTGCTCCCACCTGCTGAATGGTCAGTTTCTCACACTGCTTTGTGGGGCATGTAGTGTTCATGCTGCGCACCTTAAACCTTGTATAGGTGCCAGGAGACTTGATTCCTTTTATGCATGCCCTATATGGGCCACAGGGGCTGGGAAGTCTTTATTCTGGTGCCACTCCTTCTGCGATGAACCGGACACATTCCCGACTCAGCGGCCCGCAGAGGTTAAGGCGGTGGTGCTCCCTCTTGGCAGGGCTGCCGCGTGTAAATGTACGCTCACAGGTTGCCCACCAGGTTGGGGAGCACTCTAGGACCAGCGATACCTCTTGGACCATGCAACTCTTGTGATGCGGCCTGATGCGTTACGCTTATTTAGCTTTCTCAAAGGCCGATTCCTTCAGTTCTCCATCGGCTTGTGCAGACATTCAAATCACTGCTCCCACCTGCTGTGGCCTCTCTACTTCGTCTGGAGGAGTTCTTTGGTAATTTCAGTGCGAGCACCAGAGTCGCGCTTGGGAGGCCCCCGCAGTCACAAGCTTGCATCCTGAATCACACCCCCGGCGCTGATGAAGGCGATACAGACGCCGAAATGCATTCGCCATACCGGGTGTGTTGCAGCTAATAAAGGTGCCTCCACTTTTTCCCCTGCTGTGGCCTCTCTTCTCCGTCTGGAGGAGTTCTTTGTTATATTTCAGCGCGAGCACCAGAGTTGCGCTTGGGAGGTCCCCGCAGTCACAAGTTGGCTTCAGCAACGCTGGTCTCCACTTCGGTGGAATCTTCGTCAAATCCATGTTAATGGAATGACTGAAGCCCACCTCCATGCCAGGGAGGAGAATGGGCGGTGTTGCTTTCATTTGAAGGCACGCTGGGCGAGTTGGACTTCCAACTTTGCCCCCGCCGCAGATCGACCCATGGCAAGGGGGTTGCTGCTGTTGGGGAGCTGAAGAGGGGGCGATATTTGGCAGACACACTTGATTTGGGGGTTGAAACCATCAGGCGCTACATCCACACCTGCAACACCGGCCCACACTGAACAAGGCATTCTGGGACTTGTAGTAACCAGACAACAGTTTACCCACAGGAAGTGTATGCAGGACTACTCACCTTTGGGGTGGACTTTCGCATCATTTAACAGGATGGGGCAGGGCATTTAACCCAAGATTGGAGCTTGGATCCTGAATCACACCCCCGGCCTGATGAAGGCGATACAGATGCGAAATGCATTCGCCATACCGGGTGTGTTGCTGCTAATAAAGGTGCCTCCGCTGTTTCCCCTGCTGTGGCCTCTCTTCTTTGTCTGGAGGAGTTCTTTGTTATATTTCAGCACGAGCACCAGAGTCGCGCTTGCAAGGCCCCCGCAGTCACAAGTTGGCTTCAGCAATGCTGGTCTCCGTTTCGGTGGAATCTTCATCCAATCCATGTTAATGGAATGACAGAAGCCCACCTCCATGTCAGGGAGGAGAAGGGGTGGTGTTGCTTTCATTTGAAGGCACACTGGGCGAGTTGGACTTCCAACCTTGCCCCTGCCGCAGATCGACCCTTGGCAAGGGGGTTGCTGCGGTTGGGGAGCTGAGGAGGCGGCGATATTTGGCAGACAGACATGATTTGGCGGTTGAAACCATCAGGCGCTACATCCACCCCTGCAACACTGGCCCACACTGAACAAGGCATTCTAGGACTTGTAGTAACCAGACAACAGGTTACCCACAGGAAGTGTATGCAGGACTACTCACCTTGGGGGCGGACTTTTCCATCATTTAACAGGATGGGGCAGGACTTTTAACCCCAGATTGGAGCTTGCATCCTGAATCACACCCCCGGCGCTGATGAAGGCGATACAGACGCCGAAATGCATTTGCCATACCGGGTGTGTTGCTGCTAATAAAGGTGCCTCCGCTGTTTCCCCTGCTGTGGCCTCTCTTCTTCGTCTGGAGGAGTTCTTTGTTATATTTCAGCGCGAGCACCAGAGTTGCGCTTGGGAGGTCCCCGCATCACAAGTTGGCTTCAGCAACGCTGGTCTCCACTCCGGTGGAATCTTCGTCAAATCTGTGTTAATGGAATGACTGAAGCCCACCTCCATGCCAGGGAGGAGAATGGGCAGTGTTGCTTTCATTTGAAGGCACGCTGGGCGAGTTGGACTTCCAACCTTGCTTTCCCGCCGCAGATCGACCCGTGGCAAGGGGGTTGCTGCTTTTGTGGAGCTGAGGAGGCGGTGATATTTGGCAGACACACTTGATTTGGGGGATGAAACCATCAGGCGCTACATTCACCCATGCAACACTGGCCCACACTGAACAAGGCATTCTGGGACTTGTAGCAACCAGACAATAGGTTACCCACAAGAAATGTATGCAGGACTACTCACCTTTGGGCGGACTTTCACATTATTTAACAGGATTGGGCAGGGCATTTAACCCCAGATTGGAGCTTGCATCCTGAATCACACCCCCGGCGCTGATGAAGGCGATACAGACGCCGAAATGCATTTGCCATACCGGGTGTGTTGCTGCTAATAAAGGTGCCTCCACTGTTTCCCCTGCTGTGGCCTCTCTTCTTCGACTGGAGGAGTTCTTTGTTATATTTCAGCGCGAGCACCAGTCGTGCTTGGGAGGCCCCCGCAGTCACAAGTTGGCTTCAGCAACGCTGGTCCCCGCTTCAGTGGAATCTTTGTCAAATCAGTGTTAATGGAATGACTGAAGCCCATCTCCATGCCAGGGAGGAGAAGGGGCGGTGTTGCTTTCATTTGAAGGCACGCTGGTCGAGTTGGACTTCCAACCTTGCCCCCGCCGCAGATCGACCCATGGCAAGGGAGTTGCTGCGGTTGGGGAGCTGAGGAGGCGGCGATATTTGGCAGACACACTTGATTTGGGGGTTGAAACCATCAGGCGCTACATCCACCCCCACAACACTGGCCCACACTGAACAAGGCATTCTGGGACTTGTAGTAACCAGACAACAGGTTACACACAGGAAGTGTATGCAGGGCTACTCACCTTGGGGGCGGACTTTAGCATCATTTAACAGGATGGGGCAGGACATTTAACCCCAGATTGGAGCTTGCATCCTGAATCACACCCCCGGCGCTGATGAAGGCGATACAGACGCCGAAATGCATTAGCCATACCGGGTGTGTTGCTGCTAATAAAGGTGCCTCCACTGTTTCCCCTGCTGTGGCCTCTCTTCTTTGTCTGGAGGAGTTCTTTGTTATATTTCAGCACGAGCACCAGAGTCGCGCTTGCAAGGCCCCCGCAGTCACAAGTTGGCTTCAGCAATGCTGGTCTCCGTTTCGGTGGAATCTTCATCCAATCCATGTTAATGGAATGACTGAAGCCCACCTCCATGTCAGGGAGGAGAAGGGGTGGTGTTGCTTTCATTTGAAGGCACACTGGGCGAGTTGGACTTCCAACCTTGCCCCTGCCGCAGATCGACCCGTGGCAAGGGGGTTGCTGCGGTTGGGGAGCTGAGGAGGCGGCGATATTTGGCAGACAGACATGATTTGGCGGTTGAAACCATCAGGCGCTACATCCACCCCTGCAACACTGGCCCACACTGAACAAGGCATTCTAGGACTTGTAGTAACCAGACAACAGGTTACCCACAGGAAGTGTATGCAGGACTACTCACCTTGGGGGCGGACTTTTCCATCATTTAACAGGATGGGGCATGACATTTAACCCCAGATTGGAGCTTGCATCCTGAATCACACCCCCGGCGCTGATGAAGGCGATACAGACGCCGAAATGCATTTGCCATACCGGGTGTGTTGCTGCTAATAAAGGTGCCTCCGCTGTTTCCCCTGCTGTGGCCTCTCTTCTTCGTCTGGAGGAGTTCTTTGTTATATTTCAGCGCGAGCACCAGAGTTGCGCTTGGGAGGTCCCCGCATCACAAGTTGGCTTCAGCAACGCTGGTCTCCACTCCGGTGGAATCTTCGTCAAATCTGTGTTAATGGAATGACTGAAGCCCACCTCCATGCCAGGGAGGAGAATGGGCAGTGTTGCTTTCATTTGAAGGCACGCTGGGCGAGTTGGACTTCCAACCTTGCTTTCCCACCGCAGATCGACCCGTGGCAAGGGGGTTGCTGCTTTTGTGGAGCTGAGGAGGCGGTGATATTTGGCAGACACACTTGATTTGGGGGATGAAACCATCAGGCGCTACATTCACCCATGCAACACTGGCCCACACTGAACAAGGCATTCTGGGACTTGTAGCAACCAGACAATAGGTTACCCACAAGAAATGTATGCAGGACTACTCACCTTGGGGCGGACTTTCACATTATTTAACAGGATTGGGCAGGGCATTTAACCCCAGATTGGAGCTTGCATCCTGAATCACACCCCCGGCGCTGATGAAGGCGATACAGACGCCGAAATGCATTTGCCATACCGGGTGTGTTGCTGCTAATAAAGGTGCCTCCACTGTTTCCCCTGCTGTGGCCTCTCTTCTTCGACTGGAGGAGTTCTTTGTTATATTTCAGCGCGAGCACCAGTCGTGCTTGGGAGGCCCCCGCAGTCACAAGTTGGCTTCAGCAACGCTGGTCCCCGCTTCAGTGGAATCTTTGTCAAATCAGTGTTAATGGAATGACTGAAGCCCATCTCCATGCCAGGGAGGAGAAGGGGCGGTGTTGCTTTCATTTGAAGGCACGCTGGTCGAGTTGGACTTCCAACCTTGCCCCCGCCGCAGATCGACCCATGGCAAGGGAGTTGCTGCGGTTGGGGAGCTGAGGAGGTGGTGATATTTGGCAGACACACTTGATTTGGGGGTTGAAACCATCAGGCGCTACATCCACCCCCACAACACTGGCCCACACTGAACAAGGCATTCTGGGACTTGTAGTAACCAGACAACAGGTTACACACAGGAAGTGTATGCAGGACTACTCACCTTGGGGGCGGACTTTAGCATCATTTAACAAGATGGGGCAGGGAATTTAACCCCAGAATGGAGCTTGGATCCTGAATCACACCCCCGGCCTGATGAAGGCGATACAGACATCGAAATGCATTCACCATACCGAGTATGTTGCTGCTAATAAAGGTGCCTCCGCTGTTTCCCCTGCTGTGGCCTCTCTTCTTCGTCTGGAGGAGTTCTTTGTTATATATACATATATATATATATATATATATATATATATATATATATATATATATATATATATATATATATATATATATATATATATATATATATATATATATATATATATATATATATATATAGCCCAAGCATCTGCACTTTTCAAAGCAAAAAAATCCACAAGACTTCCAAAGCTTATACAAAAATGTATTGACAATATGCCAAATCCCAACATGTTGTGGGGATCTCTGCCTCCTTGTTCACTGGTCAGGGGGTGGATAGTTGAACACATCATTTATTACACTTTCTTTCATGAATACACATAATGATGGGATTCAAGTGTGAAGAGACCTGTTTCAATGTTAGTGACAGCAAGCACAATTTTAACATTTGTAAATCCATCCGAGTGTTCAATCATTTATACTAACTATTGCATAATGTCAATTGTCATAGTGCAACAACTTGGTAATATTATGGTCAATATTGCTTAACATTTTGTTTGGAGCTAGACACAAAAAATTAACGCTGATCCTCGTCTTCTTTTAACAGAGAACCCACATGTGTGTCACATCTCTTCAAGTAAACCATTAGTTTAAATAGGCAGCCAATTTTGTGACCCTTTTGCTTCTAACATCGTGGGAATGTGCGTTACAAACTGACAACAAATTAATTTATTATAAACTGTTGCCAAATACGGACTATATGATTTACAAAAAAGCAGCATGATATTTTAACAGCACATAGTAACATACAGGAAAAAGTGCTATGTAGTAAAATGAAGTAAAATTATATTGGAATAAAAGTAGAAGGTTACTCTCTAGCACCCAAAGGGGGCTGAAATCCATATCACTGTGTTCATCCACACCTTTCGATTTGATTCCTACTCAATATGGTACCCCAGAGGGCCAACCAATGATAAGTATCTTTCTCAGCCCCAACTGAGAGCACAGTCAAGGCTCACCACCTATCTGTAGTCACATGTCACGCTATTCATAATCATAGCAAGGTACCGTTCATGTAGACCAATGCACAATAAAATCACTCTTTCCTCTGCCAAGGCTTGACAACACATTTGTGTCAAAGGTATATTATAGCTCCTTTGCATTCCATTCTTGTGCAGGAGTCTTTGAAGCCCTATGAAATAGAACAAAGTGAAAAACAATTAAAATCTGGTAGTGAGTATCACTAATCCTGAAAATAATTAGGAGGTAAGATGGAGGACTTACGAAAAAAATGTATCATGGTGATTTGTTGGACACCAAAACCCCGGAAAGACACAAGTATATATCAACCCAGGTGTACTGCTAATTCTTCATCACGGTTAAGGCCCACTGGGTGTAAGGTTTGGAAATTGATGATGTGTCTAGAATCAAGTCTTCTGAGTACTAAGTTACTAGTGCCCTTTCAGATATTGATAGAAAGTCTGTCAATGACATACAACTCCAAAAGACGAGCATTGTGGAATGCTCTGTTGAGAAATGTCTGGCCACAGGATATTGCTTGTTACATTTGTAATAGACCTCATGTGTTCCAGTATTCTGACCTTAGACTTATGTATGGTGCTGCCTATGTCAACCTTATTACATGGGCATTTCAGGCAATACATGAGGTAATTACACACTAAGTGTTGTTGGATTTCAAATATGTGACAAATAGGATGTATTACTATGCTCTTGGTATTTTCTGTGTATTTACAGGCTTTACAATTAGTGCACTGGTAAAAAACACAAATCGTGCTGATATTGGGTCTTCTGCTAATTATATTATGACACAGCATGTCTTTTAAGGACTTACTTTTCCAGGATGCTAATTTAGGATAATTCTCCAGGTGTCTCGCCAATACCTCACCTGTCTATAGTACGTGCAAATGTTTTCGAAAGCTCCATCAGCCCTCCTGTGATGCTATGCTATATGGGGTGATAAACAGTATAGTGGAGGGTTCTTCCTTGGGCCTGGGTTTGCTGACCAGTAGCTTATTTCTATCTTTGTGGTTTTAGCTGTCACTAAGGTTTTTCTATACTTTGTTTAGAATAGCCCCTTTCACTGAAGCTTTGTGTCATTATAGCTGTTTCTCTCAAAAACTCCTTTGTGCTGCACTTTCTCCTCCCTCTGAGTAATTCCCAACTTCACTTGTGAATGTGAGGTTTAGGTCATTTATGTTGAGTGTCTCAATAAACTCTTTAATAGAAGCCAAAGATCCATTCCAGATGCAAAAAATATGATCTATATACCCCACCCAGAGGAGGGCGTAGTTATCAAAATGATAGGTGTTCCTCCCACCAGCCATGTAAAGACCTGAGCAACTGAATGCAAAACAGGTGCCCATCGCCGTTCTCCGAGTTTGGCAATAGATTTTCTAGTCAAAAATATAATAGTTGTTCTTGAGGACATATGTCATCATATAAACCACAATTTTTGTGTGTAGAAAGTACACAAGTGAAAGGGCTTTGAATTTTTTTTACATGCTTTCAATCCAAGATCGTGTGGTATACATGTATGGAGAATGTTTACATCCACATAGAGCAGAGAATATTCCCTTTCCAACATTATCCCCTTAGTGATGCATGGGTAGTATCCTGTGTCCCTGATGTACGAGAATACATTTTCCACAAAAGGTCTTAAAAAGTAGTTAAAATATCTGGATGTATTTTCTACTAGGCTACCCATTGTAGATACTATGGGTCTGCCAGGAGGGTTGTGGGTACTCTTATGAAGTTTGAGCAAGAAATATATCACTGGCTGTTTGGTAAAATCACATTTTAAGAATTGATATTCCTCCCACTCCAATAAGGCTTGTTCCTGTCAGTCCCTGAGAATGTCATAATAAATCTGGGTGGACTTTTAGTCCTCATCTTTACAAGATACAGCATAACTCAATGTGTCAATGAGTTGCCTATAGCTTTCTTTCAAATACATTTCTAAAGGAATTACCACTATGTTGCACCCCTTATCTGATTGTTTGATCACAATGTATCTTTTTGTTTTAGCTCTTTGATGGCTTCATAGTGGTGAGGTTGTAAGTTCACTGTACATTTGGCTGATTTGTGTCTTAGTCATTTTAAATCTTTCACTACCCCTCTCTCAAATATATCTATTGCATCACTAGTTGTCTGAGGTAAAAAAGTGGATTTGGGTCTAAAGCCACTTGGACAATTGGAATCATAGTCAATTTCAAGGTTGACCATATTAAGTTTTGGGTCCAGAACAGTGTTCTCCCACTCCTCCAAACTGCTTAAAGTGTGTAACAGATCAATGTCAGCTATATGAAGATTTGAGGATCTGACTGCAGATAACGTTTACTGCTGTTTTAACTCAACCCACCTTTTCAATTTCAATTTTCTATTAAAGTGACAAAGATCTATATTACTTTGTATGTAGGCTAAACTAGTGGTAGGACAAAAAGTCAGACCCAAATAAGGAACCTCTATTTGAGCACTGCTGAGATTTTAGTCAGGAAGGTGTATCTCAGTTTTTTTGATTCCATTATTTCCTTGACTTTGGCCCCTTGTTCTTACCCCCACCAGGCCGCTGTTGTCCTTTGTTGATCCTGTTTCTCTTCTGCTTCCTCCCTTTCCATCGCATCCTCGCCTTTTTGAAGCTCTTCTGGAGGGTTGTACCTCCAACCTTCCTAGAGTTAGGAGTTGGATTATATTTAAATCTGGGGTTTTAATCCCATGGACTCTGAACTTGCAGAGCTGTCTAAGCTGTCACTTTCACTGGTGTTGATCTCTTCTTCTGTCACTGTAGTGTTGCCTGTGGTATCCAACTGTGTACTGCTATTTACTGTGATTCTAATGATCCCGGTTGTACCTTGTTCAGTGTCCTGTACTTGCTGATTTCTCCGTATTTTATCATTTTCCTGCCAACAGTGAGGATCTGTCCTGTTTTGTAATCTCTGTAGTCCCACCTATAGAATTTTCTTTGCTTTTTAGCCTTTATTTCTTCCTCCGCTTTAACAAGTTTTGTATTCAGGTTACCCATTTCCTGATAAAATTCCTCCTTTGTACATTGATTAGTGAAAAGTTGTGTTATTTTCTCAATTTCTTGAAGTAGTTTACCCCTCTCTGTCCATGTATATTTGATCAGTATTTTAACCATTATGGTGGAGCACTGATGGGTGTTAGCTGCCCATTCTTCTTACATCTCTGGATCGGGGTATGGGTATGTTGGAGTAATGAATATTCCTAATCCTGTTGGGATTCCCTTACACTCTATGTACTTCTGTAAGGTTTTAGCCTCCCACCATTTGGACTGTTCTTTTTTCATTAATTCAAATAACTCATCCCATTGTTGTGTTTTTGGAAATCTGTTCTGTGCCTGTTGGGGCATGTATACTGCCCCTGGGGTTGAGATCACTCTGAGGTTGTTAACAAAAGTTCTCTCTTTCTACTGTCATTGTCGAATTTATTAATAATCCAATCCCTGGTTAGAGAGAAAGTTATTTTGTTAAAGCAAATGGATGCTACTGCAGTGTGCACGCTCTCACACCGCTAGTGGCTCTCTAAGCCCGTCATGCTTTAAATATTATATTTACATGGGTATAGATGGAATGTCCGTGTCGCCTCTGGTATATTGGGAGCACAAAGCTACAGCTTAAGACCAGAATGTTGCAACACATGAGAGCCATCACTAATCTTGATTTCCATTACCCCATTGCCAGACCTTTTAATGAAAAACATCAGAGTAACAGCAAATTGATTGTAATGTATTCTTCGGAATTGACAGAATTATGCTGCATCCAAGGGGTGTAGACAGAGAAAAACAGTTAAGGGTAAAGGAATCCAGATATATAATTGAGCTCAATACAAAAATCCTGTATGGGCTCAACAGGGAGGAAGAACTTGCAACTCATATTGGGCAAAAAGAATTCAGGTCTCCTCAGCAGTTCTCTAATATACTTTTTCTGGTAGCATGTATCGGGGCATTATTGCCTTGTGGGCTTAGACTCTTCTTTCTGAATTAGCATGTAGTATTATTGCACTTACAGCTATTGCTGTTCTTAACATTGTCTTCAGTTTTAAAAGGGGTTTGACACAATTCAAAGATTGTGGATTGTGGATCTACACTCATTGTTGTAGCCCACCTACAGTAAATATCAAAATTCTTTGGCCAGTAGGGTCATCATAATTTTTCCTTATTAGGCAAGTGATTAAGGCCCATGCACCATACTTGAGTTATATAGGTAGTGATGAATTTACTTTCCTGGGAACTTAAGGGCATGAGCTGATCTTTGCATGCCCTTTACACATACCCCTACTTAATCACTATGTACATATATCACCTTTTGTTTGTGGGAGCACACACACATTGAAATCTGTCTCCTCTCCCCATAAAAGAGAGATTTTGTTAACATACTTTGTAGCGCAATTTCAGCTCTGGGGTACATTCCCCTTAATATTAATTTCCATTGTTAACACAGTTTTGCATTGAATTTTGATGGCCGTAACAGCCATGTCACAATATTCAATCATCTATATGGTCCAGTTAGGCTGACCGCCTCTGATTGAGTAGTGCAGTATCCTGACCTACTGATGTGTGTAGATGAATTGTTTGTATTATTGAGTGAACATTAATTATTTATTTTTACCTATTGAGCGATGATATCTATTGTCCGATATTGTAATTCCTTTCAGCGCATTTACCTTTGAGTATTTTCTCACTATCTATGATCAATGTCTGCAATTATGATGTAATCAAATAATAATAGACAAAAAGGGTTGCCATAATCTTCGTTTATATTTATATATATTGATTTTGGTATACATTTGAATTTATTTATACATTCTGCAATTAACTGTGTATTTACACTGCAACTGTGATTTACGATCAAATAGTATGTTTTCACTGTTTATGAACATGGATTGGTATTTCTGAGGGAGATGGAGCGCAGTTCTCTAACTTGAGAACGGCTTCACAGAAACGCGTTGTTTGTGTGCACATTAAAAGTTTTGTGTACTGTCCTTTGGTGTGCGGCTGGAGTGCCTGCCCTGAAAAAAAAAAAATATATATATATATATATATTCACTGAAAAAACCATTGGTTATAGACCATATATAGTTAGGGATTAGCCTTTTCAAAACCTTATTTTACTCACACAAAACCATTGAAATTTCATATATAGTTAGTTGCACTAACTATATATCGTGCACCCGCAATCCACTGCTGATGATGTCACATATTACATCATTCGTGACATGGTTAGTGACATCACTGATGACATCACTGATGACATCTCAAATGACATCACTGATGACATCTCAAATGACATCACTGATGACATCACTGATGACATTTCAAATGACATCACTGATGACATCACTGATGACAACATCCAGTGACTGTATGTTTCTGTAAAGTTAAAATATGTCTTACATATTGAAGAATGAGTGGATGTATAAGTGTCTGGAAGAAGGATTTAGTAGGTGCATGACTGACTGTATGAGAGAATGATTAAATGTGTCTTACTGAGTGCATGGGTTAGTGACTAAACTGTCTTAATTTGTGCATCATTATATCTGTTGTTCTACAAACTGCTGCATGTGTTAATCAGTAGCTATATGAGTAACTGTATGGGTTATTCATTGGTTGTCCAAGTATTTGTATGGGAAACTGAGTGTGTGTGTATGGGTGGCTGGGAGGTGTGTGACTCTGTACATAGATGTGTGAGTAGTTGATTCACTATATGTATGGGTTCAAAAGTGCATGTGGAAACAGCTGTATGGGCGGTTGACTGTGCATGAGTGTATTGGTGAGTGAATGGATATCTCAGTGCTACATGTCAAAGTAAGTACATATGTAAAACACAGTACATGTGAGAGTTGACATATATAAATAACTGTGCATAAGAGCCAGTGAATGTGTGAGTGGCTGTATGGATCATTGTGAACATGTATCAGGGATTGTATAAGAGAGTAAATATGTGTTAGTATATGTTTGAATAAGTAAGGTTTGTATAACTGTATAGTTGAGAAAATGGAGGTGTGATTGATTTTTTGCATAACTGACTAGGTGTGTGAGTAACTCCATGGATGAGTGACAGTCTGTGACTGTCTGTTTACACTGATTGTATCTAAGGTTATATTAGAGTCTGAAGAGGTTCATGGTATTATCACATGAATGATATCATCAGTGATGTAATCAGTAATGTCAAATGAGATGTTATCAGTGATTTTATCAGTGATGTCATTTGAGATGTCATCAGTGATGTCATCAGTGATGTCATTTGAGATGTCATCAGTGATGTCATTTGAGATGTCATCAGTGATGTCATCAGTGATGTCACTAACCATGTCATGAATGATGTAATATGTGACATCATCAGCAGTGGATTGCGGGTGCGCGATATATAGTTAGTGCAACTAACTATATATGAAATTTCAATGGTTTTGTGTGAGTAAAATAAGGTTTTGAAAAGGCTAATCCCTAACTATATATGGTCTATAACCAATGGTTTTTTCAGTGAATTTTCAAGGTTTTGTAAATGCAAATTCCTAACTATATATGGCCTAAAACCTATGTTTTTTTCTGTGAATTTCAATGTTTTTTTAATAGCAAATATCAAAAGCTGTCAAATGTCAAGTACGTGATAGGTAAAAACTTTTTCGTGTTTATGCACGCTGATGTGCTTTGAACGCTGCCCCCCCTCCCCTCTTTTCTCTTAGTAGTACTCTCTCTTTGCAGATAGTGAAGGGTAGTTAACGCTGGCCTTTACCCCCGTTGTAATCCGTCGTGCCTGCTTGTCTCTCCATTTGATTGATTGTTATCCAAGCATTTACTGTTTTACAATTGATTCTCTTTGGTTCATTCTCTATTTACAAACAAGCACAAAGTCGCAATACTCTGTTTAGTCTTTGAAGATAGTGAAAAATCGTGAAAAATCGTGTAAAAAAATAAAAATAATCGAGCAAAATCAGTAGGCCACTAATTGGATCTCTTTTTGACCTCGCTAAAATAGAAACATTAGGAACAACCCTTCATGAGAAATACGAAAATAGTGAGATGAACTGAGCTCCACACCATGAGGGCTGCAAGACAGCTCGGCTCCGTCACCCACCCCGCCCAAAATAACGACAAACCCTATGCAAATATTAAAAATATATACAACACACCAGCAAAGTAACAGGGTAAAACATTTTATTAAATAACTATTTACATAACTATTTTATACTTTTTGTTGCCCGATCCGGCTAGCTCAATCGATCGAGCATGAAACTCATGCACTCTGATAGCAAGCGTTGCTGCTGATGCTATGCAGACCAAAACTGGTTTTCAGTTTGTACATTCTTCTAGATTTTTCCATCCAAGGTTGGTTGAGTTTGTAGAACGATGGCTTCAGATTTTCAACATACGGTGTGGTGGCGCGGACTGGGAGGGGGCGCTTGGCTCCTGCCCCCTCCCCAAGTAAGATTTTCATACGTGAAAGTACGTTAATGGTTTTGGTCCCTGAGTTGCTTCGATGTCACTGCCATTCTCAAATGGCATAAGTTCTGGATGTTGGGTGCCATAGTTCAGAGTTCTGAGCAGCGCTTGTAACACTGTCTGAAGCTTATTTGCACCTACTGCAGCTTCACTATTCTCAAAGTAAGTGAGGGCCGTTTGTGGACCTGACTGCATTGGAAAACAATGTGATATGGTACCTCCCTAAACCGCTTGACGGAGGCCCCCGAGGGGCAGTGTGATGGCACGGACTCGGAGAAGACGCTTGGCTCCGACCCCCTCCCCAAGTCTTATAGCACTGGTGTAGCCTGAGATCGCCCCCGACATAGGCGGCCGGCTCCCGGAGTCCGGCAGAACTTTTTGCCTTTTGATGACTCTTCTATTCTGGACCTTGTCACACAATCCGTTTGACCTGAAGACACGCTGTAGTGGGGCGCCCCTTTACCGTTTTAGTTGCCATTCCGCCCGCTTTTGCTACACTGTGCCTCTTCCGCCATTCAGCTGTTTACCACCCGCTCTTGCGACTACAGCGTCTCGCTCACCATGTAGTTGAGTTGCTCCCGCTCTTGCGATGCAACGATAGGCGACTGCCACAGGACTCTCAAAATGGCGGCCGGCTCTTCAGATTTGCGCGTGGTCCACTAAAATGGCCCTGGGACACCTTGGAACTCGGACGCTTGCCTGATAGGGCTTGGGTCCCATTCTCGAAAGCGTCCCCTCAGCCGTGAAGATTCTACAAAAGTCTTGGGGGCCCCCGACTCCCGCAGGCTTCTGGTGGGGAGCGGCTGCCATGATTGCTCGTGGAATGGCCACGACGGAGCTACGAGATGGTGGTGCTCTCATGCTGACGCCAGCTTCAGTCTGAAACATCCAGAAACACTGTAGAATACCAATTCGATCAGTTCCGGTAGCGCCCCAACATGACCCGGTAGAGAAGAACTTGCCCTCCCCTCTTTGACTGATGGTTCTTGTTGCCTGTCCCCTCTGTTGTCATTTAACAGAACTTTTTGGACTGCTGAAAGGGGTTGTGTTCCGAACGCTGGTTGGTGGAGACATTTAGACTATATTCTTGACCTACGTTGTCGCGTAATGCGTTATATGACACGCCGCGTTAGCGCACCCGGAAGTGCTCCGGTGCGGGAAGCGCAGCTTCCCGGAAGCGATCCGGGGCGCGGCGCGCAGCGCGTAACGTAAGCATAACAGGTCATGTGACTTGTTAATAAAACTTTTCATTGGTTCATTTTACTTTTGTTATTTTAATGATGAAAAGCTTGGTCATATGACCTAAAAATTACGCTTTTTATTGGTTTCGAACATTATTTTTTTTTAAACATATATGTTATAATGTTCCAGGCTAATGTACTTTCCCGGAAAATTTACAACTGTCCTGCAAGTAAAATATATTCCTTTTTCGAGAAAAAGGGCGTTTCTTCGTCCCATGACGGAGCCGTTGAGTAAAAGAGGCTCGGCCTGCTGTCTTAGTCGCCGATACGCCTGATTATCAGATTCTTATTGATCACTTTATGTTGCAGGAGTGGAAAACACAACTGCCCTTGACCATTTATCTTTACTGCGTTCCTACGAATTATACCTTTTATCCGTCATGTAATTGGACTGCTTTATTTCACTTGCCTTTTACTGATTCGAAAACAGTGACTAAAAGTAAAAACTTTACCAATGTAAATACTACTACCATGTTTTGTTTTAAAAACCTTTATTGTGAAAATGTCAGTATACAAATACGGGCCTATAACCACGTGGGCCGGCCACGGAGCAAACTGAAATCGTATATGATGAGGAGACATTTACACTGTAGAAGAACGTAACGGGCGACCCATTAGGTTGCAAGAACTAAGGTGTCTAACAGTTGCGGAATCGGTGGACGTACATTTTGTAATTAAAATACGACAGGGCCACTTACAAAAAAATTATCTAGATATACATTTGCGGGCAAGTACCATGGGTGACGTTAATTCGAACTTTCAATAGTACAGTAATCAATAACACATCAGAACTTAATATCAATAGGGATGTCGAAATATTCAATCAATTCTCGTCCCCGCCCGCCATGAGCATCAAAACTGCATTCATATCTCGTGATATCAAGGTTGTTCAACCAGTACACAACAAGGAGTTACGAGTCCCATTTATACCGGCGCCATTTTGGGCGAGGCCGGGCAGGTCCAAGATATAGTCAAAATGTCTCCACCAACCCTCGGCCAGACCAGAACCCCTTTCGGCCCTTTATGCTACAAGATGGTGTCTTCCATTCAGAAAATATTGTTGGCAGCATTTTGAAAGGAAAGATAAACAGCCGTTCTCCTAGTAAGTCTCACATTGTTACATTTAGGAAGAATGTTGAAGAGTAGTATGTTGAAAATCTGAAGCCATTGTTCTACAAACTCTCAATCAGCCTTGGATGGAAAAAAAAATCCTGAAGAATGTACAAACTGAAAACCAATTTTTGTCTGTATAGCATCAACAGCAACGCTTGAGTCAGCTTTGTGTGAAGCTGCCATTTTGATTCAATCAATAACGTCCCCCTGCACACATTCAGGGACCTGGTCGTGTCTTCAGGTCAAACGGATTGTGGGACAAGATGCAGAAAGGAAAAGGAAAAAACTTCCGCCGGACCTCGGGAGCCGGCCGCCTATGTCATGGGCGATCTTTGGCCACACCAGGGCAATAGTGAAGCTGCAGCAGGTGCAAATAAGCTTCAGACAGTGTTACAAACACTGCTCAGAACTCTCAACTATGGCACTCAACATCCAGGACTTGCCATCCGGATCTTGGCGCCTTGTGCTGGTTCCGACCTATTCACACATCGGTCCACTACTGACATCACCTCATAAGCCAACGGGGCACCCCACGCCGACTTTCGGCGCAGCATTGTAGGATGGCCACACCAGTGCGGCAACTTGCTGGACACCACCTCGGTGGCATCCGGATCTCGGCGCGTTCGAGTCACTGTACCGCAAGAGCGGGAGAAACTCAGCTGGACACGCCGTCTTTCGGCGCAGCATTGTAGGATGGCCACACCAGTGTGGCAACTTGCTGGACACCACCTCGGTGCCATCGGATCTCGGCGCGTTTGAGTCACTGTACCGCAAGAGCGGGAGAAACTCAGCTGGACACGCCGTCTTTCGGCGCAGCATTGTAGGATGGCCACACCAGTGCGGCAACTTGCTGGACACCAGCTCGGTGCCATCCAGATCTCGGCGCGCTGTGCTGCCTTCGGCCTATTCGCACATCGGTCCGCTACTGACGCCGCCTCACGTGCCAACGGATTTTCTACGCTTTTTGTAGCCCTATGCCGCATAACAGGTCATGTGACTTGTTTATAAAACTTTTCATTGGTTCATTTTACTTTTGGTTTCCTAATGATGGAAGGCTTGGCCATATGACCTAAAAATAACACTTTTCATTGGTTTAGAATTTTTTTTTTTCCCAAACGATGAAAGCCCCACCTTGTTTCTGGATGTTTCAGACTGAAGCTGGCGTCAGCATGAAAGCACCACCATCTCGTGGCTCCGTCGTGGTCATTCCGCGAGCAATCATGGCAGCCGCTCTCCACCGGAAGCCTGCAGGAGTCGAGGGCCCCCAAGACTTTTGTAGAATCTTCACGGCTGAGGGGACGCTTTCGAGAATGGAGCCCAAGCCCTAGCAGGCAAGCGTCCGAGTTCCAAGATGTCCCAGGGCCATTTTAGTGGACCAGGCCCAAATCCGAAGAGCCGTCCGCCATTTTAAGAGTCCTATGGCAGCCGCCTATCGCTGCACCTCAAGAGTGGGCGCAACTCAACTACATGGTGAGCGAGACGCTGTAGCCGCAACAGCGGGCGATAAACAGCTGAATGGAGGATGAGGCACAGTGTAGCAAAATCGGGCGGAATGGCAACTGAAACGGTAAAGGGGCGCCCCAGTACAGCAGACGAGCCTCCACCTGGGGAGGCCCGTTCACGCCGCCTCCCCCACGCCCCCCCCGGGGCGCCCCACGCCGTTTTTCGGAGCAGCATTGTAGGATACCAAAACCAGTGCGGCAACTTACTGGATATCACCTGGGTGCCATCCACATCTCAACGCGTTCTGCTGCCTTGGGACTATTCGCACAACAGACCGCTACTGACGAGGCCTCCCGGCGCACCCCCCGGGGCGCCCCACGCTGTTTTTCTGAGCTGCATTGTAGGATACCAAAAACCAGTGCGGCACCCAGGTAACATCACCTGGGTGCCGTCCAGAACTCAGCACGTTGTGCTGCCTTGGGACTATTCGCACAAAAGACAGCTACTGACCATTGTTGCTTCTTTTTTCCAAAAAATGTTTAAATGTATTTACAGTTTTTGTTGCGTTCTATATATTTATAAGTTAATAAAGTTTTATAATCCTACTACTTTGTTGGAGTGCTATATATTTTTAAAAAATCGGGTGAATGGGGCCTTGAATCGGGTTATTGTCATGTGTGGGCTTTGGAAGTGTGCTGCTACAGGATCGGACATTTCAAACTCAAATGCACGTTCTTTTTCTTACCTTTCCGAAGCATGGAGCGCAATAGCAGGCAGAGAAAGGGTGATGCAAGTGTTGAACACTGCCTGGCCTGGCAAGTTGCTGGCAGTGCCCCCCCTGCCCGCTCCTGAAAGAGGGCACACACACACCGCCGCCCCGAGTACTTCACAGATCTTTAAAAGACCATGCGCTTGTTAATGAGGCTTAAATGGTTTATCACCCCTTCTAGAGCCCCTGCATCGGCCCTCTGACGTTTCCTGGAAGAATTAGCACGTAACACAATACCAAGCCCTGTCAGCTGAAACCCCCGAGGAATCGGGTTTTTGCTTGCAGGAATCGGGAGGCGGGAGACTAGCACTGAAATCGGTAGTCTCACGCCTGAATCTGGAGGGTTGACATGTCTGGATTCTCTACAACTGGGGCCATAAACTAAATCCGCAGGGCTAGGTGATAGCCTGGGACCGGCCTGGACAATCGGACACAGAGGAAGAGGAGTGTCAGAGGGTGCGGTAGTGAATAGGGTGAAAGGGAGGTGTCGGGCGGGCACAGGGTGTGATTCTCAGGGAAGAGCAGCGCAGATGGGGGGAAGTTTATGGCCCATGCATGAGAGAGAGAGCGGGGGTGACCAGTGCGTGGGGGAGATGCTTGCGAGGGTGGGGAGCCATGCTGAGGATCGGCGGCGTGCAGAGAGTGGGTCTGGTCAAGGCATCTAAAATGGCTGCCGTGCACGACAAAATTGTGGCATTGGAAAAAAGGCAAGATGGCGCAGACAATGTTTATCAATAAGGATTCATTTATAACAAAATATTTTATCGCAGTGACAAATTGGCGGTCAACACTTCCTGATTTCCATCGAATCGAACGTTAACAGATGTCACGCAGCAAAAAAAAAAAAAAGTTAACGCACAGCCGCTGGAAGACATGTATCAACATATATGAGCCTCCTCAGCCACCCTCAGAAAACATAAGGGATCAGGATACGTCTCCCGCACCCCCTTATACCTAGTAATTTAATTAAAATGAAACACAAAATGGCGAATTCCCGTTTCGCTACCAGTTTGCGGCCCAGTTCGCGGCCCGGGAAGCGCTTCTACCGTGAAAAATCAATTTTTTTTTATTTTCCCCACGGGACCCTTTAATAACCCCAACATCATTCCTAGGGGGTCAAGAGGGGTCTACCTTGCCCCCTTTCATTAAATTCCCCCTTCGTTTTTCACCTCTTCTTCTCTCTCGATCCTACCGAGAGATAAGATGGCGGCCGCTCCGGACTGTTTAGAATGTTGACAGACACCGGAAAGCCAATCAGCTTTGCATCGCAAAGTTCCGTTTCGCGAAAAGTACGCGAACCGGAGCGCAGCCCGGAGCGCTGTTACAGATATATATCTTTTTTTGAACGTTAATTTCTCAAAATCCACTGAAGCACATATATTGAGACCTAGCAAAGGCACATCGGGCTAACAGTCCCTACAATTTTGCCAAGTTTCGTGCAAATCCATTCAGCCGTTCGAGCTAAAAGTGAGGCCAACCGCCCTATGGAAATTAACATGGGAAAAACGCGTTTTGGGACCCCCCTTTTTTCTCGGCCCCCCCTTGACGAAACCCCCCCAAATTTTCAAGGGCTGCTCAGAAACAAAATGTGCCATTTTCCTGGAAATTTCAGCCGATTCCGTCCACAAACGCCAAAGTTATTAGACATAGAATTTTCAAAAATCCCATAGGGAAAAAATCCTAACTATATATACCTACTGGCGACAGCCAGTAGGTAATATATATATATATATATATATATATATATATATACACATTAAAAAATGTATATGTTATGCTTAACGATTTCCAAAAAATAAGCATTAAATGTGAAACATATAGTACAACACTGAGCCTAAAGCTGGTTTCTTCAAAAACATTCCTAGGGTGTCAATTTGAGAATAATTAAAGCAACCCATATTGAAATATGTACTTATTGCAGGTTTCCCTGATAAAAACATTTTCAAGCTTTTATTTACTTAGATATGTTAAGCTCAAACTCCCAGGTTTTGCAAGGAATCCCTTTATTGTCTACAATAGTCTGCATAATGTCAGTATGTTTTTATGAGACATCTGTCAGTTCAACAAAAACAAAAGAAACCTACAAGAGCAGTTAAATATTTTTGGTAGAAACCAGCTACATGTGTGTTGTCACATGGTATATTTTATATTACAAGAAATGGCAATATGTATATATATATTCACTGGGGAAAAAAAGGTTCTAGGAACGTTATAGTTAAGCTCACATTTTGTTCATACAAAACCATAAAAATGAGATGTCATCCGTGATGTCACTAACCATTTCAGGAGTCATGGAATATGTGAGGCCAGTGGTGGATTTATTAACCCCTTGGCCGCGGCGCAAATTCTGCTGCAGTGCGGGAGGGGTTAGGAGGTGGGCTAGGAGGTGGGCGTGTGCTCATGACGGCCTGGAGCCGTCTGAACTCTGCCCACTGATTAATTCTCCTGTGCAGGTGGGGAATTAACACTGTGTGGGAGGAGCCAAAACATTTGGACTCCTCCCCGCCGTCATGAGCACACACCTACCGTGACTCATGACGGCCAGGAGCCATCATGAGCACCGAAAAGGTTAATAAATTCACACATGAGACCCTTTTAGAGGGTCCCCTGTAAACTTACCAAGGCCTGGTGTGGTTCCCAACTTGCTTTTGCCAGCCCGCACTACCAGATATCCTCTGATCTCATGGGGTGAGAGCCAGCGCTCTCAGAGGGCAGAGCCAAAGCCTGCTTGGGCAGAGGTGTTTCACACCTCCTACAGAATAGGATGGCTTCCCTGGACGGGAAGCCTCAAAGGCAATGCCACCTTTTAACTCCAACTGAGTAACTTCCTGATAGTGGGGGAGGCCAAGCCCTCTTTCCTGCTCCACTTTTGGTGGGAGGAAAGGTGGGAAGATTAGTTAGATTAGGAGGAGTGTACCTTCGTAGCCTACACAACCCCTATTGCGGGGCAAGCAATGTGTACCCATCTCCTGAAATTCCACCATCTTGATATGGTGATAAAAGCTTCTTTGAGGGCTAGGGTAGTGCCTCTTCCCACAGGAAGTTGTCACTAGAGGGTGTAGACACCCACAAGGTAGGTAGCCTATTGGTTACACCCTGTCTAACCTTGTAACATCAATAAATTATGTATTTAGGTGGCTCCATGTGACCTGAAAATAAGAATCGATGAGCATGAAAAGACCAGGACAAAGAAGACCTTCTGCGAGAGAATTAAAGATCTGCTGCAGATGCAAAAGGTGGCAAACCCTTCTCGCTGCTCCCAGGACTCGACAAACACTGCTGCTGTGTCGACTGGAACCTGAAACGACTACAAGAACCCCAGAGCGCCTCCAGCCTTCAAGAATTGCCGTGATGCTCCCTTGGAGTGAAGGTATCACTCCCCTGTGCCACACAGGCACCAATTCCATGAAGTCTAGTTTGTAGATGTGCTGCCCTGTGATGATCTTGATTCAGCACCAAAGAGAGAAAAGGTACAACACCTCTGGAGAGTCAGATCTGTCTTCCCCACCAAGTTGACAGACAACAGGAACTATCGGAGCAGCAGAGTCCCTATACCCTGGGTTACAGACCCCCAACTACAAACACCAAAAAGAAGAGCACACTCCAGACTCCTGGAGCAGCAGAAGCAAGCACCCATTGAGAGACGTCAAGACACCTGGGCCCCACTTCCCCAGTGCCCAGTTGTTGCGAGATCAGCTCTCCAAGTTGCCTGCTCATGACCTCAAGACGCACAACAGCACGCTGACCTGTTTGCTCTGCACCCAGCCCCACCAGCCCCAGCATCGACCAACCACCTCTGCTTACGTGGTCCCCAGGCCCTTACGATCTCCCCCCTCTAAAGAGACCCACTGAACTTACCTACAAGTCACTCTTTGTGGTGCTTTTTCAAGTGGCCCTTTTCATCTTTACGCACCAATATCCAAGGCATCAGCACCTCTGCTCCCGGCTGATCAGGGAAACTCCCACACTTGTCCTGCTGTAACTTTGGACCTGGTCCCGACATTGTCCTAAAACAAGACGGTGAACTTTGTGAAAGCATTGCCAGAATTTCTATGTATTCTACTGCTTTTCCCCCATTGTTTCCTATGGTGTAATTGCGCATAGAAGTGATATATTTATCAAACTTTGCAAAATCGTAATTTTCAAAAGTACTTACCTTAGAACTGTGTTCTTGGTCTTAAAAAGTATATAAAAATCAATATTATTTTTACAAATGGATTGCGGATATATTCTTGAGTTTGTGTCTCATTTATTGCCTCTGTGATTACAACAAATGTTAACACTGCCCTCTGATAAGGCTAACTGCTGGCCCACAACCCCATGTAAAGAGATACTATGATCTACTTTTACCTCTACTGGCCTTTTGGGGATTTCTTGGTTTTTCTACATAGTGTACTTCGTTTTAATGCACTGTACAGAGAGGCGATTTCCTAGGAGTTTGCCAGATAAATATGTGGAATATTCTCTTGCCCTGCTTGTTGTTTTCATACAGGGAAGTACCACAGAAGAGCCCCTTTTAGCTTCTGTACAGTCACCCTGTCTGAGGACCTCTCAGCTTGGTGAAGAAGGCTGGGAGAAGACTCCCCGGAGTGGTCCTCAGGATGTAGAAAGCTACATGCTGGCCTTCCATGGCTAGATGGCTAAGTTGTTGAAGCAAGCTTCTAACAACTTGGAAGCCAGTCAGGCTATAATGAAGGAGTGGTATGATCAGAATTCTACCATTGTGCAGTTCGAGCCTTGACAGAAAGTGTGGGTCAGGGAATCTGGAAAATTCAGTGCCCTCCAGGACCGTTGGTCGGGCCCTATGAGGTGGTTGAGAAGAAGGGTAAGGTTGCTTAGGTGGTGGGCCGTAAGACCCCCAGGAAACCTCACATGGCACTTCACAGCAGCCGCCCCAAAACACACTATGAGAGGTCTGAGCTCACCTTTCTGATGGTAATGGTGACTGATGGGGCAGAGGAAGAGGAGAGTGAACCTCTCCCTGACCTCTTACTCTCAAAGGAGAAGGATGGATCTGTGGAAGGAGTATTCCTGTGTCCCGCTCTGACTCCTGAATAGCAGTGGGACTGTTGCTAAGTGTTGGAACAGTTCTCCTCACTTTCTCCCTCACTCCTATAATTACTCATATGTGTACCCATGATGTGGACACAGGGGACAACCTCCCTGTCAAGAATAAGTCTTACAGGTTGTTGGATAAGTGAGAGCCAGCATCAAGAGTGAAGTCACTAAGATGTTGGAGTTGGTGGTGATAGAACCCTTGAATAGCCCTTGGTCCCAATCCTGTGGTTCTGGTACCAAAAGCTGCCCCACCAGGCACCACAATTGAACTCAGGTTCTGTATGGATTACAGAGAGAGATGATTACTGTAATGAAGACGTATGCTCATCCTATCCCTGGGGCAGATGAGATAATTGACAGGTTAGGAACTGCCAAGTACTTGAGTACCTCTGATCTCATGTCAGGGTACTGGCAAATTGCCCTAACTGATGGAGCTAAGGAGAGGTACAGCATTTCGCACACCAGAGTGCCACTGTCAGTTTAGGGTGATGTCCTCTGGACTAAAAAATGCTCCTGCCACCTTCCAGAGGCTGGTGAACCAGGTCCTTGCTGGTTTGGAGGCCTGCTCAGCTGCTTACCTGGATGATATAGCTGTCTTCAGTAGCAGCCCGGGGGGACCACTTATTTCACGTCTGGGAAGTGCTGCATGCCCTGCAAAAGGCAGACCTGACTACAAAAGCCAGTAATCCCCAGATAGGGCAGTGGTCTGTGGTGTACCTGGGACACATGGCGGGTGGGGAAAAGCTGCAACCCCCATCAACCAAGATCTTCGCCTGGTAGCCCCCTCCCCAAAGCCCAGACTGAGGTCAGAGCATTCTTGGGCCTCACTGGATACTATAGGAGGTTTGTAAAGGGTTATGGCACCATTGTTGCCCACTTGACTGAGATGACTTCAAAGAGGCAGCCAAGGAATGGGATTTGGAATAAGGCATTCAAAAAAGCACTTGACTCCCTGAAGCAGGCCACCTCCACAGCTCCTGTGCTCAAGGACCCTAACTTCTCCAAAGCATTGATTGTTTAAACAGAGGCCTCAAAGTATAGAATAGGGGCAGTACTTTCACAGTTCAATGAGGGGGGCCTGGACCAACCTGTAACCTTCATCTCCTAGAGGTTACTCCCCAGGGAACAGAGGCAAAGTGCAATTAAGGGAGTAGATTTTGCTGTGGTCTGGGCACTGAATAAGTTGATACCATTCCTTTTTGGCTCTCACTTCCTGATTCAGACAGACCACAGGCCCCTTAGGTGGCTCATGCAAATGAGGGGTGTAAATCCAAAATTGTTGAGGTGGTCCATTTCCCTACAGGGTATGCCCTTAAGAGTGGAATACAGACCAGGAGTAGACCACAACAGTGCTGTAAGTCTGTCCAGGTTTTTCTGTCTTAGTATGAGAACTCCCTAGAGGTCGGGTAGCTCTCCCCTGTAGGATGCTGGCTCTCTATATAGTGCACTAAAATGAAGTATACTGTTCAGAGAGTCCAGTGGATCCCTAATAAGTGTTTAGAGGTAAACGCAGAAAATTCTAATGCTCTTTTTGTGGTAGTGTGGGTGAGCAGTTAAGCTTATCAGAGGGTAGTGCTAAGCATTTCTTGTCACAAACAGAGGCAATAAATGGGACACACACTGGTGAATAAATTCGAGACCTATTAGGAAAAATAACCTTGTATCTTTATATATATTTTTAGAAACCAAGAAAGTACATTCAACAGTTAAACATTGCTTTTTATGTTGAGTTTTAACCAAATGCAGTTGAAGACACAAATGCTTACAGGTTATAAGCAGAAGTGGTCAGTACCCTCAAGCAGAGACTGTTGCGGCCAAGGGAAAGCAAAGCATACGGTGAGATAGCGGTGTGCCCCCAACACATTTACCATTGCAGTCAATGAAAGCAACATTCCGCCATGGAGTTTTGGGGACCCACGGTCACCCAGAGTTTAGGGGAAATTCTACTCCTGGGGAGTCAGAGTTTTGGAATTCCCAGGGCTAGGGCACAGCAGGCAGTTCTGGTTTAACTGGATCGGAGGTGCTGGAGGTCTTGGGATGCAGAGTTGGTTCCTGTGGTGTTCAGCTACAGGTGCGGTGAGGGCAGCCAGTCATGGTCAGGGCGCCCATGCCCAAATTGCTGCTTTCACGCAGTCAAAGCAATCAGGAAGCAGGTACAGGCTCACAGGATGGGGGCTGTTTCCAATGTCTACCCTCACTCCAACATCCCTGTCATCATGGGGACTTGCAGAATCCACTCTTCTCCCAGATCCCCCAGACCCCCTCAACTTACCGCCATTCACTTATGCCCTCCCCCCAATACCATCCCCAAACCCCTGTCCTGCATGCTCGTGAACTGCCGCTTGGCTGTTCAACATGCAACCGAAATATCGGAAACCATCCGTAACGATTATATTGACATCGCCTTTCTCACGGAAACCTGGCTCAAAGATCACTCAACACCCATCCTCGACCTACTCACCCTCCTTGGTTACTCCATTCTCAGAAAAGACAGATCTGAAAGAATAGGGGGTGGTATAGAAATTATCTTTAAAGGCAAACTACAACTCTCCCTAGTCAAGAACACAGGCTTTACTACCTTTGAATACCTTGGAGCCGAACTTAAGATGAAAAGCTTCCCTAATACGACAACATAATATCTACCACAAACCTGGTGAGCCTCTTCCTTTCGCTGAGAAACTATTGGACCTGCTCACGCAATCGTCACTTTCTAACTCCAAAAACCTCTTCCTAGGAGATCTTAACCTTCACTGGCATGAACCCGAGGACCCCACAATTAGCCTTCTCACTAATATTCTTGAGACTATCGACCTCAAACATCTTTGCCACTCCCCTACCCACTCCAAAGGAGCTATCCTTGACGCCATCATCTCTAACACTGATTTGGCGTCCCTATCGACCTCATGTTGTTCACGATCTCCCCCCAACCCCGCCCGCCCCAGCTAACAATAAAGCCACGATTGTGACCAGAAATTTTAAGCAAATCCCTCCTGGCACACTGGAGTCCAAACTTCAAACCCAACTTCGATTCACCCCACCCCCTCTCAATGCAAACAAACTTACTGAGCACTTCAACAAAACTGTCGCTGACGTCTTAGATCAACTTGCCCCGCCCAAACTTAAAAAGCAAAAAAAATGTCCCCTCATAATCATGGTTTACCTCTGACCACAACAAGGAAAGACGCTCACTTAGACTTGTTGAAAGAACATGGAGACACCACCCTTCCCACTCCCATCTTGCTCTCCTTAAAACCGCTAGATCCACCTACAAAAACATATTTTCTCAGAAAAGGCATCTTTCTTTCGCTTGCAACTCGCCTGTGCCAAGAACAGACCCAGAGAAGTATTCAATATTGTGAGAAACCAAAGCTCCCATGCCCCCCAAACCTGATGGCCTCAACAAGCAAATGTGAAGAAATTGCTATCTTCTTCTCCGAAAAACTTTCCAAAATCAATCAATCCTTACTTGTAACCCAGCTCCCTTCCACCCCCAATGTCTTCTGAATACTACCTCAAAACCACACTTCCCCCTGATTCCACCCCCCATCTCTTCCATTCACCTTCCTTCATGTACCCCTCCTGAACCATACCACACCAACCCCCTTCTTAAAAATAATGCCTCCTGGCAGAATTCCCACCCCGTTTCTGAACGGGAAGTCTTTAACATCCTATTCAAACTAAAACCGTCCTCTCACACAAAAGACCCACTCCCATCTGCCCTCCTCCAAGATCTAAAGCACGTCATTGTCCCTTTTTGGACCAAAACCATTAACGCCTCCCTTTCTACGGGATGTGTCCCTATCTCCCTCCAACTCAGACAAATCACACCCATCCCTAAAAACCCCAAGGCCGATCTTCATGACCCTAACAACCTCCGCCCTATCTCCAACCTCCCCCTACTCTCCAAAGCCCTTGAAAAATGCTCCCTACTTCAATTGGATAAGCACATTGACACTTACAACCTGCTTGATCCCCTACAATCCGGCTTCCGCAAAGGTTGCAGCACTGAAACTGCATTGCTTAACATAGTCGATGACATCCACCTTGCCCTGGATAAGGCGAGACTTGCATACTCATCCTTCTCGACCTCACTGCTGCATTTGAGACAGTTAACCATTCAGTCAGTCAGTCAAAAACTCTTTATTCGATTAATTAAAATCATAAAAGAAGCAGTTAACCATTCAACCTTACTCAATGAACTCAAAGATCTCTTCGGCCTTAACCGCATCGCTGCGTGCAGATTTCCCCTCCTGTGCTGGGCCATAATGTTAGTGGGTGTGGTCATGACGAGCTCAGCTCGTCATGAGCACACAAGCACCGTGCTGCATGACCAGCTGAGCTCGTCATGAGCATGGAAGGGGTTAATAGCACTGTCCTAAACTGGTTCACCTCCTATTTCCAACATAGAACCCAACAAATCAAAATTCAAAACTGCCTCTCCTGCCCCACATTTGTCTCCCTCAGTGTCCCCTAAGGATCTATCCTCTCTCCTGCTAACGCTATATAAAACTTCTTAAATAAACGTCAGTCACAGGCACTGTGACGACCCCTCAGGCTGGTGGATGTGTTGTAGGGGGTTGGTTACCGGTCTGGTGGCTAACAATCCTTGGCTGCTGTAACTTTTGCTTGATGGCGTGAATCGTGTCGACACGGTCCGTGCCAGTCTTCACCTCAGCGGTCTTTACAGGCGGTATGCTGGGGACTAGTACCACTAGTTCAAAGGGAGGTTTCAGGCATTTGGCAACGACTGACTGGGCTCCAAGGTTCCTGGAGACCGCACAGGTTTCAGGTAGGGTCGGCAGGCCACAGTTGTCGAGTTCTTTAGCAGTTGACTGACTTTGGCGTCGGTTTCTTCTGCAGTAGGGGTCAGTTCCTGAATTAGCAGCAGGTATTCTTCCTTTGTCTTCTTTTGGTCCATGGAATATGAAGTCAAGGTCTTCGGAGCCACCTAAATATTCAATTTGAGGGCATTACAAAGGGAGACGGCCAATGGACTACTTACCTTTAGGCTGTCTACACACTCTAGTGAGAATTTCCTGTGGGAAGAGGCGCTACCCTAGCCCTGAATGGAGCTTTACTCGCCATTTCAAGATGGTGGAATTTCAGAAGAGGGGTACACCTCACCTGCCCCGCCCTAGGGGTGGTGGAGGTTACAGATGACCTCTTCAAATCTAACTAATTTTCCTGCCTTTCCTCTCATCAAAAGTGGAACAGGAAAGGGGCTTGGCCTCCCCAACTATCTGGGGGTCCCTGGGTTGGATTTCAAAGGTGGCATCGCCTTTGAGGCTTTCAACCGGAGAAGACCATCCTGTCTTGGAGGAGGTGTAAAACAGCCACCCCGAGAGCAGGCATTGTTTCTGTCCTCTGGGAGCGCTGGTTCGCGTGCGCAGTTTTTGCAAGGATTACCCAGAGATGGCGAGGAAGAGGGGTAGGGCAGCCTGGGGACGCCACAGTACAGGTAAGTGGTTTTTATTTTACTTTTCATTAAAGTCTAATTCATTGTTAATAGGGGGTGGCGGTGGGTGGCGGAGCGGAGTTCCATGGAGTTTGTTCCCAACTTTGTAGACCTTTGCGTAGTCCTGTTACGCCAACTATGCCCAGGGTTACTGTGGACACCATCTGTGCAGCGCCTAAACTCACTTTGCTCACAGATGTGCCCCAGTAGGCAGACAGCACCCATATGGCCCACACAGTGGTGTGTCATAGTCTACCCCCGGGGTGTGACTCCTGTCCCCCCCCCCCCAGGGGCAACTCTGTCCACTAGGACAGGAAGCCACAGTGGTCACTGACAGCTGTCAGTGACGAGACCGAGGCCTTATGCCTCTCAGGGCTCTCCAAACTCTGTGGCGTCGTAGAGTGGGAACGGTAGCACCTGGTGCCTGGCACCCATTGCACACCCTCCCTCCTGCCAGGTCATGTATGGTATCCCGATACTGGCCCACCAGCCAAGGGTCTGTACCCGGCAGCTGGACCGGAGACTGGGGTGGGCTCTACCACACCCGGTCCTCCTCCCTGGGGCTCTGCAATCTACCACCTGCAGTGGTAACCCAGGCTTTAGCATTGTCAGGGTACCTGTAGCAGCTGTTTTGCACAATTCTCCCACCAGTTCAAGTGTGCTATACTGCAACTGGCATCCCAGCTTAGGGTCTGTACCCTTAGGCTGGGCAGGGGTCATGGGGTGAGGCTACCTTCTCCCTGCCCCCCCCCTTACTGGGGCCCTGCACCTCCTCCCTGGAAGGGTGTCCCCAGAAGACAATCTGGTAGGGGCACTGTTCGCAGTCACTACATCTTCCAGGTCAGGGGATAGCCTGAACCTGTTCCTCCAGCCCAGGGTCTGCACCCTCAGGCTGGACCTTCTGGGGGAGTACACCAACCCCTCCAAGGGAATCACACTCCACAGGAGTTGTGTAAGAGTCTGCTTGGTGCAGGTCTCCATCCTCCTGTCCACCTAACAGAGCATGAAGACCCCCCCCAGGTCAGAATTGGCCTCACCAGGGTCAGTCCTGGGGTGCTCTGACCTCAGAGCTGGCAACCCCTGACCCACTGGTCCTTCTACTCGGGACTGCACCCCCCCCCCACACACACCTCTCTCTGGACTCATGCAGTCTCCTAACAGGAGAGGTGCTGCCAGACACCAGAACTTGTGGGATGCTTATTACAACCACCCCTACCAGCTCTCCTGACACCTTGGGATCCCCCAGGAAATTACCTCCCATTACAGACCAGGCCATCCCTGGTGTTCACTCATGGAACCAACCAGGCTTTGAGACTGGGGTTAGGGCACCTCTGGACACAGCCCACTCCCACTCTTTCTCCTCTGAGACAGGACATGGGAACTTACACCCCTCCCACTATTCTGGGACTTATTTGGGCTACCACATCCCTTCACTACCTCACTCGGTTGGAAAAAACCTGAGTCACCTCCTTCAGGATCACCCACAGATGCTACTTCAGACACTCTGGAGTCCAGCAAAAGGTCTTCCTCATGTGCGAGCTCCCTGGGGTGAGAGAATTCACACTCCACCAGGTGATGGCATTGCTCTGGAAAACAAGGACTTAAAATATGATCTCCAACAATTGATTCACACAGCCTCACACATGTGTTAACCAAGCTACTGATGGCACGGGATTACCTATTCAGTTTATCATACTCACCTGGGCCCATACAAATTCACACTTTAAACCGGCAATCCAACTTGACTTCCTGCCTATCAGAATTTTGTTCACCTTAGGACTTATACCTGGACACCATGACTTACCAAATCCTTGTCACTTGTGCTGTAAGTCCGAAATCTATGGATCAAGGAAGTTAGAATAATAGGTAGATAATAACATTTACTTTCATGAAATAACCACAGACTCGGGAACAGTTTTAAACACTTTATGCAATATTTTATGAATTAAGAACCAAAGCAATGCAGTCGGGACTTTTCAAGTAAAAAAATAATTATTAAAGCAAAAATCTTATGAGACTTCAAGCAATTAGTTTTAAACATGGGTACCTGGGAAGGGTGAAAAAGGGAAACGGTACAAGGAAATACCACACAGATTATATTTACTTAGAATGGTGCGAGGACCAACCCTGGCCACGGGCTGGGACAAGAAAAGGGCTCCCTACTAATCAGGTGCCAACAGGTCAAGACAGGTGCAGAACAGGACAGGTAACCTCCGCTAAGTGCAATGCTAGCGGTACACCCCTCTCTACAGCTACTCTCGGACCCCGACTGGGTAGATCAATTCTTCTCCCGCAGCCAATCTCCTGATTCTTCTGTCAAAGTGCTCAACCAGCACTCTGCTCTCGATTCTCCTTCAGCATAAGTTAGGTCAGTGACAGGTCTGTGACAAGTCGGACAATATAACTGACTAAGCCTACCTTAGTTATACTATTTCCAGTGATATGAACCACCCCTCAATGTTGCAAATCCGTGTATTCCCTTCATTTGATTAGTAAGAAAGACAAGGAGAGGTCATCACACCATACCAGTATGAAGTCATTTGTATTGATTCCAACTGATTCAGGTTTCCGCCCATAATTTACTTTCCTATGCATTTTTATTCCTCCCAGCAATATTATTTAATTTAATGGTATTAGGTTCAAGGTTCAAAGGTTCAAAATAAGCTTTATTCGATATTCAAATAAATATCATATAAGCATACATTGTTATACAGATTTATAAAACATTAAAAAACAAGAGAGATTTCAGTTTAAAAAGTCATCCAGTACTTGGTAACAGGTTAAAAAACATTAATGCGGGGACTATTAAAAAGAGCAATGAACAAGAGACCACAGTTAGGAACAGAACTGGTTGTTTTCTGCGATATCAGTCTAAAGTATTCCTAAATTTTATCAATAATTTTAAAAACTGCTCCATTTTAGTTATCACCTCCCTATCTTCAAGTTCCTGTAGACGCTCGAAGGCAAGTTTACACGACCTGAGATTCCATCTCTTGAGTAGGGGTAATAATAAAGCTTTTCTCAATAACCCATAGTATTTACAAAAAAGAATGGTATGGATATTAGTTTGTTGAGATATATTATCGCAGGGGCAGGAGCAAAGAGTCCGAGACCAATCGTTACATGTTGGAAATGTTACATATCTGAAGAAAGAACCCAGTCTAAATCTGGTGAGCAGCATCCTTGAATAGCATGAAAAATCTGTTGAAAGGTAAAGCTGAAGGCCCTTGTGTGGTGTCACCCTTTGATATGCCAGAATAGTATCACAGTGCTTTTGTTTGTTCCATCTGGCAGTTTCCAGGTGGGCCATTAGCGTCTTTCTTAAACCTTTTCGTGAGATATCTTCTAAGTATGAAGGATCTGTAAACCATTCTGGGCGCCCAATTTCAAGAAAGAACTTTTTCACGTAGACCAACCAGTTTGATAACGAATGTTTGGCCCCTTCCAGATTTAAAATGTCTTGTATCACCTCTCTATTAAAATCAGTCTCGGGGGTGGTCCAAATTTTGTGCCAAAGAAGGGGAGGTTCAGATTTTATAACATCTGATATATAGGGTAGATCCAATTCGATGTGCATCTGGTACACCGAAGTTGCTTTTGAGGAGGCCAGGAGATACCTAACAAATTGGTTTTCCACGATTTGTATCGGCGAGAGGTTTTTGTCTATTCCCCAAAGGCCTGCCCCATACGTAGCAGTGCTGACACATTTTGCTTTATATACGGTTAATAATTGTTTCACCGGTCTTCCCCCTATTTTACTTGCGAAGTCACGGAGCCCGCCAATGGCACTCAAAAAAGCAAGTTTCCTCTTGTCTATTGCCGCTTTCCAGGATAGTTTTTTATTTAGGCAGATGCCCAAGTAAGTGAATGCCTCAACTGTTTCCAGTTTTTGGCCCTCGATGAAGATAGGGCATGGGGTTTTTTTTATGGCCTTTATTGCTTAGCATGGAATAAGATTTACCTATGTTCACTTTGAGGCCCCTGTCCTTCATGAAATCCGTGAACGCTGAAACTGCCTTTTGTAAACCCATTCTGGTCTGGGAGAGAACTGCGGCGTCGTCTGCATATAGCAGGATTGGAATCGGTTGTCCTCCTATTTTAGGGAAATCACACTCGAAGTTTTTGAGATGCTCGCCAATCGCCTTTATATAGAGGGAGAAGAGAAGAGGTGCCAGGATGCACCCCTGTCTGACCCCTCTATTGATATTAAAACGTGGCGAACACTCTCCCCTCAGTCCAAATCTGACTCTGGCTCCGGCTTCTCTGTACAGAGCCTTAATGAATAGTAGGATTGGTTGATCTATCCCAAATTGATGTAATGTGTCCCATAGTTGGTCATGCTGAACGCAGTCAAATGCTGAAGTAAGGTCAATGTACGTTATGTACAGACTGCGTTTTTTGATGTCGATGTATTTGGACTTGATTAGATGTAAATTGAGGACCTGTTCGATTGTACCTCTACCTGTCCGGAAGCCATATTGTAATTTCGAAAATAAGTTTTTTTTTTTTTTCCTCCAGCCAGGTGGTTAGTCTTTTCAGAATTATTCGTCCGACAATTTTCATCAGGGTATCGAGGAGGGATATAGGCCGGTAGCATGATGGCGAGTGTCTGTCTCCTTTTTTGAAAATTGGGATTACTATTGCCTCTCCCCATGTTGGAAGGAGATCAACGGTGTTTATCGAGTTTAGGACAGAGGTCAAAAGAGGTACCCAAAACTCCAATTCCGCCTTATAGACGTCTGCAGGAATTGCATCCGGACCAGGTGCCTTCCCTGCTGGGCTTTCTGTAATGGCTAGTTCTACCTCCTCAAGTGAAAAAGGAATTATACGGGGACTCTCTTGCAATGGATTTAAATTTGGTAAAGAGAGGCATTCTAATTCCAAATTATTCGGATATATGGGATTCGAATATAGCTTCTGGAAGTGTTCCATCCACGTCTCTCCACTTATTGCCATATCCAAGTTCCTTTCAGGCATTTTCACCCATGGTAAGGGGGAATTGATAAGTCTCCAGAAGGCTGACATATCACACATTTCTGATGTTGTGACCAAGTTCTGCCATGCTTCCTGTTAGAGTGCCCTTTTTCTATTTTTTATGGCTAAGCGGTATTGAGTTCTTGCCAGGCGTATTTCTGTTTGGGGTTTGGGTATGACATGCAACAAGTTTTTTAAATATTTCAGAGCCTTCGAGCAATTTGTGTCAAACCATCCTTTATGTACAATGGGACCTGGTTTAAACTGTCTCGTCAAAAGTTCTTTCAGGGTGTCCTGAATTTTAATGAAGGCTTTACAGATGTCATCAGGGTTGTTATTGATAGAAAGACAGGTATGGATCTCCTCCCACCTCTTGTCGACTAGGTTTTTGAGAAGGTTATTTGGATTGATTTTAGTCCATTTAACACAATATCCATTTGTAGCTCCCATTGTAATAGGTTGTTGATAGTTAACCTTGTGTGGGTTTTGATTTTTTATAGACCCCGGTAGCTCAATGGACATGGACAAAGGATAGTGGTCACTGTATAGGTGGTCGAGGGTGTTCCAGTCTTGTATTAACGGTGCGTGTGTTTTTGAGAATAGAATGAAATCTATGGTGGTATTCAAGCCTCTGCCGTGAAAGGTTGATTTATGAGGGCGTGGGGTGTGAAGAAGCTCATTTACAAAACGTAAGTTAAATGAGGTCGCAAAATTGTTGAAAAGATCCCCTGATATTGTGTGCTGGAAATGGTTAAAAGTAGCGTTACCAGAGTCTGAATCATATGTCACGAAGATGTCACAATCATCTCTAACAATGTTTGGGCAAATATGACAATTTAGATCGCCGAGAAATGCTATTGCACACTCTCCGCCAGATGATTCTTTAATCTTTTGCAACGCTTGTTGAAGATTTTCCATGTCAGCCCCCAGTTGTTCTACCGTGAGGTTATTGTAGAAGTTGACAATTAGTAATGACAGTGACGGGGCGATATCCATTACAATTACCTGGAAAGAGTCTCTGAGTATTGTTTTCCTAATCCTATGACCAACTGCTACGCTAATATATGAGCATAACCCCCCTTTATGCCTACCCTGTTTACTCATGGCAGCCGGAGAGTGGAATGTCTGAAATCCTTGGAGGTGGATAGGAGAAATCGCCCAGGTTTCCTGGAAACACAAGATGGAGTACTGGTTCACAACCTTTAGCCAGTCCGGTAGTGTAGTTTTTGAGGAAAGTCCTGCCAAGTTCCATGAGAGGAGTTGCAAATTAAGCGTGTTATTTCGGTCTGCCTTATGGGTGGAGATTAAGTTGTCAGATGCATTTAAGGCAAGACGGGATAGTCTTCTGGCATTGCCCCTTTCGGAAATTATTACTCTGTTTCTAGAGCCATTTTCAGTGGGGTTTTTATTGGTCCCATCTACTAGATCGTCCTTTATGGCATGGGTGTGGGCAATAATATGGTCACGAGTCCCACTATCATGGTTTACTTCCTTGTCTTGATGGAGTCATTCTACGTCGTCCAGCCCGTAGAGTGTCTCAAAATAGTTATGACAAGGTAAGTTCCATGTCGGATTGACGGAAGGGGGGGGTTGGAAGAACCCCTCTGGGTAATGCCTTGGTGTCGGCTGATGCATGTAATCATTAAAAGGAAAAAATGACTGTTCTCTTATTCCATTCCTTCGGTTGTAATTCCTGTAATGCGCAGATGTGGGATTATCATAGTAAGCTTTAGGTTGATGTGATTTAAGGTGCATTAAAGCCTCAGGATAAAAGTAGGCTAGGGGTTTTGGCGAAATTGGACCCCTGTTAAAACCAGAGAACCAATCTATGATGTGCGTAATGACCCTTGGATCTTTGAAGGTAACAATTACTACATCCCCTTCAATATCTTTGGGACGAATTCTGATCCAGTGAGTTCTTTTGACCATTATTATGTCGCCATTTATGTGAGGGGGTAGGGGCCTGTTTTCTCTAAGCCAAAAAATCACCTTATTTTTTAGGCTATGATGGTTTTCATAACCTCCTGTAGGAGGTAATGGTGCCACTCCCGTCAGGACGATAACGTTCTGTGCATATCTTTTGGGTGCACGTTTTTCCTGTGGGACAGCAGACAACGTTTTTTCAGGGGTAGGTTGTGCCTTGCCCATTTTTGCTGAGGCTATGAGGGAATTAATTTGTGTTAAGTGAGTATCAGAAGACACTTTTGAAGGGGGAACTGGATTATGAATGATTACTGTCTTTTTTATTGGGGCTGGGGGGTGGGTTTTTTGCTGATTTGAAGGAGTAAGTTGCTTGTTAGATTTCTGTGGTTTGGTCATTTTTTCTATTTTTGAATTTGTATCCCCAGCAACCGATGTGGTGGGCTTTACATTGGGGGTTGTAAGTTTTGATTCATGAATAGTTTTGTCTGCAGCTGTTAAGTTTGAGACGGCGTTTGCTGCCCCCTTTGCTGGTTGTTTTTGGGTCAGAGTTTCTGAGAGAGGGTCAAGTTGGGTGGCTATTCTTTTCACTCTCTCGTGTATGGGAACTAGCAATGCCTTAACAAGATGTTCCATGGCGTCCACAAAATCTTTAATTGTAGGAGGGACGCAGGAAGTAAAGGTTTCCCGTGGTGATCTGACTGTTCCCTCTGCAATTTGTAGTTGTTCTTTGGTAAGTAATTCTTTAGCCGATTTTTGGGTTTTAGGAATACTTTTCATGGCGGCTTTTTTGCGTCGTTTTTTTGGTGGAGATCTAATAATAACCTGTTTCTTATTGGGCTGATTTTTAGGATATGAAGCTTTGTCTATCTTTAATACAACTGGTAAAGGTTGAAACATGGTTACCTTTTGAGTGGCCACTGATGGAGGGATTTCTATTATGTCAGGAGGAACGAACTCTGCAATCTTTAGCAAATTTGGCGTTACCAAATCAATGAGATCGGAGGGTGCAGAGATTGTATTGTTAGCGGATTTTAATGGGGATGGGAGAGAGGATCCATTTTTTGGTGGAAAATAGGATCGGAACACTGAGGGGACATTATCCGTGCTCATTAGATCCTCATCTATGATTTTTAAGGTCGAATTAAGAGGAAGGGGCTCAGGGGTAAGTGTCGGATCTGGTACTTGCATGATGTTTTTTAGTAGCTCTATGGATTGACGCCGTGCAATACGACGCTCTGCCAGGGCCAGGTCTCTATCAATTTCACCTGTTGCCTTGAAGAAGAATTTATCCAAAGGTCCAAGGACAGGGGTCTCTTCTGCAGGTAATTGCACTTCAGATCCTGATTTAGGCATGATCCTGGCTACAAAGGGATATGGCCCAGCCCGGCCTTATCAGGCCTTTGAGGGCCGTAGAGGGCCCGCCCTTTGCCCGGGCTTCGCCCCGGGCGTCCCGCTCGCGTCCCGCGACGCTGAGGGCTTTCCGATTTGTAGTGCCCCTCCCGGCGCGTATACCGCGTCGGGGAACGCGCCGCCGCAGAGCCTGACGGGATTTGCAGTCCCGAGGCGGCGGCGTGGCTGGTGGCGGGAAATTCAAATCCTTGGCTGGTCCGCGTTTGTTTCTGTGAGCGCTCTCGCAATCAGGCGCTGTCAGGTTGGGCGCTGCTCGTTTTCCTTTGATAGTGCCTCCCCCCCGCTCCACCGAGGGCTTTCCGATTTGTAGTGCCCCTCCCGGCGCGTTTACCGCGTCGGGGAACGCGCCGCCGCAGAGCCTGACGGGATTTGCAGTCCCGAGGCGGCGGCGCGGCTGGTGGCGGGAAATTCAAATCCTTGGCTGGTCCGCGTTTGTTTCTGTGAGCGCTCTCGCAATCAGGCGCTGTCAGGTTGGGCGCTGCTCGTTTTCCTTTGATAGTGATTAATGGTATTATTATTATTAAATTGGTTTTGTACAGCGCCCGGTTACCCTAGAGCCTACCAGCGCTTTGCCGCCAGCAAGTGTCAGAAATAGCAAGGACAGAAAATTAGCAGAAGAGGAGAGTTTTAACCCCTTCGCTGCTTCTGACGGCCAACGGCCGTCGCACGCACTACCTTCGTAGTGCTGCGCACGTCCTTTGGCCGTCGCGGCCCCGCCCACTGCACCAAACCGCCGCACCACAGCGGAATTGCCGGCGCGGTTAAGTGGTTAAGTTGTTTTCGGAAGCGCAGAAGACATGTTTCTGCGCGTAAACATAGGGGGAGGGCATTCCAGAGGGTGGCAGCGTTGACTGAGAATCTCCTTCCTCCTGATCGGGCCTTTTTTACCCTAGGGACAACAGTCAGGTGTTGCTGGTCTGAGCGTAAAGTTCTGCTCGCTTTATACGGGATCACCATCTTCTGAAGGACGGGGGGGCCTTTGCCTTGCAAGATTTTGTGTATACTGTATAAAGTTCTGCGCTTTCTCTTCCTCTTGCTCCGGGTCATTAGGTAGGATACCCATGAACATTGCGAATTAGATGGGAACTGGCAACGATTCAATGTCAGGACTTCGATGTCATTTCTGCATGACCAAGAGTTTTCAAAATGGAGTTTGGGATCCCCTCCAGGGCCAAATACGAGCTATCAGCAAAGTTAAAGTGAGACATATTAGAATACAAAATAAATGAATGCCTGTATACCACTTATTTCTACACTAACTCCATTACTTTAATGTAACTATAGCATTAATGGTTAAGCAAAACACATGAGGTTTTAGTTCAAGCAGGGCAGATGCTTTAGCATGTGAAGTTTGAAACGGCCATCTTTGGCACTACTGCGCAGCTGCAAGAAATTCCCACCAAAAGCGAAAGACGTCACACTACGTAGATGCAGTAGACGCATGCACAAAGGGTTCCTGCATTTTTCGGCAGCCATTTTAGGACACTCTGGTTACTGTTAGTAAACGCACATAAGTTACATGTTATTTCGAGACGACTAAAAACAAGCACGTTTCTTTACGTATGAAACCTTGCTCCATCACTGCTTTTTGAAGTAGACATTTTATGTTTGCATCAGGGCCCTTTCAGTTGCTGGTGTTTTGTTTGTTGAGCGAGTAATAAGATCATGGAGAAAGGTTACTCAAGATACTAGAACTCAGTAATTTTGAAATAATTATGCGCATTTTGCAAGCAAATTGGCAATCTTTGCATTCTCCTTGATATGGGTTGATAAAAAGCAAATCTCTAATATATAAAGCATTTTGATCCAAAGCTTTTGTGCTGCTCTATAATGTCAATGTGGTACTTCGTGTATAAAGGAAATACATTTAAAAATCTGCTGTGCGTGAATTTGGCAAATACCTGGCAGTAACGTATTTTCTCTCACCTTTGGCACATGAATAAAAAAGATCAATTCCCAACAGACTTCTGGTGTGACTCACCAACATGTCTCCAGCGTGTGGGACTTCCCTTTAGACTGCATGCGCAGTGGCCTGTGGTGCAAACGCATCCCTGTGCATGTTTACATTTACAAGAAACTGCATTCATGCTGAAAAAAGTGAATCAGCCATGAAGCAAAATATCATCCCACTCTCCCAACCGGTGGGGAATGGGGATGCCAAGAAACGCCCCCCGTGTATGGAAAACAGCAGCAGTGTGGGAGGAGATGTGGGAGAAGAAGTGGAGAACAGATTGGAACCCTGATACAACGTGACTGCCCTTTTCTTCACTTTCTTGTTTGGTGCAATGAACACTGCCCACCTTCTTCCCATCTGTAAAACGGCAAAAAAATAAGTTATGATGATCCTCGAACGTAGCTCCGATTATCAAGGGATTTGTGGAAGTCTGCAGCAGTTTCTTGTTTATTTGTTTATTTACAGAGTCTTATAAATGCAGTAACAGGACAATTGGAAATAAAGGGTGGATAAAGGGAACAAGGTAAGATGGAGAAGATGCATACGGAAGCACAATAAAGATAAGGGGCCTGATTCACAAAGGTAGCTTACACTTAACAGCAAGGTAACCCTGTTGAGTATGTTTACTACTTTCCAGTATTCACACACTGCTCCTTTGTAGTAACTGGCACTTTTGTAGTTACTTCCATTTTTTGTAGCAATTCCAGCACTACACATGGCTAACCATTGGTACTGCAAAACATTTCCATAGAAAATAATATAGGCCAAGCCTTAACGTAAAATAAAGCTCCATATGAAATAATATTATATTAAATTAAAAGATTTAACACAGTAACACATATTAATAAATATAAATTACTAAATGAATGCTAAAAATGATTTAAAAAATACTATCTCTCTCTCTCTCTCTCTCTCTCTCTCTCTCTCTATATATATATATATATATATATATATATATATAGAGAGAGATATATATATATTTTTTTACAAAGCTTTTACTGCGAAACGCGTCTGTCGAGGGTGAAGGGGGTTTGTAATAAATGATTTAGAAACTGGATACCTGCGTGCTTGCCGTTTTATCGACTGGATTTGTTGATAAGTGCTGATATATATCTCACTCCAAAACACACAGTCTGAAGCTGGTGCGCTCTTTGCAGCGGGTGCCGGTCTCGAGGCCAGACTAAGCCTCGTATTAAATTCAAAAACAATTCTTCAAATGACCGCACTCAGAAAATCAGGAACTGTAGTGAAGCTTGTTTTTATTCAAGCATGAAGTTAAACGCCACCATCCATGGATGGTGGCGTTTAACTTCATGCTTGAATTAAAAAAAAGCTTCACTAAAGTTCCTGATTTTCTGAGTGCGGTCATTTGAAGAATTGTTTTTGAATATATATATATATATATATATAAAATTCAAACAATATTTACTATTTTTATTTATTCTACTTTTAATGCCACCCCATGTTGCAATATTTATGTAATTTCTGAAGAAGAGACCCAGTTCAGACTCTGACACTGTCATCACTGGTTTTACATCTCAAAGGGTACCTATTATGCAGTAGAAACTGCTTTGAAGGAAAATAGGCTGCCAGCCATGTAGAATTTCCTAAACGCAGCAAGCTGGCTCTGGCTGAGTTGACACAGGAAATGCCCTGCCACCAAAGCCGATAGGTAACCCTACCACAGCTTTGAATGACCCCCAAAAATCTTTTGAATGTACATTGATAGCCACTCCAACAAATAGTTATGTCATTGTCTTTTGATACTGTGACTCAGCTCCTTTAAATGGCTATCTTATTTGTAAAATTTAATCTCAGTTAATCTCACTCCTTAGTTACTTGTCACACTCAGTGAAAACATTCTTTTATAACTGAGCTCTTAATTGGGTTTGATGAGTGTTAGAATGTTTTTCCATCTAATCCTCAGGAAATTTGAAAATGCTCAAGTTTGATATATGTTAAGATGTTATGGAGATAATATTCATATCACAAGTTAAAGTTATAATATAGATATATCTTTATGGTATTTGTGTATTTAATTTTAAATGTTATATAGGGCGCATGGATTAATAAGTATTAGAGTGATTTATTATTATTATTATTATTATTATTATTATTATTTATTTTTATAAAGCGCGTAGTCACCCGGAGGTATCCCAGCGCTAAAAAACCCTTTGCAGAGAAAAGTTGGGCTCTATCAAAATGGTGTGAATTGTAACAATCGTCGAGGCATAGATACAGACAATTTGGGATAAGGGTAAAAGTGAGAAGAAAGAACAATGACAGTCATCAGAGTGAGGTGGAGGAATAAAAACACCTCGTGTAGACAAGTTAACACTGGTTTTCGAGACTGTGAATGAGTATGTTTTGAGAGTTTTTTTCTGAAAGCAGTAAGCAGAGTTAGACTTCTTAGTTTGAAGGGTGGGGTGGACAGTTCATTGCAGATGTGGTACAATTTCAAATGCTTTAAATAACCCTAACCAAGCAAGCTTCTCCTGTATCTTCAACTCCTGATAATGACATCACTGTATAGACTGCAAGTCACATCCTAACCTTTTAACTTGTTACCTCTTCCGCGTTCCCATCTCCTGTTCTCCTGTGTTACTGGTTTGAGTTCCCAATAAAGCCCCAAAACAAGTCTAGCGTTATTACTTGTAGAATATGTATCTGCTATTTGATTCAAGATTAAACGTGGATCTATGTACTACAGTCTTCTGTTTTCCAATCTTTATTCAGTATCCTATCATTCTCCATGAATGACATTTTCATAATTCTTGCATTGTATCTTCACCTTGTAGTATAATTTTATGTGTGATTCGGACAAGAGTGATGAGTTGGAGAAAGAAACAAGCTGCAATAAAGGTCATTTAAAGGGAACAGGTAGAAAAAGGGGATCAGTAAACAGTTGAGATACATAACAGATAGATAAATTAAAAGGTTAGGTAGTAGGTGGAAGTAAGAAAGAGACATTGAAGGTGGGGTAGAAATAGATGAGGGAGTGAGTGACTGAGATGTGAGTGAAAGAAATGTAGTAGACAGAGGGGTATGGGACAGTGGTAAGACAGAGAAAGCCACAGAAAGATACAGGTGAGGTATAAAGAGATAGGACGGAAATATAGAGGTTAGGTGAAGAGAGGTGTGGTTGAGAGAGAGGTGAGGTACAATGAAGAGAGATACAGGGGTGTGAGATAGGAAAGCAGTGAGGTGCAGAGATGCCAGTATGGGTAGAGAGAACACAGGATTCACTTGTCTAGATTGCTTAGTTAGTTCATCCCAGGACAATTGCAATGCTATGACTGATACATTCAATAGAAAATCACTCTCATTAATTAATCTATAGCTGGTTCTAAGTTCTCCTCATAGTTGTTAAATGGGTGTCTCCCTGAAAATCTTTCTTCTGATTGTAACATTTTATCATCTTAAATTCTGCTCTCTAAAATATCCTTGAAATCTGTTTTAGCAAACCTTATATCTGAGGCAACTTATGATCAATGTCTGGTGTCCTCCATCATGGAAATAGTCCCAGTAAATTGTGAGCCTCTGAAAACAAATCATAAATTCCTGACTAATTTAAAGTATCTAAAAGAGAACAAACCTCAACTTATTGAAACAAAACAAGAACTAATTCCTCTGAACTTTCAAGCTTTCGACTTACCTCCCTTAGACAGATTGGTCCAAACACCAGGAAAGTCATGTGGTCAATGAACTCCACAGATTCTGTGACACTACAGCAGTCTGTTGCACCCCAACCGCAGTTTAGAGACAGTACTGATAGTCACTTTTGATGATCTCATGGAGGAGGTGGACTTTAGTGGAGTTGACGCTCTGTTTTCATATGATTATCATCGTATTTGAGGCTTCAACCACCTCCCATATCTCTACGGGCTGCCACTTGTGGGTGTTTTTGACACTGCATTAGTCTGGTTTTGTTCTTTCTTGACAAATTTCTAACAGAGTCTACATCCCTTTGCTTGCATGTTTTATCCATTGGACTGAGAAGTTCCACAAGGCTCTGCTCTAAGTCCATGCCTTTTTCAAAAATATATGGGGCCCTTGCCTAAACTAGTCCATTAGTTTGGCGTTATTTTCTACTTTTATGCCAATGGCACCTAGTCTGCCATCTGCATTAATGGCTTGTCTTGTCAGCTGCATTGTTCAGAAGAGTCTATTCGAAGTGGAGGAGTGGATGAAGAGAAACCGACTCAAACTAAATTCAAGCAAAACCAAAATTCATATTTTCCCCCACGTTCCGAGGTGCACCCAAAGCTCAATGTCTGCTCTTTTTCTGTATATCCCCTGTTTTTTTTTAAATCATGCATAGGTGGCAGTCGTGTTTCAGGTTTGGTTCCCTCACTGTGGACAAGCCAGCATTAGCACTAGGGCCATTCCTTCTCACTTGGCTTTCTCCAGCTCTGTGAAGTCTAACTAGGCCTGCAGTCACTCTCTTGTTCAACAGATGTGCTCACTTTCTCCCATATAGCGTCTAGAATGCTACGGTTGTTTTTGAGCGCTTCAAAAGAGACATATAACTTAATAGGGAAAAGGCAAATGTCGCCAAAAGCTAAATGTTTACCACAGACTAATGATACAATTAACATAAGTAGCCCAGGGTAGATAAAACATCTAATCGCTCTGACCTTATTGACTCAGGGCAAGTGAAAAACATGTTAGTTGAAAGGGACTAAGAAAATAGTATTTATCTAAGTAGGACAGCAACGTCGATGTTTTTTTGTGCGTTTAATAAAAGCACCGCTAGAAAGTAGTTGCACCCTCCCTCTGACACGGTCTTTGAACACATGTAATCACCTACAAAGCAACAAGGCAGCCGGGCTTGTAATAACAAGGGGCATTGTTGCAGTGGCTGGCACCACAGCACCACCTGCCAGGGGTCTGGAGAGACGAGAAAAACACCGCGGGTTTTCATGACTCCTTTTCATCTGAGCGATAATAATCGTTGTGCAGACTCATATCAAAGCCCTTTGAAACCGAGCGATGCTGTATGATCACATCTTTATAATTGGGCCTCATTTAAATTCCGGTAAGAGCTCGGAAGGTCGAACACCGCGCGCCAGGACTCTGACGTTGGGTTTACAAGGCGGCTGGACCCCAAAAAACAGGCGTCAGACCGACCCCTCCAGCAACAGCGACTAAGAATGTAAAACTGTTACTTTTTTATGGCATTCCGCTCGCGCCAGGCACATTCTTTGACAAGTAAAACGTAGGTTAGCAGGCACATAGCGTGCGCACTACTTCACGTGCTGAAGTCATAATAAGTTAAAATCATGCAGGAAAGTTATCAGACTTCCAAGAACGAGCACGTTAAATTGACCTAAATTACTTGTTGAGCGAGCGGGATGGAAATTGTATACGTGTATTCATTGAAAAAATGAAAGAATAAAGTGACATTATTTATAAGAACTAAGGTTAAAAAAAAACTTGAAATGCTCCAGTTATAGTTTAGAGAACTAACTATAAATTGTGTGCCATCATACACTGCTTGTGACCTCACATATTTCATCACTAATGGCGCGTCTGAATGACGTTATTGATAACATCACTTATGACACCTCAAATGACATAATTGACTAGATAGATAGATAGATAGATAGATAGATAGATAGATAGATAGATAGATAGATAGATAATTCTTTATTGTTAGATTATTTAAAATCTTACAATATTTCCAATACAAAAACATAGTTTTTAAAATACAGTAAAAAAACAATTATATCCTAAAAAGATTTCTATAAAAAGTTATTTTAAAAACAATTTTTCTAAATCATTCTCCCAGTTTTGTAGATGCTATGTTTAGGAACTTTACATAATTGACTACATAACTTATGATATCATCCAGTCATTGTGACTCTGTCCTAGAGTCCTTGTGGACTTGAAATAATTCAAGGCGCTATATCTGGGTACAATTTTCTATCACCGGTCAAGTGATACTGGACATAACCTTTGACCAGGTGCTTGGCACATATCATATCTGTCAAGACACCTACATTTAGTGAATGTTACTCACTTTTTATTGGTATTCACTTACCTAACAAACAGAATGGCACCAAAGGTCCCATTTCTGAACCTTGAACATTCTTCAAAAAAGAGCTTGTACTCCATTCACCTTAATGAGATCACCTTCTTAAATGCTTCATATGACTTGTGTCGTAAATATGGAGGTGATAGATGACAGGATACTTCTAGTTGATTACATGTAGATTTATTGTAGGACACAGCTGAGTACAAAAACCTAGCAACTTGCAATTTTAAATCAACAGTTTGACAGATATGGGATTGCCACTGATAAGACACGTTCTACCAGTCCCTATGGACAACCCTGTGTAGTTTGCTAAAATTCACTGCACACATTCCTGAGCACAATGGCATATAACCAGAGTTCAATGCTTTCAACTCCAGAATGACCACATTCACATTTATTAAGCAAGCAGCAATGCCTTAAAATATTCAGTGAAAATTTCGAAATAAACATCCACACATAATAAACATCCTTGTGCAGCCCATTGGAGCAACGATTATGCCAAACGAAGGAACTAACATCCCCATAATGCACATTTTTGACTTTTGAACCGTCCATTAAGAAGTGTGTTCACGAAACGCGTCGGACAACGAGAGTCAGGTGTTTATAATGAACTCTGCTCGCGCATTCCCGTACCAATAAAAAGCTGTGGGGTAAAGCTTCTTACTCTTGTGTGCAGCTCAATTTGGACATTCCCCTCATAGCTTGATGTTAAGGCGGCTGTCCTGCCGACGAGCTGGCACCATCCCTGGCGGGGGACCACCGAGCTTTCAGAGATGGTGAGCTCGAGAGGTGGGGAGTAAGCCTGGATTGAAGTTGTGTGTCATCGGAGGGGCTCATGCGGAGCCTATATTTCACACGAGATTGAGAGTGCATCCATTCAGGAGGAAAAAGGGATTGTTAATCCTCAAGTTGACGTGCAAGCAATAGTGCAGCCCATCGGGGCAACGATTATGTCAAACGAAGGAACTAACATCCCCATAATGCACCTTTTTGACTTTTGAACCGTCCATGAAGAAGTGTGTTCACGAAACGCGTTGGACAATCGGACAACGAGAGTCAGGTGTTTATAATGAACTCTGCTCACGCATTCCCGTACCAATAAAAAGCTGTGGGCTAAAGCTTCTTAGTCTTGTGTGCCGCTCAATTTGGGGATTCCCCTCATAGCTTGATGTTAAGGCGGCTGTCCTACCAACGAGCTGGCACCACACCTGGTGAGGGGGGCACCGAGTTTTCAGAGATGGTGAGCTTTAGAGGTGGGGAGTAAGCCTGGATTGAGGGTGTGCCTGTGTAGGGGATCATGCGGAACCTATATTTCACACGAGATTGAGGGTGCATCCATTCAGGAGGAAAAAGGAATTGTCAATCCTAAAGGTGACGTGCAAGCAATAGTGCAGCCCATCGGGGCAACGATTATGCCAAACGAAGGAACTAACATCCCCATAATGCACTTTTTTGACTTTTGAAACATCCATGAAGAAGTGTGTTCACGAAACGCGTCGAAAAACGAGAGTCAGGTGTTTATAATGAAGTCTGCTCGCGCATTCCCGTACCAATAAAAAACTGAGGGGGAAAGCTTCCTACTCCTGTGTGCCGCTCAATTTGGACATTCCCCTCGTAGCTTGATATATATTATATATATATATATAATATATATATATATATATATATATATATATATATATATATATATATTACCTACTGGCGGTCGCCAGTAGGTAGTTATAGTTAGGATTTTTTTCAATGTTAAATCTCAAAATTCTATTTGGAATAACTTTGGCACCGGTTGACGAATCTGCCTGAAAATTTCCTGAAAATGGCCTCGTGGAGCTCCGGTCCTTCCCTGAAAGTTTGGGGGGGATACGTCATGCGGGGGCCAAGATAAAAGGGGGGTCCCAAAACGCATTTTCCCCATGTTAATTTCCATAGGGCGGTCAATTTCACTTTTAGCCCGAACGGCTGAATGGATTTACACCAAACTTGGCAAAATTGTAGGGACTGGTAGCCCGATGTGCCTTTGCTATGTCTCAAGATATGTGCTCCAGTGGATTTTGAGTAATTAAGGTTCAAAAAAATATATATATCTATAGGCGCTCTCCGGTGCGCGCACCTGAGTGCGCTCCCGGCGCGACACGCGACTTGCGCGCAGAAAGCTGATTGGCTCTTGGGTGTCTGTAAACATTCTAAACAGTCTGGAGCGGCCACCATCTTGTGTCTCGGTAAAATCGAGACACAAGGGGTTTGAAAAAAAAAGGGGCAAATGACCATAAGGGGGAAGAGTAGACCCCCTCTGACCCCCTAGGTTTGATGTAGGGACTAAAATAGGGTCCTGCAGGGCATTACAATTTTTTTTTCGTTTTGCGCGGGGGAAGCGCATGGTACGCGCACCGGCGAAGCACGGGGAAAATCCAGGACCATATTTATGAAGGCCTTGCGCTGTTAGTTTTGCGCCTCCTGTGCGTCAATTTTTGTGACGCACCAGCGGTGTAAAAAAATGCGCATTGTTATGCAATATTTAAAAAGTGACGCATCTATCTAGATGCGTCACTTTTTAAATATAGTGCAACGAGGTACATTTTATTACACTGCTGGTGTTATGCGTCACTTTTCTGTGCGCACTCCTTATGACATTCCAGATGTGTCATATTTAATGTATGACGAATCATGTTGCAAGGAGTTACAGATACGTCAGTATTTCTGACATATCTGTAAACATAAAAGTGATGCGAGGCAGGTGCAAGATTTTGACGCAACAGCATCCTAAAAGTGACGCAGAGAAATCTTATAGATTTCAGTACGTCGTTATTACCAAGCTTTTTGCGGGGGAATGCCCCCTTTGCATACATTATACCTGACGCAGATATAATGTGGCGCAGAGTTTTAAAAAGTGACCCATGTACCTAGATGCGTCACTTTTTAAAAATAGCGTCAGGTATAATGCATGCAGAGGGGGTGTTCTCCCGCAAAAAGCTTTGTAATAGTGACGCAGTGAAATCTTTGAGATTTCACTGCGTCAGTTTTAGGATGCTGTTGCGTCAAAATCTTGTGCCTGCTTTACAGCAGGTGTTAGACTGAGGCAAGACCTTTCACATGCTGCTTTCCCCATTTGAAAGGACACATTACTGGAGTTGCGTCACTTTTGTGACGCACTCCAGCAATGCGTTACTTGGAATGTCATAAGGAGTGCGCACAGAAAAGTGACGCATCGCACCAGTGGTGTAAAAAAATGTGCCTCGTTGCGTTATATTTAAAAAGTGATGTATCTAGGTAGATGGGTCACTTTTTAAAATCAAGCGCCACATTATATCTGCGTGAGGTATAATGCATGCAGAGGGGGTGTTCCCCCACTAAAAGCTTTGTAATAGCGACGCAGTGAAATGTTTGAGATTTCACTGCGTCACTTTTAGGATGCTGTTGCATCCTTTAAATATAGTGCAACGAGGCACATTTTATTACACTGCTGGTGTGATGCGTCACTTTTCTGTCCACAGTCCTTATGACATTCCAGATGTGTCATATTTAATGTATGATGAATCATGTTGCAAGGAGTTACAGATACGTCAGTATTTCTGACATATCTGTAAACATAAAAGTGATGCGAGGCCGGCGCAAGATTTTGACGCAACAGCATCCTAAAAGTGACGCAGAGAAATCTCATAGATTTCAGTACGTCGTTATTACCAAGCTTTTTGCGAGGGATTGCCCCCTCTGCATACATTATACCTGATGCAGATACAATATGGCGCAGAGTTTTAAAAAGTGACCCATGTACCTAGATGCGTCACTTTTTAAAAAATAGTGTCAGGTATAATGCATGCAGAGGGGGTGTTCCTTGCAAAAAGCTTGGTAATAATGACGCAGTGCGTCACTTTTAGGATGCTGTTGCGCCAAAATCTTGTGCCTGCTTCACAGCAAACCTTTCACATGGTGCTTTTTCCATGTGAAAGGACACATTACTGGAGTTGCGTCACTTTTGTGACGCACTCCTGCAATGCGTTACTTTTGTGTTTACAGATATGTCAGAAATACTGACATATCTGTAACTCCTTGCGAATTGATTAGTCATATATTAAATATGACATATCTGGAATGTCATAAGGAGTGCGTCCAGAAAAGTGACGCATCGCTGTTTTCACGTAGCGATGCGTCACTTTTCAGAAATGAGGCCTCCAGTTTATTCACTGTGTCATAACTTTCTTTTCTAACACTCACCTTCTTTCATTCCTCCTACTTCACTTCCTTTCACCTCTCATACCTTTCTGTTCTTTCTTACTCATTCTCCTTTCAATTATCAATGCACTATATTTCACTTACTCTTCATTTTTTAAGATTATAGCTCTTTGATGAGAATTGGAGGTAGTTCTGAAAAGAACTTTTGGTTTTCTTCTTTTAACTGAACAGGAACAAAAACAGGGAATAGAAACTGCTCAACAGGAGCAAAAAGAAAAGAAAAAAATTAGGGGTGGGAAGGGCAGTGATGGTTCTCCAATGCCCGAACCATGAGCAGGACACTTTGCTCCCCATAGGTGAGGAGTTGATTGCAGTATCTGCATCTGACAACCCCATGGTTAAATGCAGGTTGAATGTTTGCTACCTGCCCCTGTGATTGTTCTCTTCCAGAAGAAGTTGCTCCTCCTGTTGATGTAGAGGCCCCATCTCTGGGAACCTCTTGTGCCAGAGCCCTGACACTTTCCCTGGCAAAATTCTGGGGGTGCCTCCTCTCCACATGGCGAATCATGGTGAAGTTGCCAAAAGAGTATTTTTTTTGGGGGTTACCCCGTGACAGGACCTGTTTGCAGATCCTGCACTCTACTTTTGGTGCATTCACCTTCTTCTGGTCTGCTGGAAACTTAAAAAATTTCCAGATGAAATGTTCTTTGACCTTCGGCTGAGGAGGCTCTTCATCAATGAAATCATTGGAGTCATCTTCACTGCTGGATGGTCTGGCAGCCATGATGAATTCAGGAATATGGAGCAGCAAAAAAGGCAGGTCTTTCAGTCACAAAAGTGAAAGAAGAAGTGAAGGAAATGGGTGGGGATTTCATTCATTGTAAAAAAAAACTGTTAGCAACCAATGAAAAGTGTTATTTTAGGGTCACATGACCCGACGCGTTTACGCAGCGCGATCGTAGGCGCTTCCGGGGCGCAAACGTGGCGCGATCGTAGGCGCTTTTGCGTGCGTTTATGCGCCGCGCACGTAGGCGCTTCCGAGGGCACTTACGTTGCGCGCCGAAGTGACGTCATCAATCTTTTATAGAAATGCATAATCATTTTCCTTATTAAAAAAAACAAATTTTATTTGTATGGTACGAAATGTTTTGCATTATTATTAACTTTTCATTCATATTTTTTTTCACGCACGACAGTTGCGCTCTGGGTGCGCTTTGAGATGAGCTCTCGGAAAAGCTTACTGGAGAGCTTAGCTGAAAGCTTCCCGGAGCGCGCACCCAGAGCGCAAAAGAAAAAAATTATATAAAAAAAATGAATACTTAAAAAAAAACAGCAAATTGTAAAAAAAAAAAAAAGGTTAGAAACTCGATATACAAAGGAATTAGCATTTAAAAAACCTATGAAATTCACTGAAAAAAACATAGGTTTCACACCAGTTATAGTTAGGAATTAGCATTTAAAAAACCTATGAAATTCACTGAAAAAACCATAGGTTTCACACCAGTTATAGTTAGGAATTAGCATTTAAAAAACCTATTAAATTCACTGAAAAAACCATAGGTTTCACACCAGTTATAGTTAGCTGGAAATTTTACTGATATAAAACCATTGAAATTCCCACGTTATAGTTAGATGGACTCACTATAACTTGCGCGTGCAATGCACTGCTGACGATGTCTTATTAAGCTAGTTAACCAATCAATTTTTAAAAACCATCCATTTAGACACTTATTTAAACATTTATTCTTCCATCAACTTTTACATATACATATATAAAATATATTTATTTTTCAGAAAGACACACATTCACTGGATGGTGTCATCAGTGATGTTATGAGTGATGTCACTGACCATGTCATGAGTGATGTAATATGTGATGTCATCAGCAGTGCATTGCACGCGCAAGTTATAGTGAGTCCATCTAACTATAACGTGGGAATTTCAATGGTTTTATATCAGTAAAATTTCCAGCTAACTATAACTGGTGTGAAACCTATGGTTTTTTCAGTGAATTTAATAGGTTTTTTAAATGCTAATTCCTAACTATAACTGGTGTGAAACCTATGGTTTTTTCAGTGAATATATATATATATATATATATATATATATATATATATATATATATATATATATATATATATATATATATATATATATATATATATATCCAACGTAAAGAGTTGCCTCAAGAAGACGGAGCCCACATGGGTGAAATCTTCTGCACCTTTTTATTTCGAGACTAAAACAAAATGAATGCACCGCCAGCAGCACCTGATAATTAAAACTCAAACGCCGACGCGTTTTGGGCTCCTGCCCTTCGTCACAGACTGACTTTTCAAAATGAGCACACGCCCAGCGTCATCATATCTAAAGTACCGGCCTCAGTGGGCGTGGCTGCTCCTTCACCGTCCTGGTATTTGTAGTTACCAATATTACTCCAGTGAGTTTTAGCGTGTGCTCATAAATAAATACATCCATCAAAACAGCCCAAGTGAGTGGCTGTCTGCTGCGGTGCAAATCACAAAGTTTTCATAACTAGTTTCGAAAAGGCAGCACCTCGTCCCAACAGCAAACACATAGTGGCGATATCAGGGTCCGCAGCAGCGGCAGGGCTTCCATCGCGGCTAGGCACGCCGCTACATATCCAACGTAAAGAGTTGCCTCAAGAAGACAGAGCCCACACAGGTGAAATCTTCTGCACCTTTTTATTTCGAGACTAAAACAAAATGAATGCACCGCCAGCAGCACCTGATAATTAAAAGTCAAACGCCGATGCGTTTCGGGCTCCTGCCCTTCGTCACAGGCTGACTTTTCAAAATGAGCACACACCCAGCGTCATCATATCTAAAGTACCGGCCTCAGTGGACTCCTGCAGCCTCCTGGTACTTGTATTACTGGAGTAATATTGGTAACTACAAGTACCAGGAAGCTGCAGGAGCAGCCACGCCCACTGAGGCCGGTACTTCAGATATGATGACACTGGGCGTGTGCTCATTTTGAAAAGTCAGCCTGTGACGAAGGGCAGGAGCCGAAACGTAACAATATGAGCTTAAGGTTCACTGCATGTATGAGCAAGACACAGGTACCATATCTAGACCTGTTAGTGTACATCAAAGACAACACCATTGAAACAGCCTTATACAAAAAACCCACGGCGGGAAACAGTGCTCTACATGCTGATAGTTTCCATCTGAAGAATGTTATCAGTGGGGTCCCATATGGAGAGTTAATAAGGCTAAAGTGAAACTGTTAGTGGGTGAGGATTTCCAAAAAGAAATTCAGGGTGCATTAAACAGGTTTAGAGATCGAGGATACAGACAGGAAACCTTGAAAAATGCAGTGAGAAAAGTTGAAAACATACATAGAAAGGATCGCTTGATAACAGCTAGGGAGAAGCTGGGTTCTACATTAGAAGAGAGGGGAACGGTTAGAATGATAACCAATTATACCAGCAGCTCTTCTGAAGTATTTCAGATTTTCCGAACAAATTGGAGGGTCTTGAAAGCTGATAATATCATAGGGCCACAGATTCCGCAGAGTCCACTAGAAACATACAGGAGAGGCTTGGCTCTCAAAGATCAGATAGTGAGGAGTCATTTCACGAAGGGACGCAAAAAGAAGGACTTGATTACAGGATTTTATCCCTGCATGAGCTGTAAAGCGTGCAGGAATAGTCAGAAAATAATAGAGTTTCAGGTACCAGGCAGAGTAACCAAACGTAAGGAAAGTTAATGCATTGTAATTCCGACTATACGGTGTACTGTTTAACCCACAGCTTTCCAAACTTTTAATTGTTGGTGAGACACTTTTTGGCGATGCATCATTTTGTGACACAGTAAGGCAGTGTAGCAAGCGGGCCCGAATCACCTAAAGGGGGCTCTGGGGGGTGTGTGGGCGGGGTTCTGTCTCCATCCCTCTGTCGCCCTCCTCCCTCTGTCTGTCTCCCTCCCTCTGTCTGTCGTCCTCTGTCTCCCTCCCTCTGTCTGTTGCCCTCTGTCTCCCTCCCTCTGTCTCCGTCCCTCTGTCTTCCCCTCTCTCTGTATCCCTCTCTATCTGTCTCCCTCTCTCTCTGTCTCTCTCTCTCTCTCTGTCTACCTCCCTCTGTCTCCCTCCCTCTGTCTCCCTCCCTCTGTCTGTCTCCCTCTCCTTCCCTCTGTCTCCCCCTGACTCCCTCTTTCTGTCTCACTCTGCCTCCCTCCCTCTGTCTCCCTCTCTCGGTCTCCTCCTGCTCCCTCCCTCTGTCACCCTCTGTCTCCCTGTATCTCTCTCTACCTTTCGCCCTGTCTCCCTCCCTCTCCCTCTCTGTCTCTCTGCCTCTCTAACTGTCTCAGTCTCTGCCTCTATTTGTCTGTCCCTGTCTCTGCCTCTATCTGCCTGTCTGTCTCTGTCTGTCCCTCCCTCTGTCTCCCTCCCTCTCTCTGTCTCCCTCCCTGTCTCTCTCTCTGTCTCCCTCCCTCTCTCTCTCCCTCCCTCGCTCTCTCCCTTCCTCTCTCTCTCTCTGTCTGTCCCTGTCTCCCTCCCTCTGTCTCCTCTCCGTCTCTCTGTCTCTGTCTGTCTCTGCCTCTATCTGTCTGCCCCTGCCTCTGCCTCTATCTGTCTCTGTCTGTACCTGTCTGTTTCTGTCTCTATCTCTGTCTTCCTTCCTCTCCCTGTCTCCCTCCCTCTCTTTATCTCCGTCTCTGTCTCCGTTTCCCTCCATCTGTCTTCCTCCATCTGTCTTCCTCCATCTGTCTTCCTCCATCTGTCTCCCTCTATCTGTCTCCCTCTATCTGTCTCCCTCTATCTGTCTCCCTCCCTCTGTCTCCCTCCCTCTGTCTCCCTCCCTCTGTCTGTCGCCCTCTCCCTGTCTCCGTCCCTCTGTATGTCTCCCTCTCTCACTGTCTCCATCTCACTGTCTTCCTCTCTCACTGTCTTCCTCTCTCACTGTCTCCCTCTCTCACTGTCTTCCTCTCTCACTGTCTCCCTCTCTCACTGTCTCCCTCCCTCTGTCTCCCTCTATATGTTTCCCTCTCCCTCCCTCTGTCTATCCCGGACTCTCTCCCTCTGTCTCCCTCCCTCTGTCTCCCTCTCTCTTTGTCTCCCACGGTTTCCCCCTCTCTCTCTGTCTCTCTCGCTCTGTCTCCCTCCCTCTGTCTCCCTCCCTCTGTTGCCCTCCTCCCTCTGTCTGTCGCCCTCTGCCTCCCTCCCTGTCTTCTTCTGTCTCCTTCCCTCTGTCTCCCTCTCTCTGTCTCCCTCCGTTTTCCTCCCTGTCTCCCTCCATCTGTTTCTCTCCCTCAGTCTCCCTCCCTCTGTCCCCTCCTCCCTCTGTCTGTCTCCCTCCCTCTGTCACCCTTCTCCTTCTGTCTGTCTCCCTCTGTTGTCACCCTCTGCCTCTCTCTCTCTCTGTTTCTCTCCCTCCCTCTGTTTCTCTCCCTCTGTCTCCCTCCCTCTGTCTCTCTCCCTCCCTCTGTCTCCCTCCCTCTGTCGCCCTCCTCACTCTGTCTGTCGCCCTCTGCCTCTCTCCCTGTCTCCTTCTGACTCCCTCCCTCGGTCTCCCTTTCTCTGTCTCCCTCCATTTCCCTCTCTGTCTCCCTCCATCTGTTTCCCTCCCTCAGTCTCGCTCCCTCTGTCCCCTCCTCTCTCTGTCTGTCTCCCTCTCTCTGTCGCCCTCCTCCCTCTGTCTGTTTCCCTCTGTCTGTCACCGTCTGCCTCCTCTCTCTGTTTCTCTCCCTCTGTCTCCCTCCCTCTGTCTTCCTCCCTCTGTCTCCCTCTGTCTGTCATCCTCTGTCACCTCACCCCAGCTTCCCAGGCACACACACAGGCGCACCGAGCACTTCACAGGTCTTTTAAAGACCATAGAGCAGAGTGTCTAGGAATGCCTCTTAATTAGCAGCAGCAATGTGCTAAGTGCCCGCGACACACCCACCATTTGCAGGCGACACAGAACTGTGTTGGGACAAACAGTTTGGAAAGCTCTGGTTTAACCTGTCCCTGAGACATGAAGTACGCTGGGAGAACGATTCACCCAACAAAGAAAAGGATCCTTGAGCACATGTGTGCCATAAAAAACCATTGAGTTCACATATCTGGTGGCACACCACTTACAAGAAAAACATAATTCTAACCACAGTTTGCTCAAATTCTTCTGCATAGATCAGGTCCCTAAAACAGAGAGGGGGGGGGACATGACTATGAAATTGAGGAAGTTGGAATCCCTATATATTGATGAGTTACGGACAAAGACCCCACGAGGCCTAAACAATGAAGAGGAACTCTGGGTCCATATCTGATGAACAGATAGTGAAGGATAAATTGAAAGGAAGTTAGCTGCATAGAAAAAGAAAAAAAGCCTAAGAACTGTTAGCTTTTGTTTATGTTTAATGATCATAGACAGAAAATGATTTGAATAGATAATATGTTGCAGGAGAAGATGAAAAGATTAGCGTATTGAATATTCTTCTGTCAGTAATTGACCTTGATGATATACATTGTGGGTGAAGGGCACATCCAGGGCTAAATAATTATGAGAAATGTTTATTACAATGTAGCTTTATCTGACAAGGAAGACATTTTGCTAAACTGAAATAGAAATATCTTGCATGCAAAAGGGCGAGAAGGTTAGGAAAGCCCACACAGGGCTAGATTGGCAACAGCGATCTACATGAAATATAAATACAATTCATCTTGGTGGATACTAAAAATAATAATGAAGGAATTCATTATATATCTGCCTCGATATATTAAGAATAAATAATCATGTAATTTGATTGAAAACCCACAGGAGCTGTGAAGTAATAGATAGAAAATGTTGGGTAGAAATGATAAATTTAAACAATTTAAGCAATGTAAAGATGGCCCCCACAGAAATATAGTGAAACTGAGCCTGCACAGAAATGTTGCAGTTTTCTATGTCAATGATTCAAATGAATTGTGTTTCCCTTTCTCTGTGTTTGCAATCAATTTCATTTTAAATATGGAATTTCTGTTGATCCCACCGACATTGAGGAAGGCGTGCACCCAAAACGCATCTGTCCGTGTAGTAGTCGTGTAGCTAATAAAACTTGAACATTTATCTCCGGGTTCTAAGGAGCAGCGTTTGGGTGTATTAGGAGCCGGTCACCAGTAGGTAGTTATAGTTAGGACCTATTTTCCATAGGAAATCAGCAACATTCTATTTGGAATAACTTTGGCACCAGTTGACGAATCTTCGCGAAATTTTCAAAACTGGTGGAGCGTTCCGGTCCACTCCTATCCTAGAAGTCTTGGGGTAATTCGTGAAGCGGGCCTGAGAAAAAAGGGGTCCCAAAACATGTTTTCCCCATGCAATTTTCCATAGGTACCGTTCATCGCGGCTACAGCCCGAACAGCTGAACGGAATTACACCAAATTTGGCAAAGTTGTAGTCCTTGGTTCAGACTCATGCCTTTTCCTTATATGGTGTAAATCTGTTCAGTAGTTTCCGAGAAAATTACAAATAAAAGTACATATATATCTATGGCCTCGGTGGATGGGCGGATTATAAGCGCACCATCCGATCACGTGCAGAATGCTGATTGGTTGTCAACATTCGAAACCGAGAAGTGTTGGCAGCCATTTTGTGCCTCGGTAGAAGCGAGGATCTAGAAATTAGTGGAACAAGTGTTCAAAACATATAAAGAGGGCAGCTAAGAAAATTTTTGACCCTCTAGACCTGCTTAGGGGGTCCCCCAAGGACCCCTATGGCCTAAAAAAGATTTTTTTGTTGTTGAAAAAACAGAGAAATGTGCGCTGGATGCATGGATTCACTGTAAAAAAATAAAAAGGAAGAGCAGGTTCCTGTGCTTGTTTAAAAATTAGCTACCTGGGAAGGATAGAATAACATTGCCATTTCACACACCTTCCCTCCCGCATTAAAAATACAACTATTTATACAGTTCTAACTTGATTAATGGGCTTCGATTTATGAAGAATTAGTAGAGTAGTAATGTTTTCCATCCGGTTATAGAAAACAAGTGGTGCGCAGTGATACACATGTTTTCAATCATCACGAGCGACAGACATTTGACTGACTAATATTTCCTGCTATAGGAAAAAAATACAAATGCAATAGTATGCGGTATATCGGACTGCGTACGCCTAAATCGCTGCGTCGCCTTTTTGTATTCCGTCTACTGCACCCCATCTACTCCCTTCGCTATGCACCCAGGCCTCACTGCTCACCTTTTCGCGGACAGGGCATGTTCTACATAATGCAGTCCCGCTCTGCCACCAAGAAGTCTCACATTTGTTGCTGAGTCTTGACAGCGCTATGGCAAAGGACATACTCGTGCACCCATCATCATCGCAGGTTCCTCACTCGCTCAGTCCTTGTGGTACTACCAACTCAGTGACCAAAGAGGCCACGCACATGGTAGTGGGCCCACCTGTTCGGTAATTCGGGCCTACATGAGGCATCCAAACCACCAGGACGGGCCATCACAGCGCTTGCGATGAGAGCAACTCTAAAATGGCGTAGAGCATGTGCACTCTGTCTTTTTTTATTGGTAGGGTCACATGTGTTGTGATGTCTATACTGGATGGGTGTGGTGTGGGTGTATACTAGCAAAGAAAGAGGGAGTGTGTGCCGTTCTGACAACTAGACCTGGAACTAAGAAATCACTACAATGGAAATCAGGGCCATGTAGCGTTGTGTTTTCCTGGAAGCGTAAGCGGAGTGGGCTGGACTCACGTTTGCCAGTGCTGCATGAGGCTGTGAATGATGACTCCGTTGCTATGTGCGTGGTTCCGTCGTGAGCTATATGAGAAATCAACTTATTCGGTGTCCGTGTTGTAGTGCTGCCGTCACCCGGGTCTTAAACGCAAATTTGTCATTATGTCTGTAAAATCCCAAAACATGGCCAACATGGAAGGTACGGGGTATCACTGACCCTATATTCATCCATAGTTGCACACATAAAAGATGGTGGACATGACGCATTTCTGCGAATATGAATGTTTGTTGTACATTCAGGGGAGTGTTGTAGCTGTAGTAATACAGGGCTATGAAAGATTTAGGTTGCAGTTTTTGGCACATGACGGGCAGCTAATCTATATACGAATGTGGTCATTTGGGTATACTGTCGAATTTGACTCGGAAATCAGTGTTCGAGGCTCGGAGTCTCGTCCACATCCTGCTATTGTAGAGAAATGACATAATCTACGCGTGCCTGAAAATGTACTGTAAATACGGTCCTCATGTAAATTGCTGATATAGTTTTGGGCCGACTTTGCGCTATATAAATATGCTAAAAAAAAATCGAGCAATAGCACACACTTATACATTTACTATACACTTTGTTTATAGTATTGTAATGATGCAGTTTGTATGTTTGTATTTGTAAAATGAGCAAGAGAAAGTTATATAATCGAAGTTTTTGTTACTGACAGATTTAAGATGGTTGCACACGCTGTTTACAGCACAATATAATGTGGTAGGGCGCAGGAGCAGCATTTTACAAACATAATAAATACACACACACAGATAGCACATGTGCTCGACTCCATTTTATTACGTTGCTGTTGGTAACAAGTAGAATAGTAATCATGATATCATACACAGATATTCGATCATAAACGATTTATGGCTTCTGCTGTACAAAGGTAGGAGCACTATATGTGAAATAATACACAGAAGATTCTATTATAAAGGGTTTATGAGTTGTGGTGCACTAAGGTAGGGTTGGTTTGTGTGGAGCCTGCGATGTTGCGTGGTCCAGGCAGACCACACTGGTAAGAATGTCTTTTGACTACTGAATTTTGCCTTAATAAGGCCACGAGGCGATTATTTATGGTGCACTGAGTTAGTGGTACGTCTGGTGCTCAGCGTGTGTGCACCCTGCGATGATGCGTGGTTTGAGCGGTCGGCACTGGAAGCATTGTCTGTTGCCTACTGGGCTGCATCATCTGTAATCATGATTGAAATAAAAGATGAAACATGTATGGAATACATTGTCGAAATATGTATGTTACAGGGGCATTATAGTTCAAATTGTGACATGTGCTGTCCGCTGTGTAGACTGCCATTGAGTGTGCCTTTGCACCTGCAGCATGAATTTTATTATTCAACTTAATCTATAACTTATATAAAAAAAGTGATTTTAGGAAGCATACTAAGGGGATATTGTATAGGTTTGGTAGATGTTATACTTAGTTTGGTATTGTACTCTGCAAATAATGAATCAACAGTCTATTTAATTGTGAGCTCTGATGATCGCAGTGTAGGCAGGAGGCAGCGGTTAGAAAGGGCCCATGGCCACGTGGGGTTGAATAGAGCTGCACAGTATTGGTAATTTAGCGTGTGTGCAGTGAGCGATGATAAGTGGTGCACTGAGTTAGTGGCACCTGAAACAACAAGGTTCTTTGGAGCCTGCCATGATGCGTGGTTCGGGCAGGCCGTACTGATAGCAATGTTTTTGTCTTCTGAAGTCTGCCTTAGTAAGGCCACGTGGCGATGATTTTTGGTGCACTGAGTTAGTAGTACCTTTGGGGCTTAGGGTGTACGTACCCTGTGATAATGCATAGTCGGGGGGAGGCACAGTAATTGTAGTAATGTCTTTTGTCAATTGAATTCTGCATGAATTCCATTTTTGTCGTTGCTGACATAAAACTGTTCACTCTTCTTTGCGATGATTTATGGTGCACTGAGTTAGTAGTATCTTTGGTGCTGAGCTTGTACGTACCCTGCGATAATGCGTGGTCCAGGGGGGCCGCATTCGGACCAATGCCTTTTGTCTGTTGAATTCTGCCTGAATACGGCCACGTGGCGATGAATTATGGTGCACTGAGTTAGTAGTACCTTTGACACTGAGCGTGTACGTAACCTGGGATGATGCCTGGTCCGGGCAGGCCGCACTAGGAGCAATGTTTTTTGCCTAGTGAATTCTGCGTTAATAAGGCCACAGGAGATGACTTGTGGTGCAGTGAGTTAGTGGTGCCTAAAGAACTCAGCGTGTGCTCACCCTGCGATGATTCATGGTTTGGGTGGGTCGCACTGGCGCAATGTCTCTTTCTTACTGGAATGCGTCAAGGGCCATAGCCATTCCATGTGAATAGTGAGTAGTCACAATGTAAATCGAAGGCAGTAGTCAGTACAGACATTGAGGAATGTTGTTTGTCAAAATCTGAAGACATGGAGTACAATTGTCTCTGCCTTAAATAAAGCAAGGCTAAATTCAATGCTGTCCGTAGTGTAGATCCAAAGCTGAATTCAAGTTGTGAACCCTGCTGTTCTCACTGTTGATCGAAGGCAGTAGTCAGCACAGACATCAAGAAATTCTTTCTGTCGTATCCTTTAACAAAATCTGAGGACATAGAGTACAATTATCTCTGCCTTAAATAAATCAAGGCTGAATTTCAGCTGCCTGTAGTGTAGATCCAAAGCTGAATTCAAGATGTGAACCCTGCCATCCGCACTGTAGATCAAAGGCAGTAATCAGCACAGATATCGACGAATGATCTTTGTCACTTATTTTGACAAAATCTGAACACATACAGTACAATTGTCTCTGATTTAAATGAATCAAGGCTGAATTCCCTACTGTCTATAGTGTAGATGCAAAGCTGAATTCAAGTTGTGAACCCTGCTGTCCGCAGTGTAGATCGAAGGCAGTAGTCGACACAAACATCGAGGAATGCTTTTTGACACATCCTTTAACAAAATCTGAACACATACAGTACAATTGTCTCTGCCTTAAATAAATCAAGGCTAAATTCAATGCTGTACGTAGTGTATATCCAAAGCTGAATTCAAGTTGTGAACCCTGCTGTCCGCTGTGTAGATCGAAGGCAGTAGTCGGCACAGACATTGACGAATGGTTTTTGTTAGATCCTTTAACAAAATCTGAGGACATAAAGTACAATTGTCTCTGCCTTTAATAAATCAAGGCTAAATTCAATGCTGTCCGTAGTGTAGATACAAAGCTGAACTCAAGTTGTGAACCCTGCTGTTCACAGTGTAGATCGAAGGCAGCAGTTAGCACAGACATCGACAAATGGTTTTGTTAGATACTTTAACAAAATCTGAGGACTTAAAGTACAATTGGCTCTGCCTTAAATAAATCAAGGCTAAATTCAATGCTGTCCGTAGTGTAGATCCAAAGCTGAATTCAAATTGTAAACCCTGCTGTCCGCAATGTAGATCGAAGGCAGTAGTCGATACAGACATAAGTCTGCGGTGCTGTGGCGCTGAGTTCGCAATGGGCCTGTATCGAGGAAGCACATGGTCATGGGGGCAGCCACTTGGCAGGGTGAGGACCTTCACTGTGGCAGTCTTTTGTCTTTGCACAAGTGAAACACGGCCAAGGCGTAGACTAATTATTTATAATTCTACGCTGGAGTTGCGTACGTTGGACCAGCCCACTCCGCTTCTGCTTCAAGGGGGGGAGACAACACAGCTACATGACCAAGATATTCCCCAGTGTCTGAGATAATATGGTTGCGTCCACTGTGCAGTACACTACACGTATCAATAGTATATCTACACACTGAAAAGTTTTTGGATTGTATAGTGAGTTGTGTATAGCATATCACCGGTAGTGTGTACATTATTGTTGATGTGCGAGTTCCCTCCCTTATACATATTTGATTGCCACATCTCTGAACATTGAGCTAGTGTGCTGTTGAGGGGATATATTATTTTGGGAAGGTCCATTGTCCTGTTTTGCTCTGCCTCTGAGGTAATAGAGGGGAGGGGTCAGGAGGGGTAGTTGTAGTGGTGGTGGCACTATGTGTTGTGATTTTGTTGGGTGTTGGAAGTGCATAATTAGTACCTTTTATTACATATTGACTTTAAATATGGGTGTGAGTTGGATGTAATTCACACAGTACATAGTCGACGTCCTTACACTAGTTAAATGTTGATATTAATTTGTTAGTGGTAAATTGAACTATCGCCTGTTTTTTAGGTAGCATTGTAGAATTGGTTTGTTGATGAAAGTATGGGGAAGTGGTGTTTTTTTTTTTTTTTCCGGGAACGTCTAGTTTGTATATTATTAACGTTAGTTGTGGTTGTGGTTTGATTTTCTTGGAGGAAGGAATAAAGTGAAGAGTGGTAATATTTGCAGTTTTTACTACTTTGAGAACAGGATGATAATTAAAAAAGATAGAAAAAACAGATATGCTTAATGAACATTACAATTCACTGACCATGTCATGAATGTTGTAATATGTGACATCATCACCAGTGGATTGCAGGCGCGAGCGTTACAGTTAGTACAACTAACTGTAACGGAGGAATTTCAATGGTTTTGTATGAGTGAAAGGTCCAGCTAACTATAACACCCCTGAAACCTATGGATTTATCCGTGAATTTCTAAGGTTTTTTATATGATAATTCATAACTATAAGTACAAAACGGTAGAGAAAGGGTCCAAGAGGTGTTTAGAGACCATGCCAAGTTGTACCCCCCATCAACAATATTAACAACAAAGAAACCTAGGGGTCTAGCGAAGAGGAAAATGAAGGAACCTCAATCCATTATCGACAAAGTCTGAATTAGTACAGCGATGATTAACATTGAGTTAGTGAGATAAACAGTGTATAAGATGTGTTTGTGATTGTGAATAGAACCCGCTCAGTGTTCATAGGATACCCATCAAAGTATTGTATGATCAATTTTATCACCTGGTCATCCAACAGAGGTAATGAGTCTCTAGATCATTGAGACCGAATTCTTACCCTGTAGCAGAGCGGGGTCGCTGCCCACAAGCACTTTATGGCCAAGTGATATTGAGCTAATGGGTAAAGGTGCAGTGCAAAAAATCAAAAAAGTGGTGAATTAAGATAGGATAGAGGACAAAGAGGGAAGACAGTTTTATTGGGAATATGACCTCTTCCTAGTTAAAAACAAGATGAACAGCGCAAGAAAGCAGTGTAGAACAAATAACTGCATAGGGGCCAACATGTTTCAGCCTTCAAGGGAAAGACCCAAGGCTTTCTTCAGGGCCTCTGTTCATAACGTTGCTACTGCAAAGTGTTAAATCAAGTTTACAATAAAATGAAACATATAATGACTGAAAAAATCCAAAAGGATACAATAGATTAATTACTGATCCTCCGTGTAAGTGGTTCCTTTTTTAGATCCAGCATTACCGGGGAATAAACCTCACCTCACCTGGACTCAAACTCAGGGTTAATGAGGCCACGCTCTATCCGTCATTGCCTCGAACGGATCTGTTCGAGGCAACCCAAACCTACCCCTGAACCCTAAAAATACCCCTGTATCCCAAAACCCAAACCTAGCCCTGAACCCTAAAAATAACCCTGTACCCCAAAACCCAAACCTAACCCTGAACCCTAAAATACCCCTGTACCCCAAAACCCAAACCTACCCCTGAACCCTAAAATACCCCTGTACCCCAAAACCCAATCCTAGGCCAGAACTCTTAAAATACCCCTGTACCCCAAAACCCAAACCTACCCCAGAACCCTAAAAATACCCCTGTATCCCAAAACCCAAACCTAGCCCTGAACCCTAAAAATAACCCTGTATCCCAAAACCCAAACTTACCCCTGAACCCTAAAATACCCCTGTACCTCAAAACCCAAACCTAGCCCTAAACCCTAAAAATACCCCTGTACCCCAAAACCCAAACCGAGGCCTGAACCCTTAAAATACCCCTATACCCCAAACCCAAACTTACCCCTGAACCCTAAAAATACCCCTATACCCCAAAACCCAAACCTAGCCCTGAACCCTAAAAATACCCCTGTACCCCAAAACCCATACCTATCCCTAAAACTACCCCTGTACCCCATAACCCAAAACTATATGTGAACACTTAAAATACCCAAACACCCCAAAACATGTACCTCAGTACCCCAAACATATACCCCTAAACCCATACTTACCTTATCCAAACATTAAAAAAACATGCTTTTGCCATTCATGCATTTACAGCAAATTTTGTTGTAAATGTATGCGTTGTAAAAGCATATAAAATGTAATGCCATGCGTTATAATGGCATTGCGGAGCCATGGTACTTTTGTAATGAAAGTATGCGGAGTGATGGTATGCGGAAAGAAAGTTGCGGAATAATGGGTGTTTACCCTCCCCCGGTAAGTACATTGGTGGCACGGCGGCCCACATCTCCAGCAACATACTCATATTTTTTCACCACCCTTTTAAAAAATGCACAGGTCTCTCTCATTGATGGCCAGCATCAACATACACTTTTAGACACACCTCCCGCCACAAGTTCTAGAATTGCGAACTTTAGAGCTTCGGTGCTACGTTCGAATCTTGGCATCAGCTCAACATCCTGTGATTCCAGACAAATCGCTTTGTCTCCCCGTGCCTACCACAAATGAATGTGTTCTTCTGTAATGTAAATTGTGCTCCTGCCATGTTGTCGAGTTTGCGCTATATAATATTGCAAGGAAAAATAAAGTAGGGAAACTCGAGTTCACACACTAATGAACGCGCACTCTTAAGTGCATCAGCAGTGCACTGTGAATCGGAGCGTTTCACAGGCCTGTCACAGATAAGAAATGCTATCAAAACGAAATCCTACAAAACAATATACTACTGGCCGGCAGCAATTCATACCCGGACAACGTCGGGACGAGCTGCTAGTATATATATATATATATATATATATATATATATATATATATATATATATATATATATATATATATATATATATATATATATTACCTACTGGCGATAGCCAGTAGGTATATATAGTTAGGATTTTTTTCCTATGGGATTTCTGAAAATTCTATGTCGAATAACTTTAGCGTTTGTGGACGGAATTGGCTGAAATTTTCAGGAAAATGGCACATTTTGTTTCTGAGGAGCTCCTGAAAATTTGGGGGGGTTTCGTTAAGGGGGGGGCGAGAAAAAAGGGGGGTCCCAAAACGCGTTTTTCCCATTCATTTTTCCATAGGGCGGTTGGACTCACTTTTAGCTCGAACGGCTGAATGGGTTTACACGAAACTTGGCAAAATTGTAGATATGGTTTGCCCGACGTGCCTTTGCTATGTCTCAATATATGTGCTCCAGTGGATTTTGAGAAATTAACGTTTTAAAAAATATATATATCTGTGACAGCGCTCCGGTTAGCTCCCCGGTTCGCGTACCGGAAGCGTAACGGAACTTCGTGAGGCGAATCTGATTGGCTCTCCGGTGTCTGTCAACATTCTAAATAGTCCGGAGCGGCCGCCATCTTGTCTCTCGGTGGGATCGAGAGACAAGAGGTGGTGAAAAACGAAGGGGGAAATGAAGGAAAGGGAGCAAAGTAGACCTCTCCTGACCCCCTAGGATTGATGAGGGGGATATTAAAGTGCCCCGCAAGGCAAACAAATTAAAAAAAAAATTTGCGATTTTTCGCGGTAGAGGCGCGTCCCGGTACGCGAACCGGGCAGCTAACCGGGCAGCTAACCGGAAGCGTAACAGGAGTCTGAGGAGAAGCTGATTGGCTGTCAACATTGTAAACAGTCCAGAGCGGCCGCCATCTTGTCTCTCGGTAGGATCGAAAGACAAGAGGTGGAAAAAAAAAAGTAGTAAATGAAGGAAAGGGGGTAAGGCAGACCCCTCCTGACCCCCTAGGATTGATGAGGGGGCTATTAAAGTGCCCCGCGGGGCAAAAAAAAAAAAAGTGTGATTTTTCGCGGTAGAGGCGCTTCCCGGTACGCGAACCGGGCAGCTAACCGGCAGCGTAACGGGAGTCCGCCATCTTGTGTTTTTGGGGCGTCTGGTTCGCGTACCGGGTAGCGTTCTGGTAAGTGTAACAAGGGGAAAACCAAGAGAAACAGTAAAATAAAATTTAAGGGAATAGATTTCCACCAAACATGGCAAAATTGTAGGGACTGTTTGTTTGATGTGCCTTTGCAAGGCCTCAAGATATGTGCACGTGTGGATTTTGTCTAATTAAGGTTAAAAAAAATATATATCTGTAAGCGTGCTCCGGCGCGCTTACGTTACGGGTTTTGTTTGCGCTGCAGAGCCGATACGTCACGGTTATGCGACGCATCATGAGGCGTCTCACGTGGCTACGTGATCCGTCACGTAATAAAGAATATATTTTACAGCTATGAAATGAAATGAAATGAAATGAAATGAAAATGAAATGAAAAAAAATATTTCTAGAGCGCACTGCGGCCAAGCGGCTTCCTGGCGCTAGGGGCAAATCAGTATAAACAGAAGATCCCAGAGAAATTAACCAGGGAAGGCCTGAAGGAAAAGAAAAGTTTTGAGGGCTTTACGAAAGTGGGAAAAAATAGGGATAGAACGTATGAAAAGAGGGAGATTGTTCCAGATCTGGGGGGCCCGCAAGGAGAATCGGGTGCCCCCGGTGCGGGATTTACGAAAACGTGGGACGTGAAGAAGGGAAAGGGAAGAAGAGCGAAGAGAGCGGCTAGGAGCATGGGAAGAGATTAAAGAATTAATGAAAAGCGGGGCAGTGCGAGAGTGCGCCCGAAAGGCCAAGCAGGCAAGTTTGAACTGGGACCTAAGGTGAACCGGAAGCCAATGGACGGTCTTAAGGGCCGGGGAGATGTGGGCAGATTTAGGAAGATGAAGGATGAGGCGGGCCGCCTGGTTTTGAATCGCTTGGAGACGGCGAGTCTCGTAGGCAGGAATGCCTACGTACAAGCCGTTTCCATAATCCAGGCGGGATGTGATCAAGGCCGTGATGATGGTTTTGAGGGCGTCAACAGAAAAGAACCGGGAGATCTTACGGATAAGGCGAAGGGAAGAAAAACAAGAGGACACAACGGAACTAATTTGGGCATGCATGGATAGGTCATTGCTGATCTTGATGCCCAAAGTCCGGACAGAGGGGACAGGGGAGGGAGGGGGGCCAAAAGAAAGAGGCCAGTGAACGGAGGACCAAGGATTAGACGAGCCACCAGTAAGGACGAGCTCTGTCTTATCGGGATTGAGCTTCAAATGATTGAAGCTCATCCACTGAGAAATGAAAACAAGAGTAGAGCAGAATTTGGGAAGAGAGTCAGCAGGGGATGAGAGATCAAAGACTAGCTGGAGGTCATCTGCGTAGTTATACACCGAGACCCCCAGCTCAAGAAGGGAGGAAACAAGAGGGCGGATATAGAGGTTGAAAAGAAGGGGGGAAAGAGAGGAACCCTGTGGGACCCCAGAAGTTACCGGAAGGGGAGGAGCAGAAAAGTCAGAGAGGTGGACTGCCTGTGATCTGCCCTGGAGGAAGGACGCGATCCAGGAGAGAGCCGTGCCCTGGATGCCCGCTGCGCTGACACGGTCGAGAAGGATGGCATGATCGACCGTGTCAAACGCAGCGGACAAGTCCAAAAGGACCAGGGCCTGGGGGAGGTTGCTGTCGGCCTTCCCCTTGAGTTCATCCAGGACCGCGAGGACCACACTCTCAGTGGAGTGGCCGGGTCGAAAACCCGCCTGGTGGGAAGCCAGGAGATGGTTGTCCTCAATGTAGGCGGAGAGGCAAGAAGTAACATAGCTCTCGAGGATCTTCCCTAGGTAGGGGAGAAGAGAGATAGGCCTAAAATTAGATGGAAGGGAGGGGTCCAGGCCAGCCTTCTTCAAGATAGGAAGAACAATGGCAGATTTGAATGAAGAAGGGACACAACCCAGAGCCAAGGAAGAATTGAGAAAGGTAAGGGGGGGAACGGGACAGCTGGTGTAGAGGGTTCTGAGGATCCGTGCAGGAGCACAGTCCGCAGGGGAGCAAGACTTAACCTTGACAAGCAGGTCAAGGAAGAGCTCAGATGAGATTGGGTCAAAGTGATCCAGGGCAGAGGAGGGCGGGTGAAAATGATCAGATGAGTCAGGCCGAGGCACAATAGGAATGTTGGCCTTGATGGTGATGATTTTATTGATAAAGTAGTCGTTTAAAGAGTGGCAAAGAGATTGAGAGGGGGCAGGTGAGAGAGAGGCGCGGTCTGAGGTGGCAAGACTGTGCACTAGAGAAAAGATCTCGCGAGATTTGTTGGCCGAAAGGGCCACTCGCTCAGTGAAGTATTTAGATTTGGCCGCTAAAATAGCTTTTTTGTAGTTATTGAGGAGGGCTTTGTATTTGAGGCGAAGGGTAGGGCAGTAGTTGCGTCGCCAGTGACGCTCCGAGCGCCTGAGGTCAAGTTTCAGGGATTTGAGGTCGTTGGAGAACCACATGTGAGCGTCATGGCGGCGAGCGTATTTAATCTTTTTAAGAGGGGCGGCCTGGTCGCAAGCGGAAGAGAGCCAAGCGGTGATGGCATCCGCCTGACTATCCAGAGGCAGGTCAGTCAGGGTAGGAGCAGATGACGACAATAAGGAGGAGAGATCGTTAAGATCGGTCTTATTCCAGCTCCGAGCCAAGATGTTTTTAGGCAAGGGGGCTTTCTCGGCTTGGGCCAAGTGAATGGGGAAGGAGATCATGAAGTGATCCGACCAGACACAGGGAAGAATTGAGGTGGCCGAGAGATTACATCGTAAGGACCAGATTTGGTCCAGGATATGACCATGGGTGTGAGTAGGGGCCAAGACGTGAGGTGAGAAATTAAAGGACCGCAGTGTGGCAGAAAAATCTTTGGAAGAGGAGTCCTCCCTCGGATCACCCGGCCAGAAGTTAAGGTCTCCGAGCAGAAGCAGCGAGGAATTGTTTACAGCCAAAGTGGCCAGAAGGTCCTGCAGGGTAGATACAAATGATGGCATGCTTTGAGGGGGGCGGTACATGAGTACCACCGTAAGAGGAACCGGGAGATTAAGAGAGCTATAGATATTAGCTTTTAAAAAACCAATGAAATTCACTGAAAAAACCATAGGTTATAGACCATATATAGTTAGGAATTTGCATTTACAAAACCTTGAAAATTCACTGAAAAAACCATAGGTTAGAGACCATATATAGTTAGCTGGACATTTTATTGATATAAAACCAATGAAATTCCATATATAGTTAGTTGCACTAACTATATATTTCGCGCATCCGCAATCCAATGCTGATGATGTCACATATTACATCATTCATGACATGGTCAGTGACATCACTGATGACATCACTGATATAGTTAGTGCAACTAACTATATATGGAATTTCATTGGTTTTATATCAATAAAATGTCCAGCTAACTATATATGGTCTCTAACCTATGGTTTTTTCAGTGAATTTTCAAGGTTTTGTAAATGCAAATTCCTAACTATATATGGTCTATAACCTATGGTTTTTTCAGTGAATATATATATATAGATATATTCACTGAAAGCACCATAAGTTTTAAAAGTGTTATAGTTAGAAATTAGCATTTAAAAAATCTTATAAATTCACTGAAAAACCACAGGTTTCAGGCAAGTTATAGTTAGTTGGACATTTCACTTGTATAAAACAAGAAAAATGTGGCCGTTATAGTTAGTTTAGCTAACCATAACTCGCTCCCCTGCAATGCACTGCTGATGATGTCACATATTACATCATTCATGACATGGTTAGTGGCATCACTGATGACATCACTGATGACATCTCAAATGACACCACTGATGACGTCATCCAGTGACTGTGTAGTGTGTTTGTTTAAAGTTTAAATATGTTCTATATACATATATATGCCAAGGTATATTGAAGAATGAGTGGGTGTATAAGTGTATGGATGTAGGATTTAGTAGGTACATGACTGACTGCATAAGCGAGTGATCAAATATGTCTCAGTGAATGCATGGGTTATTGACTAAACTGTGTAAATGTGAAAAGGAATAGTTCCTCCCCGCAGCTTCCCATTTTCACATTAATGGGTTGGTGCTCCTCCCCACGGTTTAGGCAAGCATCTATAACCAGCCCCAGAAGAAGAGTCGTGAAGACTTGAAACGCGTAGGGCAACAAACAATATTTTTTCCGAAGAAATGGAGCGAGAGCAAGTGAAATCCGGACGGATGGCAAACAGTGGATTGCCCTCCTGAGTTCTTGGGCATTTTTTATGACATTTCTACACGGGCGCCTAAACCGTGGGGAGGAGCACCAACCCATTAATGTGAAAATGGGAGGCTGCGTGGAGGAACTATTCCTTTTCACGTGCAGCACTGCGAGCCAAGGTACAAAAAGCTCCTGCTCTGTATTCCGGACCTTACTATAAGGTTATGAAACAAGGTTAAATGTAACAGATGCAACCAAATCCACTTAGGAAAAGTGCTGACTCGTTTCTGGGACATCCTATCCCATAAAACATAGCAGCGAAATATTCAAGCCTGAGGCCCATCAGGGGCAAATTGAAAATAAAAAGCGGACAAAGCAGGACAAAACGAGTGTTGCCAAGCATCTATAAGCAGCCCCAGAAGAAGAGTCGTGAAGACTTGAAATGCGTAGGGCAACAAACAATATTTTTTCCGAAGAAATGGAGCGAGAGCAAGTGAAATCCGGATGGATGGCAAACAGTGGATTGCCCTCCTGAGTTCTTGGGCATTTGTTTATGACATTTCTACACGGGCGCCTAAACCGTGGGGAGGAGCACCAACCCATTAATATGAAAATGGGAGGCTGCGAGGAGGAACTATTCCTTTTCACGTGCAGCACTGCAAGCCAAGGTACAAAAAGCTCCCTCTCTGTATTCCGGACCTTACTATAAGGATATGAAACAAGGTTAAATGTAACAGATGCAACCAAATCCACTTAGGAAAAGTGCTGACTCGTTTCTGGGACTTCCTATCCCATAAAACATAGCAGCGAAATATTCAAGCCTGAGGCCCATCAGGGGCAAATTGAAAATAAAAAGCGGACAAAGCAGGAAGAAACGAGCGTTGCCAAGCATATATAACCAGCCCCAGAAGAAGAGTCGCGAAGACTTGAAACGCGTAGGGCAACAAACAATATTTTTTCCGAAGAAATGGAGCGAGAGCAAGTGAAATCCGGATGGATGGCAAACAGTGGAATGCCCTCCTGAGTTCTTGGGCATTTGTTTATGACATTTCTACATGGGCGCCTAAACCGTGGGGAGGAGCACCAACCCATTAATGTGAAAATGGGAGGCTGCGAGGAGGAACTATTCCTTTTCACGTGCAGCACTGCGATCCAAGGTACAAAAAGCTCCCGCTCTGTATTCCGGACCTTACTATAAGGATATGAAACAAGGTTAAATGTAACAGATGCAACCAAATCCACTTAGGAAAAGTGCTGACTCGTTTCTGGGACTTCCTATCCCATAAAACATAGCAGAGAAATATTCAAGCCTGAGGCCCATCAGGGGCAAATTGAAAATAAAAAGAGGACAAAGCAGGAAGAAACGAGCATTGCCAAGCATCTATAACCAGCCCCAGAAGAAGAGCCGTGAAGACTTGAAACGCGTAAGGCAACAAACAATATTTTTTCCGAAAAAATGGAGAGAGAGCAAGTGAAATCCGGACGGATGGCAAACAGTGGAATGCCCTCCTGAGTTCCTGGGCATTTGGTTTATATATATATATATATATATATATATATATATATATATATATATATATATATATATATATATATATATATATATATATATATATATATATATATATTCCCCCGTTATAGTTAGTTCTGCTAACTATAACTCGCGCCCCTGCAATGCACTGCTGATGACGTCACATATTACATCACTCATGACATGGTCAGTGACATCACTGATGACATAACTGATGACATTTCAAATGACATCACTGATGACATCATCCAGTGACTGTGTGTTTCTGTAAAGTTTAAATATGTTTAATATGTATAGGGAAAGGCATATTGAAGAATGAGTGGGTGTATAAGTGCCTGAATGGATGTTTTAGTAGGTGCGTGACTGACTCTATAAGTGTGTGATTAAACGTATCTTACTGAATGCATGGGTTAGTGACTAAACTGTGTGAATGTCTGTATCTGTTGGTGTGTAACTGGCTACATGGGTTAGTGAATAGCTACCTGAGTGTCTATATGTGTTATTGATTGGTTGTCTGAGTATCTGTATGGGTGCATGAGTGTTTATGTTGGTGGGGTGTGTGTGACTCTGTGCATAGATGTGTGAGTGGGTGATTCACTGGGTGCATGGTTTCAAGAGTGCTTCTGTGATGGACTGTATGGGTGGGTGACTGTGTGTATGGCCATGTTAGTGAGTGAATCTATATCTCAGTGGTACATGTGTGAGTAACTACATATGTGAAAGGCAGTATATATGTGTGTTGGAGTATATAAATGGCTATAAGTGAGAGTGTGTGATTCTGAGAGTGGCTGTATGGATGGGTGTGTGCTTGTATCAGTGATTGTATAAGAGCATACGAATGTGCTAGTAAATGTATGAGTATTTGAGCTGGTGTGTGTATAACTGTATAGGTGAGTAAATGGCAGTGTGATTAATTATTTGCATGACTGACTAGGTGTGTGAGTACTAGGCCTGGGTGGTAAATTCCGTTCCGTTTGCGGTATTTGCTGAATTTGGGCATTTTCGCGTTCTGCAGAGAACACGAAATTGCCCAAAATTCTGCATTCTGCGAATTTGCGAAATTTTTTGCTTGTTCGCGTTCACAAAATGCGTGGTCGCGAAATATTTCCACCCGAGCACGCAAACAGCGATTGTCAACAGCAAAAAAGCTTCGCGAACGTGGAAATTCTGTGTGTTCGCGGAGATTTTTTACTGTTTCACGGAGATTCGGTAACGAGATTACGCAAATTCCGCCCACCCCTAGTGAGTACCTCTATGGATGAGTAGTGGTGTGTGAGTGTTTATATAGGTGTATGAGTGCATATCATAGTCCTGAACTGAGTGACCGTAAGTACGAGTGACTGTACAGGTGAGTGAGTGGATGTGTGTATAAACCTAAGAATCAGTGAGTGTGTATGTAGTTATTGCTGTTGGAGTGTCTATGGTTTTGAGAATGGCAGTCTGTAATTTAGAGTGGGTGTATCAAAGGTTATATTAGGGTGTGAGAAGATGCATCAATTTATCACATGGATGATGTCATCAGTGATGTCATTTGAGATGTCATCAGTGATGTCATCAGTGATGTCACTGACCATGTCATGAGTGATGTAATATGTGACGTCATCAGCAGTGCATTGCAGGGGCGCAAGTTATAGTTAGCAGAACTAACTATAACGGAGGAATTTCTATGGTTGTGTATGAGTGAATTGTCCAGCTAACTATAACACCCCTGAAACCTATGGTTTTTTCAGTGAATTTCTAAGGTTTTTTTAAATGCTCATTTCTAACTATAACGTGCATGAAACCTATGTTTTTTTCAGTGAATTCCAAAGGTTTTTTAAATGCTTATTTCCAACTAGAACGTGCCTGAAACCTATGGTTTTTTTCAGTGAATTCCAAAGGTTTTTCAAATGCTAGTTTCTAGCGATGCCTACAGAGGTAGGACATGTGAAGAAAGAAGAAAAAACGCACAGAAAGAAGCAAAAGAAATGCAGAAAGTAGCAACAGAAGTCCACAAAGATGAAGAAAAGTGTAAGAAGTAGCAAGACATGAGCAGAAAGAACCAATAGATGAGCAGAAAGAGGCCTTGTTACAAAATCATCCTGTGCCCACAACTTTTTCAGACGGTACTGGTGGTAACTGACTCTGACTAACCAGGCCTAGAGCCAGTGGTATGCTGAAATACACTTAGAATACAGTGAAAACACCTACATACAGTAGGGAACACTAGTGATTAGCATGACCTCCTCTGTAAGGCTCTAGTACATAATAGGGCAGGGAGATTAAAACTACCTCTTAAAACGCGCTACGGGCGTGTTTGCACAGTGGTGAAGGGAGGGGGGACTGAGGTGACATGTGTGCAAACGCCCTGTGGCCGTTTTAAGTTGGGAGATCAAGTCCCCTTGAATCCTGACAGTCCCCGGGGTCCAACTAGCCAACAAGGTACCTCCAGTAAGCTCCACAGAGCTGCATTGCAGAGGTGTAAAAAGGGGCATGGCCTGGACCACCTCTCTGCAACAAAGGCCTCTGGCACTTACTGGAGGTAGTTGGTGGCCCTCAGGATTTAAGGGGAGTTAATTCCCCAACTTGAAATGCACCACAGGGCATGTTTGCACACATGTCACTTCAGGCCCAGCCCCCTTCTTTTACCACTGTGCAAGCGCGCCCGTGTTGCGTTTTAGGTTGGGGGTTTAATTAGCCCCCCATGTACCTCCAGTAAGCACCACAGAGCTGCGTTGCAGAGAGGTGGTCCGAGGTCACGCCCCTTTTTACACCTGCCTTACCATTTAAATGGCGAACGATCTATCAGAGTTCAACTCTGCTACTGCTTAGCATGTTCTGAATAATTTCTACATTTGCACAAACTGCCTGCAGAATTATCTGTGACAAACCTTTGAAAAAGGACTGAGGCACTTTCATAGGTCTGAATGGAAGGCTCAATTATGTGACATCGCTCTAGTGAAATACTTTTCCTCAGTCTAGAGGCACGGAAACAAACTATGCTAAAAGCGAAACTGTGAAACTGCAAACAGACATGTTTGTAAAGGAGGATACGAAACGAGGCACTGCATAAATTCCTCATCATGTAGGGGGCCGTGCTGGGTTAGTGTTTTAGGGTTTAGGGTAGTGCAGTGGTCTTTGTGTAGTGTAGGGTGTCATGCTGGGGTAGTGTTTTAGGGTTTAGGGTAGCGCAGTGGTGTTTGGGTAGTGTAGGGGGTCGTTCTGGGGTAGTGTTTTAGGGTTTAGGGTAGCACAGTGGTATTTGGGTACTGTAGGGGGTCATGCTGGGGTAGATTTAAGGTTTAGGGTGGTGCAATGGTGTTTGTGTAGTGTAGGGGGGCCGTGTTGGGGGTAGGGTTTTATGGTTTAGGGTAGTGCAGTGGTGTTTTTGTAGTGTAGGAGGTAGTGTTTTAGGGTTTAGGGTAGTGCAGTGGTGTTTATGTAGTATAGGGGGTCGTGCTGGTATAGTGTTTTAGGGTTTAGGGTAGTGCAGTGGTTTTTGTGTAGTGTAGGGGATCGTGCTGGGGTAGTGTTTTAGGGTTTAGAGAAGTGCAGCGGTGTTTGTGTAGTGTAGGGGTCATGCTGGGGGTAGTGTTTTAGGGTTTATGGTAGTACAGTGGTGTTTGTGTAGTGTAGGGGTTGTGCTGGGGTAGATGTAGGGTTTAGGTAGTGCAGTGGTGTTTGTGTAGAGTAGGGGTCGAGTTGGTGGTAGTTTTAGGGTTTAGGGTAGTGCAGTGATGTTTGTGTAGTGTAGGGGGTCGTGCTGGGGTAGTGTTTTATGGTTTAGGGTTGTGCAGTGGTGTTTGGGTAGTGTAGGGGGTTGCGCTGGGGGTAGATATAGGGTTTAGGGTAGTGCAGTGGTGTTTGTGTAGTGTAGGGGGTCTTGCTGGGGGTAGTGTTTTATGGTTTAGGGTAGTGCAATGGTGTTTGGGTAGTGTAGGGGGTCATGCTTGGAGTAGATGTAGGGTTCAGGGTAATGCAGTAGTGTTTGGGTAGTGTAAGGGGTCGTGCTGAGGGTAGATGTAGGGTTTAGGTAGGGTAGTGCAGTGGTTTTTGTGTAGTGTTTGTGGGTACGTGCTGGGGGTAGTGTTTTAGGGTTTAGGGTACTACAGTGGTGTTTGTGTAGTGTAGGGCGTCATGCTGGGCTAGTGATTTAGGGTTTGGGGTACTACAGTGGTGTTTATGTAGCCTAACCTGGCTCTAAAGGGTGGATGTCGTGTCTGGCAGGGTTTTGCTAGCACGGTCGTGCAACCCTGAAGCTGCTGCTAATTTTACGCTGTTTTTTTTTTAAAAAGCTGCTCCTTTGTTTTAATTTGCCACATTTGCTGCTATTTGTATTCCTCTTACCTTTTTGGGGACCGGAGTGATCTCCTGGGGCTCCTGTGTTGTTTCCCCTGGTCGGGTCCGTCCGTGCGTGCGGACCCACCATCTTGGGGGTAGTTGGTCCACGTTCTAGTGGTCGGGGCATCACGATCTGGGCTCCATAAAAAGATTGCTGGAGTGAGCATGCAAACCCTAACCTGGCTCTAAAGGGTGGATGTCGTGTCTGGCAGGGCTCTGCTAGCACGGTCGTGCAACCCTGAAGCTGCTTCGAATTTTACGCTGTTTTTAAAAAAAGCTGCTCCTTTGTTTTAATTTGCCACATTTGCTGCTATTTGTATTGCTCTTACCTTTTTGGGGACCGGAGTGATCTCCTGGGGCTCCTGTGTTGTTTCCCCTGGTCGGGTTCCTCCGTGCGAGCGGACCCGCCATCTTGGGGGTAGTTGGGCCACATTCTAGTGGTCGGGGCATCACGATCTGGGCTCCATGAAAACAACGCTGGAGCGAACGCGCAGCGCGGCGCGCCGAAGCCGCGCCAATGGCAAGTCCCTCTGCGCCCGTCCGCGCCAAGAAAGCGCCCAGTGCCAGTTGAGCTGCTTGCTTTTGTAACGCTGAGGAGGGTCGACAATTATCTGGTTTTCCGTACTACTCTAGAGAGACTCTTCTTGATATTGGTGAGCACCACGCTGACAGGGGTACACCTGGGTTGTTGGATTCAGCTTATCCTCTGGCTGACTTTCTCGCCGGGGATCTCCTTAGGTGTGGGCTCCTTAATGTGAGGTCCCTGCCAAGACATAGTGCTGAAATCCAACTGCTGATAGAAATACACGAGCTGGACATGCTGCTTATGACAGAGACTTGGACTCGTCCTGACTGTGAGGTTGATCCCGGCTGGGCTTGTCCATTTGATTTTAAATTCCTCCATCTCCCTAGGTTAAACGGGAGAGGTGGTGGGGTTGGGGTCATATACAACTCATCTTGGAAGATTGGTACCATCACCATGGATCCGGTTGATGGAATGGAACTGCTTGGCTTATCTATAAAAAGTTGCTCCAGGGTTATTTTTACTGGGGTTTTATGCTATAGACCTCCGGGGCCTTTCAGTGCTCAGCAGCAACAATCGCTACTAGCTACCTTTACTAATATGACAGCCACGCACCACAAGCTGATAATCTTAGCGGATTTTAATTTATGGCTAAATGGCTCCCTAGACTCAGGTTTATTAAATCTGCTTCATTCATGTGAAGGCCTTGGCCTTTCTCAGCAAGTCGCAGAAGCTACTCATAAGGCGGGTCACCTCCTTGATTTAGTTTTCACTGTTCCCCTTTTGTTGTTTATGGGGGAAATTCTGCCGATGGATTGGACTGATCACTCTCTTGTTAAGTTCTATGTTAAAATTAAGGGTTCTCAGACTAGGGCTCCACGGGCTACAAAGGAGTTTTTGTGTAGAGATTGGAAGGCCCTTGCTCGGCTGAAGTCCTCTGACTCGGTGTTTAAGGTTGGAGAGTGCTTCGTCTCGGATAAACAAGTTGGTGAGAATTATGCCTCACTCTGCGCTAAGATTACCCTGGCGCTGGACTCTCATGCGCCCCTCAAAGTACGTAGTTGTGTGGGTAGAACCTCTGCTCCCTGGTTCAATGATACTTTGAAAATTATGAAACTGGGTTGCAAACAGGCGGAGAGTAGTTGGAGGCGTGATTATGAGGAATCAGACAGGATGCTTTGGAAGCGTAAAATCCTGGACTATAAGAATCAGATTAGGAAATCTAAGGCTGACTCTTTTTCTTCCCTGATCTGTAATGCTACTAACAGCTCTATGAGTATTTTTAACATATTAAATAGTCTCACGAGCCCTGACTGTTCCAAGAACCCCATAGTCCCTTCTCAGGAACTTTGTGAGAATTTGGCTAAATTCTTCAAGGAAAAAAATTGAGCTAATTATCAAGGATTTGGAGGTTTCCTCCGAGATTAGCAGCCTCTTGGTCACTGGGCACAGGCTTCCGGAGGACATGGCTAACTGTCCTGTTTGGCCATTAGGAGAACTATTATCAGAGTTCCTGCCTCTTACGGGAGAAGCCTTTAGTGGGCTGGCATGGGGTATTTCCTCCGGTTCTCCTTTGGACCCCGTGCCACACAAGATTTGGAAGGAGTATGAAGATGAATTATTCCCTACTCTGCGCTTAATCTGTAATCAATCGCTTGCCAGTGGCACTGTCCCAGTCCATTGGAAGCAGGCTCTGATATCTCCCCTGCTGAAGAAGCCTTCCTTAGATCCTGAATGCTCTAAGAAGTTTAGACCTATCTCCCTGCTTCCTTTTCCTGCTAAAATTGTCGAGCGCATGGTTAGCCTTACTCTCTCGAAACATCTGGAACAGCATCACTTATTGGAGGATGATCAATTTGGCTTCTGGCCGGCTCATGGGACCGAAACGGCCCTGGTGACCGCTATGGATGAGCTTCAAAGGCGTGCAGACAGGGGACAGGCAGCTGTATTGATTCTGCTTGACATGTCTGCCGCCTTTGATACGGTTAACCATGAGATTTTGCTGAGTCGACTAAGTGATGCTGGGGTGAGGGGTAGTGCTCTGATGTAGCTTCGGTCGTTCTTGCAGGATAGACAGCAGGCGGTATCCCTGCCCCCTTTTCAGTCTGTGTTTTCCCCTGTTCCTCACGGGGTGCCTCAGGGCTCGGCAATTAGTCCTATCCTTTTTAATTTATATCTAAGACCTTTGATCACGCTTATAAAATCTTACAAGATCAATATAATAAATTACGCGGACGATACGCAGCTGATCCTCTCTTTTGAGGGAGAGGACTCGACACCGGTGGATGTGTTTCATAAGTGTCTGCGGGATACGTCACGCTGGCTGCAGAACAACTCCCTTCAGTTTAACGCTGGCAAAACTGAGGTGATTTTTTGTGCTGGGAGTAAGATCCCCCGTCCTTTACCAGGGAATTTCTGGCCTCTTGAAACAGTGACCAAAGTGCGGCCATTGGAATCAGTCCGTAATTTAGGGGTCATGCTTGACAACAAACTTAGCATGGAGACTCAGGTTGCAAAAATGACATCTTGCTGCTTTGCAATTCTGCAATCTCCTCGTAAGATCCTGCCGCTATTACCATCTCAGGCGCGTGCCCAAGTGGCAAGATGCACGATACTTAGTCGGTTGGATTATTGTAACGCCCTGTTACTTGAATCGCCGGGCTTTTTGTTGGATAGGCTTCAAAGAATGTAATCAGCGGCTGCTAGGTTGGTCTTGGGGCTTCCCAGAAAGGCGCCTGCGCCGGCAGCTCTGGCGGAACTTCACTGGCTCCCCTTGAGACAGAGGGTACAATTTAAGTCCCTCTGTCTCGTCTTTAAGGCTCTTCATTGGATAGGACCTTTACCTCTGCAATCTAAATTTGATTGGTACACCCCAACTAGGCTGCTTCGCTCCTCATCGGCCAGATTGGTGAGAGTGCCTAGGTTTAGGAAGGTTAGATCAGGGGGTAGATCCTTTGAGGTAGCAGCTGCCAAACTATGGAACACGCTCCTGTGTGAGATCAGGCAAATTAAGGAGCTTTTTCCTCTTAGGAAAAGTGTTAAAACTTGGCTGTTTCCCAAGTAACTCAGTTTGGCCGGCCTGACCTGACATTCCCCCCCCCCCTTTTTGAGCCTAGCGCCAGGATGCCTGCAAGGTGATAGTGCGCTTTATAAGACAAATAAAAAAATAAACAGGGGGTAGCGTTTTAGGGTTTAGGGTAGTGCAGTGCTGTTTGTGTAGTGTAGGGGGTCATGCTGGGGTAGTGTTTTAGGGCTTAGGGTTATGCAGTGGTGTTTGGGTAGTATAGGGGATCATGCTGGGGTAGGGGTTTAGGGTTCAGGGATGCGCAGTGGTGTTTGTGTACTGTAGGGGTTAGTGTTTTAGGGTTTAGGGTAATGTAGTGATGTTTCTGTAGTGTAGGGGCTTATGCTAGGGGTACTGTTTTAGGGTTTCGGGTAGTGCAGTGGTGTTTGAGTAGTGTAGGGGTTAGTGCTCACCAGGGAGTTAATGGAAGTCTTCTGCTGGCATTGAAAGTGATTGTTCAGTCTGCATGTCAGAATTTTCAAATTAAATAGAAGAGGATTTGAGATTTCTCTTAAAACATGCCCTAATTTTTCTTCCTACAACACTAACCATAATTTCTATGACAAAATGAACCCCGTAATTTTGTTCCTTTTTAAATTAAATGTTTTAAGTGTTACCAGTTTATTCCAATCAAGATGGCTTCAGGTGTGCCATCATTTTGTCATAAGTAAGACTGTTAGCGCTCTAATTGTTCTTTAGAACACTCTGGGAAGCTGCAGTAGAGCAGAAAGTATTCAAATGACAGGCTGCTCCTGTTGAAATATAACAGGAAGATATTTGAGATCTCACTTAAAACATGTCCTAATTTTTCTTCCTACAGTACTAACCATAATTCCTAGGACAAAATAAACCCCTTATTTTGTTCCTTTTTAAATTAAATGTTTTAAGTGTTACCAGTTTATTCCAATCAAGATGGCTTCAGGTGATCCATAATTTTGTCATAAGTAAGACTGTTAGCGCTCTAGTTGGTCTTTAGAACATTCTGGGTAGCTGCAGTAGAGAACACAAAGGAATCAACTGCCAGGCTGTTTCTGTTGAAATATAACAGGAAGATATTTGAGATCTCACTTAACACATGTTCCAATTTTTCCTCCTACAGCACTAACCATAATTCCTAGGACAAAATGAACTCCCTCGTGTTATTCCTTTTTAAATGAAATGTTTTACATTTTACCAGTGTATTCCAATCAAGATGGCTTAAGGTGTGCCATACTTTTGTCATTAGTAAGGCTGTTAGCGCTCTAGTTGTTCTTTAGAACTCACTGGGATGCTGTAGTAGAACACAAAGCAATCAACTGACAGGCGGCTCCTGTTGAAATATAACAGGAAGATATTTGAGATCTCACTTAAAACATGTCCTAATTTTTCTTCCTACAGTACTAACCATAATTCCTAGGACAAAATAAACCCCTTATTTTGTTCCTTTTTAAATTAAATGTTTTAAGTGTTACCAGTTTATTCCAATCAAGATGGCTTCAGGTGATCCATAATTTTGTCATAAGTAAGACTGTTAGCGCTCTAGTTGGTCTTTAGAACATTCTGGGTAGCTGCAGTAGAGAACACAAAGGAATCAACTGCCAGGCTGCTTCTGTTGAAATATAACAGGAAGATATTTGAGATCTCACTTAACACATGTTCCAATTTTTCCTCCTACAGCACTAACCATAATTCCTAGGACAAAATGAACTCCCTCGTGTTATTCCTTTTTAAATGAAATGTTTTACATTTTACCAGTGTATTCCAATCAAGATGGCTTAAGGTGTGCCATACTTTTGTCATTAGTAAGGCTGTTAGCGCTCTAGTTGTTCTTTAGAACTCACTGGGATGCTGTAGTAGAACACAAAGCAATCAACTGACAGGCGGCTCCTGTTGAAATATAACAGGAAGATATTTGAGATCTCACTTAAAACATGTGCTAATTTTTCTTTCTACAGCACTAACCATAATTTATATGACAAAATAAACCCCCTTATTTTGTTCCTTTTTAAATTAAATGTTTTAAGTGTTACCAGTTTATTCCAATCAAGATGGCTTCAGGTGTGCCATAATGTTGTCAATAGTAAGGCTGTTAGCGCTGTAGTTGTTCTTTAGAGCACTCTGAGAAGCTGCAGTAGAACACAAAGTAATCAAAAATTTGCTAGCATTCGCACCAAGAGTTTTCAATTCTCTTAAGGACACGGAGGCGAGGATTATGCTTCTCTATTCTTTACTGCAAAATCACAGCAGCCAATAAAAACATACAATTAGTTTAAATGAACTACATTGCCCATGATGCTTGCTCATCAGCCATGCCTCCACAGCCCATAAGAGCCATCTGTACTGTCCCATAATCCTCTTTCTTTGCAGGGAACAAAAGTCCAAGAATTAACATGAACAAGTCCATAACCTCCTCCAACGTGGAAGAATAACCAGGAAACCTTCAAGCATAAAGTCTTGTGAGCAGCCATCTTCTAGTCAGACTTTTTATCCGATCCTGAAACAAAGGGAAATGAAAAACCCGTAACCACTGTATAGCAAGACATGTCATAACATAATTCATGGGCGGGTAAGCTTTAATACAATTTAGTAAAGCCGGGTGGGATAATCCTCGCCTCCGTGTCCTTAATAGAATTGAAAATTCTTGGCGCGAATGCTAGCAAATTTTTGATTCTATTACCGGACCGGAGGCTTCAGATTATGCTAGTTCAACATTTCCAAATACCACAGATGTAATATCTCCCACTGGCTTGTAATAAAACATTTTGAAGGTTGATTCCGATGACCAATCAGCACAACGCATGATATCCTGAATGTTAGAACCCAACATGTATGACTTGGAGGCCATAGCGCCCCTGACAGATTGTGCCCCAACCCTTTGGAGATCAATACCAGCTTCCTGCATGATATATCTAAGCCATCTGGCAATGGTGGCAGCCGCCACCGGCTTATACGGTTTGTGTAAAGCAATTAACAGCTGAGAACAATCCCGAGGTCTCAATTTGATATTTGATATTTATTGACACTTGTAGAGCGCGGCTATCGCTCCGGAAGGAGCATCTTGGCGCTAAGCGATCAGAGAGCCAGCATGGCGAGGAGTGTATCAGATGGCTGCAAGAACTGCTGAGTCGGGCTGAAGGAAAATCCAGGTCTTCAAGAGTTTCCTGAACTGGCTTTCCAAGGGGACGTGCCTAAGGTTAAAGGGGAGACTGTTCCATGCCTTCGATGCTAGGAATGAAAAAGTTTTTCCCCCTTTTGTTTTTAGTTTTATTCTAGGTACTACAATCAAGTTTGCTTCGGCTGACCTCAAACAGCGCGATGGAATGTAGTGCTGAAAGCGTTTGGCTAGATAAAGAGGGCCGGTGTTCCTAGTGGCTTTGAAGACCGTGATAAGGAGTTTAAAAAGGACTCTTTTGTGAAGGGGAAGCCAGTGCAGCGTGTTGAGGGCTGCAGAGGCCGAGGACCTTTTTGGGAGTTTAAGAACTAATCTGGCTGCAGTGTGTTGGACGCTTTGCAATTTCTTTAGCGAAGACTTTTTTATTCCCGCCAGGAGGCCGTTGCAATAATCCAGCCGAGAAAGGATTAGAGCCACCGCAACTGTTTTCCTGGCGGAGATAGGGAGGAAGTCGAAGAATTTTTTCAGCTGTCGAATGAGGTTAAAGCAGCACCCAGCTGTGATGCGTACATGGTCATCGAAACTCAAGGAGGAGTCAAATTGGACACCTAGATTGCGGGCCGAGGAAACCGCACAAGGCGGTACATCAGAATTTTGAGGCCACCAGTCCTTTGGTGAGAAAAGGACGTCTTTGCCCAGTGGAATAATTTCAGTTTTTGCACTGTTGCATTTTAGGTGGTTAAGATTGAGCCAGGAAAAGACTTGGGAGAGGCAGTTCTGGAATCTGAGAGCTGTGTCGGGGTATTTTTTATCAATGGTGACGACAAGCTGAGTGTCGTCAGCGTATGAAGTAACGAGGATGTTGTGGGATTCAATCAATGTTAAGAGGGGGGCCATATATAGATTGAAAAGGAGGGGGCTAAGTATGGATCCTTGGGGCACCCCGGATGTGACGGGTCTTTCGCTGGAAAGAAAAGATCCAAGCGAGACTGTTTGTGTTCTATGTGATAGAAATGATGTAATCCATGCTAAAGCAGTACCAGACACACCAATCTCACGCATTCTGTTAACAAGGATAGCGTGAGAGATGGTGTCGAATGCCGCGGTCAAGTCGAGTAGGATGAGTACGGCATGTTTTCCGTCATCCTGTAGGAACTTGATGGTGTCTGATAGCTCAATCAGTGCGGTTTCTGTGGAGTGGCCAGGGCGAAAACCCGATTGCTGTGGATGCAAGATGTGGTTGTTTTCCACGAAGGCTTTTAATTCTTCGTGGACCAGACGCTCGGTGATTTTGCCTAGTACAGGGAGTAGAGAAATGGGGCGCATATTAGTTAAGTCAGTGGGGGATTTATTTTGTTTTTTCAACAAGGGCTTGACTATTGCCTTCTTCCATTCAGCGGGGACAATGCCAGTGCTGAGGGAGTCATTAATAATGGCGTTGATGGAAGGGTTGACGGCTTCAATGAGGTGGTGAAGAATAATCGGAGGGCAGGAGTCAGTGGGTGCTCCTGACTTACAAGTCATAATGGCTTTCTGTGTCTGTAGCAAGGATACCACAGAGAAGTTGTCGAGTGAAGGTAGTGTGGGGCCGGCAACTTGCATATAAATTGAGGGGGGGGGAAAGTCTCTGTGAATGGTGTTAATTTTGTCAATAAAAAAATCCGCAATTTGATCGCAGAGTACTTGAGATGGGGGAATTTCCGTTATCAGGGCCTTGGGGTGGGTGAAGGACTTGACTATGTTGAAAATAGTCTGTTGTTTTTGTTTGGCTGCTTCTATAGCTGAGGTAAAAAACTCCCTTTTGGCTATTTTTATGTTGGAGAGGTATTGTTTCCTCTGTAAGATGTAGAGGGATCTCGAAGTATCATCGTATGTTTTCCTCCATTCTCTTTCCAGGACCCTGCATTTGAGGTGACATTCGGCAAGGGTCTGGGTATACCAAGGGGCATTTGGTTTTTTTACGCGACGGGCTGATTTCAGGCTGGTTGGGTTGGAGAAGGATGTGACTATAGTGTCAATCCAGATGTGAAGATTTTTAGAATCTAAAGTTACATCTCTGACAAGAGTGGGAAGAGGGGCAGTGGGCCGGGGACTTAGCATAATACGTTCTGCGACTTTCTTCCAATTAGTCGGGAAGGGTGCGGGAGAGCGCATGGTGTTGGATTGCGCAGAGTGTTGTGTTGCAATGGAAAAGGGGATAAAACAGTGGTCCGTCCATATATGTGGGATAGGGGGCGAGACAGTTAGGGCAGTCAAGTTAGTGCAGATGCCATCCAGCGTGTGGCCGGCCCGGTGAGTGGGGGGTGAAACCAGTTGGGTGAGGCCAAAAGTATCTAAGGAGTGTTGGAAACTCAGCGTGTGGGGGTCTGAAAGGGCTTCGAGATGGAGATTGAAATCACCAAGAAGTGTGAAGGTGGGGTAGTGGGTCAGGAGAGTGGCAAGGGTCTCGTCCAGGGAATCCAGAAATGAAGAGGCATTCCCAGGGGGGCGATAGACGAGTCCACCTGAGAAAGAAGTGGATGGATTGATTTGAATAACAAATCCAATAGCCTCGCAGTGCTTGATAGAGGTCAGGTTGAGGTTCCGTGACAATTGTAAGTGGTGTTTTTTAACTCGCACGAATATGGTCGAGTCTGGTATCTATGAACCGCAAATGACGAGTTTAGTAAGTGTGCGCAGTTTCGCTGTGCTAACTTAAACCGTTCGTTTGCTATGTGGGTTTTTCATCTGTACCCACGGGTTCCATCTTAGATACGGCATCCATTTTGTCTCTTGCCCTCAAGTAGCCAGCGAACGGACGCTGTCCGCTTCGCGACCCTGGGACTCCCAAGATATTTGCGGAAGACACATGTTCTTTGTAAGTGTCTTTATGACGAGGGGGTTGCTGCTGTAAGGCAGATGGCGCCGCTCGAGGCTCATCTTGCCGCACGGACTTATTGTCTCAGCCGTGCATCTCATTAGGCACGTCCCTTTGATGCCTGTATCTCGTGTTTCCCGTTACCTCCCCTTTTACACCCTTTCCGATCTCCCCACTGTCTCCGTCTTCCTCTGCACCTGTCTTCGTTCCTATTTCGATCTACTTTACTGCTGATTGGAATTTGCTAATGGTGGGAAGATGGGTTTTTACAGTTGGGAACCGCCAAATGTTTCCGTACTTATGTTCCGGACCTTGTGTGTTTCAAAGTGACCAAAGCGACCCCTCTGGGGGCTAATTGTGGGAACCGGGTTGTAAACTTTTGTGTATCATGTTATCCTATGGGTAAAAACTGTATAAAAGGAGCGATCCACAGAACCAATTTGAAGCAGTCTCCCCAAGTTGCACGCTGTGTACTTGTCGTGATCTCTGTGTTCCCTGCAGTAAATAAACCTTGAATCTTTGACGCCGAAGGAAGTGTCCCGTGTCTCTGTGACTTGTACGCCGGAGCAGGTTACCCACGAAGGTTTCAGGTGTTGTGCCCTGGCACCGCTGGGTCCAAAAGAACCCAGTCCTTCAGTTGGCGCCCAACGTGGGGCTGCATCAGTGGTACCGGTCCAAGCCCGACGATCGTGAGGAACTTCGTGTGAAATCTCCGAGGGAAGGTGCACCCCGCTTCATCGATCCTGTTGTCGAAATAAGTGGCCCGAAGACTTTTCCCGCGAAGATTCCCGCCTCCTGACGGCTGCGACGGACTGCTGCCCTGACTGTAGACCTGTTTTGGCGCCTGGCGTAGACCTTGGTATAGCGAGACGATTGACGGGCCTTCCTGGTGACGCCATCGATCTTTGAGTTAAGTATTTGTGGGTCGCTCCCAGAGTTCTTGGTTGTTGAACACTTTAGCGAGTGTTTTTGTTGTTCACGCTGTGTGAGTGTTTTTGTCGGTGACACTTTGCTAGCGTACTTTGTTGTTGTATTATTTGACGACTGCAGCCGCCAAAAACCGAGGGTTTTGTTCTTTGCTGGGACTTGGTAAATCCCGTAACCTTTGAAGTTTGTGAAACTCGGCTAGTGTGCAAGATGCCTGGTCGCAGTACTTTGTTCAGTTGTTTCAGACCTTGTGGTGCGGATTCCCTGCTGGAGGACTCGTGTCCGATACCTCCGGTTGGAACTCCTACTTATGACTTATATAGCAAACATGGGCTAGGCCCGATTGCTTTTAACGATTATTGGATTAAATATACGAAGAAAGACGGCGACCTTCGTTGGCCACCTCACGGTAGCTTCGAAGCGTCGATCTTAGATAATCTTGAAATAAAGTTGTTCGAACGTAAATCAAGGCCGGCCATGTTTGATGCCTTTCGGTTGTGGCGCAAAGAAGCCCGACAGAAAGAAATCAGACAGAATAAACGTAGTCAGCGAGATACTGTTGCTACTATAGTAAAGAAAGCTGAGCAGTTCCAGCGTGATAAGGAGGATAAGGATAAGGAAGTGTTTGAGAGGCTACAGCGTATGTCCATAGATAAATGTTATCCCGCTTTGCCTACGGAGTCGGATAATAAGGAAGAGGCAGTTGAGGATCCTTTAATGTCCTATCTTATGAAGTCGCCACCTCCGTACGTACAGGGTACCGCAGTTCCTGTGGTCCCTGCCGTACCTGTTCTTCCACCTATTGTTCCTCCGCCTGTTCCTCAACCTGCACCCGTTCTTCCAACTGTTCCTGCTCCTTTGTCTGTTTCTATTCCTACTGCCCCTCCGCTTCCACATACTCCTGCTCCCGCTACTGCTCCTGTGTTGTTAACCCCTGTCGCTGCTACTGTTTCTACTCCTTCTCTTGTTAGTCCTGTGTCTTACTCTTCTCCCTCTACCCGTAATCGTAATTCTCCCCTTGCGACAAGCTTCTTTCAGTCGCTCGGACCTGTTCATGGGTCCGCTGGTTCTGATGGTCCTCAGAGACGTAGTCAGCTGCCTGGAAACAGAGAACGTGTTGCGCTATATAATATGGCGATGGGTTGGATGGTAAACCCCCTTAGAAATCCACCCCGTGTTGTTCTCGAAACATTTAGTCAATTCAACATACCAACTCAGAGATATGTGTTTGACGAAATGTGCAAGTTCCTACATGATCAGATAGCGGCCAATGCGCCTGACGAGGTGCTGACCGCCCTGTCTGAACTTCGGCTTCAGTTCGCAACTGGACTGATAGTAGATACTAATGTTCGACGTGCTATTGAGCGATTGCTATCTCTTCGTCCCGCTCCCATACCTCATGCACTGTTTGTTGAGGATATTGAAAGACAAGACGAGTCTGGCCAGTACCCCATGCGTGAAGTTCCGCCGGTTTGGATGCCAGGCGATCCTAATGCTGCCCCTCCGGTTCTGCCGTATTTCCAGAGAGTATGGATACATCTCCCATGGAAGCGTTCGGAAGTGTTACAGGTGAAGCAATCTTTGCCTGACCCTCGCAAAAATCCTGCAGGGTATTATAAGGAATTATCGCAGCTCGTAGATGCTACGGTAATGAATCTTGCCGATATCGACATGTTGTTCGGTAATGTCGTACCGCAACCGGTATGGGCTAAGATTCGCCAGGAAAATCACGCAAATGAATTGGGTGGTGATTGGGCGGCCATTGTAGCGGCGGATGGGTTGCAAGTCGGTGGTGCTAAGCCTGACCAGTTGATTGCTGCTCTCCCTCAAAGAATAATAACATTAATGAAAACTCTTATGCCAGCTATGCGAGTAAATTGGGACAAATTGTCAGCTTGTAAGCAAAAGAAAGATGAAAGTGTTTCCGACTTCTTTACGAGGTTCGAGGAAGCGTTCATTGACCATAGTGGGCAAGATATGAGTACTGAGGGTGGACAGAGGTTGTTTGTAGATAAATTTGTGTCAAATTTATCGCCTGATTTGAGCAATAAATTGAAGAATTCGGAAAGTGCATGGGCTGTTTCTACTTCAGCTCAGATATTGGCTACGGCGCAATATTATGAGAATAGAGAGAAAGAGGAGAATGACCGTGCTGATAAAAAGACGAAAGACCTAAAAACTAAAGTGTTGTTGCAACAAGCGTATCCACCGCGTTCTAATCAGAATGCGCCTCAGCAGAATAGATCGCAGTCGCAATCGAATCGATCGCAGCCACGTAATGATTCCTCTTTCCAAAGATCTTCGTTAGGGTACAATCAATGTGCTTATTGTAGACAGGAGGGACATATTAAATTTGATTGTCCTGCTTTAAATGGACGTAATAGCGGTAATGCGTCTAAAGGAGGTCGTGGTGGTTCACAACAGGCATCACGTGGTAGAGGTCGTGGTGCTCAGAATGATCGCTCAGACAATTCATCAAATTCTAATAATTGTTTCGATCAACGTGGATCATCGCAAGGACGATCTGCGCAGTACAATGTAGACGATTATTACGTCGATCAGGGAACTGACGACAGTAATTACTAGGACAGCCAAAGACAAGGAGAGGGAGTGGTATCAGTTCCGGTTGATCAGAGAGGGCCTTACGTCGCAGTTGCTACATCGGGCGTCGTTGAGCCTTTTCTGTTGGACACTGGTGCAGCGAAAAGTTCTATCATGCATTCGAAACTCCCTGGCGCACCTTTGTCTGGCTTAACAAATGTTTCCGTTGGATTCTCTGGCGCCCCCGTTAGCAATCCAGTTTCACGCCCTTTGCCCCTTCAAATTGGGTCGCGTGAGCTCCAAGCTCCGTTGATTTTGACCACTGGTTGTGGTGAAAATCTTTTGGGCCTGGATTTGCTCAAACGTTTGTATGCAACTTTGTATTGTTCTCCTGCGGGTGTAAAGCTTACGTTAGGAGAGAGAGTAGTCTCTCCCATGTATTTGTCCCTCGATAAGCTACCACCGGAATTGAGTTCACTTCCCGCATCTTTGTGGGCGACGGGTCCAAATGACGTGGGCCTACTTGATATCTCCCCTTATGTTGTTCAGTTGAAATCGAATGTGCGATTGCCACGTATTCCCCAGTATCGTATCTCCCTTGATGGTGAACGAGCTTTGTTAGCGATCATCTATGACTTGATCGAGAAAGATGTTATTGAAGAGACCAGGGGAAACGTGTGCAACAGCCCTGTACTGCCCATTCTTAAACGTACTGATCCTACAAAACCGCCTGTTTATCGTTTTGTTATCGATTTACGGGAGGTAAATAAAATCGTGGTTCCTCAATTTCCTGTTGTGCCTGACATCACGGCGCTGCTGACTCTGATTCCAGCTACTGCATCATGGTTTTCGGTGATTGACTTGAAAAATGCGTTTTTCAGCATCCCGATTGCCGAAGAGAGCAGGGACCTTTTCGGTTTCTCTCTCGGTGGACGTAGCTTCCGGTTCAAACGCGCTCCTCAGGGCTACTGTGAAAGTCCATCGATTTACAGTCAAGCTTTGAAGGGTCAACTGGATGCGTTTAGGTTGCCGGTTGGTGCGGCTTTAATCCAATACGTCGATGACTTATTGGTGGCTGCCGATACTCAGGACATTTGCAAAATTGCTACGGTGTCGTTGCTGCAACATCTCTGTGAGTTACATCACAAGGTGTCACCTTCTAAACTCCAATATTGTTGTCAAGAAGTAACCTATCTAGGTCACTTATTGTCAAAGGAGGGAAGGAGATTGACCCCAGAAAGAATTGCAGCGATTGCGCGAATGGCTGTGCCACAAACCCAAAGAGATGTGCGTGCCTTTCTAGGTATCACGTCGTACTGCAGGCAGTGGATTCCTAATTTTTCATTGCTAGCGAAACCATTGGTGGCTCTTACGTGCAAGGATGTTTCAACTCCTTTACCATGGACGGAAGAATGTCAGAAAAGTTTTTCTGAACTGCGTGATTCATTGTGTTCGGCTCCTGTGTTAGGTACCCCTGATTACAGCAAGCCATTCACGTTATATGTTCACGAGAGGGAAGGTTGTGCTTTGAGTGTTTTAACGCAACCTTTTGGTGGTAAGCAACGTCCATGTGCATATTTTTCCTCGACCTTAGACCCAGTAGCTAGAGCATTGCCGAGTTGTTTGAGAGCAACTGCGGCAGCTGCGGTCTCCATCCGACAATCAGCAGGATTGGTCATGGATAATATGCTTACGGTGATGGTTCCGCATGCAGTCGATACCCTGTTGAATCGTACGAAAACTCAGCACTTGACGAGTGCGAGGTTGTCTGGGTACGAATTGACGCTCTTGGCAAGCCATATTCAGATAAAACGTTGTAATGTCCTAAACCCGGCAACTTTGTTACCAATTAGTGCAGAGTCAGATGAAGTAGCAGAACATGACTGTTACTTGCGGACGGAAGAGGAAACGAAAGGTCGAGTGGACCTTAAAAACACCCCATTGGAAGATCCGGATGGCACTCTGTATGTGGATGGGTCATGTTTTAAGTTGCCGAATGGCGATGTGACTACTGCTTATGCTGTTGTAACATTGAATACTGTTGTTGAGACTGCAAGATTAAACCAGAATTCTGCCCAGGCTGCAGAGCTGATTGCTCTCACTAGAGCATGTGTTTTAGCAAAAGGGAAACGCGTGAATGTGTACACCGATAGCCAGTACGCTTTCGGTGTAGCACATAGTTTTGGACGATTGTGGCGAGAGCGTGGTTTCTTGACGTCGCACGGTACGAAGATTCAGCATGGCCAGTTGGTGAACGATCTTTTGGATGCTTTGACTTTGCCTACACAAGTTGCGATTGTTAAGTGTAGTGCGCATCGTAAAGTGACGGATGATGTTGGTCGTGGAAATGCGTTTGCAGATGAGATTGCTAAGGAGACTGCCCGGAACCTAGGCACTCGAATGTATGTGACGAGTTCGGTCAGGTGGCCTACAGAATCGAGTATGTGTGAGGATACTATAGAGAGTGTGAAAGCGATTCAGAATGAGGCCACTGAGACTGAAAAGACGAAGTGGAAAGAAAGTACGGGAAAGTTGGATGCGAATGGTTGTTGGATTGATTTGTCGGATCAGAAAAGATGGATGTTGCCTGATGCGTATGTGCTGGCCGTTGTGACAATGGCACATGGGTTAGCACATATTAGCGCGAAAGGTATTTGCAAGTTGTTGGCTCCTGTGTGGAAGAATGATGGCATCACGAAATGTGCTGAACGTCTGGTGAAGAATTGTATGGTGTGTATAATGTACAACCCTGGCAAAGGAACCCCAACTCCCCCTGGCAGTTTTGCTCCTCCTTCATATCCCTTTGAGGTGATTCAATTGGACTTCATCCATATGGAGCGATGCAATAACCTGAAATACGTTTTGGTTGTGGTTTGCGCATTCTCCCGATGGATCGAGGCCTATCCCCTCAAAGACAATACTGCTTTGTCTACTGCGAAAATCCTACTGAAGGAATATTTTCCTCGGTATGGAATGCCTAGAGTCGTGTGGTCAGATAACGGAAGTGAGTTTGTTGGAAGTGTGATGAAGAGTGTGTGTAAGGGCCTTGGAATTAATCAAAAATTCCACAGCGCCAATCATCCTCAGTCAGCTGGATTGGTTGAGGGGTACAACGGCACCCTTAAACTAAAGCTAGCAAAGATTCAGGCTACGACTGGTCTTTCGTGGCCTGACGCTTTGCCTTTAGCATTACTGTCAACTAGGGCGACTGTACACTCCCGAATAGGGCTTAGTCCCTATGAAATAGTGTTCGGCCGTCCTGCGAATGTGTGGGGGGTTCCTAGGCCAGGAATATTCTCTGATCTTGAGTATCCGATGTTGATTGACTATTTACATGACTTGACTGCTAAACTGAGGTTAATTCACCAACAGGTTTACGACGCATTGCCAACGCAGACGGAGGGTCCAGGTCACCAGCTCCAGCCCGGAGACTGGGTAGTGACGCGCAACTTTTCACGGAAGAACAATCTGGACCCTAGATTCACCGGACCTCACCAGGTGCTCCTGGCCACGAGGACTGCCGTTCGTCTTGAGGGGCGGAAAAATTGGGTACATGCTACCCATTGTAGGAGAGTCCCTATTCCTTTGCCGGCAGACCCGTGGGTGAGGAAAGGCATTGCGTCACCAGAAACAGAAACATTGCCGGCGTTTGTGCCTTTCAGCGACGCACAGCCTGTTGGAGAACACTCAGCGCAGCAGAAAGCCACTGTTGAACACTTATCAGCAAAAGACTCAAGACCAGAACACTCAACTGATCAGCAGGACGCTGTCTCTTCAACGGATCCTTTGTTCGACGAGCAGACACGTCCCGGGAAACATCGATATTCTTTGCGGTCTCACACTAAGGACAAATAAAATATTTTTGCTTTGCTAAATTGACAACTGCATTATCCCCGATTTCCCGTGATCACTTTTGAACATTCGTATCATTGAAAATTTTTTGTACATATATCAAGCTTCCTTCCTTGTATCTTTTTACTTCCACAGCTGAGAGACATTGTGCTTATATATAATACATATTGTGTATTGAAGGCCGTAGGGCCGCGCGCGTACTTCCTTCTGGACAGTAGGTCTTGACGCTAGGTTAAAGGCCGTCGGTTCCTAGGAACTCCTGGGGATTGACTATTGCTGCACAGAACGAAGTGCGTCAAGAAACGTTGCGGACGGTCGTAGGGAATGGCATTCTCGAAGCTGAATGATTTGGAGGGAGCTCAGGCGTATAGATTCAAGCTGCAGCAACTCAGTCGTACCAAATGTTTCATATTTCAGTTGTTTGTATTGTTTTTGACTGCTTCTGCATTATTGGCGGGTGGGGTGTATTACACGTTGTCTTACTTTTTACCTTCTACACCTACTCCTACTTCTTACCCTAATCTTACCTCTACTGCTTCTCCCCATTCCTTTCACATGTTACCGGAACACGAGCAGGCTAGACGTGTAGAATTCCGCAACAATTCCTTTATTCAGCTTCTCCATCAGCATCAGTTAGTGGTTAACACTACTAATTGTTGGGTGTGTGGGCTGATGCCACATACTACGGATAAGGGAATTCCATATCTGGTGTTACCGTATAGTTCCCAAGGGTCAGCTCGAGCATTCCAAACAATGTTTCGAAGCGCACTGGGTTACCACCCCATTCGAGAACCACATTCCCCCTACTCTGGTCCTACCTCATATCAGAAGCCTTTATCGATAGCAATAGAGGATATGGAAAGTGAGATCCATGACTATTCGCTTATCCCTGAAGAAGAGGTACAAGCTTATAAGGTCCTAAGTAGAGGTGAATATAGTGTGTTCACTAGTGAAAAGCAGCTTAAAAGCTCGCCTCCAATATGGGTCGTACCCCACACTGGTAATTTTTGTCTTATGGGTCGTGGTCGAAAATCGCAAGCCCGACTTGGAGCAAGTGCTTGCACTGAAAATTACATTCTGCCAATGTTCTCGTCCCCTGTGTTTCTGGCTGCCAAGGGTACATACTTTATCTGTTATGATCGTGCATACACATGGTTGCCCGCTGACTTCATGGGCACATGTTTTATTGCAAATCTGTTGCCTCCGACGTTCACTGTAGATGCCGATTATCATAAGACTAGAGTTGTACGAGGCGTAATTAGCGAAGAAGACACTGCCGGTCAAGAGGCAGGAGACTTTTTCAAGGGTTTCCTCCCGTTTTGGGGACCTATGGTTAATAGTAGGAACCTGAGACAGTTGACTCGAGTGGTAGAATCGACAGCTAATATTACTGCCAGTGCCCTTGGTAATATCACCACAGAGCTTCAGGCGGAGAGACTTATGACGTTACAAAACCGTATGGTTTTAGATGTCATCTTAGCAGATCGCGGTGGGGTATGTAAGGTGATCCATTCGAGCTGCTGCATTTTCATCCCAGATAATGCTCCTACCGTATATCAAGCCATCTCGAGGTTGCATAAGATCTCTGAATCCATACACGTGGATGTAGGGGATTGGACGCTACTTGGATGGTTTTGGGGCCTGATGTCGACTTGGGGTTGGAAAATTCTGATGATCATCGGAGTTGTGGTAGTGTTCCTGTTCACGTGTTGCCTTTGTGTGCAGTGTGGTCCTGCCTTATGTGGCCTCTGTGCTACAACGTGTATGAGACAACCATCTGTTACCAAGGGGACTCGGTTGGACAGAGCTATGCTGCAACAACATCTCGATGGTCTGATGAATATCGAATATGATTCCGACTAGTGCTTGCCTACATGAGGGCAAAAGGAGCGTCTGAGGTTCCGTGACAATTGTAAGTGGTGTTTTTTAACTCGCACGAATATGGTCGAGTCTGGTATCTATGAACCGCAAATGACGAGTTTAGTAAGTGTGCGCAGTTTCGCTGTGCTAACTTAAACCGTTCGTTTGCTATGTGGGTTTTTCATCTGTACCCACGGGTTCCATCTTAGATACGGCATCCATTTTGTCTCTTGCCCTCAAGTAGCCAGCGAACGGACGCTGTCCGCTTCGCGACCCTGGGACTCCCAAGATATTTGCGGAAGACACATGTTCTTTGTAAGTGTCTTTATGACGAGGGGGTTGCTGCTGTAAGGCAGATGGCGCCGCTCGAGGCTCATCTTGCCGCACGGACTTATTGTCTCAGCCGTGCATCTCATTAGGCACGTCCCTTTGATGCCTGTATCTCGTGTTTCCCGTTACCTCCCCTTTTACACCCTTTCCGATCTCCCCACTGTCTCCGTCTTCCTCTGCACCTGTCTTCGTTCCTATTTCGATCTACTTTACTGCTGATTGGAATTTGCTAATGGTGGGAAGATGGGTTTTTACAGTTGGGAACCGCCAAATGTTTCCGTACTTATGTTCCGGACCTTGTGTGTTTCAAAGTGACCAAAGCGACCCCTCTGGGGGCTAATTGTGGGAACCGGGTTGTAAACTTTTGTGTATCATGTTATCCTATGGGTAAAAACTGTATAAAAGGAGCGATCCACAGAACCAATTTGAAGCAGTCTCCCCAAGTTGCACGCTGTGTACTTGTCGTGATCTCTGTGTTCCCTGCAGTAAATAAACCTTGAATCTTTGACGCCGAAGGAAGTGTCCCGTGTCTCTGTGACTTGTACGCCGGAGCAGGTTACCCACGAAGGTTTCAGGTGTTGTGCCCTGGCACCGCTGGGTCCAAAAGAACCCAGTCCTTCAAGGTCAAATGCATGGCACGTGAGGGACGACCTGACGATAATGGCTATACCCCCACCCCTACCCGAGGGTCTATCACGCCTAAGGATGGAATAGTCAGTGGGGAGGGTGGTTGCTAAATCAGAGTTAGATGCGTCATTTAGCCACGTTTCAGTAATGAAGATGGCGTCGAGGCCATGCGACAGTATAAGATCGTGAATATCCTGCGCGTGGCATGTTAGGGATCTGGCATTGATGAGGCCACAGTTGAGAGTGACAGTTTTATGAGGAGGGGGAGGGGAAGGGGGAGAGATTGCGTCAGGAGGTCCTAGAGATGTCCATCTACAGAGGCGGCATGAAAAAGGGCCCCATAGATGATCAGTTAAGAGGTGAGCCTTACAGCTATGGCTGGGGCTGGTCAAGCGTATTTGGAGCAGGGCATCGGAATCATACCTGATAGTGGGAGGATTTAGGACAGGATGGCCCGCACCCTGCGCGATCCTGGCGCGGACGGGCGCAGACGGGCTTGGCTTTGGCGCGGCTTCGGCGCGCATCCCGCGCCCCCGCTGCGCCAGCCCGCTGCGCCGTCTGGTTGCTAAGCACATTTATAGGGAAGTAAGAGGGTGGGAAGGACGGCCCGACTTGAGCGCTGTCCCCACCAGCCTCACACAAGATGGCGCCCACCGCCGCCGAGAACTTGTACATTCCTCATACAGCTTTAAACATTGCACTACACATAATTTCTCATTCTCAGGAAAAGCATTGTAATCAATGTGTCGAGAAAGGGGCTTGGTACGTCCAGTAATATGAAAAGAAACTCCCTCTGGAGTAAATACTCTACCTGTAACGTCGAGATGCATGTATTTCCCCAGAAACATTATTCGTAACACCTATTTACAACAGAAATAAACCAAAACCCTCAAAAATAAAAAAGCACATTCTTATTATATGAAGAAATAAACAATAAAAAATGGAGTAGCAAATAAGCACAAAAACCAAAAAATCTTCATACTTATAGAGAGAGGATAATACGTCTGTTTGATGTTCCTAATTTTGAACAAGTCCCCCTAATACTACAGATTTAAGACTCAAAAAATAAGTATCCAACTACAGAAATTCAGAAAAAAGACTTATCATATATGTATATCATGTTCTTCATCCTGATGGAGCCCCCTCCGAGAAATATTTTGTTAAGATTGATTATGTATTTGGACTCCATCCCCTCAGCATACGTTACCTGTCTCCACCTCTAGTACTTGTCAAGGGTCTGTCAATACCATGAAAAGAGATCTTTTCAGTATCTGTTGCATGGACCTGATGCCAATCTCTAGCCACAGTGTAAGTAGGATCATTGATTTTTATGGCACGCATGCGCTTGAGAATTCTTTTCTTCACGGGCAAGATGGTGCTCCCTACACACCAGAGTCCGGAAGTACAGACCAAAACATAAATGAGAAAATCAGTGCTGCAGGTGATAACTCTCCTAATTTTATCTATCCCATACATATTTTTTTTATTTTCTAAAGGCCAGAAGCTCACTACACTGCTTCCCTTGCTATCACACACAGGTTTTTCCATACTGTACTAATTGTTTTTGTTTTGAAAATGCCATCAGCCAACTTGGATTTGTGCACCAATGATATAGCAGAGCAAAGACCATTCACATATGGCCCCCCATATGCAGGCATGCAAGGTTGGCCTTAGTTGCCTGTTTTTTGCAGTTGTATAATTGAGGCACACATGGCTAAACAATGCGTGCCTCTACCACGCAGCCTAAATCACAGAGTCTTAACCATGCATTCCTTTACTACGCATGTCTTTGCCACATCATTTCGTGGTAAAGGCAGGCATGGTAAAGGGGTAAGCATGGCTAAGATCGTGATCCCCTCCCCCTGCCGTAAGCTACAAACTCCCCCGCCCTCCTTCCCGCCCTTAGGTCCAAATACCCGAACATCCTCCCAACCCACACACTGTCTCTTACCCTTAGCAAACACTACCTCAACCCCCTACCACCCCCTTGTGTTGTCCCTAAAACTATCCCAACCCCTTTCACACCCTTAGGCCTAAAACCCAAACCTCTATTTTAAAAAACGAACTCCCATCCCTAAAAATTACCCTGTCCTCCCCTAAGCCCTAAAACCTATCCCGACTACACATTCCCCTCCCCCTGACCTGAGGCCTAAACCCTATCCATGACCCTTAAACACTAACCTGACCTCCTCCCGCCCCTGCACTGTCCCTAATACTACCCCAACCCCTTCCACTGCCCTTAGGCCTAATACCCTAACTCCTAATTTAAAAAACTACCGGACCCTCCTCCAGCCCTGTACAACTCTGACCCTCCCCCAACCCTGAAAAAGACCCCGGCCCCCACCCCAGCCCTGAAAACTAGCCCCAAACCCCCTAGCTCAGAAAACTACCCCCAGCCCAGCCCCACTTACATCCCTGCAGCTCTCTTCCTGGCGAGGTCTTCCTGCTTCCGTCCCTGCTGCCTGCAGCAGCCAGCAGCTAAACTGCGCGCTCCTTAACCACGCATATGCCTGGTTAAGGCATATGGCTGGTGTAGGAAAGTAGGGTCTGCTATCCTATGGTCACCCCAAATGTTTGCTTTTTGCTTCACTGGTTTTCGACTTAATGTGACTGTGGCCTGCTAATCAGACCCACAGCCTTCTGTTCTCTCTCTAAATTCACATACATGTACTATAGGTACATAACCCAATTGGAACTGGACACCTTGTCAGCCCCTGTACCATGCACTATAGGTGCTCAGGGCATAGGTGCCAACAAGGCCTACCAGGGGCTGCAGCATATCTTTTGCCACCCCTGGCTGGTACTTAAATCGACACAACTGGCTGATCACTCAGCTGGGGCAAGGTGGTGTAATCACCCCTTGCTTAGATATTGTATACCTATATCTAAACCTATATCTGGACACATATAAACCTATAAGTCACTCCTATGGCAGGCCTTATCAATCCTGGAGGCAGAGTGCTTGGTTTTACGTGAGATGGTGCTCTAGCATGAGCTGAGCCTGTCTGCAGCTGTCGGGAACAACTCCCTTAGCTGTTCCGGGATAATGCCATACCATATACTCTTAAGTGCATTATAATCTATCGCGGTTATGTGCTAACCTTGGTTTGGCTTTATCAAAACATGTCGTGTAAGATGTCATACGATTTGGAATACTATCCCCTCAACAGTCCTGTCGACGGGGATAGCATTCCACCCTTCTAGAGGGAGAAGACATGTTACTTTACTAAAACGTGGTTAATCCTAACCAGAGCCTCAGCATCACAAAATGGATGCTGCTGCCACCGACACAAGTCTGACCTCCTGCTGCTAACCGAAACTTGGCAGAGGAGGCCTGGACAAAGGGTTTCCTGTCGCAGGGAGGTGCTACACCTCCCCAGACAAGAGATAGTGTATTGGGGCAGGGAGGGCTGAAAGAAACTAGACAGTCCCTGGGGCGCACAAGGCTTCCCCTTGCATAAGCCGGTCAAATCGGTTCTGGGGCACACCAGCCCCAGTCCCAGCGTGACCCTGGACAAAGGGAAAGGGGTGTAACCACCCCCTTCCTGGGTCCCACCCATAGGAGTGACCTTACAGGTGATCCAGCCCACTAGATTGGTATAAGAGTGGGAGCAGTGCCAACGCACTCATATTATCCTGACTGAAACTTATGAAACGAAACTCTGGACCCTTCAACATCCTACTCGACGTAGAAGACTGAAGAATCTCCCTTGTGGTCAAGGAGTGACCACCCTGTGCAAACAGGCACCATCCAGCACCTCGACGTTTGCTTTGTTGCAGTTCCCGCTGGAACTCGAGCGACAGAGATCGACAAGACCCAGCGTGCCTGCCTTCTAACAGCCCGATCCACAGTCCCTGCAGAGCTGAGACCCGTGGAGGCGACCTGAAGCATGGGGCCCGCCATCTAGGAAAGACCACGAGGCGCTGACCGTTCAGCTCCGAGGCTCCCTCGAAGCTGTGCATTGGGGTTTAAGAAGCCCCAGCCCTGAGCCTCTCTTGCTCCGAAGCTCACCCCTCTACACTCACCGAGTGCTGCGTGGGGCCCTTCTGCATCTTTTGGCTCAACGCGTTGGTCCGGTCGCTTGCCCGTTGGCTAGCGGCCCCAGTACCGGCGAACCTTTGAATCTAACTTGTGAGTCTGGTTGCTCCAGACTTGCCCTCGCTCCCCTGAAAAGGAGCACCCGCTCTGACCTTCCTGGTCCGAGTAAGAAGCGATCTTCGAATCCTGCTTGGGTTGCGCTTGCCATGGTTTGTTTGCTCCAATCCGGAAGCCGACACCGCCGACAGCGAGAACCTTTGTGGGAAAGCTCGTGATCCACTCCTGGACATCCTCGGTGCCCCATAGTCCACATGGCAGCGGAGACAAGCTTCACAACATCGACCTGATTGCGCCCGGCATTGCCTGGTTCCTTCCTGGTTCCACCCTGGTCACTGCTGAGTGACCCAGACTCTGTCCCCTCTGCTTTCAGGTCATCTACATCTTTGATCCACCCTTGGATCGCACCGGACACTTCTCTTCTGGCCGCCTGCAGCATCTTCATCTCCAGGCTCCATAGATCTACACGACGAAAGCCGACACTACTTTGCACCTGTGCACCCGCTTCCTGTGGGTGAGGTAACTCATGAATGCCGGTGCTCCTGTACTGGTATACACCTCTAGTGTCTAAGTCTAAAGTTTTGTCCTTCTAGGTCAGTCGGAAGACTCTTAAAACAGTAACTTTGTAACTTTTACGCACCATTGACTTTGCATTGGTGCATGTGTGTGCTTTAAGCGCTGCACCCGATTCCCGCGGGCTTTTCCCGACTTCAGCATTGCTAGTCCCGATTGGTCCCAGTGATTCCCCAGGCCCTAGGCCTGACCACTGTTTGATTAGTGATACTTATACCACTATTTTAGTATATGGTTTGCGTGGCGCCTGGGCCTCATCCATAATTGTGCAACTTTTGTATGTTTAACTGTGCTTTTGTTTAAACGCTTGTGCTTCTAGACTCATAAAGAGTATAGAGGATTATTCTAGTAATAAATACATATATTTTTATAATATATAACTTGTGTGGTGTCCTTTCATTTGATATTACAGGATTGTGATTGGTAAAACAGCTTGCTTAACACGACCTCTTGAGTTAAGCCTTTAAGGCTGCTTAGTCCATGCTACCCTTAGGATAGCTTGTCTATAAGGTAGACGTACAACCAGACACCATAAGGGATTGTTTGGACTGATACAAGGTGCCCCCAGAATTGGAGACATCATATATCAGGCCAACTTCTCACATTGGTGCGCAGCGGTGCGGATTTGAGCTTGCTGTTGTTTTACCATTGCAATCTTTTTATCAAATTGAAAGATCACATCAAGTACCTTAGGTACATATAAACAAAGCTTAGCATATTTAAGTTCTACTGAAATTAGTAGTTGTAGATCAAAGGGCTTAGCACACCCTGCCTACAACTTACTAGCAAGGTACAGTAGGAAAACACTTAGTGTAAGTAAGTGCACCACTTACACCTCACTAGCAGTCATGTCTGGCACAGAGGGAGCTCCTGGCTCTCAGCCTGTGACAGTTGACCTTACCAAGGCAACTTCCAGCTATGACAACCTCAGCCACAGAGACTTGAGTGCCTTGTGCACTTCAAGGGGGCTGAGAAAGGGTCACAACCCTACCATTCCCATCCTAATAGCCATCCTGGAGAAGGATGATCTTGAGAAGGCTAGTACAGCTCCCTTAGGGTCAGGAGATAGAGTGAATCCCCAGAGAATGAGAACATCCCCCCAGACTTAGAAGATGTGGAGGTAGACCCTGAATCAGAAGAGGAAGAGTCAGATCAGAATCAGAGGGATAACCAGGTACTAGTTGGGAGGCTTAACCAGACCAACTTGGACCTACATAGGAATGGAGAGGGCGAGCACCTCCCCAGAGCCTATAACATAATTCCCTCAGGTAACAGAAGAATGAGATCTTCCTCAAGGGATTCTCATATTTCTAGTGCCTCAAGGGAATCTCAAAGGGGAATGACTTCCCCCCAGAGGAAAGAGCATAGGGCCAGAATGAGGGCTGTCCAACTCCAGATAGAGAGGGAAGAGGTAGCCCTGGCTCAAGCTAAACTTGCTTTAACAAGAGAACAAAAATTGAGTGGATTAGATTCCACTGGTGGCAGCATAATTCCTAGAGAGAAAGACAGGTCCTATGACAATAGAAACCTGACAAAAATTGTGCCCCCCTACAAGGAAGGGGATGACATCCACAAATGGATGACTGCTCTGGAGAGAGCCTGCATGGTACAGCAGGTTCCTCAGGATCAGTGGGCTGCAATTTTATGGTACTCCTTTTCTGAGAAAGGGAGGGATAGGCTCCTCACAGTTAGACCTGAGGATGCCAAAAACGACTCTGTCCTGAAGAGTGCTCTTATTGAGGGGTTTGGCCTAACCACTGAGCAATACAGGTTGTTGTTCAGAGATACCCAAAAAGCTCAGACTCAGGACTGGATTGATTTTGTTGATTGTGCCACTAAGGCTCTGGAGGGTTGGCTGCAGGGAATTTAAGTCTCATACTATACAGGATTGTACAATCTTATAATGAGAGAGCATATCCTTAATAACTGTCAGAACCAGCTGTTGCATCAATACCTTATTGACTCAGATCTGACCTCTCCCCAAGAATTGGGAAAGAAGGCAGACAAGTGGGTCAGAACAAGGATTAAGCAGAAACCCCAGAACCATGGAGGTGATCAGAAGTAAGCAGACCAGAAGGGTGGGGATAAGAAAGAAGAAGAAAAAGACCAGAAGTCATCTTCAGGCCCACAAAATTCTAATAAGGAGGGTGGTTCCCAGAATGGAAACAAGAAGAAGAAGAATGATGGCCCAAAGAAACCTTGGTGCAATACTTGTAAGTCCATTTCCCACTGGGGGAGTGAATGCACCAAGAAAAATCCAGTCCCTACCACTGCAGCTCCTAAAGCCCCTGCACCCCCTAGTACAGTTAGCAGTGGTAGTACACAGGCAAAGGGTTTAGTAGGGTTGACCCTGGGTACTGAGATGGAGTCTGGCCTAGTCAGAATTCCTACTCAGGCAGTTCTGCTCTATGATGTGGACATAGCCATGCCCACTACTGTGAGTCCCAGTAACTTGGGCAAGTATAGACAGACACCTTTATTTCATGAGAAACTGGATCAGGCCTACAGGGACACATGTGCCAGTGTCACTATGGTGACACCTAACTTTGTGGACCCTGGACAAATTGTACTAGGTGAGAATTACCTAGTGACCAATGCAAGCAATGCCACTACTACACATAGTGTGGCTGTTGTTAACTTCTCCTGGGGAGGGGTAAATGGCCTCAAGAAAGTTGTTGTGAGTGCAGACCTGCCAGTAGACTGTCTGTTGGGCAATGATCTAGAGAACCCAGTTTGGTCAGAAGTGGAGTACAGGACTCATGCAGAAATGCTAGGGATTTCAGCACATGTCCTTGCTGTAACGAGGTCCCAGGTCAAGAAGTGCCTACCTGAACCTGTGGTGGATCTTGAAACAATAGACCAACCACAATCCAAGAGAAGGAGTAAGAGGGTTAAGGCAGTGCCTTCTCACTTGCCCAAGGTTGAGGATCAGCTCTCACAGGAGACTGATTCTGAGATCCACGAGGAGACTGTCTCTGAAGAACTTGAACCTGATCAGGTTGAGTTTCTGGGGACAGGGGGACCCTCAAGGGCAGACCTGGGGCAGGCTCAGTTGACTTGCCCTTCCCTTGAACCCCTCAGACAGCATGCTGCTGCTGAGGCTGCTGGGAATGCTCAAGGTACCCATAGAGTGTATTGGGATGATGGGCTCCTTTATTCAGAGGCTAGAGACCCCAAGCCTGGTGCTACTAGGAGGTTGGTTATTCCTCTGCAATTTAGGGGCTTCCTTCTTACTTTGGCCCATGATATTCCCCTTGCAGGACACTTAGGCCAGAACAAGACTTGGGACAGGCTTGTCCCTCACTTTCACTGGCCTCATATGTCAGACAATGTCAAGGAGTTTTGTCGCTCCTGTGTCACTTGCCAAGCCAGTGGTAAGTCAGGTGGCACAACAAAGGCCCCCCTGATACCACTACCTGTGGTGGGGGTACCCTTTGAAAGAGTTGGAATTGACATTGTGGGTCCCATGGATCCGCAAACAGCATCTGGGCACAGATTTATACTGGTGGCAGTGGATCATGCCACCAGGTATCCAGAGGCAATTCCCCTGAGGACCACAACAGCACCTGTTGTGGCAAGGGCCCTTCTTGCAGTTTTCTCAAGAGTGGGCTTTCCAAAGGAGGTTCTTTCAGACAGAGGTACCAACTTTATGTCTGGATACTTAAAGGCAATGTGGAAAGAGTGTGGAGTGAACTATAAGTTTACCACACCCTATCATCCTCAGTGCAATGGGCTTGTTGAAAGGTTCAACAAGACCCTCAAGGGAATGATAAAAGGGTTACCAGAAAAGCTTAAACGAAGATAAAACATCCGTTTACCCTGCTTGCTCTTTGCTTACAGAGAGGTCCCACAGAAGGGGGTTGGCTACAGCCCTTTTGAACTTTTGTTTGGCCACCCTGTGAGGGGTCCATTGTGTCTGGTGAAGGAAGGATGGGAGTTACCTCTCAAAAAGCCTAAGCTAGATGTTGTGGACTATGTACTTGGTCTCCGCTCCAGGATGGCTGAGTACATGGAGAGAGCATCCAAAAACCTGGAGGACAGCCAAGAATTACAGAAAGCTTGGCATGACCAAAAGGCTGTTCTGGTTGAGTTCCAGCCAGGGCAGAAGGTGTGGGTGTTGGAGCCAGTGGCCCCAGCAGCTCTCCAAGACAAATGGTCTGGACCCTACACCGTACTTGAAAAGAAGGGAGAAGTCACCTATCTGGTTGACCTTGGCACCCCTAGGAGCCCCCACAGGGTGCTCCATGTAAACAGATCGAAAGCATTTGTTGACAGGGAGGACATGAGCCTGCTCATGGCCACAGATGGGGAACAGGAGGAAGAGAGTGACCCTCTCCCAGACTTGTTGTCCCAGAACCCTGATGATGGTTCAGTTGATGGAGTAGCCTTGGCAGGCAGCCTCACTGACCAGCAACAGATGGACTGCAGACAGGTGTTGCAGGCCCTTAGACATATGTTTTCTCTCACACCCAGTCAAACTAACTGGTGCACCCATGAGGTGGACACTGGTGACAGTCTGCCTGTGAAGAATAAGATCTACAGGCAACCTGACCATGTCAGGGATTGTATAAAGGCTGAGGTGCAGAAAATGCTTGAACTTGGAGTGATTGAGCCATCAGAGAGCCCATGGGCCAGCCCAGTAGTCCTTGTTCCAAAACCCCATACCAAAGATGGAAAGAGAGAAATTAGGTTTTGTGTGGACTACAGAGGTCTCAATGCTGTCACTAGGACAGATGCTCATCCCATTCCAAGGGCGTATGAGCTCATTGATAAGTTGGCTTCTGCCAAATTTCTGAGCACATTTGATTTGACAGCTGGCTATTGGCAAATCAGGTTAGCTGAAGAGTCTAAAGCCAAAACAGCATTATCTACCCCTAGTGGACATTATCAGTTTGTGGTGATGCCCTTTGGTTTGAAGAATGCACCTGCCACCTTCCAAAGGTTGGTGAATCAAGTCCTTGCTGGGTTGGATGACTTTTGTGCAGCATATCTAGATGATATTTCTCTCTTTAGCTCCACCTGGGAGGATCACCTGATCCACCTGAAGAAGGTTCTGGAGGCCCTGCAAAAGGCAGGCCTGACTATCAAGGCTACCAAGTACCAGATAGGGCAGAGCAAGGGTGTGTACTTGGGCCACCTAGTAGGTGGGGGTCAGGTTCAACCACTGGAGAGCAAGATCCAGACCATACAGGACTGGGCTCCTCCAACTACCCAGACACAAGTCAGAGCCTTCTTGGGCCTGACTGGGTATTACAAGAAGTTTGTAAAGAACTATGGGTCCATTGTGACACCATTAAATGACTTGACATCCAAGAAGATGCCAAAAAAGGTTCAGTGGACAGTTAGCTGTCAAAAGGCATTTGATGACCTGAAGAAGGCCATGTGCTCTGCACCTATCCTGAAGAGTCCTGACTACTCCAAACAGTTCATTGTTCAAACAGATGCTTCTGAGTTCGGGGTGGGAGCTGTGCTTTCACAACTTAATGTAGATGGTCAAGACCAGCCCATTGCTTTTATTAGCATTAGGCTGACCCCCAGGGAGAAACGTTGGTCAGCTATTGAGAGGGAGGCCTTTGCTGTGGATTGGGCCCTGAAGAAGTTGAGACCATACTTGTTTGGCACTCACTTCCTAATTCAGACAGACCATAAGCCCTTCTTTTGGCTAAATCAGATGAAGGGTGAAAACCCCAAACTGCTCAGAAGGTCCATTTCCCTACAGGGGATGGGCTTTACAGTGGAACACCACCCCGGGACTGACCATGGTAATGCAGATGGTCAATCCAAGTATTTCCACTTAGAACATGAAGACTTATCTGGTCAAGGTTAAGTTTAATGTCCCTGCGTTTGGGGGGGGGGTTGTGTAGGAAAGTAGGGTCTGCTATCCTATGGTCACCCCAAATTTTTGCTTTTTGCTTCACTGTTTTTCGACTTAATGTGGCTGTGGGCCTGCTAATCAGGCCCACAGCCTGCAGTTCTCTCTCTAAATTCACATACATGTACTATAGGTACATAACCCAATTGGAACTGGACACCTTGTCAGCCCCTGTACCATGCACTATAGGTGCTCAGGGCATAGGTGCCAACAAGGCCTACCAGGGGCTGCGGCATATCTTTTGCCACCCCTGGATGGTACTTAAATCAACACAACTGGCTGATCACTCAGCTGGGGCAAGGTGGTGTAATCACCCCTTGCTTAGATATAGTATACCTATATCTAAACCTATATCTGGACACATATAAACCTATAAGTCACTCCTCTGGCAGGCCTTATCAATCCTGGAGGCAGAGTGCTTGGTTTTACGTGAGATGGCGCTCTAGCATGAGCTGAGCCTGTCTGCAGCTGTCGGGAACAATTCCCTTAGCTGTTCCGGGATAATGCCATACCATATACTCTTAAGTGCATTATAATCCATCGCGGTTATGTGCTAACCTTGGTTTGGCTTTATCAAAACATGTTGTGTAAGGTGTCATACGATTTGGAATACTATCCCCTCAACAGTCCTGTCGACAGGGATAGCATTCCACCCTTCTAGAGGGAGAAGACATGTTACTTTACTAAAACGCGGTTAATCCTAACCAGAGCCTCAGCATCACAAAATGGATGCTGCTGCCACCAACACAAGTCTGACCTCCTGCTGCTGACCGAAACTTGGCAGAGGAGGTCTGGACAAAGAGTTTCCTGTTGCAGGGAGGTGCTACACCTCCCCAGACAGGAGATAGTGTATTGGGGCAGGGAGGGCTGAAAGAAACTAGACAGTGCCTGGGGCGCACAAGGCTTCCCCTTGCCTAATCCGGTCAAACCAGTTCTGGGGCACACCAGCCCCAGTCCCAGCGCGACCCTGAACAAAGGGAAAGGGGTGTAACCACCCCCTTCCTGGGTCCCACCCATAGGAGGGACCTTACAGGTGATCCAGCCCACTAGATTGGTATAAGAGTGGAAGCAGTGCCAACGCACTCAGATTATCCTGACTGAAACTTATGAAAGGAAACTCTGGACCCTTCGACATCCTACTCGACGTAGAAGACTGAAGAATCTCCCTTGTGGTCAAGGAGTGACCACCCTGTGCAAACAGGCACCATCCAGCACCTCGATGTTTGCTTTGTTGCAGTTCCCGCCGGAACTCGAGCAACAGAGATCAACAAGATCCAGCATGCCTGCCTTCCAACAATCCGATCCACAGTCCCTGCAGAGCTGAGACCCGTGAAGGCGACCTGAAGCGTGGGGCCCGCCATCTTGGAAAGACCACGAGGCGCTGACCGTGCAGCTCCGAGGCTCCCTTTGAAGCTGTGCATTGGGGTTTGAGAAGCCCCAGCCCTGAGCCTCTCTTGCACCGAAGCTCACCCCTCTACACTCACTGAGTGCTGCGTGGGGCCCTTCTGCCTCTTTTGGCTCAACGCGTTGGTCCGGTCGCTTGCCCGTTGGCTAGCGGCCCCAGTACCGATGAACCTTTGAATCTAACTTGTGAGTCTGGTTGTTCCAGACTTGCCCTCGCTCCCCTGTAAAGGAGCACCCGCTCTGACCTTCCTGGTCCGAGTAAGAAGCGATCTTCGAATCCTGCGTGGGTTGCGCTTGCTAAGGTTTGTTTGCTCCAATCCGGAAGGCGACACCGCCGACAGCGAGTGCCTTCGTGGGACAGCTCGTGATCCACTCCTGGACATCCTCGGTGCCCCAGAGTCCACGTGGCAGCAGAGACAAGCTTCACAACATCGACCTGATTGCGCCCGACATTGCCTGGTTCCTTCCTGGTTCCACCCTGGTCACTGCTGAGTGACCCAGACTCTGTCCCCTCTGCTTTCAAGTCATCTACATCTTCGATCCACCCTTGGATCGCACCGGACACTTCTCTTCTGGCCGCCTGCAGCATCTTCATCACCAGGCTCCATAGATCTACACGACGAAAGCCGACACTACTTTGCACCTGTGCACCCGCTTCCTGTGGGTGATGTAACTCATGAACGCCAGTGCTCCTGTACTGGTATACACCTCTAGTGTCTAAGTCTAAAGTTTTGTCCTTCTAGGTCAGTCAGAAGACTCTTAAAACAGTAACTTTGTAACTTTTATGCACCATTGACTTTGCATTGGTGCATGTGTGTGCTTTAAGCGCTGCACCCGATCCCCGCGGGCTTTTCCCGACTTCAGCATTGCTAGTCCCGATTGGTCCCAGCGATTCCCCAGGCCCTAGGCCTGACCACTGTTCGATTAGTGATACATATACCACTATTTTAGTGTATGGTTTGCGTGGCCCCTGGGCCTCATCCATAATTGTGCAACTTTTGTATGTTTAACTGTGCTTTTGTTTAAACGCTTGGGCTTCTAGACTCATAAAGAGTATAGAGGATTATTCTAGTAATAAATACATATATTTTTATAATATATAACTTGTGTGGTGTCCTTTCATTTGATATTACAGGATTGTGATTGGTAAAACAGCTTGCTTAACACGACCTCTTGAGTTAAGCCTTTAAGGCTGCTTAGTCCATGCTACCCTTAGGATAGCTTGTCTATAAGGTTGACTTACAACCAGACACCATAAGGGATTGTTTGGACTGATACAAGGTGCCCCCAGAATTGGAGACATCATATATCAGGCCAACTTCTCACACCTGGTTAAGGCATATCCTGGGTAAGGCAAGTGTGGTTGAGCTTGTGTAGTCGGAACAAGTGTGGTTAGGACTGCGGTGTTCCGACTAATTACCTTTTTTGCATACTTTAGCATTAATGTTACAAGATGGCGATTGCTTTCCTTTCAACACATCAACCATTTTAGAATCGTAAAGTTATGATAAAGTATGGCAAAAAAAAAATTCTAATGCATGCAGGAGCAGCCATTTTGAAATGTTTTTGGAATAATTTATCATTCATTACTTTTTCAAGATGGCTGTCTTGCTTTTTTCAAATGCTTCTGCCATTTTGTAAAGATGAACAATGATAAAGTATACCAAAAACATTTCAGATTTCAGATTGGCTGCCCGAATGTTCATATGCGGGCTGGAATGGCTTTCTATACTTTTTAATTCATGTATCAATCCAAAATGCTTTGGTAATCTTAGAACGTTAAACGAGTAATGGAGTAGCCGAAAGCACAAAAGCTCTGGCATAACTGTTAGCACTGAGGCACACCATTAAAGGTCAGACCTTTGTCTTTGTCAATGCTGGTGCTTTTTCTTCTGTTTATTTGTGTGGAAAATGCTTGCTAGAACAAATAAAAAACTGGAACCATCACACCAACCTACCAGGGACAGACCTTTTGACCTTTCAAATTAATGTTTTATTTTTTCAAATGGACTACTAAGACTGCTTTAAAAGCTTAAAAGCTGACATTTGGCAGCCTGAATGCAAGCTGCTTAAATAGGTGACCCACGCCCACCATGTGTGGTATGACACATTGTAAGTGGACTTCCAGTTTAGAAGAATTACTTTCAGTGCGAAGGGTCAGGTCCATGTCCGGAAGGTCAACTGGAATAGGGGATGCAAATGGGTCGCGTGTGATCCTTGGAAAGTCCAGGGAGATGAGAGCATTTAATATTTTAGGTACTTGAGAGGCTGCGCACATCTCAGCGGGTATGGGAAACATTATCTGCCTTTATACACACTTGGCAATAGGCTGGTTAAATCCCCAAGACGGGATCACTGACCTAAAAGTCTCTATTGTAGTATTTAGGTCAGGCACTCCTTAGTTTGACTTGGCTATCACTTCTTTCCTTCTTCTTTCTCATCCTTCTAACTGCTTGCACCTTCTCCTCTGTTCTCTCTCCTTCCCCTGCCAATGTTTCAATTTTTCCCTGTCTTTCTTTCCATTTTTCTGTCTTCCTTCTAATTCTTCTCTTTATTGTCCATTTCAGAACTCTTTTATCCCTGGTTCGCAAATGGACATAGAGGCTTTCTCTATATACCCAGGATCACTACCCCGGACTCATGCAATTACATGTTACCAGTTATCTTGGTCTTATGACCCTGAGAGGATATGGGGTATTTTACTAAATATGTCAGATAGCTTACTTTGGGGCCAATTAGGATTGCGGTGAATCCGCATCCTCCGGGCCGGCGGAAGTCATCGCCGGCCCGGAGGATGCGGATTCACCGCTGCGGTGCCTTCAAAGACCCCCCGCCACATTAGAATGGCTGGGGGGTCATCGGCCGACGGGAAGACCGTCCGCCGCTTTTCCGCCGCGGTCGCCTTCCGACAGTGGCGGAAAAGCTCTTATATGGTGGCGATGTCTATCAGACACCGACAGCCATATTAGGATGGGGCAGAAAACATGCTTTTCCGCGGCGGCTTTTCCCCCATGGAAAAGCATGTGGTCCTTCGTGTTTGGGGGCCCATTGCGAGTCCCCAGGGTGTTGGGGGGTGGGGGTGCACATGGGGGATACCTATGGTACGCCCCTGCTTTGGCATGCACAGGGTGGCAGTCACCACGCGGTGCCTGCCAAGTTGTGCATGCCAAGGCTACACATGCATATTTTACATTGCGGCAGGTGCTGCTTAAAGCAGCAACTGCTGCAATGTAAAATATACGGGATGTGACCGCAAGGGAACGCCGCTGCCCCTGCAGACGGTCCCTCCAACTCGGGGTGGCGGACGGATGCTGGTCCGTCCGCCATCCTAATAGGCCCCTATATTCGTACCCTGATGGATGTAATAATGCTTGACCACCCTATTGTTCTATAAAGTGTCAATTTGTGTTTGTATGTTTTACAGTAATCCTTTGAAAACGCGATAAAACCTTTAACCTTTAGAAAAACAACAAAAAAACACTTGGCGGCCACCATAATTCTCCTTCCTTACTATTCTGTTAAACATTTCAAGTGTAAGAAAGTAATGTGACTTTTGACTTTATGGGGATAACATGGTACGAGACATAAATATGGTAGGTGATAGTCCCTGAAATTGAGCACACAGATAGGAAGGTAGATTCAGACTTCGTAGGCATTATGACGAGACAGACAAAAGGACTCAAATTTGTGAAATGTTATGTTTTTTAAGTGCTTGCGATTGTAAATGCTTTCTTATATGCTGAGGGATGGTGGTACAATTTTACTATATAGTATGTGTTCTAAAATGACTATTTTTGAATTTTTTTCTATTTATTTTACTTGAATTACATGGAACTCATAAATGATTGTACAAATGCAGAAACCGGATATAAATGTATAGCTTTTTGCCTAAGTTGCCTATTTCCAGTTTTAGCCTGTATTTGTGTGCTATTTTAAATACATGTATGTTTCAGGGGGATTTACCATGAATACAAAATATTTTCTGTGTGCTATTGAAATAAGCATGAACCAAAGTGTTAAAATGTTTTGCAGCTATCTTGGGAATTGAGAGCCCTAAAACATACCAGTAATGTACCACAAGGGATTGTTGATTGACGATAGGTTTTGGCTTCTAAGAGATCTCTCTTAGAGATATCGGAGGCCTGCTGCTGCCTGCAGGAAAGTAACTATTGAGCTCCCCCGCCCCCCCCCCCACCAACACATGGGGGGGGGGGGGTTACAGTACAGGAACATAATAATAGTAATAGCAAAAGAACCCATTACAAACAATCTAAGGATGTTTTCCACTCACATCACTTCCTGCAGTACTGTATTGAATTTCTGAATATACACTAAAGGCTCTGTATGCTCATGGCATGAGGAATTCACAACAGTTCTGACCTTGGGCCTCTCAAGTGCCCTCATCAGCTTTTTCCATTCCTCCCTCAGCTCCAGCTGGTCTGACCTGCTATATCCTGTCAATCTCACTCACGTTTCCGCCAAAATGGTTCTCTTGGGCTTCCAGAGCAAATGAGTTCACATGGCAAGTAATTGTTCGTGAAATAATGTTTCTTTTGCGCAGGCTTGTTGCTTTCTCTGATGTTTATCTTTTCAACCACTTTCCCAAAATATCCTTTGCCTAAAAGCAGCTGGCCGGGGCTAAATGCTTTCAGCCAAATGCCCATGATATATTGTGTTTATTATGATTTGCAAAGCGGTGATAGACATGTACTTGCTGTTGTGGAGCTGTAAAGATAAGTGCCAGTAAGTGCAAACATTATTTTAGGTATTGCTGCACTGTATGGGCTAGATGTACTAAGATTCGAGTCCCAAAAAGTGGTTGGTAAATGCTCACTTACTTTTTGCGACTTGAATCCGATTTTGTGGAGTAATTTCTGTACTAATGGATTGTTTTGCAAAAAAGGGCAACCGAAAAGGGTAGCAGAATGACCTGCCTTTAGAGTGGTCTCAATTTGTAACCCCCTACGATTGACTACAATCACAGGGATATTGGCTTTAAGGGACAGCAGAACACCATCTCTGATATTGCATTACAAAATGGAAACTTTTGTTTTCAAGCGGGGCATATGTACAAGGACTGGCGAAAAACTATTGCTAACGTTTCCTACCGCTGAAAATGATCTCCATGTTAGCGACGTATTTACAAGCAGTCGCTACATGGCGACAGCTTCAGGGATCTGCGGCGAAAACTGCTGCTAACATTGGCTCAGTGGTGATAAGAATTCTGGCGTTAGCGGGCGAAAACCAACAAAAGGCCAATTAGAGGCAAAAAAACACATGTTAGTCAGTCCAATGTGAGTTTTTCTTTTGCCTCTAATGGAAAAAATAGCCTATCAGTTGACATCCAATAGAAATAAGGCAAAAAGAACCAATGAAATGCAGAATGGAGCAGCCAGGGCCAAACGCAGCACAGATCAACAACCCCGTCAACCAACCCAACATCCAGGATGACCAGGATGAGAGCCTGAATGCCTCGCTGGTCCTGCGCCTGGATTCTGGATGCCTCGTTGGACCTGTGTCTGGAGCCTGGATGCCTCACTGGACCTACATCTGGAGACTGGATGCCTCGCTGGACTTGTGTCTGGAGCCTGGAGTGGGATGCGGAGGCGTTGTGGAGTCGCTAAAACGTGGCAGTAGACATTGAGGTGTGGCGATTGCCAGTACCTGGTGGTGAAGTCTGGCCAGTCGCATGGAGACACGTTGCTGACCTGTGTGAGAAGGCGGCCTTACGCCCCTTGGAGCTGTGAATGGTGATCCTGTCCACCAACGTGGGGCGGTCTGCATCGCATACTACAATCCACCACTGCACCGGAGAGTACGGAGGGGATTACCAATGGTGGGCGGCACCTCTCTGCATCACAGGCTGGATGATGCTGCGCTGGCCAGATGCTGTGGATGATGAAGCCCCTGAGCTGCGCCAAACTTGTGTGTCTGGAGCACTGCAACTTCACGCCTAAGGGGGCCCTGCTGCAACAACTGCATCCGGAGGTTCACCAGCGGACTTGGAGGCAATTGCTGTACCCAGTCTTGTGAAATCCCACCTGGCTGAGTCACAGATTTGGAGAGAGCTTAGCGGATTGTGCCACAGTGTCAATGTCCAGGTTAGGAGAAGGTGGGACGGGAAGCGGAGGAGTCCGGGGGTTGAGTCGTCCAGGCCTAGCACCTGTAGATGACTCACCCCCAGTGGTGGCTCGGCCACTATGGCGGAAGAGTGTCGCCTCACTGCTTTCAAGCAGTGCAAGAAGAGGAACAATTATCACATGATGATAACTTCCTGATGTAATCGTGCCATGTTTCCTTTGCATGCAGGAGGGTGGGTAGGGCTGCTCCGCTCACGGAGCAAGGCAGGGACAGAGTGACATTCCCACTCAAGTGCGCAGTGACTGTTTGGTCAGCCCGCTCAGGCCACCCAAAGCAGTGATGTGCACTGTCCTGTTCGCTAATGCAGGCTGCATTACAGCCTGCATGGAGAACATGCCCACCCCTCCAGCCGCTGGCTGAACGCTCGTCCTGGCGCCAGTGACCAATCCCAACGCCTCATTGCAGCGTTGTGATTGGCTTACGGGAGGGAGCCTGGCTGCCTACTTCCTGTTCCTGGAAGCAGACTCAGGATAGCAGGAGCAACAAAGACACACAACCTGACTTGAGGTAAGATTTCTCTCATTTAAATATTTACAACACCCACTCACACACATCTCCCGTGTCCACACCCCATCCAGTGTTCTTTCCAGGGTTTCCCACCTCCCAGCTGTCCGGTCCCCCCGCAGCACTTCTCAATGGCAGCCACTGTGCGGCCATGCACAGTGGGCGTACCACTAGTGTGCCAAAGGTATATATGGACTTACGGCGCATACCCTACATTCCATTCCATTACAATGCATACTAATACTAGGCATATTGCAACAGTAGGGCAGGTGTTGGATTGCGGAGGTGTAAACATTACACTTCAGTGAGTGTGATCCCAATACTAACCCTTGCACCCCAAAGCAAACGCTGAATCCTAAAATTCATTTAAGAGCCCCCAAAACACACCCTAAAAATCATATTTGACCCAAATGCACACCCCAATGTTCATATTTGACCCAAATGCACACCCGAATTTTCATTATTGACCCCAAAACACACTCCAAATTTCAAATGGTACCCCATAATACACCAATAACCAAATTTAAGGAGGGTCAAGGGAATATATTTAACGACCTACCATTTCATTTCCCTACGTCGTAGACTGAACCCAAACACACATGGAAATGATCGGTCATGTATGTGTTGCTGTACTAGAAACTTAAGAAAACAGGAGTATGTAAATAGTGAAGAGTATTACAGCTGACTGAGATATTACCAACAGACCACCCTTCTGGCGGAGTTTCATCATATGGGATGTTTGTTAGTACATCCAACCGGCCGCCCAACCCATCAAAAGATGCATCCATATCCGCACCATCTTTTGATGGTTCCTCTTGTGTTTTATTTTTGATTTAATGATTTCTGAGTGTATGGCTGTCGAAATACAGTTACACAGGGTTTGTCTCTGAATAGTTACCTAAGTAGAGATGTATGGTTTATATCTTCACAGTACATCCGGGCGTGAAGGTTTCCCCTACCACGGCCCAGGGGGTATTTTACCCAAATTTGAAAAGTGAGTTGACATGTTTTTAACGATATTTCCTGCTCTTCTATAACTGAAGGTGTATTTTTTAGACACAATCATATACGGGCATTTACACATTAAAGAAAAGTGTCGCGGAGCCATTGAATCCTAACGGATATTTTGTGGCTCTTGCTGACGGTTAATAATAGAGGCGAAGTTTGCTGACAGCATATTACGAAGTCAAGCGTAACCCTTTTTTTGGTGTGGTGCCACTAATGGAATGGCATCGGTAATAAGAACTTTGTTATAGCTTCTTATTTATAAAGGCTTAACTATACCTATAGGTCGCAACTATGCGGTGTAAAAAACTCAATCATGAGGTGGTTTTTTCTGTATTAACATTAATATCATGATATATGTAGGAGAACCTCCTTACAAGAGAATACATATTTAACTGTCAAACTTCTGTTCATATTTCCAGATTTAACACCCCCTACAGTTTGGAGGGGTTGCACGAGAAAGTTCCAGTGCATTATATTACAATCAAGTTTGTAACGTTTTTATTTTTACTTCTTTCCCGCCTCCTATGGTTCTCAAAAGGCGAGGGTATGTATGGTCCTGAAGAATTCTAAGCCAACTATTGGCCTTTGTAAGCAGAAACATGTCGACCTTAAATCAGGACATTTGGTTCAAATTAACTTAACCATTCACATGTCCATTTCTTGCACTATTGATTTTAATAGAGTTAGAACTACCCCCACATTAAATTTCTGGCTTGGGGAGTAGTCAACACTCTTTTTAACATGCACTTTTCCTTTGCTACGTAGTTTTTCATGTACTTTTCACTAAGGACCCAATGAAGACAACTGGAAACCGACTTTAGTTGGTGCCTGAGGGTTCTTTTTCTTTCTCTCCGAATTGGTTTAACCCACCTAATTTTCTTACTTTTTTTCTTATTGTTCCCTCTTCCAAACATTTGGTGGTGGCTACTGTGAGTTCACCCTCTTGTTGGTTATTGTATCATAAAGGTACTCTTCTGTTGTTTTGATATATTATTAACAAGGGGTATAAGAGTTGCCTACTGACCCTTTCTCTCCTGTTGTTTATATTTATTTAATACAAAGGCTATTTTTATATAACCTTGTGTGGAGTTTATTTAGTTGTGTGCCTAGTGTGTCACTGCTGTGTGAGTATGTTGTGCAAATGCTTTACAGATTGCCTCTGGGATAAGCCTGACTGACCTGCCAAGCTACCAAGGGAATGAGCAGGGATTATCTTCAGAGTGTGACTCCCTTGCACTGACTAGAGTGGTGGGTTCTGCCTGGCTTAGGTGCATACCTTAGCCAACCAGGAACCCCTTTTCTAACACTTCCCCAAACAGACTTTGGCTCCTGTGAGCACCAGATTTGCTCACCAACAGACTCTGGCTCCGGCCAAATCTGCAAGTCTGCACCACTCTGCATCCAACACCCAATGCCCAAATTTGAGAGGCCCAACACAACAACGAGGTCCCCCCGGTGATCCTGAGCTGGTGTCAGGTGATCCCTGACCTACCTCAAGTTCTCCAGCTTATGCCTGCAGACTCTTGCTGGAGGACCCCCCTGACCGCGACCGGAGTCGGTAAGAGAAACCTGATGACAAAAGACACCCCTGTAACCGACACCCCACGGCATTGGGTGGCCCAAGAGATGGTGTCCCGGCATCCCTAGACATCCCAACTTACTTCTCCAACTGGTGGTCGCCTCCAGAAGTTCTTTGTTCCCGAGCCTGCAGTGCTTGTTGAAACCGGAGAATACCCATTGAAAACAACGAGGCACTCGATTCCAAAACAGCACCCTGCACCCGGCCGCACCTGTGCCACTGTGGGTGCACTTTGTGTGCTAACTTGAACCCCCGTTTGCTCTAAGCTTAATACCGGGAGCTGTGCTCCCTCAACCCTGTGGCCTGCTGGTGAGCAGCCACCAACCATAGGCCCCCTATCTCCATTGGATAACTTTGGGCCTTAGCACTCTGCACCCGGATGCTCTAGTGCCATGGAGGGTGCTTTGAGAGGGCATCCTTGACCCTGGGGGAACCCTTGTTCTAACACCAGAAAGTCTACAGTCAAGACCGTGTACTTACCTGCAAAACAAGAACCCCATTTTTCTCTATAGGATTGAGGTGTTTTGTATGGAGATCTAAGAAACTGTTTTACTCACCTTTTTTCCAGGAATTGTCCCAGTGTGATATCTAGGCATATCACACTGAGTAGAAAAAGTAATATGAAAAGTAACTTAAAAAGTAATCACAAAGTAATTACAAAGTAACTGAAAAGTAATTTCAACTGTTTGTGAACATTTGACCTACCTGTATCTATTTTCAATTGCATTCAACTGTATTATCAGAAAAGTATTATTTTTACTTTCCTGCAACAAGTCTGGCTTGGGTCTAAAAATAAAATGCAACAAAGAAATATTTGTTATACAACACAATTGGTCAGAGTTGAGACTTTGAGTGTGTGAAATAATGTCTTGCCTGAGTTTGTGCAATAAATGCTTAACAGTACCCTCTGATAAAGCCTTACTACTTGCCCACACTTCCACAAATAGAGAGTAAAGTATTATCTACTTTTACCTCTGCCAACCTTTGGAGATCAACTGGACTCTGGACACACTATACCTTACTTTGGTGTAGTATATACGGAGCCACCTTTCTACAATTACCCTTTCCACTCCCGTTGTTTACATTGGTTAGAAAGTTCCAATGGAGCAGACTTGCAAGTGTATTCTTAAATAGGGGATTTAGGTTTAAGCTAGCTGTGGATCTTTAGTAACCCCAGTTTACTGCTAGGTATTTTCTCTGTTAGGGGTAAATGATGACTTGTCCAAACTAATCAATTTACCTGAAACTTTTCAGACTTCAACGGGATTTCCATGAGTTTCTGGTGCTTCCATCTGGTGTATCAATATATAGGAGTAAGTCACCAAGATATAATGACACTCAGGCACCCACCTGGCAGACCCATTCTCAGCCATGGTGCTGCATGTCTCCAATGGCTCTAGGCAACAGTCTCACTGTCAGGGGGAGTGGCAGGGATAGCAGTGCCCATGGATGACTGGGTTGCACATGGAATAGGTGAATAGCCCGGCTGGAATCTGTGCAGACCAGCATGGGCCTATGTCTGCACGGCGATGTGGCCATGCACGGCCGCTCTATGAATGGCAGTGCAGTCATGCACCAGCTGATCTCCCACTGGCAATACGCAACACTTGCTGTTCTCCCACTGGTGGTACAGTCAAGCATCGGCTAATATTCTGGGCACTAAAGACATGCACTGGCCTTACTTTTTCTGAGCAATATGACTTAGTTCAGGTTGTATTAGACATGGATCACAGGCCTGACTGGGCTTCGGCGATCTTCCAGTTGAGTTGTTACATTACCCATCATTAGTGAAGTGAGGCCGCATGAGGGAGGGTTATATGTGCGTTCATGCAGATGGTTGGTGAAGTTAATCGAAGAGTTCAACAAGATTAGCTATTTTTAGGTTTTGATATTTAGTTGTGAGCAATTTGCAAAAATGCATTAATAAAGATGAAGGCAAGCATGCGTGTGACTCAGAGAAGGCCATGTTCAGACAGATGTTGCACGTTAGACTGATGCTTTGGCTGTGGAAGTTAAGTAATCTGCCTCTGGTCTCTGTGAGGTTTGAGGAGAGTGTCCTGAATTTTAATGTGGCTGTTAAGGCCTTTGACCCAGATTGCTCATTTGCTCCACCACTGCAGACATGGACCAACCATATTCAATTCAGTCTTGGCTCTGTCCAAAGTGGGCAGTCCACTCATAACTGTGAATCCACTGTGTGACCCCAAGCATTTAACCTTGTTGGACTTCAGGGAGTGGCAGTTTGGAACAGTCCATCTCTGAGGTGTGCAAGGTTTGCCTATCTAAAGAGTATATCGCATTTATATGCTCAACCTTGAGAGACGTACTTTAATGAAAAAACCTACCTGTAAACCTCTGTTTTCATACACTGATGATGCCTTTTCAGTGTAGGAATTCTCTGTGGGGAATATCAGACCCCCTTCCAATCTGCTCTGTTAGCAGGACAAGCTTGCAGTGTGTGTGGTGCCAGCACCCCTCCTGATGGCTGGTACATGGCTTGGCCATGGCTGTTTGCCAGTGGTCAGAAATCAAGGCTGGACTGGCTGGACTGGGCATCGGGTGTTTCCCCAGGAGCTGGAAGGGTGGGGGATGCTTTGTTTCTGGGGCTGGTTGTGTAGCAGTGCAGCAGTTTAACAGCACTGTGGAGATCCTTGTATCTTCAACAGTTTTCAGGCAACAATAAAAGTGCCAAGATAACTATGGTGATTAATTTGCCTGCTGGAGATCGAGTTTAGTCTAGTGGCAGTTTTGACTCATCTAAGGTAGCACAGATGGTTAATAGACCTGCTGCAAAAAGTGTGAACTATGCAGCTCACAGAACAGTATTTTATGTGCATTGCTCAGTAGGTTACTGCTTTTGCCACAGTGATCCTTTTGTTACTGTGCACTTCATAAGCTACAATCGTAATCTAAGTTAAAAATGTATGGGGTTTTTGCCCCAGTCTTTCATTATCCTAATTTTGCTTAAAAGGGTTTGCTTGGGTAGAATTAAATTCTTATTTGTAAGGTCAGCCCTCTTACAAAAATGCCATCCCAAAGGGATGACGTGAATTTTACACCTTGTAGTCCCTTTTGCGTTATGTAACATTTTCTATACTCTGATTTACACACGTATGATTGTGTCTGTATGTTTGTGTGATGTAAAAGGCTCCAACATCCTACGCTGGTGTGAGAGGCGCTATAAAACAAATTAAATACATGCGAGAGAGGGGCTACGGACAGATGAGAAGCACTGTTGGAGGGTGATAATAAGAGAATCATTGAAGAGCCCCAATAAAGATTGCTGTATCCTGATGCACTGTAAGGTCATCATTTACTATGATTTAAAAACAACTACAATTCAATATATAATGAAAAATGTGTTGTGGAATGCACCATTTATGCCATCTTTTCCAAATTTTCTTGGCGGAACAGGCAGTGGTCAGGGGCGCTCTCTGTGCTGGCTCGCTATGCACCATATTGGGGCTGGTCTGTCAAAATTTGCCAGTGCTGCTTTGGATTCCCACCCAGCCCTGTCTGAAATAGATCCTGGGCTGCGGGTGACAGCCCTCTCTTGTGCAGGACTTTTCTTGTTGCCTGCAGGGGAATATACAGCTAGATTCATCCACGTAAAATCGGCTCGCAAAGGGCCAGATTCTGAGAATCTGGCCCTTTGCGAGCGCAATTTTTGCATTTGGGATTCATCATCCCAAATGCAAAAATCGCTATTATAGAATTCGCAAATCTGCGAGGAATTGCATTTAAGGAATCTCTATTTGAGATTCCTTAAATGCAATTCATGAAACATTTAACAATTGCCAATTCGCAATATTGGGCCGCTATTTACCGCAAAGTCAAACCATTGTGGTAAATAGCGGAAACTTAGAAAAAATGCACTTAAGTGCATTTTTCTAAGTTGTATGTTACACACACACATGTCCTTGGGACATGTGTGTGCGTAACACCAGCATCCAATATCATTTCAGGGGTGCAACAGGGTATCCTGTGGACACCCCTGCACCCTTGAAATCGCAAACTCAAAATGCGAATCGCTAATAGCGATTCGCACATTGATATGTCTTCCCATTCATTCCTATGGGCCTTTAGGCCCATAGGAATGAATGGGGAGTTATTCCTTATTTGCGATTAGCAATTAGCTAATTGCAAATAAGGAAGCTGTAGGAATCGCTATAAATATTGCGATTCCTACATGAATCCCGTTTTGCGAGTCTGTAATAGCGATTCCTTATTAATCGCTATTACAGACTCGCAAAACATGCCGATGATGAATCTAGGGGTTAATTTACTATTATTTATAGCGCTTGCGTGTGTCCTGGTTGCGATTCCTATTTTTGGTAAAGCATTATCCGAGCCAGTTCCTCGGGCAGGAAGCACTTCACACCACAAGTAAACGGCCTGGTTCGCGCTGTCAGCCTCTACTGGCTAAAAACGAATTATTGATTAAAAGATGTCATTTGTGTAGATGTAGGTGCTACGGCACTGCAGCTGGTGAAATAAAGGCAAAGGTACATCTACACATAACGGAGAAATACAATCGACTTCTTAATTCTCTTACATGTGATATTAATTGCAGAGAATGTGGAGAAAGTGTGCCAGCGTAGAAGTGTGCAGGAAGAAATGGAAAATAATATTGACCTTTCCTAAAGTAAGAAACAAGGGCTATTGAGCCAGTCAGTATGGGCAGCAAAATGTCCAATTGAATGCATTGATTGTTGTGAAATGCGCCAGAGTGTTCGAATGCGGCAAATTAAAAAAACAAATATATTTCAAAAGTATTACTTATAATATATTTATAAAATATTACATTTGGTGGAATATGTGGCCTTATATAGTTCCAGCAATCCCTTTTTTCGAATACAACTTTTAGTAGTAGTTGAAAATGATTAACTTTAATCAAATACTTCAGATACAGGATCTTAATGGTCAGCTATGCGATATTTTACATTGCACACAACAACCGACATTGGCTTACGGTCTGAAGACCCACTCACTAGCTATGTGATTAATAAATTGACAACTGTCCTTATACTCAAAGGACATGACCCAGTGCCTGCTCGGTCCCTGCAGAATAACAAAGGTAAGAGCGGAAATCTGCAGTGCACATGGTATCAGAACAGTGGCCCCACCTGCTCAGACATGTGCCCATGAAATGGTCAGATGCACCATATGGAAGAGAAAGTGATGGCGAGGCCTTATCTAAAGCTCAGCAAAATGTATTTATTAATTTACTTTTTTGTATAGTGCTGGTTATTGTCGTGCTAGAACGTCAGTGTGCTGAGCTCAGTCAGTGATCAGATGTCCCAGTCTAATCTTCGTCGCTACCCCCTAAGAGTCGAGTTATAGGTAGGGGTGCGCGTAACTCGCATAATTCAGTGTAGTGTAATCATATAGAATTACCCAAATGTGGCAGAAAATTCTGCATAATTACGCAAGAAGAGTAATTCTGCATTTAGCACTATTTCTTCTCGTAAAAAAGCCTCCTTGGGCCCGAAATGGGCACGAGAATGTATTTTGCAATAAGAAATAGCACTAAATGCAACAGAAATGGATAGCGAGCACAAACAGCTGCTCAAGCTCGCTTAATGTGCTCTTGGAGTTAGATTTTCACCTGACTCACTCCCAGCCTTCACCCTATTTGGGTAGCGCAATATTCCCCCTTGCATCCAAAATGAGGGCGAGAATTCATTTTGCACTAGGAAATAGAACTAAATGTGCTCTTGGGGTAGGATTTACCCCCAAATGAAGTCCAGCATTTAGCACTATTTGCTTAGCGCATAATGTACTGTCCCGTCCAAAACTGACGGGAGGATGCATTTTGCTGTAAGAAATTGCGCTAAACGGTGTAGAACATGAATATGCTTTTGTACAATTTTTCCCCCCAAATTACCCTTTATTTTTTTTTATTTTTTTTTGTTTTGATTTCAAAAACATTTATTCATTCCACAGTGGTGACACAGCCATAGTGCCTGCAATCCTGGGGCCGGCAGTGGGCAAACAGTAAAATGAGCTAATCCCTGCAATAATTACACAGCCCATCAGCCGACAACCCTGAGGTCCGGCGGCATTTCATATATAAATGCACGTGGCTCAAGCATCATCAGCATTGTGTAAACTACTAGTAGCCCGTCCCGACGTTGTCCGGGTATGAATTGCTGCCAGCCAGTAGTATATTGTTTTGTATGATTTCGTTTTGATAGGATTTCCTATCTGTGACAGGCCTGTGAAACGCTCCGATTCACAGTGCACTGCTGATACACTTAAGAGTGCGCGTTCAGTAGTGTGTGAACTCTAGTTTCCCTACTTTATTTTTCCTTGCAATATTATATAACGCGAACTCGACAACATGGCATGAGCACAATTTACATTACAGAAGAACACATTAATTTGGGGTAGGCACGGGGAGACAAAGCAATTTGCCTGAAATCACAGGATGTTGAGCTGATGCCGAGATTCGAAAGTAGCTCCCCAGCTTTAAAGTTCGCAATTCTAGAACTTGTGGCGGGAGGTGTGTCTAAAAGTGTATGTCGGTGCTGGCCGTCAATGAGAGAGACCTCTGCATTTTTCAAATGGGTGGTGAAAAAATATGAGTATGCTGCTGGAGATGTGGGCCGCCGTGCAGGGCCGGACTGGGAACCAGAACCGGCCCTGGCAAAGTGCTCGGCCGGCCCCCCTCCCCCACTCCGGGAGGAGAGGGGTGGGGGGAAAGGTGCGACCGCGCTCTGTGACAGGGCCGGTTTTCGGCCGTTTTTGTTACAGGGCCGTTTTTGCAGCATAACGGCACTGTAACAAAAACGGCCCCAGGGGCCCAAAACCGGCCCCCAACCATGCGGCCCACCGGGGAATTGCCCGGTGCCCTCAACGGCCAGTCCGGGCCTGCCGCCGTGCCACCAATGTACTTACCAGGGGAGGGTAAACACCCATTATTCTGCAACTTTCTTTCCGCATACCATCACTCCGCATACTTTCGTTACGAAAGTACCATGACTCCGCAATGCCATTATAACGCATGGCATTACATTTTATATGCTTTTACCACGCATACATTTACAACGAAATTCGTTGTAAATGCATGAATGGTAAAAGCATGTTTTTTTTAATGTATGGATAAGGTAAGTATGGGTATAGAGGTATATGTTTTGGGGTACTGAGGTGTTTGGGGTGTTTGGGTATTTTAACGGTTCAGATATAGTTTTGGGCTATGGGGTACGGGGTAGTTTTAGGGTTTAGGGATAGGTATGGGTTTTGGGGTACAGAGGTATTTTTAGGGTTCAGTGCTAGGTTTCGGTTTTGGGATATAGGGGTATTTTTAGGGTTCAGGGGTAGGTTTGGGTTTTGGGGTACAGGGGTATTTTAAGGGTTCAGGGGTATTTTAAGGGTTTAGGGCTAGGTTTGGGTTTTGGGGTACAGGGGTATTTTAGGGTTCAGGGGTAGGTTTGGGTTTTGGGGTACGGGTTATTTTTAGGGTTCAGGGCTAGGTTTGGGTTTTGAGGTACATGGGTATTTTTAGCGTTCAGGGGTAGGTTTGGGTTTTGGGGTACAGGGGTATTTTATGGGTTCATGGCTAGGTTTGGGTTTTGGGGTACAGGGGTATTTCAGGGTTCAGGGGTAGGTTTGGGTTTTGGGGTACAGTGGTATTTTTAGGGTTCAGGGCTAGGTTTGGGTTTTGGGGTAGAGGGGTATTTTTAGGGTTCAGGGGTAGGTTTGGGTTTTGAGGTACAGGGGTATTTATAGGGTTCAGGGCTTGGTTTGGGTTTTGGGGTACAGGGGTATTTTTAGGGTTTAGGGATAGGTTTGGGTTTTGGGGTACATGGTTTATTTATAGGGTTAAGATAGGTTAGTGTTTAAGGGTGTTGGGGTATTTTAAGGAGTAAGGGTGGGTTATGATTATGGGGTGCAGGGGTATTTAAAGGGAGCAGGGTGGGATTAGCACACGATATGAGACATGGCATGAAGGGCGGAACATACCACACGCCCCCAGCATTTGCCACACCCCAGCACACGCCCACAGCACAACGCAGACACGCCCACAAGGGACTACTTTGCTGCCACAGTTCTTTTACCTTTTAAATGTATATGGTGTGCGTCTGCATAGCCTATGTCCTTCTGCTGTAACTGCCCTTTCCAACGCTGTATTGGGTGTTGTGATTGGTGCTGTGGTTCCTGAGATTACCCGCCTCAAAGGTTTGGGCTCTCTCTTTGTTATATTAGTATAGATGTGCACAAATATCAAAGATAATATCAAGCTGCGTGAAGTCACGTTTACACTGTGATCTGTACAGTCAAGACTATTCAACTTTGCAACTAGTAACTTAGAAGCTATGTGAGATCTATCTTTGAAATTACCAAATACCCCCCCCCCCCGGTTCACACACACAATGTCATGAGTTGGCTATACAAAGATCGAACGTTCTTCCAGAGACCATGCACACCTGGTCTTCAGTAAACCCTCTGCAAAGTAGCAGTGCGCACATACCTTGCGTTCCCCCTTCGTAGCTGTTCTCCCCCAAGGACTATACAAGGTCTCACGTGCAATGATGTGGGGAATTCGTATCTACTGCACATCCCCACCCTTCTGACACACTCTCTTGTCTCCTCCAGCTCTTGTAGGCATCTGGTTACGTTTCGCCGGCACCCACCGTCAGTGTCTATTCTGCAACACTTTCCACAGCAGCCACTTGGACCCCCCCAGTTCCATCCTCCGAGTCGGAATCCCCCCACTGGGTGGCACCACTTGCATATGATTGATACAGTCCCCAGAAAATTTTTGGGCGACTTGTAGGGGGTAGGAGTTCACTATAGGTTTTAGTTTGAGTACAACAATAACACATATCTTGAGCCCAGCGGGTTGCAGTGGGCAGTGGCCCTCGCATCCAGCAGAGTGCTGACACTCCTCGCGCCATTAGCATCCCCATGTCTGCCAGTCGCCGGATTGCAACCGGGAGGCCCCTAGAGTGTCCTATGAGCGCCAATGCCGAATCAGGAGTCAGCTCGACCTCAAGAATCTTACTCATTTCTGAATAAACCTTGTTCCAATATGACTGTACTCCAGGGCAGCTCCAGGCCAAGTGTAGAAAGTCAGCAAGTGGCGCACAACATCTTTTGCATGTCGCTGAAGGGCGTAGACCGTACCTGTGCAGCCTCTCATGAGTATAATATACCCTCTGAAGGAATTTGAAAGGGATCAATCTGTGCTTCCCGTTCAAGGAAATCTTCCTAGTGTTAACGCAACAGTATTGCCACATTGCGTCATCTATTGTAATCACTAAATCTCTCTGCCAGTCCACTCTAGCCCTCATTAGCTGGTGTTCCTCGTGGGACATTGCAAGCCTGTACAAGTTGGTCAGTAATTTACAAGGAGATTCCGTTTTTATGACATAGGTGAGCTCCGGCACTTCCGGTGGTTCCGCCAGGTCAGGCCCCAACAAGTCTAGAAAGGCACTTCGGACTCTATGGTATTGGAATCGGAGCAGCAGTGTGAAATCTCTACTATCGCCCGCCACTTGCTCCCAGGTTTTAACCTTGCCCTCCCTGAAAAAGTCACCCGCAAGTTGTATGCCGAGTTGCTGCACAGCCCGGACCACTCCTTTTTCGCTGAGAGGGGGCAGCCACACTGCCCATTCTGCTGGCATGATTGGCGAATATAGGCGTACGCTACCCTGCCTCTGCAGTAGAGTGTGCCACGCATGATTAGTAGCTGGGATTGAATCAAGAATACCAGTCCTGCGGTCCATTGGCTGAAACACCGTTACCCTTAAATTACCCTTTATTATTCAAGATGGAGTCATCTTGTAATTATCATAATTCTGATTTAAAGCGAAAGGCCCAATTAGCAATTACTCTGATTATGAAGGTGTGGTTGAACTTACACCCAGGCCTAGTTGTAGGCAACCCAAAAAAGTTAAGATTTGGTTAATGCATCTGTCCGCCTCTCCTAATAATGCAGATAACTAAAATGAAGTGTTCGATGGAGAGCTCAGTGCACAACACGTGCCTCTCTCAAGAGTACCTAGAAGCAAGTAGGTTATGCATTGTGTTCTGTGCAATCAAATCAGCACAAGCCTTTATCTCTTGTTTCTTTTTAAACTAATAATGTTAGGCCAAGTGGCCCGTCGGTCACCTCTCACTGCTTATCATTCACTGACCCTGAATTAATTGATAGTGAAAGGACTGAGACTAGATAGGAACAGCAAGGGCAAGGTGTGCAGAATGTCCAGTTTGTCTCAGTACTCTGCATCTGAGTTAGACTGCGCATTGACATGGGGGTTCGCTTTAAAGCGCTGGAGACAGTGGAGAAGCACGGGGGGCAAAAGGCAGTTGCCCTAGGCGCAAAATTCTCATGGGGTGCAAAATTTTAAAAGAACAATTATTCGTACTACTTTTTTTTTTACATTTTGCGCCAGGAAGTGCTAATGGTCCACAGGTTAGACGTTAGAGGGTGCAATACTTGCCTTACCCATGCTACGGAAAACCCACGCTATGCCGCTGGTTGGGGAGTCGAGTTTCCACTGTGAGCACCCAGCTGCAGAACTCTGCACACTTATGGGCAGTCGACCCAACCTTAGCTCCCACTGCTGCCAAAGGTAAAAAAATGACCCTTTTCCCAGCCATGGGCTTCCCCTTCCACAGGTCACTCACTATTCGTCATCTCCTGCTTTTTAAAAGTCTTTGTGAATTGTTTTACAACAGATTATTGGCTCTATAATCCGTAAGAGTCCAAACCTGAGGTGCAAATTTTTCTTGTGGAAAACAGATTCCACCATTTTTAGCCTACTGTGTTTATTAATAAAAATCCTGCAGATTCTGGATATTACGGTAAATGGGAGCAGAAGCATCAGAAAGGAAGTAATGACTTGGATCAGAAGTGAGGCCTTTAGGGCAGCTCTTAAAGGCCTTGGACACTATTGATATTAAAGGAGTTGCTGTTTTTAGTAGATATGGCTGGGCACTGCAGCAGTCTGCAAAATCTAATGTTACCATTTACAAAAAAAATGATGTAGATTGGTTGGTGGATCCGACTCTCATCTCATGGTTTAGACTGTTTGCTAAATATTTCTTCCTCTTATGGAGCCCCTGCATTACAGTGCATTGGGAACTATTTTACATCTCAAAAGTACAACAAATCAACACACATATTTTCTGATAAATGCACCATATGCAGAAAGCGATCACTTTACGTTTTTTCCCTGCAGCATGCTTTTTTATTGTTTTCAGTCAGGATTCAAAATGCAAGTTAGACCTATTGGTGTTGCCAATGCTTGTTGTAGTGGCAGCTCAGGTTGTGTTGTAGGCTTCAGTGGGGAGTCCAGTCAGTCTCCCAGTGGCATCTCTGTCTACCCTCCGTGCCCTCCGTGACTGTGGAAGCACATGTGTACAAGCAATGGCCCATCATTCAAAGAGTGACTTTGAAGAACTGCGTTTTAGAGGAGAGAACCACTTTTCTTGCTCACAGGGTAAATTCTCACTATTGCCACTTACTGAAAGATGGCACTGATAGAGCAAGGACTCATGAAAAAGAGACTTGCTTGAACCAATCTTCTCATATAATCCTGTAACAAAGTATCAATAATGTCTGTAATACTAATTTTACACAACATTCCATATTTTCTACAAAGGAGGAAGCTTGCCTATGAGTTTACTAACAAGTAACCCGAGTGTGAGTAAAGATGTTTGCTAATGCGCCAAAATGAACTGCGCATGTGTCAGCTGCATGATGTCTTGGAGGGAAAACTCTGCTTCTGCGCAATAGCATCTAATATGGCCGCTTGAGAACTCACGCGCTAAGCATCTGCTTTACTGAAACTAAACTGTGTTATATACTAAGTGCTAATGCATAAATACTGTTTATTAGTAAATGGGATTAGAGTAGAGATAGGTGGTATACAGTGAAATCATTTCATTTGATTTTAATGCTTTGTCTTTTGGACCTCGCTGTTAGTTTGTATTTGGGCCTCCTAGAGACGCTAAGGTCCAACCCCCTCGTGGGGTTGCCGCATGCGCAAGAGGGACAACTCTGGAGCAATGAGCTCAAGTCTTGGGACTCGTCCAAGGACATTCACTAAAATGTACCCTGGGAACCAGCTGAACATCCTGAAGATTCAATGAACAGCTGTGAAATTGTATACATAGTTGTCGATGCATTTTACAAATATGGGTGGAAAATAAAGCGTGGGAGAACAAGTTAATGGGCGGGACCTTAAAACAATAATCTGTAAGAAAAAGTATTGAATTTAGCATCATCCCCTCAGCTTCTCCAGTCATTCAGAATTAGGAGTTGCATAAGGTTGAAACATTAAGGGGTGGTACGTGCCATTAAGAAAGTATAATTGGGGTAGTTAGTTAGATTAGTTAGAGCAGTCGCTGCCAGAACTCCGAAAGACAGAGATGCTGTCCGAATGCTTATTGAATACCTGATGAAGCAGACTTAGAATTTTCAAAAAAAATAGAATTAGAAGAAGATCGCGGAAGAATCGAGGAGGTAATAGAATTAGAAGAAGATCGCAGAAGAATCGAGGAGGAAATTAGCATCAGAAAGAGGTGAGCGGGAGCCCGCACATGCGCAGTTCCCAGAAGAAGACGCGAAGGAGACGGATGGAAGCCCGTGGACGCCGCCAATAAGGTAAGGTTATTTGAAATGTTACATATCATGCTTTTTTAAGTTATTTAATACTGCGGGCGGCGGGCGGGAGGCCAACTTCTGTTATGCCCGAGTGTGCGGAGATTTGCCTTGTTTCTCCGCCTATATCGCGGGAGGGGCAAATCTCCGCACATTCCGTGGGCGGAACGGAGTTTTCCGCCCACCCCTACTGTCCTGCTTCCATTTTTTGTTTGGGGTGTGGTAGAAACAGACAACAGACTTTAATACTCCTCCATCTTTGCTTTGGCTTTTGCCTTTTTATCACATTTTGTTTCATAATTCTTATCCTTGAAAATGACTTTTGTGGATGGATTTTTCTGCCACTTTTTTGTCGACCCTATCATACAGCTCAAGCTGTCTGGTTGCAAAAGACCTATTGTGAACTTACAGGGGCTTACAGCCATTGCTTATTTTGGCTGGATTTCTCACTCATTTGCTAACTTTTTATCCTGTGGCTTGCCTTCCTCTTCTCTGTTTGTCCTTTCCCCGTAACATAGCCTCTTTAAGATACATTTGATTGGCTGATTCGAATCCTTTGACTGCTTACATTTAGAGAATAATTTTTAATTTTCATTTAGCACCCCATGAGAGTGCATGTGTTTTCTAGCTCTTTCCCTCATGGGATGGGTGCTCTTCTCAAATACCCCATTAGAGTTGTGTTGCTCCCCACCACTCCAAACTTGTCTGTAAAAGTACAGTAACATGGCCATTTTTGCTGGTATATTGCTGAAGAGCAGGCTTTACTGCATATTTTGTCTTATCTTCCGCATTCCACATGCTTCATGAATGCACAAGCTTTTCACATGGACTTATGACTCTGGGAGAAGGGCCATCTGCTACACTCACTTAGCTGGCATCTGAGGCAGAATGTGCACTTAGCATGGCACTTCTTCTGGAGGACCATACATCTCTTTCCAGCAACTACTGAAGATCAAATGGCTGAATCCTATGGAAAGTAAATTTGGCCTTGGCAAATGGTTCCCTTTACATTCTTTTTTTTTTTTAATTCTTTTTATTGTTGCATCAGACGGATCACACATGCAAAGGATCTGCACACGGTAGAGCGTCAACATTCCGCTCTAGCCGTCAGTCACGCAACTTTTCTGATGTTGTTGGACATAATACCCCTCGATAGAACTCTTGCTTTTGAACAAGCCACAGAAAGAGAAAACAATAAACCAGAAACTTCCCTTAAAACAGCAGGTCTCTACCCTCTCCCTCCCTTCGCCCCCTCCCGGTCTCCACTCCCCCCCGCTCAAGTGTTCCAGTCAGTCCCTTGCGTAGGAACTGGGCAGTAAGGTATACAGTTATCAAGCATGCAATCCCGGCGTCTAGTCTATCCTGACCAGGGTTCCATAGGCCTCACGTTACCAGTTCACAAAGTCTCATTCTAGTCCGTGGTATTGCCTCCACTTAGCCCACACCCTCCGAAACTTTTTGGGGCATCCCCTGGCTTTGTAGGTCACTCTCTCCGCCGCCATGTACAGATCCAGTCCACGCCTCCATTCCTCCAAGTCTGGTTTTTCAGGCGCCCCCCAGCGCCGTGCGATATCTCTTTTTGCCACTACTAGCGCTAATACCAGAAAGATGATCAAGGGGCGGGGTAGGTCTACTTCTGTGGTCGTGCCCAGCAGTGCTAATCTAGGGTCTCGCGGAAGGTCCGCCCCCAGTACCTCCCCTAGTTCCAGGAACACACCCTCCCAGTATTCCTGGATGACTGCACATCCCCAGATTATGTGGAAGAAATCCGCACTCTGCTGGCGGCATCTAAGGCATGTCGTGTCAGGTACTCTGCCCATTCTAAATAGTCTCACCCTGTCAAAGTATGATCTGTGCAGTACCTTAAATTGAATAAGACGGAGCCTCGACTTGATTGCCACCTCCCTTGGATGCATGAGGGCGAGCTCCCAGTCTAGATCCTCCATGTTACCCACGTCTGCCTCCCATTTGACTCGTAGGCCCTGCAGATCCCCTAGCATGTTGTTGGTCAAGGTTTTATATGTGAGGGACACCACCCCCCTCCCTATCTGTTCCTGCAGCAGTCTACCCTCTAATGGAGCATATTCTGGAAGGTCCGAGAGTGTAATGTTTTGTGCCCTCCATGCGTGTTTCAGTTGAGCGTATTTGTAATATTGGGTGTTGAGCAGGCCAAATTCGTCTTGGAGTGCTTGGAATGTTTTCAGGTCTCCCCTTGCTATCACGTCCCCCACTGTGGAGATGCCAATATCATCCCACCTTCTAAAGCCTTTCAGTTTATGGAGCTCTCCCAACCATTTGCAGCACCAGAGTGGTGTCTGTCTAGTGGGCCTTTTTTCCCAGCCCATTCTTTTGGACGCCCTATACCAAGCCGTTAACGTAATCTTGGTGGCAGGGAGGAACTGCTGTCCCACCGTTTCCCCATAGAGATAGTGTAGTATAGTTTTACTCGACCATTTAGACCTTTCCAGGGCATAGGTAGGGTGGTCGGCTGCCGTGTGCAGCCATTCGTTAATTGGGGCGAGATGTTCCGCCCAGTAGTATGCCTCTAGGTTGGGGAGCGAAATCCCCCCACTGTACTGATGGCGCTGTAGGGTGGAGAGCGCCACTCTCGGCTGTTTCCCCAGCCACAGGAAGGCGCGCAGGTCAGTGTGGATTGTATCCAGGGTCTTATTTGGCAAAGGATAGTACTCGTTCTGGAGTGCATAGAGGAACTTGGGGAGGACGACCATTTTATATAGTGCAGCACGCCCCAGTATGGTGAGCGGGAGCTGTCTCCACCTGTCCATCTCAGTTGTGGCTTCCAGCATTATGCGGGCTAAGTTGGTAGTGAAAGAGCGTGTCCTGTCTAGTGTTATAAAGATTCCCAGGTATTGGAAGCCGTCTTTAGTGTGTATAAGTGACTCTGGCAGGCAGGCTTCCCTCTCCGTGCCCTGTGGATCGTAGAGGATCGATTTATGCCAATTTATTGTATGTCCTGCTCGCGCCCCAAAATCGCCGAGCTCTCTGAACAGTGCTGGGATAGTCGTGTCTGGGTCTGTCACGAACAGTAGTACGTCGTCGGCATACAGGGATATTTTTTCCTGCGTGGCAACTGAGTCCCCCCATGTAAAACCTTTGACTGTCTGGTTCTGCCTGATTCTTATCGCTAAAATCTCGATAGTGAGGGTGAATAGGAGGGGGGACAGTGGACAGCCCTGTCGCGTGCCCCGCCCGATAGGGAACTCGCGGGACAGCCTCCCATTAACCCGCACTCTCTAGGTTTCCCCTCTTTGTAAATTGGCACAATGATGGCCAGGTCTAGGTCAGGAGGGAGACTCCCCGCCCGGTATGATTCGGTAAATAGGGCCTTCATGTGCCGCTGCAATAAGTCCGCAGTTCGTTTAAAGAATTCCGCCGGGAAGCCATTCGGCCCCGGCGCCTTCCCTGGCTTCAGCGCCGCTATGGCCTCCGACAACTCCTCCAGGGTTAAGTCCGCCTCTAAGGCCACACTAGCTTCTGTGGATAGGGTAGGCACCTCCATGTCGCCCATGTATTGTTGGGCGTCCCCACTGTCGCCCAGTTCCCTGGCCCTGTAGAAGTCCTCATAGTAGGGCGCAAAGGCTTCCGCTATGCCCTCATCAGTGGTCACCCTCCTGTCCCCTGCCAGCTGGACCTGATCCACCCACCGCGACGCACGCTCCTTCCTGCTCAGCCAAGCTAAAAGTTTACCCGACTTATCGCCTACATCGTATAGCCTGTGTAGTGTCGCCAGAGCCTGGGTGCGTGCCTCGTCTGTGGCCAATTCCCTATAGTGTCTCTGCGTGTCAAGTAGTCTTCTAAGGCGCACCTCCTCTTTCTGCTGGAGGTACTCCATTTCCAAGGTCAGGGCATTCGCCTCTACACTCGCTATCTTGCCCTGTTGTGCCCGTCTGGCCTCTCCCAGCCTACTCTGGATGCGGTCACGGAGCACTGGTTTCATCGCCTCCCAGAGGGTAGTTCCGGAGTCCACTGAACCCTCATTTTCAGCCATGTAGACCCGAATGTCCGCCCGCACGCCCCCGAGTATTTCCGGCGTTTGAATGTCCCACGCCGTTAATCTCCATTGCGCCCTCCTGACTCCCTTCACACGCCCCAAGTGTACATATAGCGGGGAGTGATCGGAGATCCCTCTCGCCTTGTATTCCGCTAGGTCTCCCGCCGCGATCTCCTGTCGGGATACAAAGACATAATCTAACCTGGAGAAAACCTTGTGTGCCCCGGAGTAAAATGAATATGCTTCTTGTGTAGGATGAAGCCATCTCCATACATCAGTGAGGCCTATGGTAGTCATGAGCCGTGCTAAGGCTGT